>NC_135713.1:38405966-39605966 GCF_964656455.1 Halichoerus grypus
CTAGGAGTTGGTTCTTTGAAAGAACTAACAAGATTGACAAACCAGTACCAGGTTTATCAAAAAGAAAGAAGAAAGGACCCAAATAAATAAAATCATGAGAAAGAGGAGAGATCACAACCAACACCGAAGAAATAAAAACAATTATATGTCGATAAATTAGCCAATCTAGGAGAAATGGATAAATTCCTAGAAAAATACAACCTACCAAAACTGAAACAGGAAGAAATAGAAAACCTGAACAGACCCATAACCAGCAAACAAATTGAATCAGTAATCAAAAATCTCCCACAGGGATGCCTGGGTGGGGGGCTCAGTTGGTTTCATCATTCAACTCTTGCTTTTGGCTCAGGTCATGATTTCAGGGTCCTAGGACTGAGCCTCATGTCAGGCTCCATGCTGAGCACAGACTCTGCTTGTCCCTTTTCCTCTGTTCCTCCCCAACTCACATTCTCTCTCAAAGAAATACATAAAATCTTTTAAAAAAAAAATCTCCCAACAAACAGTTGTCCAGGGTCGGATGGTCATTTAAAGAAAAATACCTGTGCTTGCTTCAGCAGCACATATACTAAAATTGGAACGATACAGAGATTAGCATGGCCCCTGCACAAGGATGACACGCAAATTTGTGAAGCGTTCCAATTTTTTTCCTTACCTACAGAGGGAGGAACATCAGAATAACGTCAGACCTATCCACAGAGACCTGGCAAGACAGAAAGGCCTGGCAAGACATATTCAGGGTACTAAACGAGAAGAACATGAAACCAAGAATACTTTATCCGGAAAGGCTGTCATTTAGAATGGATGGAAAGATGCAGAGCTTCCAAGACCGGCAGAAACTGAAAGAATATGTGACCACTAAGCCGGCCCTGCAAGAAATATTAAGAGGGGGTTCTATAAAAGGAGAAAGACCCCAAGAGTGACCTACAACAGAAATTTACAGGGACAATCTATAAAAACAATGTCTTCACAGGCAACATGATGACAATTAATTCATATCTTTCAATAATCACTCTCAACGTGAATGGCTTAAATGCTCCCACAAAACGGCACAGGGTTACAGATTGGATAAAAAGACAGGACCCATCCATATGCTGCCTATAAGAAACTAATTTTGAACCTAAAGATACATCCAGACTGAAAGTGAAGGGATGGAGATCCATGTTCCATGCCAGCGGACCTCAAAAGAAAGCTGGGGTAGCAATTCTTATATCAGGCAAATTAGATTTTAAACTTAAGTCTGTAGTTAGAGACACAGAAGGACACTATATCATTCTTAAAGGGTCTATCCAACAAGAAGATCTAACAATTGTAAATATCTATGCCCCCAACATGGGAGCAGCCATCTACATAAGCCAACTGTTAACCAAAATAAAGAGTCATATTGACAACAATATGTTAATTGTAGGAGACCTCAATACTCCACTCTCAGCAATGGACAGATCATCTAAGCAGAAAATCAACAAGGAAACAAGAGCTTTGAATGATACATTGGACCAGATGGACCTCATAGACATATACAGAACATTCCACCACAAAACAAAAGAATACTCATTCTTCTCGAGTGCACATGGAACTTTCTCCAGAATAGACCACATACTGGGTCACAAATCAGGTCTCAACTGATACCAAAAGATTGAGATTATTCCCTGCATATTCTCAGACCACAATGCTTTAAAACTGGAACTCAATCACAAGAAAAACTTTGGCAGAAATTCAAACACTTGGAAGCTAAAGACCACTCTGCTCAAGAATGTTTGGGTCAACCAGGAAATCAAAGAAGAACTTAAACAATTCATGGAAATCAATGAGAACGAAAACACATCGGTCCAAAACCTATGGGATACTGCAAAGGCAGTCCTAAGGGGGAAATACATAGTCATCCAAGCCTCACTCAAAGAAAAATCCCAAATTCACCAACTAACTCTGCACCTTAAAGAACTAGAGAAAAAGCAACAAACGACGCCTAAGCCACGCATTAGAAGAGAAATAATTAAAATTAGAGCAGAGATCAATGAATTAGAAACCAGAAACAAAGTAGATCAGATCAACAAAACTAGAAATTGGTTCTTTGAAAGAATTAATAAGATCGATAAACCACTGGCCAGCCTTATCTAAAGGAAAAGAGAAAGGACCCAAATTAATAAAATTATGAATGAAAGGGGAGAGATCATGACTAACACCAAGGAAATAGAAACAATTATTAGAAATTATTATCAACAACTATATGCCAATAAACTGAGCAATCTGGATGAAATGGAGGCCTTCCTGGAAACCTATAAGCTGCCAAGACTGAAACAGGAAGAAATCGACCACCTGAATAGGCCAATAACCGGTAACGAGATTGAAGCAGTGATCAAATACCTCCCAAAAAACAAGAGTCCAGGGCCTGATGGATTCCCTGGGGAATTCTACCAAACATTCAAAGAAGAAATAATACCTATTCTACTGAAGCTGTTTCAAAAAATAGAAACAGAAGGAAAACTTCCAAACTCATTCTATGAGGCCAGCATTACCTTAATCCCCAAATCAGGGAAAGACCCCATCAAAAAGGAGAATTTCAGACCGATATCCCTGATGAATATGGATTCCAAAATCCTCAACAAAATCCTAGCTAATAGGATCCAAAGTACATTAAAAGGATCATCCACCATGACCAAGTGGGATTTATCCCGGGGATGCAAGGGTGGTTCAACATTCGCAAATCAATCAATGTGATAGAACACATTAATAAGAGGAGGGAGAAGAACCATATCGTCCTCTCAATTGATGCAGAAAAAGCATTTGACAAATTACAGCATCCTTTCCTGATTAAAACTCCAGAGAATAGGGATAGAGGGAACATTCCTCAAGTTCATAAAATCCATCTATGAAAAACCCACAGCGAATATCATCCTCAATGGGGAAAAGCTGAGAGCCTTTCCCTTAAGATCAGGAACACGTCAAGGGTGCCCACTCTCACCACTGTTGTTCAACATAGTACTAGAAGTCCTAGCAACAGCAATCAGACAACAAAAAGAAATAAAAGGTATTCAAATTGGCAAAGAAGAAGTCAAACTCTCTCTTTTTGCAGATGACATGATACTTTATGTGGAAAACCCAAAAGACTCCACCCCCAAATTACTAGAACTCATCCAGCAATTCAGTAATGTGGCAGGATACAAAATCAATGCTTCTATAGAAACCAGTTGCTTTCTTATACACTAACATTGCAACTGTAGAAAGGGAAATTAGAGAAACTATTCCATTTACAATGGCACCAAAAACCATAAGATACCTCGGAATAAACCTAACCAAAGAGGTAAATGATCTACACCCTAGGAACTACAGAACACTCATGAAAGAAATTGAAGAAGACACAAAAAGATGGAAAAATATTCCATGCTCATGGATCAGAAGAATAAACATTGTTAAAATGTCTATGCTACCCAGAGCAATCTATACCTTCAATGCCATCCCGATCAAAATTCCAATGACATTTTTCAAAGTGCTGGAACAAACAATCCTAAAATTGGTATGGAATCAGAAAAGACCCCGAATCACCAAGGAAATGTTGAAAAAGAAAAACAAAGCTGGGGGCAACATGTTGCCCAATTTCAAGCTATATTACAAAGTTGTGATCACCAAGACAGCATGGTACTGGCACAAAAACAGACATATAGACCAATGGAACAGAATAGAGAACCCAGATATGGACCCTCAACTCTATGGTCAAATAATCTTTGACAAAGCAGGAAAAAACATGCACTGGAAAAAAGACAATGGAAATGTCGATTTCTTCCTGTTTCAATAAATGGTGCTGGGAAAATTGGACAGCCACATGAAGAAGAATGAAACTTGACCATTCTCTAACACCATACACAAAGATAAACAAAAAGTGGATGAAAGACCTCAATGTGAGACAGGAATCCATCAAAATCCTAGAGGAGAACATAGGCAGTAACCTCTTTGACATCGCCCACAGCAACTTCTTTCAAGATACATCTCCAAAAGCTAGTGAAACAAAAGCAAAAATGAACTTTTGGGACTTCATCAAGATAAAAAGCTTCTGCACAGCAAAGGAAACAGTCAACAAAACAAAGACGCAACCCATAGAATGGGAGAAGATATTTGCAAACGACGCTACAGATAAAGGGCTGGTATCCAAGATCTATAAAGAACTTCTCAAACTCAACACCCGAAAAACAAATAATCAAGTCAAAAAGTGGGCAGAAGACATGAAAAGACACTTCTCTGAAGAAGACATACAAATGGCTAACAGACACATGAAAAAATGTTCATCATCATTAGCCATCAGGGAAATCCAAATCAAAACCACATTGAGACACCACCTTACACCAGTTAGAATGGCAAAAATGGACAGGGAAAGAAACAACAAATGTTGGAGAGGTTGTGGAGAAAGGGGAACTCTCTTACACTGTTGGTGGGAATGCAAGTTGGTACAGCCATTTTGGAAAACAGTGTGGAGGTTCCTCAAAAAGTTAAAAATAGAGCTACCCTATGACCCAGCAATTGCACTCCTGGGTATTTACCCCAAAGACACAGATGTAGTGAAAAGAAGGGCCATATGCACCCCAATGTTCATAGCAGCAATGTCCTCAATAGCCAAACTGTGGAAAGAGCCGAGATGCCCTTCAACAGATGAATGGATAAAGAAGATGTGGTCCATATAGACAATGGAATATTACTCAGCCATCAGAAAGGATGAATACCCACCTTTTACATCAACATGGATGGGACTGGAGGAGATTATGCTAACTGGAATAAGTCAAGCAGAGAAAGTCAATTATCATATGGTTTCACTTATTTGTGGAACATAAGGAATAGCATGGAGGACATTAGGAGAAGGAAGGGAAAAATGAAGGGGGGAAAATCGGAGGGAGAGATGAACCATGAGAGACTATGGACTCTGAGAAATAAACAGGGTTTTAAAGGGGAAGGGGGAGGGAGGATTGGTTAGCCCAGTGATGGGTATTAAGGAGGGCACATACTGCATGGAGCACTGGGTGTTATACGAAAACAATGGATCGTGGATCACTATATCAAAAACTAATGATGTATTGTATGGTGACTAACATAACATAATGAAATTAAAAAAAAAAACAAAACTAAATGCTTTAGGAGTAGGGGGAGGGTGAGATAGGTAAAGGTGGCCAAAAGGTACAAATTTCCTGCTATAAAATAAATAAGTTACAGGTATGTAAAAAAAATAAAGAAAGAAAAAATAAAAAAAAAATACCTATTATTCTGAAACTGTTCCAAAAAATAGAAATGGAAGGAAAACTTCCAAACTCATTCTATGAGGCCAGCATTACCTTGACCCCAAAAACAAACAAAGACCTCCTTAAAAAGAAAATTTACAGCACAATATCCCTGAGGAACATCAAAGCTAAAATTCTCAACAAGATACTAGCTAATAGGATCCAAAAGTAAATTAAAAGGATTACCCACCATGACCAAGTAGGATTTATTCCTGGGCTGCAGGGGTGGTTTAACATCTGCAAATCAATGAACGTGAGACACAACATTAATAAAAGAAAGGATAAGAACCATATGATCCTCTCAACAGATGCAGAAAAAGCATTTGACAAAATACGGCATCCATTCTTGATTAATTAAAAAAAAAAAACCCTCCACAATGTAGGGACAGAGGGAACATACCTCCACATCATAAAAGCCATATATGAGAGACCCACAGCTAGTATCATTCTCAATGGGGAAAAACTGATAGCTTTTCCCCCAAGGTCAGGAACATGGCAGGGGTGTCCACTCTCCCCACTGTTGTTCAACATAGTACTGGAAGTAGCCTCAGCAATCAGACAACAAAAAGAAATAAAAGGCATCCAAATTAGCAAAGAAGTCAAACTGTCATTCTTTGCAGATGACATGATACTTTATGTAGAAAACCCGAAAGACTCCACCAAAAAATTACAAGAACTGATACAGGAATTCCACAAAGTTGTGGGATATAAAATCAATGCACAGATGTCTGTTGCATTTCCATACACTAAGAGTGAAGCAGCAGAAAGAGAAATCAAGGAATTGATCCCATTTACAATTGCACCAAAAACTATAAGACACCTAGGAATAAACCTAACCAAAGAGGTAAAAGATCTGTACTCTGAGAACTATGGAACACTTATAAAAGAAACTGAGGAAGATATAAAGAAATGGAAGAACATTCCATGCTCATGGATTGGAAGAATAATATTGTTAAATACTGTTAAAATGTCTATGCTACCCAAAGCAATCTACACATTCAGTGCAATACCTATAAAAATACCACCAGCATTTTTCACAGAGCTGGAACAAACAACTCTAAAATTTGTATGGACCCAGAAAAGACCCCAAATAGACAAAGGAATGTTGAAAAAGATAACTAAAGCTGGTGGCATCACAATTCCGGACTTAAGCTATATTACAAAGCTGTAGTCATCAAGACAGTATGGCACTGGCACAAAAACAAACACATAGATCTATGGAACAGAATAGAGAACCCAGAAATAGAACCTCAACTCTATGGTCAACTAATCTTCGACAAAGCAGGAAAGAATGTCCAATGGAAAAAGGACAGTCTCTTCAACAAATGATGTTGGGAAAATTGCACAGCTACATGCAGAAGAATGAAACTGGACCACTTTCTTACACCACACACAAAAATAAATTCAAAATGGATGAAAGACATAAATGTGAAACAGGACACCATCAAAATCCTAGAATAGAACACAGACAGCAACCTCTTTGACCTTGGCCACAGCAACTTCTTGCTACACACATCTCCAGAGGCAAGGAAAACAAAAGCAAAAATGAACTATTGGGACTTCATCAGGATAAAAAGCTTCTGCACAGTAAAGGAAACAGTCAACAAAACTAAAAGGCAACCCACAGAATGGAAGAAGATATTTGCAAATCATATATCAGATAAACGGCTAGAATCCAGAATCTATAAAGAATTAATCAATCTCAAACCCTCCCCCCGCAAAAAAAAATCCAGCTAAAAAATGGGCAGAAGACATGAACAGACATTTCTCCAAAGAAGACATACAAATGGCTAACAGACACATGGAAAAATGCTCCACATCACTTGGCATTAGGAAAATACAAATCAAAACCACAATGAGAAACCACCTCACAGTGGTCTGAATGGCTAAAATTAACAACTCGGGAACCAAAAGATGTTGGCAAGGATGCAGAGAAAGGGGAACTGTCTTACACTGTTGGTGCAAATGCAAACTGGTTCAGCCACTCTGGGAAACGGTATGGTAGTTCCTCAAAACGTTAAAAAAGGAACTACCCTACGATTCAGCAATTGCGTTACCATGTATTTATCCAAAGGATACAAAAATAGTGATTCGAAGGGGCACATGTACCCCATTGTTTATAACAGCAATGTACACAATAGCCAAAATATGGAAAGAGCCCAGATGTCCATCAACAGATGAATGGATAAAGAAGATATATATATATGCAATGGAATATTACTCAGCCATCCAAAAGAATGAAATCTTGCCATTTGCAATGGTGTGGATGGAACTAGAGGGTATTACAAATACCATATGATTTTACTCATATGTGGAATTTAAGAAACAAAACAGATGAACAGAGGAAAAAGGAAGGAAAAATAAAATAAGATGAAAACAGAGGGGGAGGCAAACCATAAGAGACACTTTATTATATGGAACAAACTGAGGTTACTGGAGGGGAGGTGGGGTGGATGGGATAATTGGGTGAAGGCACTAAGGAGGGCACTTGATGTAACTAGCACTGGGTGTTATATGCAACTGATGAATCACTATATTTTACCCCTGAAACTAATAATATATTTATGTTAACTAAATTGAATTAAAAAAAAAATTTTGGGGGGGGCGCCTGAGTGGCTCAGTCGTTGAGTGTCTGCCTTCGGCTCAGGTCATGATCTCAGGGTCCTGGGATCGAGCTCCGCATCAGGCTCCCTGCTCAGCGGAGAGCCTGCTTCTCCCTCTCCTACTCCCTCTGCTTGTGTTCCCTCTCTCGCTGTGTTTCTCTCTGTCAAATAAATAAATAAAATCTTTAAAAAAATAAAAAAATAAAATAAAATAAAATAAAAAATAAAAAAAAATTTTTTTTAAAGCCTGGAGTTTTAAAGGTCAGCAGGCTTGGGTGGGATAGAGCACAAAGAGCATTGCACTGCTCTTGGAGAGAAGGCAGTTGCCTGTCCCCAGAAGACAAGGCCAAACCCCTGCCCACACTGCCTTGTTGAACCCCAATGGTGGCGGGGGCAACAGGTTTCATTTCACAAACAAACCAGAGTACCTACCTGGTTAAAAAGTGCCACATTCAGGCCAGGGACAAACCACTGCCCACAATGGGCAAGGAGAGCCTCTGTAGATGACTGGCCCAAAGTATAAAGTGGCCAGGATAAAACAGCAGAGCATACACAGCACACATTGGAGACACCACCAGAAATGCCAGGCCCAGGTGAACAGGGGACATTACACAGCATGGCACTACAGGACCTCTTCTTCATAAGGCCCTTACCCTCGAGAACAGGAGATGTAGCTGACTTTCCTAACACAGAGAAACAGGCACAGAGACTTAACAAAATAAAAAGACAGAGAAATGTATTCCAAATGAAAGAACAGGAAAAGGCCACAGCCATAGATCTAAGTAAAAGAGATGTAAGTATCCTGCCAGATACAGTATTAAAAGAAATGATCGTAAAAATATTCACTGGATTTAAGAAAAGAGTGGAAGAAATTAGTAAGACCCTTAATACAGAGATAAACAAAAAGAACCAATTTGAGATGAAGAGTGCAATAAATGACATTAGAAACATGCTTGGTAGAATGAACAGCAGGCTGAAGAAGCAGAGGAATGAATTAATGACCTGGAAGACAGAGTAATGAAAAGCAATCAAGATGAACAAAAGAGGGGCACCTGGGTGACTCAGTCATTAAGCATCTGCCTTCAGCTCAGGTCATGATCCCAGGGTCATGGGATCGAGCCCTGCATTGGGCTCCCTGCTCCGCGGGAAGCCTGCTTCTCCCTCTCCCACTCCCCCTGTTTGTGTTCCTTCTCTCGCTGTGTCTCTCTGTGTCAAATAAATAAATAAAATCTTAAAAAAAAAAAAAAAGATGAACAAAAGAGAGAAAAAAGAATTATGAAAAACGAGAATAGACAGGGAACTCAGTGACTTTATCAAGCACAGTAAAAATCATATTACAGGAATCCCAGAATAAGAAGAGAGAAAAGGGGGCAGAAAATTTATTTGAAGAAATAACAGCTGAAAACTCCCCTAATTTGGGGAAGGAAACAGATATCCAGATCCAGGAGGTACACAGAACCCCCAACAAAATCAACAAAAGCAGATCTACATCAAGACATATTGTAATTAAATTGGCAAAATACAGTGTTAAAGAAAAAAATTTTTAAAGCAGCAAAAAAAAAAAAAAAAAAAAAAAAAAAAAAACAGTAACATACAAGGGAAATCCCATAAGGCTAGGAGGGGATTTTTCAGTGGAAACTTGACAAGTCAGAAGGGATGGGCATGATATATTCCAAGTGCAGAATGGGAAAAATCTGCAGCCAAGAATACAAAGCTATCATTCAGAATAGAAGAAGAAGTAAGAGTTGCCCAGACAAACAAAAACTAAAGGCGTTCATGATCACTAAACCAGCCCTTCAAGAAATATTAAAGGGGACTCTGAATGGAAAGAAGGGACCAAAAGTGACAGTATGAAGGTAGGAAACACAAAAGCAGTAAAAATGAATATTTCTGTAAAAAATCAGTCAAGGAATCCACAAAATAAAAGGATGTAAAATATGACAACATATACCTAAAATGTGGAGAGGAGAGGAGTAAATAATTGGTTCAAACTTAAACAACCATCAGGCAGTTGCCTGTCCCCAGAAGACAAGGCCAAACCCCTGCCCACACTTCTTCTGCAAATAGCAGTCTGGCTATTTGCAGAAGAAGTTATATACAAATCTAATCATAACCACATCAAAAAACACTAATAATATGCAAAGAATAAAGAAAAAGAAATCTGAATATATCAGTAAAATCAACAAACCATGAAAGAGAGAAAGACAAGAAAGTATCAGAGAAAATCTTCAGAAACAACCAGAAAATAAATAACAAAATGACAATAAATACATATCTATCAATAATTACTTTGACTGTAAATGGACTAAACTCTCCAATTAAAAGACATAATGGATTAAAAAAAAAAAAGACCCATCTATATGCTGCCTACAAGAGACTCATTCTAGACCCAAGACACCTGCAGATTGAAAGTGAAGAGGGAATGGAGAAACATCTACCAAGCAAATGGAAGGCAAAAGAAAGTCAAAGCAGTAATAATCGTATTGGACAAAATAGACTTTAAAACAAAGACTATAACAAGAGACAAAGAAGGACACTATAATAATAAAGGGCAAAATCCAACCAATAAAGTATAACAATTGTAAATATTTATGTACCCAAGAGAGGAGCACCTAAATATATAAAACAGTTAATAACAAACATAAAGGAACTAATCCTTAATAATGCAATAATAGTAGGGAACTTTAATACCCTACTTACATCAATGGACAGATAATCAACAAGGAAAAAGGAATAAACAGAAAATCAACAAGGAAATAATGGCTTTGAATGACACACTAGAACAGGTGTATTTAACAGATATATTCAGAACATTCCATCCTAAAACAGGAGAATACACATTCTTTTCAAGGATACATGGAACATTCTCCACAATAGATCACATATTAAGTCACAAAACAAGCCTCAACAAATTCAAGAAGCCTGGAATCTTCCCATGCATCTTTTCTGACCACAATGCTATGAAACTAAAATCAACCATAAGAAAAAATATGGAAAGACCACAAGTACATGGAGACTAAATAAAATCCTACTTAACAATGAATGGGTCAACCAGGAAATAAAGGAAGAAATTAAAAAGTACACGGAAACAAATGAAAATGAAAACACAATTGTCCAAAACCTTTGGGATACAGCAAAAGTGGTTCTAAGAGGGAAGTTTATAACACCACAGGCCTACCTCAAGAAGAAAGAAAAATCTCAAACTAACTTTACACCCAAGGGAGCTAGGAAAACAACAACAAACAAAACCTAAAATCAGCAGAAGGAAGAAAATGATAAAGATTAGAGCAGAAATAAATGATACAGAAACTAAAACACACACACACACACACACACACACACACACACACACAAACAGATCAATGAAACCAGGAGCTGGTTCTTTGGAAAAAATCAATAACATTTATAAACCTCGGGGCGCCTGGGTGGCTCAGTCGTTAAGCGTCTGCCTTCAGTGCAGGTCATGATCCCAGGGTCCTGGGATAGAACCCTGCATCAGGCTCCCTGCTCCACGGGAAGCCTGCGTCTCCCTCTCCCACTCCCCCTGCTTGTGTTTCTGCTCTCGCTATCTCTATCTCTGTCAAATAAATAAATAAAATCTTTAAAAAAAAATTTATAAACCTCTAGCCAGACTTACCAAGGAAAAGAAAAAAAGACAAAGGACACAAATAAATAAAATCACAAATGAGAGAGGAGAAATAACAGCCAAAACCACAGAAATACAATTATAAGAGAATATTATGAAAAACTGTATGCCAAAAAAATTGGACCACCTAGAAGAAATGGATAAATTCCTATAAACATATAAACTACAAAAACTAAAATGGGAAGAAATAGAAAATTTGACAGACCAATAACCAGCAAAGAAATTGAATCAGTAGTTTTAAATTCCCAACAAACAAAAGTCCAGGACCAGATGGTTTCACAGGCGAATTCTACCAAACATTTAAAAAGTTAGTATCTATTCTTATCAAACTATTCCAAAAAATAGAAAAGGAAGGAAAACTTCCAAATTCATTTAGGAGGCCAGCATCACCCTGATACCAAAATGAGATAAAGACACTACTGAAAAAGAGAACTACAAGAAAAGGAGCAAGATGGCGGAGGAGTAGGAAACCTAAATTTCGTCTGGTCCCAGGAATTCAACGAGATAGTTATCAAACCATTCAGAACACCTACGAACTCAACAGGAGATCGAAGAAAGAATAGCAGCAACTCTGAACAGAAAAGCAACTAATTTCTGGAAGGTAGGACGTGCAGAGAAGTGAATCCGAGGCAATATTTGGGAGGATAGACAGCGGGGGAGGGGGCCTCCGTCCGCTGCTACCCACAAGTGATAGAGCAGCAGAGCACAAAATCGGAACTTTTAGAAGTCGGCTCTGCTGGGGCGCCTGGGTGGCTCAGTTGGTTAAGCGACTGCCTTCAGCTCAGGTCATGATCCTGGAGTCCCGGGATCGAGTCCCGCATCGGGCTCCCTGCTCGGCGGGGAGTCTGCTTCTCCCTCTGACCCTCCCCCCTCTTGTGCTCTCTCTCTCTCTCCCATTCTCTCTCTCTCAAATAAATAAATAAAATCTTTAAAAAAAAAAAAAAAAAAAAGAAGTCGGCTCTGCTGAGGGACATCGCTCCAGTGGCTAAGCGGGGGGGTGGAACTCTCACTGGGACAGTGTGGTCTCAGGACCCTTGGGGTCACAGAAAGACTGGGGGTGCCTGAGTGCAGCAGAGCTCCCAGGGATCAGAGCAGGGAAGCTGGCGGCAAAGACGGAGCCAAAGAGTGGGCTCTCAGCTCAGGGTTGCCATAAACCGTGATCCATGGCACAGTCGGCCACTGCTCTTCCAGCAGGGACCCAACAAGTGGCAGATCTGGGGAGACTCCCCTTCCTCCCCTGGGAGGAGCGGCACAGGAGTGCACCGCAGGAATCTGCTGGGTTTGGAGACTCCACGTGGGGTCGTGTGCCAGAGACAGAAACACTCGGTCACAGGCCAGGTGAGCACGAAGTGCGGCCAGAGACCGGGGAGACGGGAGTGATTGACTGCTTTTCTCTGGGGGCGCACTGAGGAGTGGGGCCCCGAGTTCTTGGCTCCTCTGGGGCAGAGATTGGGAGGCTGCCATTTTCACTCTCGTCCTCCAAAGCTGTACGGAAAGCTTGCAGGGAACAAAAGCTCCTGAGAGCAAATCCAAGCAGATTACTTAGCCCACCCCCGTCAACAGCGGGACAATTCCGCCTCCAGCAAAGACATTTGAGAATCACTGCAACAGGCCCCTCCCCCAGAAGATCAGTAAGAACAGCCAGCCAAGACCAAGTTTACCGATCAATGAGAATGGCAGAACTCCAACACTAGGGGAATACAGCACATAGAATTCATGGCTTTTTTCCCATGATGCTTTAGTCTTTCAAAGTTAATTTTTTTAATTTTCTTTATTTTTTTCTTTTTCTATTTTTTTAGTTGAATTTTTCTTCTTTCCTTTTCAACCAACATCTTACCAATTCCTTTTTTAAAATCTTTTTTAATTTTTCATTTTTACAGTCATATTCTATCTCTTCATTGTATTTAACCTTATTTTATGTATATATATGTTTTTCTTTCTTTAAAATTTTGGGATACACTTTCTTCTAACAGACCAAAATATACCCTAAATCTAGTGTATGACGTTGTCCTAGTCTTCTGCCTGATTACATTCTCTCTTTTTTTTTTATTCTTTTTTCAACCTTCTTATCAATTCCTTTTTTAAAATCTTCTTTAATTTTCACCCTTACAGTCATATTCTATCCCTTCATTGTATTTACCCTTATTTTTGTATATATATACGTTTTCCTTTCTTTAAAATTTTGGGAGGCAATTTCTTCTAACAGACCAAAATACACCCAAAATCTAGTGTGTGGTTCTGTTTTATTCACCAGCCTAATTATATTCTTTTTTTTTTTTTCACATCAATTTCCCCCCAACACAGTTTCGGGTCTCTTCTTATTTGTTTAGTGTATATTTTTGGGGGGTAGTTGTTACCCTTTCAGCATTTTTTTAGCATTTTGTTCTCTCATACATCTATTCTCTTCTTGACAAAATGACAAGATGGAAAACCTCACCTCAAAAAAAAAAAAAGAACAAGGGGCAGTACTGACTGCCAGGGACCTAATCAATACAGACATTAGTAAGATGTTGGAACTAGAGTTCAGAATGATGATTATAAAGATACTACCTGGGCTTGAAAAAAGCATAGAAGATACTAGAGAATCCCTTTCTGGAGAAATAAGAGAACTAAAATTTAACCAAGTTGAAATCAAAAAGGCTATTAATGGGTGCAGTCAAAAATGGAGGCTTTCACTGCTAGGATAAATGAGGTATAAGAGAGAATTAGTGCTATAGAAGACCAAATGATAGAGAATAAAGAAGCTGAGAAAAAGAGAGATAAACAACTACTGGATCACAAGGGGAGAATTCAAGAGATAAGTGATAACCATAAAGCAAAACAACATTAGAAAAATTGGGATCCCAGATGAAGAAGAAAGAGAGAGAGGTGCAGAAGGTATATTGGAGCAAATTATAGCAGAGAACTTCCCTAATTTGGGGAAGGAAACAGGCATCAAAATCCAGGAGGCACAGAGAACCCTCCTCAAAATCAATAAAAATAGGCCAACACCCTGACATCTAATAGTAAAATTCACAATTCTCAGAGACAAAGAGAAAATCCTGAAAGCAGCTTGGGACAAGAGTCTGTAACCTACAATGGTAGAAACATTAGATTGGCAACAGACCTATCCACAGAGACCTGGCAGCCCAGAAAGGACTGGCATGATATATTCAGAGCACTAAATGAGAAAAATATGCAGCCAAGAACACTATATTCAGCTAGGCTGTCACTGAAAATAGAAGGAGAGATAAAAAGCTTCCAGGACAAACAAAAACTGAAAGAATTTGTGAACACCAAACCAGCCTTACAAGAAATATTGAAAGGGGTCCTCTAAGCAAAGAAAGAGCCTAAAAGTAACATAGACCAGAAAGTAACAGAGGCAATATACAGTAATAGTCACCTTACAGGCAATACAATGGCACTAAATTCATATCTTTCAATAGCTACCCTGAATGTAAATGGGCTAAATGCCCCAATCAAAAGACACAGGCTATCAGATTGGATAAAAAAATAAGACCCATTGATATGCTGTCTACAAAAGACTCATTTTAGACTCAAAGACACCTCCAGATTTAAAGTGAGGGGGTGGAGAACCATTAACCATGCTAATGGACATCAAAAGAAAGCTGGGGTAGCAATTCTTATATCAGACAAATTAGATTTGAGACCAAAGAATATAATAAGAGATGAGGAAGGACACTACATCATACTTAAAAGGATCTATCCAACAAGAAGATCTAACAATTGTAAATATCTGTGCCCCTAACATGGGAGCAGCCAATTATATAAGCCAATTAATTACAAAATCAAAGAAACATATCGACAATAATACAATAAGGCAAGGGAAACAAAAACAAAAATGAACTTTTGGGAGTTAAGATAAAAAGCTTCTGCACAGCAAAGGAAACAGTCAACAAGACAAAGAGGCAACCCACAGAATGGGAGAAGATTTTTGCAAATGACACTATAGATAAAGGGCTGATATCCAAGATCTATAAAGAACTTCTCAAACTCAACACCCAAAAAACAAATAATCAAGTCAAAAAATGGACAGAAGACATGAACAGACACTTTTCAAAAGATGACATACAAATGGCTAACAGACATGAAAAAATTATTCATCATCATTAACCATCAGGGAAATTCAAATCAAAACCACACTGAGATACCAACTTACACCAATTAGAATGGCAAAAATTGATAAGGCAAGAAACAACAAATGTTGGAGAGGTTGTGGAGAAAGGGGAACCCTCTTACACTGTTGGTGGGAATGCAAATTTGCATAGCCACTTTGGAAAACAGTGTGGAGGTTCCTCAAAAAATTAAAAATAGAGCTACCCTGTGACCCAGCAATTGCACTCCTGAGTATTTACCCCAAAGACACAGATGTAGTGAAAAGAAGGGCCATATGCACCCCAATGTTCATAGCAGCAATGTCCGCAATAGCCAAACTGTGGAAAGAGCCGAGATGCCCTTCAACAGATGAATGGATAAAGAAGATGTGCCCCATATATACAATGGAATATTACTCAGCCATCAGAAAGGATGAATACCCAACTTTTGCATCAACATGGATGGGACTGGAGGAGATTATGCTAAGTGAAATAAGTCAAGCAGAGAAAGTCAATTATCATATGGTTTCACTTATTTGTGGAACATAAGGAATAGCATGGAGGACATTAGGAGAAGGAAGGGGAAAATGAAGGGGGGGAAATCAGAGGGGGAGACGAACCATGACAGACTATGGACTCTGAGAAACAAACTGAGGGTTTTAGAGGGGAGGGGAGTGGGAAGATGGGTTAGCTCGGTGATGGGTATTAAGGAGGGCACATATTGCATGGAGCACTGGGTGTTATACACAAACAATGTATCATGGAACACCTCATCAAAAAGTAATGATGTACTGTATTGTGACTAATATATCATAATAAAAAAATAAAAATAAATATTTAAAAAGAAAAAGAGGCCTTTACTCTTAGGGTCACACAAATGCAAGGTCAGAACCTTAAATTTTTCACATCTCACTTGCCTCACCCTAGTTCCAATCTTAATACATAAAATCACAAAACAAAGTAGAAATTATGGAAAACATTTATAATATATATGACAAACCAAAGAATGGTACTGTCATATTTAAGACTCTTATAAATATAAAATAAAGATATAAAAACAGCCAAATAGAAGAAAAAAAGAAGTCAAGTCACTATTATTTCATCCTGGTCAGAAATAAGTCTGTGTATTTAAATTTTTGATAATTTATGCCAACATAATCTTCAAGAAATATTGTACAAATTTAAAGTCTCATTGGCCATATTTGAAAGTTCTCAGTTCTCAACACCTTCACTTTACTGAAGACAAGAGTGTGAGCTGTGCTTGAGCAAAATGATAATAATTTGGAATTGCTCCTTTGGTGAGTTAATACAAGAACTGACAAAGGATGTGGGGAAAAAAAACTTGTGGCATTTAAATTGAAAATTGTCAGAGCGCCTGGGTGGCTCAGTCGTTAGATGTCTGCCTTTGGCTCAGGTCATGGTCCCGGGGTCCTGGAATTGAGCCCCACATCGGGCTCCCTGCTCGGCAGGAAGCCTGCTTCTCCCTCTCCCACTCCCCCTGCTTGTGTTCCCTCTCTTGCTGTGTCTCTGTCAAATAAATAAATAAAATCTTTTTAAAAAGTAAATAAATAAACTGAAAATTGTCTACAAATTTTCAGTAGCACCATCCTGTGGAAATGGCAAGTTTTGCTGAGAGAAGCAAGTTTTATAGGCAGCTAAGTTGTAGGAGCATAGGCAAATATTTGAGTTGATTTGAGTTGATTAAAGGTTTGCTGAATTGGGGCGCCTGGTGGCTCAGTCGTTAGGCGTCTGCCTTCAGCTCAGGTCATGATCCCAGGTCCTGGGATTGAAACCCGCATCGGGCTCCCTGCTCCGCGGGAAGCCTGCTTCTCCCTTTCCCACTCCCCCTGCTTGTGTTCCCTCTCTTGCTGTGTCTCTCTCTGTCAAATAAATAAATAAGATCTTAAAAAAAAAAAAAAAAAAGGTTTGCTGAATAGATGGGTGTCAGCAGGGCAAGATGGCAGTCTTACTGAGAATGTTGCCAGGACAGAGTTTTAAGTCAGAAATCACCCTGAATAAGGTCCAGTATATAATAAACTTTTTTCCCAGAGAAATTTAACCGCACAAGTCATATAAACAGTACTCAGTATCAAAGACAACTTATACTAGTGTTTAGAAGTGATAAGACAGCGCTGTTCTTTCATACTTGTCTCAAGTTTCAATGATGTAATGGCAAATGTTATCATATGATCAAATATTTCATCAAATCTTTGCAAAGCAAAACTGGTTCATTGCTATGGAGTCATCATTTGGATTCTGGTTAGGTTACATTTAGTTAATAATGAAATAAATAGCTGAACTCTGTTTGCCTTTTATATCCCATTCTCTTTGCCAAATACTCAAGGCTTAGGGAGGGTCACTTCAGCACAAACTTGCAAATTTCCAGAGTCAGTGCTGATTCTGTAATCTCTTATTGTGTAATAAGACTCTGGAGAACTACCTTGTGAGAGTTAAGACTGCTTCTCTCAGCAAAACTTGCCATTTGCTATGGCAAAATATAACTGAAGACAACTCATAATTTTGGGGGTACATAATTAAGGAAACTTTTAAAATGATCTTCCTGAAAAAGATGATAGACCCATGATCCACCCTTGCCTACACCTCAGTTCCTTTAAAAAAAGTCAAATCACTTTCTTATGCAGGAAATTCTCTCTTTAAGATGCAGCCCAGGTGTTCCTCCTCTAATACAAAAACTGATCCTTGAAGGAGTTGCTCTCTGCTCCAATCCATCTAACTTAGTTCTTTCTTTTGCATCCTTCACCACTTACACCTCAGATGGAACTAGAGATGTTTCTAACGGTTGTTCACAGTCTGGGTCTAATCAACTGCTCTACAGGAAAAAATAAGTCTTGTCTTTTATTACCCTAAGAGAATATGCCTTCTTGTTGGCAATACACACAATTCTTTTAATGTTTAGGGACATTCCTATTTGCCTGTAGCCCCTCTATTTGGAATACAACAAACTGCATTGAAATAAAACCAAGAGGAAAATTGCAACTTGGATTGGACTCCTCCATACTCCCTGAAGATTTCCCCCTACTCCAGAGTATTTCAGGCTAGGTAGTGTTTGCTGAAACTGCGAAAGGTAGGAAAGCAAGAGGGGATACTAGATAATGACAAAATTTTCTTGTTCCCAAGCCATGAGCTCCCTGAGGATAGTATGTTGACACAGCCTGTGAAAAGGGTTTTCCAAGCAGATGATATGGAAGAGTGGATTTGTGAAGGAACTTGTGCTTAGATCAATAATTAACCCAGGTGTCTGTGTTATATGTTACTATGTAACAAACCACCCCAACACATGGTGATCTAAAATAATAGCCATCTATTTGTTCATGATTCTGCAAACTAGGGCTGATCACAGCAATGCTTTTGTTGTGGTTGTTGGGTTCATCTAGAATCTCTCTGTCTCTCATGCATCTGTGATTTGTCTGGAGGATTGAATGAGACTATAAAATCCCAGACCTCACTCATGCCTCTCGGACTTCTTTTGTCAGTGAATCTCCATAGATTGTAAACATTAAAGTTTCTTGCAATCATAACTTTTCCTCTTTCCTTTCTTCCCTAGTTTAATTTAGTAGAACTATCTCAGCTGGGATATTTTTCTCTCTTGCATACTCTTGAATTAGCCTGTGCATTGCCCCTCCCCACTGCCTGATAACAGCTGCACCGAAACTGCCTTTTAACCTCTCTGCATCCTCACTCCCTACTCACCCTATTCCTACTTCAGACCCCATCCACATCTCCATTGCTAAACAAATAGATTAGACTGTAGGTTGCTGATAAGCAGAGTCTTCTTATTCACGGTTTCATTCCCAGTGTCTGGCACAGTGCCTGGAACAGAATAAGTGGTCAATATGTACTTGTTGAGGATGATTAAATAACAAAATCATGAACTGAAAGTAAAAATGAAAATTGCATTCCACCCCATTAGAACTTCTACAAATAAGTAACATAAGTCATTCAAGGGTATATAAGGTCCAGGGGTTGGAATGATGAGTCATTATAGTGAGGTAATGGCAGCATTTTTGATAAATCCATTGCTTCATAAGCATGACATTCAACTAAAGTAGATTTTTCTCGAGAAAAACAGAATCAATACAGAATAAATCATTTAATAAAGAGATATGAAGCAATAATGTTAGGGTACCATTTTTTCACCAGTTCTAAGTATATGAAACACCTAACAAAATCATTTTAGGCCAAAGAGATATTTTCTTATCTAAGTTTATTTTAACCATTTATGTGATCACAAAAGAGTCTTTAAATTCTTATTTTTTGGGAATCACAAGGTATAAAGCAATGAATGGAAAAATATGCTTAGTAAAACAAGGGAAAATAAGTGGTTACTGTTCAATCTCTTAGTCTCTAAGCCCACAAAGTTCTCACAGAACTCCATGTTTTACACCTGCAACTCTTTAAACCAGCAACATCTTTACCCACCTGGCTAACTTTTATTCTTTCTTCAAAATTCAGCTAACTTGTTATCAATTCTAAGAAGCATTCCAGATATCATTCCAAGTGCATTAGGTGACACCCCACATGCTCCCCCAGTATGCACTATCCCCTTCTGTAAAGTGACACATCAAAATTATATGGTTGCTCACCCATTAAGCTACAACTTCCTTGAGTGCGAGGAAAGTAGACACTCAACAAATGTTTGCGTAAGAAAAAATGCATGAGAGGAAGAATTAACCACTGTACACTACATGAGGGCATTGACAATCATCAAACAAAACCAGAAGGATGTCTGAGAGTCACCGCTTTCACTCATCTTATCTGAGGCAGGACATTATCTAAATGTGTCTGAATATTTTTCTGCATTCTTCCATCAGCAATCATGGCCCATGATTCTATATTCTTAATAAGTGACTGCATTAGGGGAGAGGGAGAACAAGGATATAGGGAATGAGAAGAGTGGGGAGCCTAGAAAGGAATCATTTCCTCCAAAGTAAAATCACTTCCAAATCTTAGCAATGATAATAAATTAACATTTATTTATTGAGGATTCCCGTAACATACACTGTGCTAAGGATGTCCTAGTATTACTTCTTTTCTTCCTCACAACATGCCTAAGCGCTGGGCCTGCCTGAGGGAAAAGATGTTCAGTCATATAACTGGGAAGGGGCAGAAGCTTGGATTGACTAGCTGATTCCATAAACTCATATTAAATTTCAACCACTACACTATGTGGTTCCAGTGTCACTGAACCATTCCAGCAAGGAAGCTCCCTTGTCTTCATGCTAAAATCTGTCCTCTAACTCTAGTAATAACAACTATAAAAGGACCTCCAAAAGATTAGGGTTATTATTCTATTGTTTCCTAGTAATATTTTTTACAACAAACACATCTTCAGACTTTGAGTTCTATTTGAGAAAGTAAATTTCCTGATGAAATTTTACTCTATTTCCATCTTAGAAAGCAACACTGAAGTCAGATGGCCATCAAACTGTCACTGTGTTATTGGTATAGCTGCACTAGAGAACATGGCCATAGTCAAGAGGCTACTCTCCCACACTGTACTGAACTTACCACCCAGTACCTGGAAAAACAACCAGACAGTTATGGAACTCTGAACCCTTTCCTGATCAACCCCTACCTCCCCATATCCCCTTTACTCTCCAGAAAGGGCTATGTTATGCATATTTGTTCCCCCTTTTCCCAAATAAAGGGAGCACCAGGGTCAGATGCATATAATTTACAGAGCCCAGGGCAAAATGCAAATGTAGGGCCCTTTGCTCAAAACCAAGGAAAGGATGCTGTTAAAGACAGTAATATATTAAACTCTTCTATGTTCTTCTGAGACCTCACTCTTTACTTGTCATGGGGCTTTTATTTACTACTTAAGGTCATTCTAAGTAAAGAAAAATTAAAATATGAAATTATTAGCAATGCCAAATATCTCATAGTGATCCCTACCAAAAATTTCTTTGATCCATCAGCTGGCAACCTGAGTAAGACATTCTGAAATTTTGTTGAAAGCAAAGAATTAGAAATACCTGATTTGCAGGGGCACCTGGGTGGCTCAGTTGGTTAAGCATCTGCCTTTGGCTCAGGTCATGATCCCAGGGCCCTGGGATCGAGCCCTCCATAGGGCTCCCTGCTCAGTGGGGAGCCTGCTTCTCCCTCGCCCTCTGCTGCTCCCCCTGCTTGTGCTCTCTCTCTCTCAAATAAATAAAATAAAATCTAAAAAAAAAAAAAAAAAACCTGACTTGAAAAATCTATTACATATAGATTTGTCATTCATTTTCTCACAACCAAGATTTATCAAATTATTATTAATTATATCTGTTGCTCTTTCAGTTAGTGGTCTCTTGTATAACATGATATGCTCAGGAAGAATGGAAAATCTGAATTATCATTCATTTCACTACATTTTTCCAATATAATTTTAAAAGTAAAATATTTTTATTTTATATGCTTTAAATACATATTGATATATGTTTGGAGCTGCAGACTTATCATTCTTATCATATGACTTATGTATAAACTCCCCATCATATAACTTAATTGGCAAAGCCAGTAATGGTTGTCAAGTCATTTAGTTAAGTCAGACTTACCTTCAATTAGAAAAAAAACTAACTTTATTTTTGAGTTAAAATAAACATTTTAATATGTTTTATAAACTATAAAACCATGGAGAAATAAATTCACAGAGATTATATTAAATGGTAGATTACTAAAAGTAATAAGGTCAAGATTATTATGGTATAGGTCTAATGTAATAAATGTATATTATAATGTGTTATAAAAATATTAATCAATATGCTCTTTCTTATTACTTAATTTGTAATAAAGGCAATATTTTGTGTGACTAAATAATGTGTTAGTCATTATTTAAGGAATATTATAAATTATGTGTTTATGCATCAAACTTCAGTGTTTGGCTTTGAGGAATAATTAAATAAGAATTATTTCTAAAACTAAGAAATAGGGGTGCCTGGGTGGCTCAGTCAGGGAGGTGGCTGGCTCTTGATTTCAGCTCAGGTCATGATCTCAGGGTCCTGGGATTGAGACCCATGTTGGGCTCTGTGCTCAGCAGGGAGTCTGCTGGAGGTTTCTCCCTCTCCCTCTGCCTCTGCCTCTGCCCTTCTCCCTGCTCTCTCTCTCTCCTTCAGATAAATAAACAAATCTTTAAAATAAATAAATAAAATAAAAAAGAAATAACTCTAGTAATTTAATTATATATTATGATCAAAACCTACATATGTGGTAATTAAAGAGAAAGGTATATACAGCACAGTTAAAAACCACTGGGCACCTGGGTGGCTCAGTTGGTTAAACGTCTACCTTTGGCCCAGGTCATGATCCCAGGGTCCTGGGATCAAGTCCCGCATTGGGCTCCCTGCTAAGCTGGGAATCGCTTCTCCTCTCCCTCTGCCCTTCTCCCCTGCTTGTACTCTCTCTCATGCTCTCTCTCTCAAATAAAATCTTTAAAAAATAATAAAATAAAAATAAAATTGCACACCTTATAAAAACTGTTAAGCAGATAGCATATATTTTTTCTTATTGAAAGACTGAAAATATAGAATGAATATCATTTAAGGTTAATATATTAAATGAATATCAGTTGTTAAGATATTAAAAGATATTCATTATTCCATAAGATGAAATAAGATAATTGACTAAATGGAATAAAGATTTTGTGATAAGATTTGATATAAAAGTTTTAACTAACATATTACATAAAACACACTAAATCTGAAATAAATCATATAAGATTTTATCTCTGGATTTTAGCCAAGGTATCTTAAGCATTTCTTGTAGCCTTTTTTTTTTAATTAACTTATAATGCATTTGTTTCAGGGGTACAGGTCTGTGATTCATCAGTCTTTATATAATACCCAGTGCTCATTACAACACAGAGCTTTTAAGTATTTTATTTACATTTAAATGAATCTGCATCATTAACATCTTTAGTTTTGGCTACTTATAGATGCCTTCCTGTCCAAGTAATATCACATCCTACACATGAAAACTGAGAATCGTTCAATAATAATTGCTTAGATTCCAGGATTCCTCATAGGAATGTATGTTCCACAAAAGTAGGGATCTTTGTTTTGCTTACTGATATATCTCAAGTGCATAGAGTATACCTGACATTTGGTAGGCAGTCAAAAGGAGTGCACTTGTGATGAGCACCAGGTGCATGGAAGTGCTGAATCACTAAATTGAACACCTGAAACTAATATTACACTGTACGTTAACTGGAATTTAAATAAAAACTTTTTAAAAATTTGTTGAAAGGAGAAAGGATGTCTTTAAATAGTCGATTTGTTATTTCTATGGGATTAATTCTTAGCAGTGAGATCCTGGTTCTCCAGGGTTATAATTTATTTACATTTTAGATTAATAGAAATAACCGTATTTTTTAAAAGTTTGTACCAATCTATCTACAAAGCTCTATCAATCTATAGTCCTTTCAGCAATGAATTAGTTTTCCCACATCCTCATAAACACTTGGTATTTTCACTCATTTTAAAATTTTTTTGCCAACCCAATAAGCAAAAAAAAAAAAAAAAACCAATCTCATTGTGGCTTAAATGTTTTTCTTTTTTTTTTTAGATTTTTATTTATTTTTATTTGAGAGAGAGAGAATGAGAGAGACAGCACATGAGAGGGGGAGGGTCAGAGGGAGAAGCAGACTCCCTGCCGAGCAGGGAGCCCGATGTGGGACTCGATCCAGGGACTCCAGGATCATGACCTGAGCCGAAGGCAGTCGCTTAACCAACTGAGCCACCCAGGCGCCCTTAAATGTTTTTCATTACTCATTAATGATAGTCATTATCTTTAAATATATTAGCTATTTTTATATTTCAGCAAATTATCTTTCATGTCATGTTCCATTTCTTAATGTTTTCAAAAGCAGTCTTATTATTAAGGTTTTATATATTTAGGTGCTACAAATCTTTGTCTGCCTATATTTTTAGTCTTATTTTGTTTACAATTTATTTTGTGATACATGCTGCAGTGTGAATGGTACTTCTCTACTCCCCTTTCCTCTCTCTCTACATCCCCTTCTCTTGGGTTTTCAGGACTGAATCTTTGGTTAGATGGAGAATACAGACAATGATTGTGTGGGGGTAAATAATTCATAAAAACTATGTTATACAAGATTATCAGTATTATCAAGGAAAGTTTTATCTTAGCTCTTTTCAGAACTTTAAGCACTTAAGACCTCCACCAGCAAAGCAGAACTGAACCTGAAATTACCCCACCCCAACCCATCTACCCTATTCCATGGAGGAAAAAAGGCAGGTGAAACTGATTGACTGGATGCTGGAGGGTTGCAGAGGATAAAAAGAAAGTGAAAGAAGTGAGGGGTATGTGACAAAGAAGAATAGGGAGGTAGAGCAGAAAAAGGGGTGATGTTCTTATTGTCCTACAAGGAGACATATAGATGTTGATCAACTCTAGCTGTTGATTTTCTTCATAAGCTTAAGTGTGCTTGTTTAAAACTTAAGGCTAACCATTAAGAGTTAGGACATATTATTTCCAAACCATTTGGAGGGAAAAAGGAACAAAGAGAACCAAATCACATAAAAAGCAGTAAAGAAAAAGAAACACCAAGAAAGCATACAAAAGAAAACCATAAAATATAATTGCTAGACCATATTCTAATATATCATTAATCATGATAAATTGCCATGGGTTAAATTCATGTATTAAAAGACAAAGATTTTCATACTGGGGAAACATTACAGCCATATATGATCTTTTTCAGAGATCCAAGTATAATGAAACAACTCAGGAAAGTTAAAAATAAAGAAAGGCAAAAGTTATTTAAAACAAATGCTAACAAAAGATAGCAGATATAGTTTTCCATAATGGCTGCACCATTTTGCATTCTCACAAACAATGTACAAGGGTTCCATTTTCTCCATATCCTCACCAATACTTGTTGTCTTTTGTTCTTTGATAATAGCCATCCAGACAGGTGTGAGGTGATCTCACTGTGGTTTTGATTTTCATTTCTCTGATGATTAGTGACACTGAACATTTTTTCATACAATTGTTGGCCATTTGTATGTCTTCTTTGGAGAAATGTCTGTTCAAGTCCTTAGCCCATTTTTTTTTATATCTAAACTATATTTTTTATTAACATATAATGTATTGTTTCAGGGGTACAGGGGTCTGTGATTCATCAGTCTTACACAATTCACAGCACTCACCATAGCACATACCCTCCCCAGTGTCCATCACCCAACCACCCCATCCCTCCCACCCCCCTCCACTCCAGCAACCCTCAGTTTGTTTCCTGAGATTAAGAGTCTCTTATGGTTTCTCTCCCTCTCTGGTTTTGTCTTGTTTCATTTTTCCCTCCCTTCCCCTATGATCCTCTGTCTTGTTTCTCAAATTCTTCATATCAGTGAGATCATATGATAATTGTCTTTCTCTGATTGACTTATTTTGCTTAGCATAATACCCTCTAGTTCCATCCACATCATTGCAAATGGCAAGATTTCAATTTTTTGATGGCTGCATAATATTCCATTGTGTGTGTGTGTGTGTGTGTGTGTGTGTGTGTGTGTATATATATATATATATATATATATATATATATATATGTATATATATACCACATCTTCTTTATCCATTCATCTGTTGATGGACATCTAGTCTCTTTCCATAGTTTGGCTATTGTGGACATTGTTCCTTAGCCCATTTTTAAATTGTTATTAGTTTTTCTGTTACTCAGTTGTAAGAGTTCCTTGTATATTTTGGAGATTAATCCCTTATCAAATATGATTTACAAGTATTTTCTCCCATTCCATAGGTTGCCCTTTCACTTTGTTGATTATTTCCTTTGCTAAAATATTTGTTAAGGGAGTATATTTCAGGGGTGCCTGGGTGGATCAGTCAGTTAAGGGTCTGTCTTCAGCTCGGGTCGTGATCCCAGGGTCCTGGGATCAAGCCCCACATTGAGCCCCACATCAAGCCCCACATCGGGCTCCCTGCTCAGCGGGGAGCCAGCTTCTCCTTCTCCTCCCCACTTGTGCTGCCTGTTGCTATCTCTGTCTCTCTCTCTCTCTCAAATAAATAAATAAAATCTTTAAAAAAGAGAGAGTACATTTCATGTTAAGTAGATCTCATATTAAGTAGATCTATTCTTACCACAATAATATAAATTAAAAAAAAAAAAGAATAGCAGGTATAGTAACATTAATATGAGATAAAATAAATTCAGGATAAAAATCACTAAAGGGTGACAAAGATGGATATTTCATATTAATGAAATATAAAATCTATTAAAACTTGAAGGTCATGGATATTTGTATTCCTGACAGCCTTTGAAATCAAAATCTTATAAAAAATACAAATAAAAATTGACTCACAACCACAGTAAGAAATTTTTAACACATGTATATTTAAAAATTAATTCACAAGGGGCGCCTGGGTGGCTCAGTCATTTAAGCATCCAACTCTTAATTTTGGCTCAGGTCATGATCTCAGGGTCCTGGGATCAAGCCCCTGGTTGGGCTCCATGCGTAGCAGGGAGTCTGTTTCTCCCTCTGCCCTCCCTCTGCTTGTACTCTCTCTCTCTGTTTCTCTCCCCCTCTCAAATAAATAAATAAAATTTTTAAAAACTAATTCACAAATGAGGATATAGAGAATTTGTGATACACAATTAAATTGCTTAATCTATAAATTGTTATAAAACTTTGTATCCAACAAACAGAACATGTGTTCTTTTCAAATACACGGAGCAGTCACAAAAATTTACCATGTATTAAAAAATAAAGGAAATGTTGACAAATTTCCAAGGCAGAGTCATGCAACCATATTAATTGATTGTAATCCAATAACATGCTATTAAAATCCAATAACATAAAATCCAATTAAAATTTAAAAGTTAAAAAGAAAAGGTCAGCAACCCAAAAGGACAAAAGGTCAGTAGCAGTTCCAAAGTATCAATCAGAAAAACCTAAGTCTTCTAAATAACTTTTGGATTAAAGAAGAAATCAAACGGAAGTTTATTTTTTATTTTATTTTATTTTTTTTTTTGAGAGAGAGAGAGTACAAGCGGGGAGGGAGATAATCTTCTGCAGGCTCCATGCCTGATGCGGGGCTCCATCTCACGGCCCTGATATCATGACTTGAGCCAAAATCAAGAGTCGGATGCTTAACTGACTAAGCCACCCAAGTGCCCCTCAAATGGAAGTTTAAAAATATTTAGAAAAAAATTAATGTAACAGACCTATATATTTAAGTGCAGGAAAGATTCCTAAGCAAATGCAAGGTCTTAGGAAGTGGGGTAGAGGAAAAGGCGGAACAGATGAATATTTAATGAACATGTCTGCTACATAGCCACACTGATACTCAGGAAAAAAATGCACCTATTGGGAAAAAAAATTGCTCAGAACAAGTGACTAAGCTTCCATCTCTGGAAGCTAAGCAACAACAAAATAAACCAAAGAAAGAAGACAGAAATTAACAAAACAAACAAAAAACAGATGAAGTTGACAATAACAAATATATTAGCAGAATTATCAATAAAATCAAAAGCTGATTCTTTAAAAAGACTAATACAGTATACAAAATAAAGGTTACTAAGTTTAAAAAAGGAAAAAAGGAGAGAGAGAAAAATATAAGCAACCTAAGAACTGAAAAAGGAACATAACTACAAATATAGAAATTTTTAAAACTCAAAAAAAAGCTCTGTCCAACTTAATATCAATAAACTTGATAATCTAGCAGAAATTAATTTAGACTTAAATCAGAATGTTAAAATGGGACATTTTCTTTTCAGTTTTGATGGAGGTTCTAAAAGGCAAAAACTAAAAGAACAGAAGCAAATACTCCAAATCGCCAACGTGAGGTGCTAAATGACTTGTGCAGAGCCTGCAATAGATGTTTCTTATCTGCAGCCCAATACCAAAGAGAGGCTTTGAAAGGGTTGAAGTTGTTAGAAATTAAAGGGTGTTGGTTCACTGGCAGTTCCTCCTCCCACTCCATGGGGAAAAGTGTGTCCCCTGCAATCTAGAACACACAGTGGACTGCTACCTGATCACCCTTGAAAATAGATTTGAGTTGCAAAACTAAGAAGTTACTGCTTTCTTGCCAATGGCAGATTAAAGATGCATAATTCCTGGAGACCAAATGGGAAACCCGAAGTAGGACTGTCGCAGAGGACCATGCTCTCCCTGAGCTTATGGGGAGAGTCTTTCCTGGCCTCTCCCAGCTCCTGGTTGTGGCCGTCAATCCTTGGTGTTTCTTAACTTGTGGTTGCCTCACTGTAATTCCTGCTTCTGCCGTCACATAGCTCTCCCTGTGTGTCTCTATCTTCTCCTCTTATGGACACCAGTCATATTGGATTAGGGTCTGCCTTAATGAACTCATCTTCAGTGAATAACATTTGCAAAGATCTTATTTATGAATAAGGTCACATTCACAAGGCTCAAGAGTTGGAACTTCAACATATCTTTTGGGGAGGACACAATTCAGCCCGTACCACCACCTAAAAGAGCATCTGCTGGGGAAAGAAAGAGATCTAACAGATCATGTAACCCAGCTGAGAACAAGATTCTCCCTTAGTCAAGAGAGGTGCACCAGGGGGCCCTGCAGCGACATCTCTAAAATGCCTACAAAGCACCCTGGGACAAAGTTCCTCTAGCAGAGGACATACTTGTCCTGCAAGTATGACTCTCCTACCCCTATCCTTCCTCCACTTTGCAGGAGACAAAACTACACAGAGAAATGGGAGCAGAGGAAAAGAGGAAGAAAGCAGGGGAACTAGAGAAGCGACCAGCCCTCCTCGGTCCTGAAGGCTGGCTGAAGCAGGCCTAAGTTAGGGAGAAACCAAGCTTTAAGTTGGACTGAGGCCCAGCATTTGTTTGTATTTTAATTATTACAACAGTCATGACATATACATTCTGAAATGAAACTGCTCTTGTAACTGAAAGGGAAAAGATTTCTGAGAATGAGTAGAAAAAATATGGGACCAGGGACAATGAAGAACTAGACCCACAGAATGGTTTTGGGTGGGAATATGTTGGTTTTGATTATATGCTGTAAGTTCCAATTTTGAATACTCCAGCAACATATGCCATTTTACAAATTGGCTCAAGAGAAAGTTGAGATCCTGTCGAGCTTTATAATCCCAGAATAAATTGAAAATATTTCCAAAGAATTGGTTTATATTTTACATAATTTTTTAATTAAAAGCAAATTTTCAGCTGTGAAAAATTAAAGTGCTGAGATACTAATGGTGAGTCATAACATATAAGATGTAGAGTGTCTTAAAATTCAAGGTCGATTCAGTGTGTAACCTCCCCAGTCTGCGGGCAGCACAGTATGACACTGGAGCATAAATGGAGATCATACAGCCTTTGATTTCACAACCAGCAGAACACACACTGTACAACCTTCCAATAATCCAGTTATTCAGTCAGCGTATTTCTCGCTCAGGAAGCCCAAATCTTACTAGTGTGTTTATGAAAACAAACATAACCTATGTTAAGATGGTTAGATAGGAAGATTAAAGACTTCTAGCCTAAGAGGCTCTGACAATCAAGTTTTATGTCTAGAAACAAACCATGGAAGTTCAGCATCTAATGACATGCAAAAGCAGGAAAAGGAAACTTGTTTGATGTCCACTAGAGAGCTGCTCTGTAAAAACTCATTCCCCACTCATATACTATACCCTTTCATTATAAAAAGCATAATGTGGCTGAAATAAGTCTAAACAGCAGTACATTCACACTCATACAATAGTCCCGAGAAACTGCCAGTATTCATAACCACCCTTGTGCTTTTTAGTTCCCTCCAGAATACTGAAGATCAATTCCAATGTTTTCCTCTAGATAGACTCAAGTTGGTAGGTTGGAACCTTATCAGAAGAGCCATGTGGCACCAAAATGTTTCCTAGAAGGGCTCTCATTTCCAAGAGGATGAATTTCATTGTAACCCAGGATCCGTCAATGATTCAGAGTACTGTGGTTTCAAAATGATTAATATGTAAGAGTTGTAACAATATGAGTCATATAAAGGGGAAAAGGTGTGAGGAAATAAAAACATTATAGGAAAGTACATCACAAATTTGTGAACATGATTAGTCATGAATAAGAGAGTATATAGGGTGCACAACCCTGGTTATTCACATTTTCTCTTCACCTGGCAAATGCAGATTACTAATCTCAGAGGATACACATAATGAATCACAAATGAAAATCATCATGGGTTTTACTTTGCATTATTCACTCAAAAGACATTTGTTGAACTCCCAATACGAGCCAGGAATTGTGCTAGGTGCATAATTAATAGATAAATGGATAGATGATAGGTAGGTAAGTAGATAGATAGACAGACAGATAGACAGATAGACACTCCTGACCCTAAGAACTACTGAATCAGGAAAGTCATCAAACAAGTAAACATTTTTTACTGACTAAAAATCCAAAGACAAAACCAAGTATTCAGAACATGGAATTTGGGAACTCCCCCGGGGAGATTTTTGTGCCCATTCCATTAAATTGGATTAGATTTTGATATATTTATAGCACTCAGGGTCAATTTTTTCCCCTGAAGCACAAAATAATATTAAGTTCTTCAGTTCCTCAGTGATAACTTATTGCAAGTTAGTTATGTGAATTTAAAATACTCCCTCATTCTTAATCTCAGGAAACGAACTGAGGATTGCTGGAGTGGTGGGGGGTGGGAGGGATGGGGTGGCTGGGTGATGGACATTGGGGAGGGTATGTGCTATGGTGAGCGCTGTGAATTATGTAAGACTGATGAATCATAGACCTGTACCTCTGAAACAAATAATACATTATATGTTAAAAAAAAAAAAAAAGCAGATACTAGGAAGGGAAAAATGAAGCTGGGGAAATCGGAGAGGGAGATGAACCATGACAGACTATGGACTCTGAGAAACAAACTGAGGGTTTTAGAGGGGAGGGCGTGGGGGAGATGGGTTAGCCTGGTGATGGGTATTAAGGAGGGCACATATTGAATGGAGCACTGGGTGTTATACGCAAACAATGAATGAAAACAAACATAACCTATGAACACTACATCAAAAACTAATGACGTAATGTATGTTGACTAACATAACATAATAAAATAAAATTTAAAAAAAAATAAAAAATAAAATAAAATACTCCCTCATCTTGTTTGCCTCTAAAATGGCAGGATATGGCGGGGGGGAAAGCACATCTTTTATGAATGTTGTTTGGCATAGTTAAAATGGCAAATTTCTAGCAAACATGTAACTTGTTAAGTGTGCAAAATCCTAGATGGCTAAAAAGCATGATGAATTATGTCTCCCTTTTCAAAGCTGGTACACAGAACACTAATTTATCCCTAACTTAGGTGACCATGGCAGCTAAGGTCATTTAGAACAAGAACTGTACCTTCATTCAACATGACAGACCCTGCAACACTTAGCCCATGCCTTATGTATAATAGGTACTTGGTAGATATTGGTTGCATTGAGTGGTAGAAGCCCAATACTAAGAGATCATGTGATTGTATTGATTAAAGTGGTATTTCCCAGATTAAAAAAAAAAAAAAACTAGTTCTTCAGGGTTTCCATTTATTTTATTCATTCGTTTGTTCCTTTGTTAATATGTTCATTTATTCAATCCACTGAGCAAGTACCTACTACATGCAAAATGAAGTGCTGTGTATTGTGAAGGAAACAAAGACCAATCATACAGGAATCCTGTCCTCAAGAAGTCCATAGCACAATAACACATCTGTAGCATTTACATACATATTTCAAATACAAGACACACCTTAATCCCACATGAAAGGTAGACACCTGTACTGACTATATGGTAGCAACTAGCCCTATGGGCCACTGAGCACTTGAAATTTGTCTCATACAGTAAGTGTAAAGTACACACTGGATTTTGAGGACAATATGAAAAAAGCAATGTAAACTATTTCATTAAAATGTTTTATATTGAGGGGCGCCTGGGTGGCTCAGTCGTTAAGCGTCTGCCTTCGGCTCAGGTCATGATCCTAGGGTCCTGGGATCGAGCCCCGCATCGGGCTCCCTGCTCGGCGGGAAGCCTGCTTCTCCCTCTCCCACTCCCCCTGCTTGTGTTCCCTCTCTCGCTGTGTTTCTCTCTGTCAAATAAATAAAATCTTTAAAAAAAAAAAAAATGTTTTATATTGATTATATGTTGAAATTATAATATTTGGCATAAATAAAATGTTTAAATAAAATATTAAAACTAAATAAAACATTTAATGTATTTTATTAAGTAAAATACTAAAATTACTCAATCTTGGGGCACCTGGGTGGCTCAGTCATTAAGCGTCTGCCTTCGGCTCAGGTCATGATCCCAGGGTCCTGGGATCCAGCCCCACATCGGGCTCTCCGTGCCGCGGGAAGCCTGCTTCTCCCTCTCCCCCCGCCCCCGGCTTGTGTTCCCTCTCTCGTTGTGTCTCTGTGTGTCAAATAAATAAATAAAATCTTTTTAAAATAAATACATAAATAAAATTACTCAATTTTTTTTAACATTTTAATGTGACAACAAAAAATGTAAAATTACACATGTGATTTACATTATATTTCTATTGGACAGTGCTAATATGGATAAGGAATTATAGATGTTTAGAAATCTTAGCAATTGGGGCACCTGGGTGGCTCAGTTGTTAAGCGTCTGCCTTCGGCTCAGGTCCTGGGATCGAGCCCCGCATCGGGCTCCCTGCTCCATGGGAAGCCTGCTTCTCCCTCTCCCACTCCCCCTGCTTGTGTTCCCTCTCTCACTGTCTCTCTCTCTGTCAAATAAATAAAATCTTAAAAAAAAAAAAAAAAGAAATCTTAGCAATTACTTCCAGCATTGAGGGGGTGGGAGCGGAAGGTCAAAGGAGACTTTGGAGGAGTCTAGCATTTGAGCTGAGTTACTTTCTCAAGATTAGACCTATATGAGAAATGCAGGCAGAGGTTTCAGGAGGAATGAATGAATTTGACATCATCCATGACCACTGCAACAACCTGATCAAGATCTAGCTTTGTCCTATTTGAGGGGCTCCAGATTGATTTCAACATATTTACTTCCCACCTTCCACTTATTTATATGCTTTCCCAACTTCAGAGCACTCTCATTAAGTCACCTTTCACATTTGGTATTTGTACTATTGCCATAGATACTATGGCATAGACTATTTCCTTCATCTGAGGGAGGAAAAAACAAAATTTAGGATATTATCAGTAAAACACTGAGGTCACAAGGCCAGTAAGTGGTGAAACTAAGATTAAAAAGCAATATTTCTGAGTACTTTTCCTTAGGCTCTTGTTTTGTTTTGTTTTTTAAGATTTTATTTATTTATTTGACAGAGAGAGACACAGCGAGAGAGGGAACACAAGCACGGGGAGCAGGAGAGGGAGAAGTAGGTTTCCCACTGAGCAGGGAGCCCAATGTGGGGCTCGATCCCAGGACCCTGGGATCATGACCTGAGCCGAAGGCAGACGCTTAATGACTGAGCCACCCAGGCACCCAGGCTCTTTCTTGTATATCATACTGCCTCCCTCTTAGAGGATCCTTCTCTCTGAAGCCACCTTGTAACCAATCCAATATCCCAGGAGTTCTCCATGTGGACTCTACCTTGGACCCAAGCACCTGCAGGGAACCCCAGATCCTACAGTGGCCCCAGGCAACCCTGAGACAAACCCAAGCTGCAGGTCCAAGGCAACTACATCCAAGGAATAAAAGAAGGAAAAATATTGGCCTTGAGGGTTTATTACATACCAAGCACTGTGCTTAGCACTTTATTTCCCTTATCTCATTTACATTTCATAGCAATCTTTGGGAATAAATATTATTAAACTGTTTCAGGATTGGAGATTGCCCACAACACTTCATAATGCTGACATTAACTAATCATCATTATTCTCAAAATCTCACCCTGTTTTCCTGGGCTCATGGAATCCTCCTGGCAGATAATCCTAAGTATCCCCTTGTTATTAATGCCTATAAAATCTGAACTATAGTTTCATAGTCCAAAATGGTTAACTACCTCATCCACTTGAATGCATAACAATAGCATCACCTTACATTTATTACCATCTAACTATAAGCTAACCAATATACCAAGGATTTTCTATGATCCACATAACTACACCATGAAGAAGGTTCTATTATTTTTCCCATTTTATAGATGAGCAAACAGTTTTAAAAAGGTTAAGTGACTTGCCCAAGGTCGGGTGATGGTATATGGCAGAACTGAGATTCAAACACTTCACCACCTGTCTCCAAAGCCCAAGTTCTCTACCATTGTATTATATTGATTCCCATTATTCCTCAAAGCCCTGACCAAACTGAGAGCCACTGAAAAAGACGATAAGATCCATACCAACTGGATAAATCTGCAGGAATGCCACTCCATGGTACAAGGATTGCTGAACAACAGGTTTATTGTCATCTTCCCACAACATTTACCAAGCAAAGTGGGACTGGATAGCCTCTGCTCCTTACTGGAATGGTTTGTTGATTTGGCCCTTACTATCTGAGGACTTTGGAATGAGTCTCCCTGGTTTGCTTTAGCACTTGTTCTGAAGACTATTTGCAACCATATAAATGGGCCTCTGAGTGTATGTTCATCTACATACAAAGAAACCAAGTGACTAGCTGCAGATCACACCACAGGTTAGTGACAAAGAAACTATTAGAATTAGGCCCCCAAGTTAATACCTGTTGCCCAGACTATAGGACAATATTGCTTCCACAAAGAGCAGAAGGCAATACCTCTGTCTCTGATCTACCATATGCTAGACAACCCTGACAATCTACTGTGGTTTCATGCCCCAACTGTTCTTATATTACCATCAGCCCTGATGATTGCACAGGGAATGAATTTTGTGATAATGACATGTTCCAGACGTAGGATAAGATAAGTAATTCACACCACCCCTATACATGGGTTACGGCTTCATGGGCTAGCAGGGAAGTTATCACACTTACTATGACTCCACACACATTTCTGCTGACTCAGAAATGGTTGTAAAATATAGACTAGCACACTGGAACATAGCAGTTTTTGAAACTCCCTCAGGGAGTCTTTGTTCCTAAATCAATGCTCACGTGCAAGTGTATGCTTGTATATGTGTGTACAAAATGCACTGGTTTGTGTTATACAATAAGTCACATGGAAATCACTCTAGGATAATCCCATGTAATTGCTAATGTGATATTAAAACAGTGCTGATTTCATAGTGCTGTTTATTTGGCTTAACTTTCTCGTATCATTATGTTTGTTTTTTTTTTAAATAAAAAGCTCTAGTGAAATTTATGGCCATAGCTGGCTTCTTACTCTGTATCTGTGATGCATGTAACACTGCAATTTACATTTACCTGATTTTCCACGAAGCTAGACATTTACCAGTACTTCAACAGACCTGACTACTTTTTCAGAGAGTAAATAGGTAATAGCTATTACTTAAGCCCTTCTTGTAGAACTATAATAATAATTGTTTTAACCATAATTACTATAGCTTGTGTTTACTGAGTATTTACCAGGTACCAAGCACTGTGAGAGGCACTTCACACATTTCTCAAAATAAGCTTATTTCGATGTCATTAATAGCCATATATCAGTAATAAGAAAATAGAGACCTTATAAGTAGTAGTCCCAGCTCATAAAGTCAAGATCTCTAACTCCAGAAAACAAATTTTTAATCAATATGCAAAATTTTCAAGAAGGTCAAGGACATGTTATTTAGTCTCTTATAAACAGGTATTAGGGGAAATGAATTTATGGACTTAAAATGTTTTAAAATATAATTGAAAAGAATTTCTATTTGGGCCTGAGCTGTGCTCCATCTTGAAGATCCATAATTGCTACATTAAATACAGTTTGACTTGTTCGCACACAGCAGTAAAATATAACAAACACACACACATCAAAAGTTAAGGTCATCAAATTAAAACACATACTGTGAAAGTTTCTGAGTTTATGGTTCTAATTATATAGTTCACAAATAACTTCTGAATTTCAGCCACTTGTTGAAAGAAAAAACAAACGTGTAAATATCAACCTACCACGTCTAGCTTATGTTAGAACTGTAGCACCATTTACCAGGAGGACCATGTAAGGGCATTTATGCTTGTGTTTGAACACACATATGTGCATTTACATAGGCTATATTTATAATCATAATAAGTCATGACTATGTTTTCCCAGATCTGTAACTATAAAATGCAACCACTCAACTGACAGCCAAATCTGCAGCACAGATGTGACCCAAAGTGGGCAGAATAGTGTTAACTTCATTGTCCTTTTAACTTGCAAGACTCTTACTTTTTTAAAAAATAAAGTTAAGTCTGATTCGGTAGTTTGTAATCCTTACCAAGCTTCTCTCAGTACAAACAGCTCCAAACTAAATTGCACAAAATTTTGAACATCCCTGTTTCCTCCAATAAATGTCTTCCCAGAAGTCCATTGATAATATGCATACAGTAATGTTCTATTTCCTTTTTTTTTTCAAATAGTTTCATATACATGAGTCTTATTGTGTTGCTTCTGTGATGTTAACTCTTGAAACTGTGGATGGATATTTGACCAGCTTATAAAATAAACAAATTAAACGTTCTCTGGGCTGCATCAAGAACCAGTGAGCTACTGTTCATTCCTAAGGGTAACTTTCAATGCAACATATTTAGATTGGATAAACTATTAGTCTCTAGGGTCCTGCCAAAGCATTCCACTTGGACTCCAGGCAATAAAAAAGAGGAGATAGTAAAGACCCTTTTGCCCTAATTTCCTGACCCCTCTGGCACCAATCTGGAGAGGTCTAAATGAACAGGCCGAATTCTCAAAGGATCTACACCATTGCCATGTTTCCAGTCCCTTTTTGTACATTTTTATGTCATGTCTTGATCTCACATGCTAAAGAATTTAACCACTTCAAACCACTTTTCCATCCAGTTCCTATGAGATCTTTCATATTCTTTTAACAGCAAACATCCTCAAAAAGCAACTAAATTTCTTCAAGTGTTTTGATTACATTGAAAAATTTTCCCAGAGATCACAGATTTATTTCACCAATCATACTCCTTGCTGTAATCTTCATATTGACTTCACAAAATAGACTGAGTATACCTATTTAAAAAATCATGCTGATAGTGCTAAAATCAAAACTCTTTGAACAAAACTGACCATCATACATCCTTGATTAATATCAGGATTCAGGCAACAGCACCAAAATAATTACATAGGACTTAATTCATACATTAATTTAACCAACAAATATTTCTTGGAGGATTATGTTTCATGCCTTATGCAATGTTCTGGAAACAGAAATAAATTACATATTTTCTTCTATATCTTCTAAAGATATATATAATAAAAAGTGATGTGTAAATAAACAAATGCAGTGAAGTGTTACAGGTTTTATGATTGATCTTTAGGATAAAATGAGATCCCAAAGGATAGAATAATCAGTTCTATATTTAAGGGAAGAAGAACAATATTATACAACTGTAACTGAAAGTAAAAAACATACACACAGCCAAATCTCCTCCAATTAGGAGCAGATTAAGAATCTGAAGTGGCCCAGTATAAGGAAAAACTATTGTCTCAAAACTCTCGCCAATTCTTTGTATAAGGAAAAGAGGACATTAGAAGGTAACCCTGTTATCTATTTATACTAGTAATCCAATATCTTATGCAAGGCAAGACACAATATGGAATCCAAACATCAGAAAGGGGGAATGGAATGTTCTCTGCATGATGACATAAAGTGTTGCAGGCAGATAGCATTGACTTGAAAAAAAAAAATCTTTCTCTGCTTTAAAAAGGAATTAGGCTGTGTTATCTCTGAGAATTATGATTTGATCAAGGAAACGTGTGTGTGTGTGTGTGTGTGTGTGTGTGTGTGTGTGTATGTGTGTGTTCTATACAAAGCTGCCAGTAGAAAACTAGAAGGATTCAAGAAGAATTGGGGGAGGAAGACATATCTTTATCACACTAGCAGAGAGGCCCTGAAGTGTGCCTGAATTGGGACATGGGATTGCCACATATGGTGATGCAGGCTGTGTAACACAAAACTCCAGGGCTTGCTTTTCATGATATGACATCTTTAAAGTGATGAAAGAAAACAACTGTCAACCTAGAATTCTACATCCAGTGAAAATATTTTTCAAAAATAAAGGCAAAATAAAGATTGTTGGGACAAACAAAAGCTGAGAGAATTTATCACCAACAGAGCTACACTACAGGAAGTTCTTCAGGCAGAAGGAAAATGATACCAGATGGAAATTTGGATTTACACAAAGGAATAAAGAGCACTAGAAATAGTAAATGTCTAAGTAAATATAAAGAAGTGTTTTTCAAATCTCTTTTAAAAATTAAATAATTGTTTAAGGCAATAATAATAACATTGTATTGTAAGGCTTATATACAAAATACCATAGAGAATGGGAAGTGAAAATGAACAAATATTGCTGTAAGATTCTTGTATTAAATATGAAGTAATATAATATTACCTGAGGGTAAACTATGATAAATTAAAGATGTGTACTATAAATCCTACTTCAACTGCCAAAAATATGAAACAAAGAGTTATTACCATAAACCAGTAGTAAAGAAAATGCAATCAAACAAAATATTCATTTCATCTAAAAGAAGTCAAGAAAAAAGGAGAACAAAGGAGACATAGGACAAACAGAAAACAAATAGCAAGATGATAGATTTAAATAGAACTATACAACAATCACATTAAGTGTAAATGGCCTAAACATTCCAATTAAAAGGGGCAGAGATCATCAGATTGGATAATAAGGCAAAACCCAAGGATATGTTGTTTCCAAGAAACTCACTTTAAATAAAAAACTCAGATAGGTTAAGAGTAAAAGGATGGAAAAATATATACTATGAAAACATTAAGTCTAAGAAAGCTGCAGTGGTTATACTAATATCAGAGAACGTAAACTTCAGAACAACAAATATTATCAGGGATAAAAAGGCACATTTAGGGGCACCTGGGTGGCTCAGTCGTTCAGCATCTGCCTTTGGCGAGGGTCATGATCTCAGAGTCCCAGGATTGAGCCCCACATCGGGCTCCCTGCTCAGCGGGAGGCTTGCTTCTCCCTCTCCCATTCCTTCTGCTTGTGTTCCCTTTCTCGCTGTCTCTCTCTGTCAAATAAATCAATAAAATCTTTTTTAAAAAAGGGGGGGACATTAATAATGATAGAGGAGTCAAGAGGACATAATAATCATGAATATATAAGCATCTTAAAAACAGTGTTTGAAAATACATGAAGCAAAAATGAATAGAACTTAAAAGGAGAAATAGACAATCCATAATTATACAGTCAGGGATTTCAACATACTCTTTCTCAATAATTGATAGAGCAACCAGACAAAAAAATCAGTAAGGATAAAAATGAGGGGAAGTGAAATATAAAATTCAAGACTGTGAGCTTGTCTTATAAAATAATGAGGGAAGACAGATCATCTGAATGGGATAGTAATATGTTTAGTTATAAGATAAAAGGCAACCCCTGGAGTTCTGTAGTGCACAGCTCACACTGCCATATGTGACATACCCATTTCCCAGTCTTGGTATACTTCAGGGCCTCTCTGCTAGTGAGTGATAAAGATCTGTCCCTCTCGCAAGGTTTTTCTTGAATCCTTTAGTTACTCACTGGTAACTTTGAATAGATACATATTGTGTGCACACACATAAACACACACACAGGTTTTCTTGAGCAAACCATAATTCTCAGAGATAGTGCAGTCTCTAACCAGGGAAAACCATACTACATAACAATTCAAAGCAGTGATTTCCCAATGTCTGGGTTTTAGTTTATCATAACACCACAGAGGCTTCAGCAAAAAGGCCCAAAGTGGACATTGGATTTCCAATCACTGCTTGATGTATGAGCAAAAGGCCTAGCCATCGTGCCTTGATTTGGGACAGCTCTGAAGAGCTATTCAAATTCTAGGGCTCTTCTTGGAATCAGTTGTGACCTCTGTAATAATGGAATCTTGCTTCCTTCACTCTATGTTGTTCCAAAGAGCACCCCAATAAACTTCTTACATGTAAACCTCCATCTTATAATGTTTCTTGGGAAATCAAATCTAAGATATAAGAAAATCACAGAGATACAAGATATATAGCCAAAATCAGAGAGATTGAACATACCAATGTTTAAGGAGTGGGCAAAAGAGAAAGGGACAGAAAATATATTGAAAGGGAAAAGGACACAGAGGTAAAGAAGAAACAGTGATAAGGAAACAGAATTATAGGAAGACTCTGATATCTGACTGTTCATTAGGCAACTGGATAACAGAAACAGGAGAGGTTAAGACTAGATTTGGGAGTTTTACCATAAAGATGTGATAACATACCACACCAAATTAAAGTCAGGAAAGAAGAATATTAAAAAGAATGCATTAGGGGCACCTGAGTGGCTCAGCTGGTTAAACATCAGACTCTTGATTTTGACTCAGATCATGATCTCAGAATCATGGCATCAAGCCCCACATCGAGCTCAATGCTCAGTGTGCAGTCTGCTTGACCCTCTCCCTCTGCTCCTCCCCCGCTCTCTCTCTCAGAAAGAAAGAAAGAAAGCATTAAACTGTAATCAGTGATATGCCTGCTGAAGGGCTTAGGAGGAAAATAAACTAATGTATGCAACTTGCTTTGAATTGGATGGATTGATGGATGGATAGAGCAATAGATAGATAAAGAAAATATAGTAAATTATTAATTATAGAACTTAGGTATTAAGGATAGGGGTATTCACTGTACAGTTGTTTCAACTTTTCTGAATGACTGAAATTTTTATAATAAAATGTTGGTGGGGAGAAGGATCCATTGAATTGACATTGGGTAAATTGATGACCTTTCCAGAGTTTTAGTGCAGCCAGGAGATATGTGTAAAAAAGAGACTGCAGTAGGTTTAAGAATGAGCAGGATGCCAAAAAAATGGAAACTATAATTGTAGACATTTTTTCCAAGAAACTTGACTGCTAAGAGAAAAAGACAATTAGGACTATGAATAGAGGAGGATGCAGGATTAAGAGAGGTTAACTATTGTTCGCTTTCTTATTTTGTTTTGTTTTAGATGAGAAACTTGTGTATTTATGGTTTGTGGGTAGTCAGTAGAGAGGCAAGTTAAATACTCTTGAATGTAATTTTCTCAGCCTTTCCTAATCCTTAATTCAGAGCCTTTCCAAAGACAATACATTGTCAGTAATGTTTATTATTATGAAAAGAAATAGATTTAAATAGCACAGAGAATAACAGTTCTGGGTTAAACTCTAACAAATTTATAGTTCAGTTCTGGACAAATATCCCTAGGTAAGAGTTGGCTATGAAATCCACACTCTAATTCGTAAGAATGTTAAGAGAAAAAAATACTTATTCCTACATAGAACTTTATACAAATCTTTGAGTGTCTCAGTCTGGTAGGTTTGATTTCAAGCACCAGTTTTGCATTATTTAGTCATGTGATTTGGGGCAAGATATTATCTAAGTCCCAGTTTTCTCAACTATTAAGTGGGAGCAGTAATCATACCTCCTTCACAGGGTTGTTATGAAGATTAAATGACAGGAAGCATATACAGCATTTAATCAGCTCTGGCACATATGAAGTTCTCAGTAAACAATGACAATTATATAGGAGTTTCTAAACTCGGTGTTCCCATTGTCTCATGTGAAACCAGGAAGAAACTTCATGAAGATACATCTGAATGGTTTGATATAACACTTGGCACTGGAAAATGAGGTACCAAATTGAAAATTGCAGGTGCCCAGACACTATTCTTCTTCTCAGACATAATTAACTTGGGCTGGGTTGTGGCTTCTGCCAAGAAAAATGACTACAAGTTTCTCCCTGTCTGTTCATCCTGAAGGTGTCAACTAAAGCGTAGCCTGCTCAGACTAGTTACCTGCCCAGACTAGTACCCAGAGGCTGAGATGGAACACCCTGAAGGCAAAAGTATCCTTCTAACCTCCTTCAGCCTCACAACTCTGACGTGGATTTTTGTTTCAAAAAAAAAAAAATCGCAACCTCTGAACATCCTGCTCCTCCAAGAATGTTACAGTTGACCAAACTCCTTCAAAGCAGCCTCTACTTCATATGCAGCTTATATGAAGCTCCCAAATCAGACATGCTTTTATAGCCATGAAGTAGCAAGAAAAAACTTTTATTCCACAAGATTCTAAGAATATGAACTCCAATGAGAGGTAGTTCTTTGGGTGGGAATTGCAAATACAAGACTGGCATCTTCAGTATTATGTTAATATTCCAGAAGCAATGAAAATCCACATGTAGGGCGCCTGGGTGGCTCAGTTGGTTAAGCGACTGCCTTCGGCTCAGGTCATGATCCTGGAGTCCCCGGATCGAGTCCCGCATCGGGCTCCCTGCTCAGCAGGGAGTCTGCTTCTCCCTCTGACCCTCCCCCCTCTCATGTGCTCTCTCTCGCTCTCTCTCTCTCTCAAATAAATAAATAAAATCTTTAAAAAAAAAAAAAAAAAAAAAAGAAAATCCACATGTAAAGACAAATAGTCCCATTAAAATAAAAGATCCTAACATGTTGCTCTCCTTCTATTAGCCCATCAATGCCTTCCCCCTACAACTTGGATGAGTCTTAGGGAAAACAGAATTAGATGTGTCAATTTTAATTTGACCCTTAGGAGGGCAACAGATTGCTGTGTAATACTAGCTGTGCAGTATTGTTCCTGGTGATTAGAATGGCTGAACTTGACAAAAAAAAAAAAAGTTCCATAAAAGCCAGGGTTTGGGTTTTTTTTCCTTTTGGAAAAAGGTATTCCTAAACTGGAGTGGAAGAGAAGTGAAATATAATCTACAACCCTTGGCTTACAACAAAAAAGCCTGCTAGCTTGAAAAATGCTGAAGTTGTCCCCCAATTCCTGTGGAGATTTTACACATATTTCTTCTGACTTAGGTCAAGGTATTAGACTTTCTTAAGGAGTGGAACTGATTAACTCAAGCTCTTACCCAGACTGATCCAGGACAAAGGATAATGATATAAAAGAACAGGTTGTGATGTTGAGTAAGGAGAGAGAGTGAGGCTTATGGCTTCATGGTACCGACAAGCTTAAGGCTTTTATTTTGAGCTAAATCCTTGAATTTCTAGTTAGAAGTTCACGGGCTTACCAGTCCTGGCCAAAGGGAATGTGATGAACTGTTCACAGTCCCCCCACCACCACCCAATTCTGCAAAATCAGGCAGTCTTTTATCTTTTTTTTGGTAACTTTTTATTTTCAAACTTACAAAAAGTTGCAAAGTTGCTTCATGAGTTACTATTTCTGTGTGTGTGTGTGTGTGTGTGTGTGTGTGTGTATTATTTTTTATAAACTTTTTAAGAATAAGTTACATACATGATGATCAAGTTTCCTCCTAAGACTTCCTAAGTGTGTACTTCCTAAGAACAAAAACAAAAAACATTCTCTGACAATAATAAACAGTATAATTACTAGAATCTGGAAATTCATAATTTTATTTTCTAATCCACAATCAATAACCAATTTTGCCATTTGTCCCAGTGATATTCTTTATATAATTTTTTTCATTCCAGAATTCATCCCAAGACCATGCCTTGCATTTAGTTATCACATCTCTTTAGTCTTATCAGAGTTGTCTTTAATTAGGATATCATTAATATTACTACTTTTCAACTGAGAATCAAACATGTTGCAGTGTAAGTTTTCCAAATGAGACCTGATTTTGCCAAGCCTCAATGTCTATAGCTAGGATTTGTGCTCGATGGCTGGAGACTCCTGGCAGCTCTCAAAACCCAGAATTATTATCCTCTCTAGTCACTCACTGAATGAACCTCTCCTTCCTTCAAGTCATCCAACAACCATTTGTCTTAATCAGTCACGGTCTGTTATAGTCACAAAAGTGCTGACCCATAAAAAACAATCTGCTCAAAAATCATATTGTTTTCCTTTCAGACACCATCAACACCCTTGCTATGTAAAACAACGTGTATGCTTATTTGGTCAGAAAGTAAAGAAAAAGAGAACAAAGACATGATTACAATTCCAACACTAAAATATTGGGAAGTAAAATGTTCATTCCTGAATAAAATTAAAGTTACTCCCCACTTCCCACAGTCTGTGTATTCCTCATCTCTCTATGTATAAAAGAGCTTAACAGAAAAGTACAACACTTGATTCTTCATAAAATACTTGGAATCACATTCTTTTCCCCTTAATAAAAATGTATACATAAGGCTATATTTCCTAAGCTCTTCCTAATGACTAATGAATTCATACCATAGCATTCTAGAAAACAATTAACAAGGAATTAGCAGTAGTAATAGTATATATAACTCTATAGGGAAACCATTAGTTTGGGGATTTTTTTTAAACCAGAAACCAAATGAAATAAGATCACAGAATTTAAGAACTGGCAGAGACCATAAAATCTCAAAGATCCCAGTCTCCTCATTCACAAATAATGACCACGAAATTCAGAAGGTTAGATGACTTACTCAAGGACACACAATAACTAATGGGAGAGTCAAAACAAAAACATAAATCTTCTGACAGACTACATAGAACACTGCCACTGCAAGATGCTGTATAAGGCAGGTATGGCCCATTAAAACTGTGTGAAAACAAATTTTTGAAAATTAAATCCTATTTTTAAACATCCTAAATAAAATGAAAAACAAAAATTATTTTTTTGTTCTGAGAAGCTAACATACAGTGATTTCTTTAATTTTTTTAATAAAGTTTATATTTTCAGGTCATATATTCCTTCACTTTCTTCAAAGGTGAAACCTGAAATTTTAGAGCAATTTATACTAGGTCCCAGAACACTTAATATTTTAGAAAACCTTAAAAGGGAATGCTGGCAGTCCTTAAATAAACTACTGCATTAAACCACTGTTTTACTCCATCGAGGCAGGCCTAGAAATTCCCTAAAGGCTTTAGAGAGACAGAACAACACCCAGCCACTAGACTCAGGAGTTTAGGAGACAAAATGTAAGGTACAGCTGGGCATTTACCTAAACATTCATTTTTGGAGAGCATCCTCTGTGTCAAACCTGTTAGTCTCTGTCTTCTGTAACTGAATGTTGCTGCTTTGAGTTTTCCTTGATGTCCTTGGGTCTCTCATTATGGTTGAAACTTTAGTACCAGGGCTGTCAATAGGACTGTCACATTTATCTGTGGGATAAAATGAAAGGTGTGGAGTGTAGATGAGGATAGATACTGGAAAGAATAAAATTCCATTAAGTCCACACACTGGGTTATGAAACCAAGTCAAAAACTAACTTCTTGAACTCATCTATTTCCCCAACCTCCCATTACCAGTTGTGCTGCTTGGGTTTCGAAGCTAGGCAGACTTGGATTCAAGTCCTACTACTGCCTCTTGATAACTGTGTGGTCTTAGAAAATTATCTAACCTCACTCAGGCTTAGTTTTTGTAATAAAATGGAAGTAAAGATACCTATCCTACAGGGCTATGATAAGGAATTAATTCCCTGCTCTTAGGAGATAGTTAACAAATGTAGATTCACTGTACTCTCAAGTAGGCTTTTCCTAAGGTTTATCAGAGACCAGGGAGAAGAGTAAAAGAGCTTGTACAATATCACATAATGAGTCAAAAATTATATATGTGATTGTCACTCTGCTACATGCAACATTTGACTCTTCCCTTGTACTGACAATGAGACTTTCCATTTTCCATTCTAAGACCAATCCTCCTTAATGATTGTGTCATTAGATTTGTTTCTGAAGGGGTAACTATGTATAAACTCTCTGAGAAAGCTAATTCTCACTCCATCAGCCACAGCCTTAATAGAGAGTTAATGAGTTAAATGAGAATACTAAGATTTATACCTGGGAGAAGGCTGAAGTTGTAGGGGAGTGGACTAGACATATCCTTAGTATTATTTAGTATGTAAAACATTTACTATCCCTGGGGTTAAAAGATCCTGGAAGTAATCTGCACACTAGGTTTCTATAAGCATCTTATATTGCCTACAGGGCCCACTGGCTTTAAGCCAACTGGGAAAATTTCAAGTTACTACAGAGATTGGCAAATGCTGGGAACTTGTTAGATAGCTAAATACCTGTGATTCACACTTCTTCTCAGATTATGCAAAAGTCCATCTACAAATAAAGAGAAATTTGACCTAATATCTGATGCTGGCTGGTATCTATTACTAACCAACAGTATAGAAATACATGTCTTGTCAGGAAAAGCCTCAGTGCTTGATAATTTTCTATGGAAATTTATCTTAACTAAGACATGTTCTTCCACATATGTGTTCCCAGAAGCAATAGAATGAATAACCCCAGGAATTTTTCTCCTAGAATCTAGGCTCAACAGGGAGAAAAGAAAAACAAAACTCAGAGGACAAACTTTCAATTAACTTTGCCCAGACAACACAGAGATATGTCAAATCATATCCCAGCCAAGTTCACTGATTAGACCTTTGGATGTTGAGTATTCCCTCTACAGGATGTGGTCTGGTGACTGGATTTTAGGTCAGAGTTCAGTTTTATCCGTGGTATGTCAACCAGTCAGTGACCTCAGGGAAATCTCTTCAGCATGCCAATCTTCAATTTCACTTTCATTTTTGTCATTTTTGACCTGTTGGGTCAGATTCTTCCTGTCCTCCCATCTGAGATTCAGGTCAGTCTGTCACAAGCCTCTACCATCGACCACATCCTCTTTGCCAAGACACCCCTCCCTTGGCCTGCCCCAGCCCTGTTTCACCCCTCCAGCTAAGGTAACACCTAGTTATAAACTAAGTGTCAAACTATTGCCCGTCTGAAAGGGAGATGCCTTTGCTTGTTGGGACACACCTTTTTCAGGCACCCAGAGGCCCAGGAGCCAGGTGGAAGAATCATTGCCACTAAATTCTTGGTGGTCCAATCAACTAGACTCATGTGTAAGGCATCCTTAAGACAACATACACACCTACAGAGGGATGAATAGATTGTACTTGCTAAATAATGTCTGAAGAAGGATTTCAGTCCTCAGAGAAAAGATATTATATAAACACAGGTTACGATATTATTAATACTGATCTACACCCAGCTCTGTAGACACTGATTTGCTACATAAAGATCTTCCAGCTGAAGCCCAAAAGACACTGAGTAATATCCTGTTAGGTCATTAATTTTCTATTCAAACTGATGCTATTGATCCAGATGACATGAGGCTGCTAAGATACAGTGAGCAGAGAGGAGTGTTTATACCATGTGGGAAAAGCATCAAGAGATGAAGAGCCCAGACAGCAATGAAGTTAGAACTATAACAAGAAATGAGCCCTTCCAGAAAGGCTTTTTGTACAGATGTGTACTATTCTGTTTAACAAAGATTTATTGAGCACCTCTTATGTGCCCAGAACTATGCTAAGCACTGAATACCAAGGTAAACAAGGTAGAGTTCATACTTCTGTACCATGTTCTTTACCTTGTGCTAAGTATCCAAATCACATGGCTCTTTGTTAAAACTAGGGATTCCCATCCCCACCCCTCAAGCCCACAAGATTAAAGGTCCAAAGAAAGGGCTAGAAATCTTAACATTTTACAGATGTCTCTGATGATTTGATGATTAGTTAAATTTGGGGGAACACTGGTGTAGTGAAACAGTTAAACATCTGATGAGTACAAGAACAATTTTCTCTTTGATCATAAATAATAATTTATGCAATTTCTCAGCAAAGTGAAAACCACTCAACTTATTCCCACATACAATGGCTGAATCTTATACTTTCTTTGGTACCCAGTACTTAAAACTGTGCAAAGAACAGAATCAATAAACACTTGTTAAATAAACACCAAAGTAGATAGATAGAAAGGTTAGATAGATAGATGATAGATAGATAGATAGATAGATAGATAGATAGATAGATAGATAGATGATAGATAGATGATAGATATAGATAGATGATAGATAGATAGATAGATAGATACAGATAGATAGTAGATTAGATACATAGAAACATAGATACAGAGATACCTAGATAGAAGAAAATGTCCTTCAAATTATTCCATTAAAAAAGTTCATATATAGTTCTGAACCACAACTGCTAAGTAACATACTTTGGTCTTTTCTGTACCAAACCTTTTGAATCTTTCAAGCATATTCTCTTAGTGGCCTCCAATCATTTTTGGGAAAAAAAAAATGTGAGGTATAAATCAACACATAAATAAACAAACAAAATTTCTGAACCCTTCTACTATCACCACTCCACATAAAGAACTTTTACTTAATGATTTTTTTAGAGATGAAAGATTTTGTTTTCCTTTTGCAGGAAATAAAGATGTTTTCTCTCTCTAGATGACCAAATAAGAGATATAGTTCTATCATTTTTGTCCCTTAAGCTCTAAACCTGATTCCTTCCAGAATTAAGCAGATATCTTTGCCAGGAATCTTTAAAAAATATTTCCTGATGACTTTTTATTTCCTTCAAAATATCATAATTATATTACAAGGAAATTGTAAGAAAAGCATCCAAACTTAGTTCAGGAGAAAAGCTGATAATCTGCCACAGTTAATGTTATAATGCAAGAAACATACTTTGTTTACATGGAACTTGGGGGAGGGGAAGAGATATTCAAAGTGCAAATGAGGTCTTTAGTGATTTTATATTTGAAATCCTTGCAATATTAAAAAAAATGATGTCTTAAGCTCTAGTTTGGTTCAGCTTTTAATTGGTTGAATCCATGATAAACATATAAGGCAAAAATAAAGCTCTGAAAGCATTCTTAGCCAGTATCTATTCTTGCATTTATTGCTGAAGCATCCATTTATCATTCCTGAGAAACATCATTTCATCTTTCTTGGGGCAGTTAAGAAGCAGCCTTTTCAGGAGCCAAAAGAGATAGCTGTCTCATGAGTTTCATTTTTTTTTTCAAGTCCCTTGTTGCTACAATTTTAGAAAAAAATGTGTTTGAGGTCATTTAGTGTTCATGGCAAAACAAGAGCATATGTCAAAGGAAATGAGTGAGCCGCCCTATAGCGAGCAACAGTTCTATCCAATCATGATCCAAGACTCAACAGAAATGAAATTTAACTGACCCTGAGTCAACTGAGAAGTAGAACTCTCAGGTTCCTTTAAGCTTTTTTGCATGGAGCACCCACCAACCAAAAAAAAAAAAATTTTTTTTTTTTGCTCATTTGGATCAGCAAGGATCTTTCTTACTGATTTCACAATATTCTTCCTCAGACACTAAACTTGTTTCTGGATATTGTCCAATACCTCGTCTCAACAGAGCAGCTAGCTGCCAATGAAGAATCAGAAACTTTATGTATACTGGAAAAAAAGAAATGAGTGTATTTCCGTACTGTTTGTGTGTTTGTTTCTGTGCAAGACTTAGAGACAACCAAGCAATGCCCTATAGACTAGAGAGAGCTATGAAGACTCATGAAGCTTGGCAATGAGGCATCTTATTATCAGATGATGTCCATTTTAGTGGCACACCCTAGTTTAACCCTACCCCTTGCCTGTGCAAATTCATTAAATAGATTGACCTTTCCTAATAAAGTTTCTGACTGCCATTATCTCCAACCTAGAGTAAGAATATAAATTTTAGGGACATGTAACCTTCCTAAGAAAAGAAAATATGTCAACATATGTACTAAACTCAGAATGTGAGAATTTGAAAAAAGTAGCAAAACATGATTTAGCACATTCTTCTTCTGAACTTTTCCCTGAATATCTCCTTACTCCTACCTTGGATCTTATTGCCATTTTGTACATTTAGGAATGTCGGTTTTTGAAGTTTGAAGTTTCCCATGAAAGATCTTTTAAAAATGTTACCATCTGTCCACTTGACATCATTCTATAATTATGCCTCACCTTTACCGATGATATTATTATTGATAAATATTGTCAATCAAAACTAACTATCTGTTTGTAAATGTACCCTCCCTCATGTTTCAATGCCAAATTCTAGTGATGCCCCTGCGAAGCACTGAGGCTTATACTGGTGACATATCCCAGTTGATGATTAAGTTTCAACTTCCTCAACATTTATGTTCCTCAAATGCTTTCCTCATTTCTCTTCTTACTTTGCTTTGCACACTCTCATTTGGTGACTTTATCCACACTTACTTCACCTTGGTAATATGTAGATGATTTATAATATATGTTCTCTGCATAGACCATTATTCCATAAAATCAATACTAAGCTCTCTCTGCTCAATAACCATGGGCTCCCAAATCCTCTATCTCCTATATTTCCATATATACTTGTTATGTTGCCATGACTCACTACCATAGTTGTTGTTCGTACCATCACACCTTACCAGCCCCACCCATCAGTCACACAGTTCCATAAATTATATGTCCCTTAAATAGCTCTCAAATTTATCTCCATCCCTTTTTCCTCACTGCCACTATTCTCTTATAGACATTGTTTGTCTCTTTCCTGGATTATTTCAGCAGTCTCCTATATCTCCCCTTTGGTCTTACTCAATTTGCCATCCCATCCCCCCTGCATTGCTGCAGAGTTTTCTTCCTGAAAGGAAAATCTTCATCACGCTATTCTATTCATTAAATGTCTTTAATAGATGAAAATGTACCTCATGATTCAATCTCCTACAGCCTTTTCAGACTTGTCTTATACTATTCACTGACCTAAATCATATGCTCCAATAATATGAAATTGCTTATAATCTTAGCACGTACAACACAGTTTCATATCCTTGCCCTTGAACAAGCTACGATGGCCTGTCTTCTTGTTTGTGAACTTCTCCTCATGCCAGATCACACTCCTGCTCTGAGGTTACAGAGGGAGGAGAATCACCTCCTCTCTGAACAGTTCCCAACTTGTCAGATAACATTAAATATTCCCTCCTTAACACTCCACTAGATTAATCACAATTAGAAGAGACATTTGTATTATTCAATAAATTCAACCAACAAAAATTTATTCAGTTCCTACTAGGTGCCAGGTACTGTTCTAAGTGCTGGAGATACAACAGTGAGCAAAACAGACAGTATATCTATCTGCCTTTCAGAAGCTTAGCGCCCAGGGGCACCTAGGTGGTTCAGTAGGTTGGGTGTCTGCCTTCAGCTCGGGTCATGATCCCAGCGTCCTGTGATCGAGCCCAGCATTGGGCTCCTTGCTCAACAGGAAGCCTGCTTCTCCCTCTCCCTCTCCCTCTGCCTGTAGCTCCCCTTGCTTGTGCTCTCTCTCTCTCTGTCAAATAAATAAATAAAATCTTAAAAAAAAAAAAAAAAAAGAAGAAGAAGAAGCTTAGCACCCAGTGGGGGAGACAGATAATCAAACATCAGTTACAATTTGATTGTACTATCTTGCATTTGTTTATATGTCTATAGAAATTATTGTGCGTTTCTCCCACTAGATAGGAAGTTTCTTGAAGTCAGAGCAATGACTTATGCACTTCTTCTTTTTTTTAAGATTTTATTTATTTATTTGATAGAGAGAGACACAGCAAGAGAGGGAACACAAGCAGGGGGAGTGGGAGAGGGAGAAGCAGGCCTCCCGCTGAGCAGGGAGCCTGACGCGTGGCTCGATCCCGGCACCCTGGGATCATAACCTAAGCCGAAAGCAGACGCTTAACGACTGAGCCACCCAGGCGCCCCTGCCCTTCTGTATTCCTAAAATTTCACACTATTCCAGGGGTATAATAAATACCTAAATATTTGTTTTAAGTAAGTGAGTAAAGTAACCCAAAATCTGTAGCAGATTATTATAGAGCAATCATGTGCTCTCACAGAAAATATGCACCCCCAACACTTTTTACCTCCCCCTACATTTGAATCCAGCATTTACTATAATTTCAGTGATGAGGAGCTCCCAACTCCCACTCCCCCTTCTTGTGTTCCCTCTCTTGCTGTCTCTCTTTCTGTCAAATAAATAAATTAAAAATCTTAAAAAAAAAAGATTTCTCTAAAGTGTGTTAGGTGTTTGGGGATCATTGAACAACTGGGCTGAGAAGTAGGGGATGAGGTGCACTATTACTACAAGAAAAAGTATTGTTTAAAGAACTGGCACATATTAACTTGCTATAATTTTGTTCTGAGAAGTTAGGTAGGTCAGTGGTTCTAGAGGTAGTCATCACATATTGGGATATATTTTGTACTAAAGGAATATCACCCATATACAACTGTAATATTCTTGTAGGCAGTGTCTGAATGTGAGTTTAGTTGGGTTTTCAGGTCATTCCAAGTGACCAGAAAATCTGGCCCTTACACCTAAAGGACCTGGAGAAAGAACAGCAAATAAAGCCTAAACCAAGCAGGAGAAGAGAAATAATAAAGATCAGAGCAGAAATCAATGAAATAGAAACCAGAAAAACAGTAGAACAGATCAACGAAACTAGGAGCTGGTTCTCTGAAAGAATTAATAAGATCGATAAACCTCTGGCATTAATTTTCATGGAAGGGTAGAGGTGAAGCAGCACATGCAAACCCGAAGTTCTTTCAAGATGACCTTTTAGAAATAGGGAAAAAATTGAAGACCTTGCTCTGAGGAGATGTGGCAAAGGTGGCAGATGAACTAGAAAACATCTCAAAAGATCATGGGTGACCTACAGCAAGCTTCAAAGTGAGTAATCCTGTTCAAAGTGCCAAAGGTGACAAAGATAGACTTGTGGTACTAAGATAACATCTCTAAAGCTCAGCCTCTGGGATCTAGGCATTAGAGCAACTGCAGCAGCCCATTTTGTAGGTTCTGCCAAGATTCAAGCCATCAAACTGCATAGGGAGCCATACAAGTCCCTCTGAAGATGATTTGATATCTAAATATATTATCACAGCACAGTGAATGTGCCAACTTCTTTCATTGCTTTTTATCTTTGCATATGTTATTGCCTTGGTTTGGAATGCTCTCCTATTCTATCTTATGCGGATTCAGTTCATCCTTCAAGATACAATCCAAATACAACCCCCTAGGTACTGAGCCTGGGGGAGAATTCAATGGCAAGACAGAAGGTTTAACAGCCAGAAGAGCCAAAAGCCAGTATCAGACGTGCCCCAGAGGCTGCCCAGAGTTAAAAGTAAGGAAGCCCAAGTTGCTACCAAGTTCAAGGGCAAGCACATGGCAAGAAATATAGGACAAATCCAAAAATATCTAAGTAAGGGAGATACAGTAAACAGCGATGAAACAGGGCATGAAGAGCAAAAGCAGAAGCAAACAAGTGGGCCAAGATGGCTATCACCAAAGGGGGTTGAAAACTCTGTGCTTATTTTTACTGAATATGGGCTTCATGGTTGGCTTATATAAAGGCATAGCATCAAGATAAATTCTGTACATCATTTATATCTTTAAACATCTGTCCTGCGCAAGGGACAATAAACAATGAACAGGATAGGCAATAAACTCCAGAAGGAGCCTTTCCTTTATGTTTTCCTCTGTAGTTCCAATGAAAGAAATAAAACCTCAGTGAGTGCAGTCACACTGCATCACACTGACTGAATGGGAATCATTCAATTATTATCTGACAGGGTCCATAAATGTTATCTATTCTGAATCTCTTTTATAATAGAGATGATATGATTGATCTACTTCCACCTTTGACCTCAAGCAATTGTCTTTACCACTGGTAATTCATTATGCACTATCTACAACAATATTGTGCTATCTTTTAATTTGCTATTTAACCTTTTTATGTACCTACGTCTTAATTCCCAAGCCCAACTGTAATCTTCTTGTAGGTAGTGCTTACATGCAAGTTTATTTTGGTCTAATGTTCATTCCAAGTGACCAGAAAATCTGGCATTGATTTGCACAAAACTTTTGTTCAAAATACATTTTGGAGGCAGAAATAGAAGAAACAAAACATGAAAGTTTTTTTTTTTAACAGTAGGAATTCAACTTAGGAAAGCCTCAAAAAATTTTATTAATTCCATTTGTTTCTTTGAGAATTGGTTGTTTTTATGAATGAGAAAAATTAAAAAAAAAAAAAACCTGATTGTTTTCACAATTGAATATAGGGCAAAAGCTTTGAAAGTGGTAAATGCTCCAGGAGATTTTCATACTTTTTCCCAAACTTTAACTTAATTACTGGGAAACTGGTTTTTGAAAATGTGTCTGTGACAATATGCTATTGCTGATGATGTGTGTGTGTGTGTGTGTGTGTATTTTTAACTACCTTAACTTGTTATTATCCTATTAGATCATTTTGACTATTTAATTTCATTGGTGTTACAAACTCATTCTATGAGAAACCTAATCATTCAGTATCCAGTATCTCTTTTTTGTTCTGCAACAGTAGACAGAGTTACTATGGCTAAAACCAAAGTAAACACAAGTTAATGGTTACTGGAGGAAAAAAAAAAAAGGTATTTTCTTGTTGAAGAAACACCATTTTCACAAGGAGCAAGGCCACCAGTGGTACATTTATGGTTCTGCCTTGGGCAGGAAAATAAACTAAATGACCTCCTTCCATCATTTCCAGCCCTATGATTCTATCAGCGAAAGGCTTTCAGAGTCATGTGACTATGCTTAAGCCAAGACTGCTGGTAATTTCAAAGTCTTTCAACTATTTTCCCAGGAGTTTTATCCTCTCTGGGCTATAAGCTTCATTTCAGAAATATGGGAAATGAGTATGATAAAGCAAAGAAGCATTCCTTGTGGATCAACTTGGAAGGCCATGTGGGCATGTGCGGTTACACCTCAGCAGTCACACCTATATGTTCTTGAGCATTCCCATCATGACTCAATGTGGATATTCACTTAATAAGTGAGTTCACACTCAGGAGACATAGCCAAATTTCAACCAATTTACATTTCTCACTTTGGCAATATTTGACAAGTTTGGTCAACTGTGGTTTTCTACAAAACCCCAATCAGGTAAGTTTTTACTGGATTCCAGTTTCAGTGTGTAATCTCTTTTTGATTACCTAAACAACATATGATTCAAGGAAAAAAAGTAAACTTTGACTAAAAAGAACTTTGACCTTGTCTATATAAGCCAAGCAATTTCAAACATAACATACCTATAACCTTCACACCCCCATCCCTGGCCTTAATTCAGTCTTGGTTCTATACACAGCTAGAAATAAAAATGAAAGGAAAAAATCTGGGAGCAAATAATAGTATAGAGCTAGAGTTGGACTCTTGGCAGTCAAAAAAAATGACTCAAAAATATATTTCAAATGCTTTCTATCAGATAGAAGGACTAGACTAATGTCTGTGAAGAAATACATCCTTTTATTTCCTAACAAAGCCCAGAAGATCCCCAGGAAACCCACAACACTATAATATCCTGAGAGCCTTTGATAATTCTTGGTTGCTTTGTTTGGCTCTATGACAATCAAAAACCCATTGTCCCCAGAAATTTTCCTTCAATATAATTAAGATGTTCAAAGCAAAAAATTTAAGTTTTAAGTTGTTTCCTCCTGCCAATCCAGTCTTTCCATTAAATTGCTAACAAAATAATGAACAATTCATTTGCTATGAAAATGTTCCCACTTTTGTCATAGCAAGCAGTCTAAAGAGGGATACATTTCATAAGTCTATCTGTTCACTAAAAAAGATGAGAAATGATATGGCTCACTTACTGATGAATTTTTAAAAAAGCAATCCACAAACCAACATGTACATTACAATTTCATGTTGGAAAATAAACCTGTGTGCATATACATTTAAAAATAGACTATAAAGCTATAAACCACTACCTTAATGCTGATTATCTCTGAATCGTAAGATTATGAATATTGATATTTTCTTCCTTATATGTCAGTGTCTTTTCTGAAATGTTTAAGACAGCATGCATGATGTTTTTTCTGCTTGTAAATATAGTATTTTTAAAATTTAAACATATAAACATTTACCTAATATTAAAAAACAATAAAAATTTTTTCATTTCTAAAAAAATAAAATGAAAAAATATTAGTCAAAATAAGTCTGCACTAAAGTATCAATTAGTTATTTTCCCTCAATAGGAATTTCACCTGGAATTTAGAGTTCAGTCTTAAGTTGGGAAGTTATACTAAGAACCCATAAAATGTATTCATTAAAACATTTCTATATAGTTCTCCAGCATCCTGTAGGTGTGGCAAATGAATGAATAAAACTCATACCAATTTCAGCAACTCTCAGCCTCTAAACATTTGCATTACTTTCACCACCAAAGAGTACACCATTGACCAAATAAATCTTAAGCTATAACTTCATCCCAAAAAAGGAGATGAGTCACAAGCCACTTTTAAAAAATACAATAGGATTTTTTTTTCTTGTAATGAATGTTGAAAGGGAAATGTTTTACTTGTCCTGACAACTCTAGCAAGCTATAGCCCAAAAATATGAGTAGGATATTGAGCCAAAAGCTTTTCTAAGGCTAGACAAATACCAGCGGCATTAATAAAGGACCAGAAAGACACCTATTGCAGCATTCTTGGGGGTTTACAATGTGATTATTGTTTTATAAGAAGAGAAGATATCTTGAATACTATGACAATTTTATTTCCTAGGGGCCAGAAAAACTAGAAGGTGAGAGGGGCACAGTATCCAATGAGGGAAAAGTATAGTGGCCAAATGCCTTATCAAGGAGGCATTCATGAGATCTTTCCCACTTTCATGAGAATTTTTATTAATCTCTTGAGTCAGAATTCTGTTTCTGTGGCAATGAAGATGCATGTAAACACTAGATGATGTTTCTGTGGTCCTGTCTTCCACTGGATACCAGGATGGACAATCTGCTCTGCTCATAATGATACATTTTAGTCTAAGTTTGGTCTTTCAAAATGCACCAATTATGTACCAGCATCTCTCCCTACCTCATGAAACATATTTCTTCTATTTTAAGTTCATTTAATAGCAATTCACACTCTACTTAACTATATGAAACCAGCCAGTCTCAAGGTCTAAAATGAGTAATAATCTGCTCCTTTATCAAAATTGTAACTAGTGGTTAGATATAATTCTGCATCCTTCCTCTTACTCCCTGCCCATAGCTGGAGGGGGATAAGTAAGATAAAAAAAAATTAAAGTCTGAGAAGTCCAGCCTGTCTTTCCCATTCAAAGCCAGGCCTTTGAGCTTTCCTCCACTGCCCTGAAAGTCTGAGCTCTTCTTCTGACCCTACTACCCTGGGCAGAACAGTCAAGCCAACGGAGAGACACAGCCTGGTTCTCACCATAACCCTGGATACTCTGTCCAATGCCCAATCTGATTTTGTCCTTCAAACCAGAAAATACAGAGTTCTTGATTATGTGGAAGGAAAAGGTTGGTTTCTTGCTGATCTTCCCCCTTTACCCAGATTATACCAATGAGGAAGAACAATTGCCAGGTTCCTCCCAGAGGGACTGGTGCTCTGGCAATGCATGGTATACATGATTTGTATGTCTAAAAGGAGCCACTGACAATGGTGGAGAAAGCCAGAAAGCATCTGGGAAAATCCCTGACAAGGCATGCCTTCCTTTCAGCCTCTACACCAGGTGTCACACACGGGACCAAGCATCATCTTTCGTGGCCCAGTACAAACTTGTACCATGGGACTTAGGCCAAACATGATTCCTCTAGGCTTGCCCAGTTCAAACTTGTAAGGTGTGTCCCCTCCACTCTACCCCCAACAAACATACCCACACACATGCACACATTCACATGCCATCTCAGCCCATCCCATATGTAATCTCATCAATCATAAGGGAAGTATTTTATTTTTAATTCTAAAACTGCATTATATACTGCAGATGGTTTTGTAACCTTTGGATTGTGGGCCCCAACAGTTGTCTTATGCAACTGATATGTTTAACTTGTTTACTATTAACTTGCTAACACTTTTTAAAAAGAGTACGCTAGCTTCCACAGTTCTCTGTAAGTCTAGATAGGACAGGGTTTGAGCCTGAAACACTGGAACAATAACAACAAAAAAAGGGTAGAAGGGAATTATTTAAAAAAAAAAAAAAAGTACTAGTCTTCTTGTACTAAAACTGGTCTTGCCCAACTCTATTTTAATAATCACAGTTAATCCACTAAAAAAATCTTATATCTAACAGAATCATTTTTCTTGTCTGCTATACATTGCCTGAATGTTTAAAAACTGGAAGATGGAGGGGAATCCTTTTGCTTCTTTTGGAATCTGTTGATACCTTCCTGTTTCTGTCTCTTGCATGGGCCTTGTTCAGTGGCTGCAACTCTGAGACACAGATTCCTTTCAGGACTGAGGTGCTCATTCCCCAGCTGCTGTGAACTGCTTTCAACTAAGGGGTTTTCCACCAAGTGGTTCTCTAGAAATTGCCCTCAGCTAAAGGAGAATGCCTGACCAAAAATTATGATACCTCCCCTCCCCCAGGTACAGCCTGCATCCAATGCTTGATCATTGTGAGGCTAGAAAGGCCTAGCCCCTTACCTCAACGGGAACAACTCTAAAGGGCCATCCCTGCTCCAGAACGCCCCACAAGATCATCTGAAGCTTCCTCGCAATTGCATTACAATGCAACCTCTCCCTCTGACTTCCTGCTTCCCTCACCTCTCACAGATAGTCCTGAGATCATACCCAGGTGCACCTATGAGCAAATCTCCATCCCAGATTTTTCACCTGGGTAACCAAACTGACGACAGCTCCCAGATGCTGTTCTGGGAACCACGCCCTGAAATAAGATTTTGGAGCTGGATTTCTCACCAACAGGCCAGCAAAGAAGACCAGTGGTAGGTGGTACACTGACTGCCCTTAGCATGCAGTGCAATTGTGAAAAACTTCAGGGATGAAAGGACCACCAATGTAATTTGCAGGACCTACTGCAAAATTAAAATTTTGTGGGACCCCATGTTCAAAATAAAAGTGGGGAGGGCAGAAGTCCTGCTAAAATGTAAGGCTTTTTCATTTTGTTCTGCAGTCTCTGACTTCTCATAGGGTTTTTATTTGCTATCTGCTGTTGTCAATTAAAATTTTTAATTATTAGTATGAACCTTACTACTCATCTTTATATTGTGCAATATTATTTTAAATGCAAATATAAGATTATTTAGGGCGCCTGGGTGGCTCAGTCGTTAAGCGTCTGCCTTCGGCTCAGGTCATGATCCCAGCGTCCTGGGATCGAGTCCCACATCGGGCTCCCTGCTCCGCGGGAAGCCTGCTTCTCCCTCTCCCACTCCCCCTGCTTGTGTTCCTGCTCTCACTATGTCTCTCTCTGTCAAATAAATAAATAAAATTAAAAAAAAAAATAAGATTATTTAACTTGTATGCAGAGTCAGTGAAATGATACAATTTGTATTTCCTAACTTACACATGCATCTGTATTTCATTCTTGGCAGAGCAGTGGAAACACTGCACAAAAATAACTTGACTGTTTTCATTTCACTTTTTGATATATGCATATACTACCAACACTACCTTTGGCTTATTGATGAATAAGGTAGGACTAGAAAGAAAAGAAACTATGCCCTATCCTTCTCTTTCCTTCTGTCATCCCAGTCCCCACCTCTTTCTTAGTTGCAAACTTAAAATACTTATCTTTTACTTGCTTTGCAGCTCCTTGACCTCCCACATATGCTGGGAGAATTCTGTGTTCTTGGAACATGACATATGCTTGTGCTAATGGAATGGCAAAGAATGATGATCAAATACAATGCACCTATCTCTGCTGTTTATGCACATACTCCATTGCCCTATTCGACTTCACTTACAAAATACAGTGCAAAGATAAAATTATTAAGAATTTAAAAAAAAAAAAAAAGATGGTGATAGCACAACACTAAACCAAGCCTGGGACTCCTCTAAGCACAGGGCCCTGTGCAATTCTGCTAGTTGCAAATCCATGATGCCAGCCCTGAGTGTGAATGAGGTCAGGATATTGTGAGAATGAAATGCACTGGCAGAAACATCTCAGGCATTTGTTAGGTTCCTAGGGACTATGAAATTGCGTGGCTATTACTGGGAGCCACCGATGCACTGGAGAAAGACAATGGAAGGCTGAGGGTGATTAATCACCAATATAAGGTGAAATGCGAAAGACAGAGGGCATTTTGGCAAATGAGAATCTCATCTCTTGCCACCAATGAGCAGAAAAGACTGAGCACTTAATGACTGTAGTAGCTCCAAAGAGAGCTGAATTCTCAGTCTCAGCAGTTTTGTTCTACCAACATCAAGGCCCTGATTGGGAAAGAGTGGAACCCTGAAAATTGGAATGAGAACATTTGAGTTGATTCAATCAAAAATCTTGTATTCCCAGATTCCCTGAATCAGCCAACTTTTTCCATAAAAAGGCAAATAGTACCTATTTTAGGCTTTGTGAGCCATAGAGTTGCCATCACATCTACTCACCTCTGCTGTTGTGGCATGAAACCAGCTATAGACAGAGACGATAGATAAGTGAATAGGTGTGGCTCTGATACAATAAATATTTATTTACAAAAATAGACCAGATTCAGCCTGAAGGCCAAAGTTTTTTCAGACCAATCAAATCAAAATCATAAGATGGAAGTGGAACAGTAAAGATCAAGCATAAGCAGGGCCAGAAAGTACAAGAAATTGGCCTGAGCAAACAGCCAACCCCCATGTCATCAACAACTGATACATCCAAGCCTCTCACTCAGCTTACACCTTATAGTGCAATGCAGATGGGAACCTCCTTTGAAGAAAAACAAATGAGCTTTATTGGCTGATGAATCAACTTGGTTCGTGGTACAAGCCAACACTGGGCTATTGCTGTGCTATAATCCTACTCAAGGTGAAAGGTAATCCTTTCAAAGGACAGGACTTTAGGTAATGCTGGACATCCATTTTGTGTAGAAAGAAACTGGCCCAAGGTAAGGGTGTATGCAGAATCTTGGGGTTAGAGGTGCAGATGGGGGAAGGAGGTTATGAATGGTCAAGTCCTTAGGAGGAGCAAGAATGAAAGACCGAGGAAGAGGCATATAGATAGACCCTAGAATCTTAAGAGTCTATTTCCTCGGGATCATGACCTACCATGCTTTGTCTTTTCCTTATATTTATTCAATTAACCTTTTTGGTTCCTCCTAGTGTGCCAGCCTTGTAGTAAATGATGAGATTACCAAAGCGAATTAGATGAGGTCTCTAACACTTGAGGAGCTCACTATCTAAATGAGGAAAATAAGCATATAAACAACTAACCTGAATAGAATGGGATCAATGATACTCTAAAGGAAAAGAAAAGGTGCCACAGGAATCCAGAAAAAGCAGAAGAATGAAGAAAAACTTTATGGAAGATGGAACATAGAAACTTACATAATGCATCAAGTATAACATTTAAAAGAAAGAAAAGGAATGTCCTTTCCTTCCCACAGGCATTAATCTATTCCTAATTCTATCTTCCCACCCAATAACTATTCTCTACTTTTTCCTGAATAACAAAAACCAAAATTCAGGGTGGCTATGTTACCACTTTAAAATACCTCCTCCAACTCCTTTGCAGCTGGCCAATGAGATATAAAAGCAACTCTATTAGATGGGATTCTTAAAAACTTTTTAAAAATTATTATTTAAAAGGGGTAGAGTAAGCTCGTGTGTGTCTTTTGTTTTTTGCTTTTTGTCCTTAGCCTGAAATTTGAATATGATGCCTAGAAGTGAAAGTTAAGTCCATGAGGATGAAAGTCATATATTAAGGATGGGAGAACAACAATGAAAAAAAGGCATGATCCTGATTCCCCGCTGACATCCTCAAACACTGGCACTGAAATGATTACCTCCAGAGCCCTTGATCACTCTGAAAACTCAACCCCTGTTTGCTTAGCCACTGTAGTTCAACCATAGGTTACATGTAGCCAAACAAAATCTTAACCAATAAACTAAGCAAAGGATAAACCAAGAGATCTACCATGAGGATTCTTTTTAGTCTGTTTACCTTCCAGGAGCAACACCATGAATTTCATTGGCCTTGCTTGAAGTGACATCAGTTGTGTGTATTTTTATGCCACTTCTCTCCATGCATGAGGAACCCTGGGATTTTAAGTTGAGAAAACATTTCACAACGGAAGCCTAAATACCCTGAAATTAAAAGCAGCAAAATGAGAAACATGATCTCTCTGTTTCAGGTTCACAGATAATTTACAGGTAATTCGTAACTTTTCGTAAACATCCTCAAACTAGATTGACAATTTAACTTTTACTTTGTTCCTTGTGATAAAAACGTTGTTGTGTGGGGCCAGAACCTTTATACTCTAACACTCTCTTCCCTCTCAACAAATCTCTTAACTCTGAAAAGAATATCATTTCCACCTCTGAGTCTAGATGGTAATACTGGAATTAAATTTATGACGTCAGAACTCACATCTTTAACATCACCACACAAGGAAATATTCTATTGTAGGATCTACTGCTGCCATTTTTCTTACTGTAATTAACCCCAACAATAACCATAGCAACAAACCAATGTTGTTAAAAAGACCTCTATGGAGAGAAATGGGAATGTAAGGAGTTCAATTAAGAGATAAACAATTTGATAGCAGAAAAGCCCCACCACAGTTTCTAATTTCATTGTGAGAGCTTCTCCAAGGCTGTACTTCAGTTTCCCCTTCTGTAAAATGGAGATCATACCATGTCTTATAGACCATGCTTTGATGCTTTAAAAATAAAAATCTTAATCAATTTTAAGGTGCATTAAATCTCAAAAGGGCCAGGTGTGCACACGCATGTGCACACAGGTGCACATGCACATACACAAATAATGGAATCACTGGCCTTTATTCAGAAGACATCATTAGAGGGCAGAGTCCATTTCTTTTTATTTCTTTGTAAAGTACTAAAGGGAAGTTGCATAAAATGGCTGTAAGAAGGGACTGTGATTTCCTAATGTGCTTTGGATCACTGAGAAACATTTCAAGGATTAAATTTTTTTCAAGGGAAGCTATGGTTCTGGAAACAGCATAGGACACAGTGAGGGTAAGTACAGAAATGAAACCTTCCACTGCCTGAGTCTGGAAAAACATCTTGACTTTATTTCAGATACACCTGAGTCTTCTGGGGCAACAAATGGGAAATCACAGCCCTACCAACAAGCATCAACTTGATATTTTAGAGGCTTACTTTTTTTTCTTCCTACAACTCAGACAGGTTTTTTTAAGTCTTAGCAGAATGGCTAGACTAGGTAATCCACATAAGCAGCTGCTGCAATGTGATCTTTTTCTAACATTTTAATGTAGAGCTGTGAACTTTTCTGGCTTTGGGCTATGTTGGGAACATTTGGAGTAAACTTTCTTGATTTAAAGGTTATTGCTGTTAGGACTCTGTCTGGTCTGCTTCAGACAGAGGGTCTGCACCAGTCATCCATGATATCAAACTATGCTGGAAATGCAAAGCAGCTGATGTATGAATGATGTTCAAATAGCACCACCATGTACTTTTTTTAAAAAGTCTTAAGTTTATTTCTTAGTTTTTACTTGCTTAAGTGCAATAGCTTTCTGTTTTCTAGAGATCAAGGTATTTACTCATGTCCTGCTTATTAGCCTCTTGTGGGACAGGGTTGGGCGATCACCAATGTGCTGTAGAAGGAAAGCTCTCAAGCTTTGTCATTCAACTACCTGGGTTCCAGCCGCAGCTCTGCCACTAGCTGCATGAACTTGGGCAAATCACCTCACCTCTGCAGTATCATCATATGTGAAATGGGGGTATAGTTGTATCTAATTGATAGAGCTGGTGCCTGGATTAAAACAAAAAGTACATGGAAAGTGTTTAGTAAAGGAAACATAGTAGTCACTCATTAAACATTATCTCGGGGGCTAATGTCAAAACAACAGGTAATACAAATCTTAGAAACCAAGTGTATTATACATTGATTGTTATTATGACAGTTGGAAGAGAAGAAAAGAATGGACCTAAGGCTTTTAATATATACCTTTTTAAGATAATGCAATAGATCGCAGAAAGGCTAAGATTCTTTAATAAAGAGTGCAGGTCTTCCAAAAAGTAGTGATAAATTTTCCCTAATTATAGGTAGGGTGAAGTTGAATACCCCCTCTATAATTTATGGACATCTATGGACATGTGCCTCTAAATGAGAGCTCTGGGCATAGAAACAACTCTTGGTGTGACACATGGCACACTTGCATAGGTTCTTCCCTTTGCCTGGGAGCTTGCTGGGGGTGGGGAGGGTGCCTCAGGACCAGGGCTAGGACAGAATCTCTTCCTGAAACAGTGAGAGATACTAGTTATTGACAGGCAGGCCAAGTACTCAGGAACTACAAAAACATTGTGAGCATTTTTTTTATCAACAACTACATATGAATTTACATGGCTTAAGGCAGAGTGAGCTGAGAGTAATAATGAGGCCCTTGTATTGCATCACACTGGTTAGCAGGAGGCAAGAACTGGGTTTTATAGTGGATGCTATGATGAGCCATCCAGATTTCCCACTCAAGACCAACTCACTCATTCTTCCAGCTATAGAGAATGCTGGCTGCCAATGGTTCAGAGCAGTGTCCCTCTCTGAGAATTGTAATCAGCCAAAAGAAGCTGCCTTGTGCAAAGTTATAACCCTTTGGGCAGCTTGCACCCAATATTTGGCTAAAGCAAGGCTCCCTTTCTACAAGGGTGCTTCCAGCTCCAGGGCTCTGCTAGGATTGGCTGAGGCCTTTGTTGCCACCCTACTGAAGTTTATCTCCTCCTTCTTACTAATCCTGCCTCCTTCGGTCCTTTACAGATAGTGTTCCTGAGAGTACTCACAAGGAATTTCCTACATGCATATCTCTAGCTCAGAATCTGTTTTCAAGGATCCCAATCTTACACAAATTCTTCCTAATCCTTGCCATCTAAGCCCCTACCCAAGGCTCTTGGTCAGTTCTTAGCAGGCTGACACAGTTCCCGTTCACCCAAAGTACAACTCTGCTCTACCTGGGGATAAAGCCTATTTCAAACTCCTGGATTCCCAAAACATACTCCTACTTCCCGGTACAGATTCTTCCAGCAATATGTGTAGCTTCTTCCCCACCCCAACAATGGGAAGAAGGAGGAAGAAGGATTTTCTGATATTTGGATCAGTTCCAAAAGAAAGCTTGCTGAGCTTCTCTGTCCAAAGTACTTTGTGCACACTTGAAAACTCTTACCTGCCTTGTCAGCTTTCAATACCAGGTGAACACATCCAGGACCTAGGGGCAGCAAGAGGCAGGCCAGAGATACCCTGAGGATATTTGCAGCCACCTTCCTGGAACTTCATTCACACTAGTTCCCAAACAGCCCCTTCTGGCCCCAGTTCCACCTACCACCCTTATCATCAACTGGAGCTGGCCTCTGGCCCCTGAGTTTGCCCTTAGGATAAAGATTTCCCAGCCAGGCTTGGTTTGGCTTGCTTCCTGCTCCAAAGACCCCAAATTGCCTTTCAGAAGAATTCTGTCCTGTTTTACCATCCTTTGGGGAACAAATCCCAACCCAACCACTTTGCTGACATCTTAAAGCTAGTTTGGACACAATCTTGAGACAGGATTCACAATATTACTTTACTTAATTTTGCATATAATCCTTGTCACAACCTTGCTAGGTCAGCACAACCACACATGACAACTGTGGAAACTTGGCTCAGAGGAAGGGGACTTGCCCTAAATCACATGCTGATTAAGTGGCAGAAATGGGCTGTCTATGGAACCAATGCCTGTGTTCTTTTCACTTTGCCACCTTGTTCTCCCCACATCATGCTGCCTCCTGATATGCAAGCCCAGGGATGCAAAAGGTACCTTCTAAGGACTTGCATTTAGTAGGTGCTCAGTAAAATATTCGCTGACTAGAAATGTATCCTGTAAGTTAAAGGTCAGAGTCCCTAGTCTCCTAACTGCTAATGATTAACAGCATGGTTTAGTCAATTTACTTAACTCTCTCAGCCTTGTTTTACTTATTCTTTTTTTAATCTACCTGAAAAAGTTGGGTACTGACCCCTTCTCTATATACAATAATAAGCACTATATCAATTAGGATGCTTTGGGCTGCAAGTAAAATACTCAGCAATCAGTAACAAAATAATAAATTTATTTCTCTCACATAGTAAGATTCTGGAAGTGACATTCCTGGTTAGTTCAGGGTCTCATTCAGGATCTTCTTCCAGTCTCACATCTCACCATCCTCATGAGATGAACAGTCACGATATGACTACCCTAGCTCCAGATAGCATTTCCTTGTAAAATAGCATCCTAACTAAAAAAAGGAGGGAAGAGGCTTCATCTTTTAGAGCTCTCTTGGAAACCCCAAGTAATTAGCCAGAACTGGGTCACACGACACAGTAGACAAATCACTGAGAAAAAGGAATGGGATTGTCAAAATGCACTTACGCCTCACATGAGGTATGTCTTATTAGTCTCACTGCAGAGATGATCATGTAAGGTTCAGACACAAGAAGTGAGTGGCAAATATGGGAGTCAAACCATAGCCCATATGACTGCAAAGCTACACTATTAGTTATCGTTTGCTCAGAAGTTAGAGATGCTTGCTTTGGAAATCTTTTTCAAATAAGTATTAAGAGAGTGTTAAGATAAAGTTTGGGTGAAGACACCAAAAGGCAATAAATATTGAATTTGAAAGGAGGTATGAGACCCCATACAGAATTTACAAAGAAGTCTTCTATAAACAGGTTATTTGATTCTTAGTCACACAGATGAAATAAAAAGATGGGGGTATCAGAAATTAGAGAGATGTTTATATAGAGGATTTCTTTGGAATGAGCTGTTTTGTGTGTCCTTCTTTCCCTTGTTTTGCCTGCCCTCAAGCCCAGGATGAGGGAGTTTCTTCAATGGAACCACTTAGAGAATTCGATATATATCTTCTGCAAGTTATAGAGACACAGTAAACTGGTATCTGACAGAAATCTGAAAAACTCTAAAAAGTTAGTGTGGTAATTATGAAATATGACCACAGATTCCTCTCATCATGATATTTAAGCTCTTCTGCATTGTGATTTTGTCACTTCCTCCATCAAGACATGGCATCTACCTCCTTACTCCTTGAATCCGGACTGGCCTTTGGACTACTTTGACCAATAAAATGTGACAACAGTGACATTAAGTGACTTAGAAGTCTAAGCCTTAAAAGGCTTTGAAACTTAGACTGTTCTCTCTTGGGACACTATACCAAGACTGCCACTTAGAAAGTCAATCTCACCTACTGAAAGACACTGGTTGGGAGGAGAAGGACACCCCAGGCAACAACCAAAACCAACTGTTAGACATATGAATGAGGCCATTTGGGGTGTTCCAGCCCAGCCAGCCCCCTTGCTGAAGGCAGCTCATAAGCAAACCCAGCCAAAACAGGCAAAGAAACTACCCAGTCAACTCAAAGAACCGTTAGAAATAATAAATCATTGCTATTTTAAGTCACCATGTGGAATGTTTGTTACGCAGCAATAGGTATCTGAAACAGCTGGCTAACAAGTACAACGCAAAGGAGAGCCTGCAGCTGTACTGTAATCTGCCTGTTTCCAGGATTTATTAAGGAAAAAGAGCCATGTGTGTTAACACAAAAAGAAGGGAGCATTTGATTTTATTTGAAACCATTTAAAATACTGCTTAAAAGGATCACTTTGGGGTAAGCACATCTGTGTGGAGTGATCAAACAAAGAAAAAAGTAAAAGAAAAGATGGAAGGAGAAAAGAAAGGCAGAAAGGAAGGAATGAAGGGGGGGAAGAATACCATGGTCTGAGGAGGGAACAGACAACTTGAGAAAAATATATCATCCATATCACAAGACGTGTAATCAAACGTGCCCAATGGCAGTTTCTGAAGAACTGACTGAGGTTTTCTATAGTTCAGAATGTCAAACCATCCTGAGATAGTACCAATCCAGTAAGAACGTTCCTATCCCTCTTACCCCTCCAGTGTCCCCTTAGTTCAGTCCTGGCAGGATAAGAAATAGTAGTTATCAAGCTAAGAGAAAATGAGAAACACCAGATGAAGAAAAAGGAGAAAGGCCATTGTGAGCAGACTGTCCAAGGCAAAACCTAGCTGGGGAAACAGGAAGATTCAGTTTTAAATCAAGTTGAAAATTTTGATTATTACATGAAACTAGATGCTGTGAATGACTCCATTGAGACTGCATTTTTTTACTTTAAAGGACCAGAATGTCATGAAACTGCACAAGTTTTCATCTGGGATAGGGCAAGAATTTTCCCAAATTAAATACTTTTAAAGGGATAGTGGGAAACAAAAGATTGCTATGGGCTTTGCCTCAACCCTATTCAGACTCCTGCTTCCTGGGACCTTGCACTAAGTGACTTTAGAAGGGCCATCTGGTGAGTAGGTGAATGGTTGAAGGTTGCCTTAGTGATGTGATGGTTGCTGGGGAGGTTGCCCACCCCCCGCCACAAATAATTCTTTTGTTAACAGTGGCTAAAAATCCACCATTAGAGAACCAGTCATTTTTAGGCCTAGCTTACTATCCTTAGCAGTCTTATTTTTAAAATACACAATCTAGAATAGGCTACAAATCATATCATTCACATAATAGTATAAATTCATTGTAAAATATATTTGGGAGAATTGACATAACAATCAGAGGTGCTGAAGACAGGGAAGGAACATGGAAGAGTAGCCAAACATCCCAGAAGACAAAACCTACTGCACAATTTTGCCTGGGGTACCCTCTACACTTTAGGCCGGTGGTTCTCAACTTTTCACAAGAATTACATTGGGATCTTGGAAAAATGCAGATTTCATAGCCCATGCCCTAGAATTCTATTTCATTGGTTTGTGTGGAGTCCAGGAAATCTGGATTTTTACAAGTATTCAAGGTGATTCTGAGGCAGTGGGTTCATAGACCATTTTTTAGAAATACTACCTTAATGTAAATGGATAGGAATAGAAAACCATAGCTGGTCACCAAATTCTGATACAGATTTCTCCACAAAGTATATTCTTGCAATGAATAAGATAATAGGGGGGAAATTTCAAAGCTCTTAGAAAGAAACACGTTATCTACCATGTTTCCTCAGTGCTAAGTTGATTGTTACACATACCATTGATATGGAGGAAAATTGGAGAAAAACTAGAAAACCAACCCATTAGAAGCACACATCTAGAACCAAACTGAGGGTTACAGAAAGGAGGGGGGTGGGGGGATGGGGTAACCGGGTGATGAGTATTAAGGAAGGCACGTGTGCTGATGAGCACTAGGTGTTATATGCAACTAATGAATCATTGAACACTACATCAAAAACTAATGATGTACTATATGCTGGCCAATTGAACATAATAATAAAAATTAATTAATTAATTAAAAAATAAATAAAACCTAGGGTTGATGAAGTAAAAAAAATAAGATGAATCAATGGTTGGATTTTTGAAAATGTAAAAACCTAAGTTATAAGAAAGATGTTTGTTAGACTGGACTTTAGTTAAAAATAAAAGATTTCTTACTGTCCCCCAATTCTAAGGTGAAAATTTGTCATTTTGTTGGCATAACCTGTGAACCTTAATTTCCTATTATTTTATCCCAACTAGCACTGAGTTATGAAGAACACACTATTTTCCTAGAAACAGGAAGGGTTTCCAGAAATCTTCCAGGTCTTTACTTCCATGAACGCAAGTTTTAGGTAAACCATTCCAGGAAGACAGATAGCCAGCCTGTTTGTAAAAGCTTTCAGGGTCTTAAAAGCTTCCCATAATTTCCCATGGAATACACACTCACTGCAAAGACTCTGGACATTCTTGTTTCAGGATCTAATACACAGGCTCATGGACAATATCATTAAAAACAAGGAAGAAGTAAACCGGCATCATAGGGAGCCACATGGTACTTGCCATCATTCCCCAGAATTGGGGCCAGAGCCAACTCTGGTCAACAACTAAGAAGTACCTCTAATATCCATATGCAGGGAGAGCCACAGTTTTGCAGGAGTTCCAAGAATTTTCTAAAACTTGAACACATTTTTCCATACATCTTGTGGAATGTTTTCAGAAAACTAAAAACCGAGGCTTCTATAACAGATTGATTCACATCTCAGAAAGTGGAAAAGAAAGGAAGTCATTTTGTCAACGAGTATAAGAAGAAAAAAACAGCAGATAAATCTCTCTAGGCAGAGAAATTGTTGGTCCTATGAATTTAAATTCATAGACGAAAAATCTGTCAGCCTTTTCCAGATTCTTTCATAGCATCATGCCTCCTCCAACATTTAAGCACTAATTGATTCATTTTATGTTTTATTGGATTTAAAGTCATTTTAGTCACTATTTTTAACTGTTTTCTCATTTATGTTCCTCCTCCCGCCATTTGCTTCAAGCCCCACATTAAATTATACATTCTCTCACATGTCTCATTATCTTACATTTTTTCTGTCATTCTGCAGCTGCTCTCCTAAGTTCCTGCCTCAGCTTTGTTTAGTGCCAAAGAGCTGTTTTTTCTAACACTTCAAAAACACATGGCATTTTTTATGGGCACAAGTATCTTCACTTCTGTCAAATAAAAAATTGATTCATAAGGAAAACATTTTAAGTATGTAGATGTTTTGAAAGAAATGAGTAACTCATTAAAAAAAATAAGTATGTCTGAGAAGAGAATAAAACCATTGCCTGAAAACTGAACATAAATATCTTGGCTTTTAAGAATATTTGAATATGCATAGATTCCCCCAGTTACCTTTTAGTTTTTTACCCTTCATGTGATTACTTTTTAGAATATTCTCATTTATAAGATTCAGGACATCATACACAAAGAGCAGACAATTTTTTTTTTAAGATTTTATTTATTTATTTTGAGAAAGTGAGAGAGAACAAGTGGCGGGGAGGGGCAGAGACAGAGGGAGAGAGAGAATCGCAAGCAGGCTCCACGCCGAGCACAGAGCCCAACAGGGGGCTCAATCCCATGACCCCAAGACCACGATCTGAGCCAAAATCAAGAGTCAGATGCTTAACCAACTGAGCCACCCAGACAACCCAAGAGCAGACAACTTTTGTCCTAAGGCTATTTCTGCCTTATGTGGAAAATGTTATACTGACCTAGGAGGGAATCAAAATTCCACACTGCATCAGACGTGGTTGATGCCTTTCCCATGTCTCCTGAAATTTTGCTAGCAATCAGATTTGAGGATAAGAATTGACTCTGTTTGACAATGGCATTTGGCCTCACTGGTGAGTCTTGGAAAGAGAGCGGCTGCTTTCTGAGTCCTATTTACCATCTTTCTCTCTATGTAAACGGACTGTTGACAATAACAGCTATGTCACAAACTTAACCATTTTCATGATGTATAGTAGAATGAAGAAGAATGGTGCTCCATCCAGCTCTTCTCAGATCTCATTCCAGCATTTTTGTGCACCATTCCCCTTTGAATATGCTTTTACTTCTAACAGCTAGCACCCACTCTTTTTCAAAAGAACTGTTCTCAGTCTGCTAGAGTCCCTTTGCATGCATGCATGCATGCCTGAGAAAAATGAGAATTTCAGGGAACTGGGGAGAAGATGAACGGGGAGACAAGGTGGCCTTTAACAAGTGACAGAGGCAGAAAACCCAGCTCCCTTGTCTCCTGTCATGACAACCCTGAGGCACAGCTAACACTCCAGAGCTCCCACCATGTGGATAAGGCTGATAGACATTCTGCCGGGCTCTGCCCAAGATAGATCTTTGCTTGGCTTCTTTTCCTGTCCTCTTTCCCATCCATTTCCTGCTCTTCCCTATAACACTTCCTTAAAAAATCACTTGCATAGGAATCTTTGTCTCAGGGTCTGCTTCTTGGGAACTCAACCTAAGACAGTTGGTGAGGCCCTTGAAGTAAAGGTTTACCAATGCCAAAGGTTTAAATCATTGAATCATAGAATTACAGCCTGTCCAGACTGAGAAGTTCTCCTAATTGAGTATCAGAGAGGTAAGTTATCTTGCCCAAGGTCTCATAGGTAGGATATAGGAGGGTTCTCATAGAAAGGCACAGATGTAACTAAATTCTAGTTAAATCCACAGTTTTATTCTTTCTCTCTCTCTCTTCTTCTCTTTCTCTCTCTCCCCACTCTCTCCCCTTCTCTCTCCTTTTCTCCATCCACACACATATACCACAACAAACAATACCACTAAAACAGAACTCTGAATTGATTCCGAACACACACCCCCACAGAGAAGCTTGTTTGCTTGCTGCATCAGCACAAATGTCAATCAAAAAGAGCAATGCAGTCTCTCTTCACCAGTGTCAAACTGCCCTCTCCCAAGAAACCCCAAAGGATACAGGCAAAAACTTCCCTGGTGCTCTCATAGCCAAAAGGGGAAATGAGTACATACATATGAATGAGCCTGACTAGAATTACTTATAAATAAGGAAGGAACATGCAACACTTACTCTCTCATCACATCTTCCCAGAGCATATGCTAAGAAGATGTCTGCTTTTTTAGTGTGATGTGAAGGGCACTGAAAAGTCAGCCTAGACCAAATTAGTGTCCCTCTCCCAAAGATCTACCAACTGTCTAAACTTCTCAATATTGTAGTAACTCCTTTGGGCAAAGCACAATCTTCAGGGCGCCTCTGTTAAATATATAAAAAAATCTTGGAATGACAACAGATTAACTCATTATCAGCTCTTAATCCATTAGTAAGGATTTATTTCTCAGTGCAGGGCTCTGAAGCACACAAGACAAGTTTTGAAGGGTGTAAGATTAGGAAAGCCCAGATACACTATAAGCCCCCTGAGGCTTCACAGCAGGAATGAGCACTGTAATGGGTTGTACGTACCACGAAGATGCATTAAGGATCCTGGACACCCAGAAAGAAGGTGTTGGGAAAGGCTACCTAGGTTCCAATCTGCTACATGCATACTGTGTGACTGTGGGCAAAAGAACTTAACCTTTAAACTACCTCATCTCAATCTCCTCATCTGTAGAATTTAAGAAATCATGAAATTTACTTTACAGGGCAGTCATGAGGACTCAGTGCTTCTAAACATGTAAGATATCTTTATTGATGTTGACATTATTATTCTAATTACTTGGGAATGAAATGATGAAAGGGATAAAGATGCTCTTAAGACAAGTATCAATGGCCATGATTTTGCTTAAATCTGCCCAGTACTATTGACCACAAAACAGAAAGAAAAAGCCAAAACAAGACAATTTAACAGATAACTAAGCATACTATTATACCAAGATATTCAATCATGTTATGAGAAGAAAGTGCTATAATCTTGTTTCTTCTCTGCTTTTCACTTTGTCTCTCCTTTTTTTCCCCATCTCCCTATATTTTATTTTCCTTTATTCATAAAATGTCCTTTGTTTTGCCTTGAAATGTAGGTGATATATGTCTAAGTTAAAGATTTAATATTTCTACCTGCCTTTGAAAATTATATTTATTCAATCACAGATTCAACAAATAATGTGTGAGTCCTCCTCTATGCCAGGTGCTGTACTGGGGTGGGAGACAGTGCTAACTAAGGAGATGAACATCCACCAACGCAGAGATACGTTCTAGATCACAGCTTCTGAGGAGGACCACTCTCAAGCCTGCTCTTTTCTTCCCAAAGGAAACCTGGTGGATTTTACAGAAGATAAATCCCCTCTTGGACTACAGGTTATAAAGTTTGACCTGGAGCATGTAGAGTGATAGGCATGCTTGCTCTTGGATGGAATTCCTAAACTGGACCTGGCTCCGAGGAGGCTCATTAAAGATTTGAGAATTCCAAGTTTCATTCTTCTTCAATTATGCCCTTGGGTTTAAGAGGTATTAACAGAGTAATTTTTGGAAATCAAACAAGGGAATTCTGAAATACAGAAAGAAGTCAGGCCAAAGAGGAAGATATGAGGATACTAAACTTTGAAGCCTATAAAAGAAGCCTGTTGAATTTTAATCATCTTCACTAGAGTGTTTGTAATTGTTGATCTTGTATGGAATCTAATAGTCCTAATGAAAAATGTGTTAGGCCTTGGGTCCAAGGATATCATCATTATAAGTACATAAGTGCCTAGGACAATATAATTCTCTCTACGGTGCTGCTGCTGTGGCCTTTGATCCATGATGTATTACTTACTTATTTATTGATATATAAAAATGAGCTGTCAAGCTTTTCCTAAGAAGTACAAGGGCACATGAACAAAATGTAGGAAATATACAACCACAAAAAATAAACCATGAAGTATAAACCAGATCCTCTAATGTCCAGGGCACTCTGCCTAGGTGAGTAGAATAAATCAAAAATATACTTTCTAGACACACCCTGAATGTCAACAAACAAGTTATATAATAAAGGCTTATATGAGACATAATATACGTTGGCAAAACCCTGATCTAAACACTATGAATTTATTTACATTTGGCCCTTCTTCAGAAATGGGCCTGAGACTTTCACTAGAAAGTATGAAGAGTATGATATCTTAAACACTAGCAGGGCTGGAGGTCATGTACTTGGCTTTCAGCATTTAGTAATATTTTAAGCCAATTAAAATAATTTGGTTTCACAATGGAAAGATTCCATTAAATAATAGCTTTGTTCACTATGAGTGTGGGTTGTGTGGTTCTTTACTGAGTAGGACAGAACTGGAGAAACATAAAGGGTAGAGATTTAATTCAGGGCAAAGACTGAGGGACTTGTCTGAAATCACCCTTGCCCAATGAACATGGAACAAAAATCTGGTGAATTGGGTCCGTATCATCAGCCATTTCAATTGACACAGGTCAAAAGATTAATACTGCTATTAACTTTTCTCTATGACCTAAAATTTTAGAACATGGAACTTCTGTTTTTAACACTGTCTAACTTTCAGTCAGTATTTCACCACTCACTGCCAAAAAAAAAGTTACAAAAATATAGTTCTTCACTCTTCTTTTTTAACCCCAGCTAAAACACAAGGATTTCATGATTTCCCTGAATATGACTCCACTTCATTCTGCTAGTGACAGTCCCTTGTCTAAAAGCCTGTTAACTTTGGTCTGCCATAGACAGCCAGTTTAGATTGGCTGAATAAGCCAAAAAAAAAAAAAAAAAAAAAAAATCAACCTGGGTCCAGACTGAATCCATTTAACTGTTGGCACACAGTAATTTGCCAGATAATTCCTAAACTCCCCACCTAAATCCAGCTGTGTAGCTCAATGTTTTTGACAAAAATACTAGAGTCTGCAGAGTGATTGAATACCCCAAATTTTCTGCAATCTGATGGGGCTTAAAGGTACAGAGACATGTTCAAGCTGTAGACCAGTGGATTAAGGCAATAATTTGGTAACCCACAACTGAACTTTGACTATAGCACTACTGCCATGTTTCTAGGGAGATCTCCACAGAAAGTGAGTACACATCAGGATGATCTAGCTTCTTACTGGTCCCACTTTTCCTGTTGCTCTGATAGCCCCATCTTACAGAAAGTCTCAGCATCCTTTGTTATTACTCTTCACAAAATGCATGCCCACGGTACTTCTTCCTGCTCAGTTTATGAAGCACAGAGCCACTATAGTCTAAACAGCACCAGAAACGACTCTGTTGTACCCTCAAAGTACTATTCAGCTAAAATCCTCTTACCTATTCCCCATTTGAGGTGTTGATGGAGATTTGCTCCTGTTTTTCTCGGCCTCAGAGGGGAAAGCCAATCCCCAAAGTTACACAGTTTTATACTTAATTCATGAGTTGACTCTAGCATGGCAGACATTCATTATCCCCAAAAGAGAAAAGCAGTCCAAGTCCACTCTGGGTGGACTAGCTGATTCATGCACATATGCTTCAACTTCTGCTCTAACCTTCCCTATGCCTATTCTATTGCCTGTTACTGTGCCTATTCTATAAAGTACTAACTTAGCAGAAGAGTAGAAGGCTATCCAAGTGTACCCATCCTAATATTTCATCCCTTCAGAGAGAAAATCTTAACTCTCCATGTTCCTCAAGCAATCCTCTCTTCACAGTATCAGTTTTTCCATCTGCCTAAAATGTGTGTACATATAACTCTGAGACATATAATGTGACCTTCATATCACCATCCCCCAAAGGGCAGTCACATTTATAAAGACCTATTAGCATCAATTACATATGCTTTGTGTCTTATTCTCAAACCTATGTATCAGTCAGAAATCCTGCAAGAAATAGATGGTACAAAGGACTAATTGAAGAAACTTTAGTGATGTAACTATTTACAAAAGTGTGGACCAGATTAAAACTACCAATGAAGAATGGCAAAACATGCAAGGACCAGCTATGGTGGAAAGCTTTTACCTCCTCCATACTAGACGAGATAAAAAGAGAATCATGTTACCCAGTGAGGGCCAGAGCCATAAGAGCAGGGCCACTTAACTAAAATACCTGGAACTATAGGTAAAGGAAGATGGCCATTGCCCAAACAAGGTGAGGAAAAGCAGAGAGAATAAAACCCCACTTCCTTTTATTTCCGGTCTGCTAATTTCCATCATTGCTGAACCCACATGGAAACCAGAAGGCAAGAGAGCTTAGGTGGCACAATCCCTAAAGAGGTCAGGCTTTCAAGAAACAAAGCTGGGCAGAGAAGGGTAAAGAATGAATTTGGAGAGGGAAATGAAGATTAATCAGCATTTCATGTCAGAAGGCCCTTACTGGAGGATCAAGATTCTCTGGACCAGAAAAGTAAACCTTATCAAGTTTTAAGGTCTCAGAAACTGGGGACAGGGCAAAAGGAAATCCCATCCCATGTGACTGAGATTGAAAAGAGCCAGAGGAATTAATTTCAACCATAAAGAATGTCAGAGCTGGGGAAAGCAGATTAGCATTGACTAAAAATAGCAGATGGGTCAAAATTGGGAGATAAGTTGAGGACTAAGGGCCAGGCTAAATAAGGGCAAAGTGAAAGGAAGGTGACTGGCAATTTTTGCCTAAAGGGCTGACATGTCTGTGGTTTATTTGATATCAAAAGATACCAGAAGATGGAACTGGAGGGTATTATGCTGAGCGAAATAAGTCAATCAGAGAAAGACATGTATCATATGACCTCACTGATATGAGGAATTCTTAATCTCAGGAAACAAACTGAAGGTTGCTGAAGTGTGGGGGGTGGGAGGGATGGGGTGGCTGGATGATAAACATTGGGGAGGGTATGTGCTATGGTAAGCGCTGTGAATTGTGTAAGACTGTTGAATCACAGACCTGTACCTCTGAAACAAATAATACATTATATGTTAAAAAAAAAAAAAGAAGAAGATAGCAGGAGGGGAAGAATGAAGGGGGGGAAATCGGAGGGGGAGACGAACCATGAGAGACTATGGACTCTGAGAAACAAACTGAGGGTTTTAGAGGGGACGGGGGTGGGGGGATGGGTTAGCTTGGTGATGGGTATTAAGGAGGGCACTTTCTGCATGGAGCACTGGGTGTTATACGCAAACAATGAATCATGGAACACTACATCAAAAACTAATGACGTAATGTATGGTGATTAACATAACATAATAAAAAAAAAAAGATACCAGAAGAAAAAAGCAAAGGATGTATAAAACCAGGAACAGAGTAGAGCACCCAGGACAGAACAGGCAGGAGCAAGACTAAGACCCAAAGATCAAGATGCCATAAACCATATAACATGCTTCCTTCAATTATCAGTCGGAAGACACAAAAATAAAGGAGGCAAGGTCATGGAATGGATGGCAATATTGGTGTGTTGTGAACTGACTTTATTTCTTTAAAATGAATTATACCATAACATAAAATCCACTGCACTAAAAGATATCATGTAACCTGGCAGATTCTCCTAATTTTTCTAGAAACCCTCTCATCCATTCTGATAATTCTCCAGATTAAAAAAAAATTCTTTAATACCATTCATCTTCCCTTCCAATAGAGAGAACAATTTGCATTTATAAAAACATAATTATGGCGCCTGGGTGGCTCAGTTGTTAAGCGTCTGCCTTCGGCTCAGGTCATGATCCCAGGGTCCTGGGATTGAGCCCCACATCGGGCTCTCTGCTCTGCAGAGAGTCTGCTTCTCCCTCTCCCACTCCCCCTGCTTGTATTCCCTCTCTCACTGTCTCTCTCTCTGTCAAATAAATAAATAAATAATCTTAAAAAAAAAAAATTGATGAGTGTCTCCAAAAAGAGAATAAACATTGTATATAGAAGACAAATGGGATAAATGGAGGGCAAAAACCAGGGATAGAGGTCAGGGTGGAATGTGAAAAAACAGTCATTCCTACATGGCAAACTGGAGTAAAACCAGGAGCTTTCAGTTTAGTGGCTGAGTCACTGGAGGAATCTAGTGGGAAGCAGTGGTTCAGGTAGTAAAAAGTCAATGCATATAGAGTAGCTCAGCAGTGGTGGTTCAAGATGGAAGTCTAATGAACAATAAGCTGACTCTAGAACTTTTATTTGCTGAGCCCAGCCTCTCTCAGGTCAACTTGTTCCCAACCTAACCCTACTGTTCTTGTGGACAGTTATCTGAGATTGTCATTTCCAGCTAGGAAGCTATGGCTGATTTCTAAAGTGTAAGGTGTTAAAAGTTGACATAGAGTGGTGGCTATGGGAATGTAAAAAAAAGAAATGGATATGAAACATACAGTAAAGTATCATAAGATACACTGAGATGCCAGAACATAGCCACAACCAGATTTCAGCAATAAACAAATAATAACATTTGTTCAATGCATTCTGACCCAAAACAAATCAGGACAGCAGAGAACCAAATTTTATCCCTTAATCAAATTTAATAACCTCTGCTTCCCTTTACATTTCTTTGTCTTCTTCTTTGACTTATTTCATGGAATTGAATATGCCAAGGTGATATGAAAGAATTAGCTGCTAACAAAATCTTGCCTTTTTTTTGTCTTATTCCCATATTTGAGCATAAAAATGAAGTAAGATTAAAAGGAAAGGAAATGGCATTTGTGAAAAATAATGCTAAGTGAAACCCAGAGTAGTAATGAATTTTGTCACAAAATCCACAAAATTGATACTTTTTGTCACATATAATGGGTGTAGGATGATAATGAGTTGAATGATACCATAAAATGATTGATCATGAAAAGCAACTAAATTCATAACATGAAAAAGTCATGCATTGGTTTTTGTTTTTATTCCCTTAAATTGGGTACTTAAGTCCAAAGGAAAACACTGAAATTTTTACAGAAGCCATGTGTCAAAGCAAAAGAAAACAAAGCACTATACTAACAAAAATATGATATTGCTCTTTAGGGAAAAAATGTAGTTAAATGCTTCTTCCATCTTTACCCAACATGTGGCTCAAAACACAAATGATAATTGCTCTGAGAATAAACTAATGTGAAAGTATAGAAGAAAAATCCCAAATATTTTCCAGTTCTTCCTTTGGGAATGATTAGGAGCCAACGTGGTAAAGAAAGCCTGGCCTCATCCCAGCACTTCACTACTGTGAAGAGTAGTGCAAAATCAGAGCCAAAATGGGGCACTGGGTGACCCACAGAGGTCAACAGCTTTTGTTGATCCAGGTATCCATGTAGCAAAGATGATATAAACTGACAATGAATCTCTTTGTCCTGGAAATTAAACCGGAAATCTCAAAACTGTGTTTTCAGTGTTTCTTGGCTTTCATTCTCTTAGAAATCCTGCCACATTTCAGTATTTTCATTCTTGTCCTGGATGAAATCACAAAGCAGAGAGGCACTTGAGAATTCTGTTTTTAAATAAAAGTAAACATTTCCAAGGGAGTTTAGGTCTCTGTTTAGTATTTTTGTGACCTAATTACTGAGCTTACACATTCCACAGATGTCATATTTCTTGGTGGCACAAGTTTTGAACCAAGATCAGGTTAATTTTAATAAGAATGTTAATATGTGTCTGTAAGGTGTTTAATAAGCATTTCATATCATACTTTGCAATGCTTGGTCAAGAATTGTGCAGTGGTCTTTGGGTTTTTTTCTTTATTTTCCATGTTTGGGCACCTAAGGCAAAGATTATTCTGGTTTATTCCTCATCATTTGGGTGAAAACTGTATAGATGGTAACCCCAGACTTTTCTGAACCAATGTTATCATTCAGCAAATTAATTATTCAATAGGAAGTTAGGTATTTTCTAAAACATACTGATCCTTTCAAGTCAAAAAGACCCAGCTAACTCTAAGAGAATAACTTTGGAATAGGAGAGGATAGTTCTTAGATTTAATTTCCTACTGATACCTCACTGGGGTATATTTTTGCGGTTGGATCTGACCTCTAAGAGCAACATCACCACTGAAGGATTTGGGACACTCTGTCACCTGAATCCATGCTGCAGTGGAATTGTTACTTCACTGCTCCAACTGACACCTAAATGAGGGGCCGGTCTGTTAAAGGACAAATGGAGGATGATTAAACTCTGAAGCAGCCGTCTACGTGACCACAGAAACATTTTGAAATTTTCTCTATTCTTGTTTTAACCCCTTCTGTGCTTCTTCAAGGGTTGGTGCTTGCAGAGTAATTTACTTTCACAAATGAAATTTTCCATTCAGAACCCTGATCATTATTATATCTTTGTTTCATGGTGTGACAAGCAAGAATACCCCATTATTATAATGTGCTCTTCAGTGGCTAGAGAGGAACAATGTGACTATAGTGTGTCATTAATATAATACCTTCCTTTTTCCTTAAGCTCTTTCATTGAAGATGGTAGAAGCTCCCCAATTTTAAAACCAATCATATGGCTTTATGCAAAGGCAAAGTGCTATTTGTTCATGACTTCTGCAATTCTGTCACCAGCAAACTGACTTCCAGAACAACTGCATTGGTTACCATGGTATAGAAACTAATATAACATCTTCAAGAGTACCTAAAAGTTACCAACAGACAAAAATAATCTTTGGCTTTTGTTTGTTCCCTGCCCACAATTTACCTGCTGATAAATATATACGTGTGTATACACACACACACACACACACACACACACACACATATATATTTGCTTAATCACTGAAAAAATTATTAATATATATAAATATATATAATATATAATTATGTTATATATTATATAATGTAATAATATATGCATATATATTAATACATAATAATATGTGCATATATTATATATATATATTCCTATGGAATCTTCTATCAACTTGGCATTGAAAGGGTGAATTAGGCCGAAACAGAAGGAATAAACTATATCTGGAAAGATTCTCTTCCACCCATTCGAGGGCTCTTCATTCTAGCCTATGGAGATCTCAAGTGTAGTATACACACTTCACATCTTTTCTAGGCAAAGTAGTATCTCTTCTATAACAGATATGGTGAATTCCCTCCAAGTCCACATAAAAAAAAAAAAATGGTATACTTGGTTGTTAAACATAACAGAGAGATTACCTTAAAACAGAATCAACTTTTACTCAAGTCAGTGAAATCAGAGAGGCAGACAAAGAGAATTTGGTTAAAACTTTGACTTTGGAAACACTGTTATAAAAAGAAGCATAATACTCTCTTCTAAATGCCTCCTAATACCATATTAGTTGGTCAAAAGACTGGGCAGCCTTCCTGACAAAACTCAACAAGGGAATACTGATTGAAAGTAATTAAATGACAGGCCATGTATAATAGTTTCAGAACGTAAAATAAATAAATATGGCCTATGACTAAATATCGTAGACTTAGGCAGAAATGTTTAGTTTCGTTGTAGTAGAGAATTTCCGGATGTTAATTCAACCCTACACATCTGCTGAAGCTGATTAGAGAGGATGGTAGTGGTAGTTGTAGTGGCAGAATTCAGAATTCCACAGCACTGACTGTACAACGTCCGTTCTGTTCCTGTGAAACCAAACTGCTTTTATCTGCCTAATTTCTTTCCTATTACTTTTGACTCTTGATGACAAATATGTAAGGAATGGTGCCAAAACCCAGTTGGCACTTCATTATCTGAACTTGTTCCATGATACCTAAGTTTTAAAGTATTTGACTTTGTTATAGTAAAAAACAAAAATTTTGACTAAAACTCATGGGAATGTTAGGATAACATGAAGACTGGTAACTGAGAGCTAAAAATATCACTAACAGGGTCTTTCTGCCTACACTAACTCAATGAATGTTAGGAAAATTATTCAATCTTTAAAATTTCTTTCAGTGATTAAGCAAAAGTAATATTTGTCTGCAAATTTGGTGATGGAACAATTAATAAATATGAGAACTAAAGATATTTCCACATCTCAATTGCTAGTATATAGTTGCACATAACTAATAAGAGGGATAAGCATGATTCAATATATCAATCTAAAAAAAGTTTATATGGGGTACCTGGGTGGCTCAGTTGGTTAAGCATCTGCCTTCTGCTTGGGTCATGATCTTAGGGTCCTGGGATGGAGCCCTGTGTTGAGCCTGATGTCGGGCTCCCTGCTCAGTGGGGAGTCTGTTTCTCCCTCTCCCTCTGCCCCTCCCCACCTTGTTTGTGCTCTCTCTCAAATAAATAAATAAAATCTTAATAAAAATAAAAATAAAAACAGTATAGACACTATTAAGCTTTGATATGTATTTCAAAATTTTCACTTAATCAACGACTTATATAAATATATAACCAAACACATAGATACACACACTAAAAAAAAACGCAAATATGCACAATAACACTCCGCAATAACCAGCTCTGTGCCTGGTCTTGTCTTCCCTCTATACAACCATATAGTTACTAGGTCCAAGACCTGACCTGACAGCAGGGAGAAGATCATGAATTGTCTGTAGAGCATTTTAAAATTCTGACTTTATTTTTCAGCTTTTTATTTCACAAAGTTTTAAATGCTAACAAAAGTAGACAGAATTAATAATGAACTCCCATATACATAGGACACAGCTTCAACAATCAGCAACTCATAGTTTATCTTAGTTGACCCATATCCCCATCTACTTCCCCCTTCTGTATTATTTCAAAGCAAATCTCATATTATTTCATCCACAAATATTTCAGCATATTTTATATATATTTATCTATATAATTATGTTTTAAAAATTGCCAAAAAAATCATTATACCAACTAAAACAATTAACAATCACTCCATAATATCAAATAGCTACCCATGTTCAAAATGTCTAATTGTCTCCTTTTTATTTTATTTTTTTTTGTTTTTTTTTTTTAAAGATTTTGTTTATTTATTTGACAAAAAGAGATACACAGCGAGAGAGAGAACACAAGCAGGGGGAGTGGGAGAGGGAGAAGCAGGCTTCCTGCAGAGCAGGGAGCCCAATGCGGGGCTCGATCCCAGGACCCTGGGGTCATGACGTGAGCCGAAGGCAGACGCCCAACGACTGAGCCACCCAGGTGCCTAATTGTCTCCTTTTTAACAGTTTGAGTCATTTTTGCAAAGGTCCTAGGATATTTTTAGCCTCTTTTATTTCCTTAACTTGAGCACTCATATGTTAATCAGCATGGACATATTAGAATATGACTTGGATCACAGAAGGGAGCTCAATATGAAAATGTGTTATCCTTCCACTTTAAATGATGTAATTGTTGGTTGAACTATATGTATTAGTATCTTCGGGGGTTGGGGGGGGACATACAAGTAGTGCACATCTCTTTCTAAAACCAGGCAAGGAAAATCCAACAAGCTTTGCAGAAAACAGAATCTTCAAGCCAACACCAATAGATGTTTAAGAATGCAGACCTTCACTGAGACCATCTGTCACCAAAGGTATGTGGAGGACCAAAGAAGGAAGAGGTGCTTGTCAGTGGCACCCTCTCTTCCCAGAACTCTCACATCATTGCCATTTTTCTTCAGATCCCACCCAGTAGCATACCATAATTTCCAAAAAGAATTTCAACCAAAGTGTTAGAATTTGAAATTGATTTTAAGTATATCAGTTTGGAAGCATTGAGTAGATCATCAATAGGCTAATTGAAATCCAAAGAATAAGATTCAAAAGCCCAGCTCAGATGTGAAGCCATGCTGGCATTTCCTGTCAGAAACCTAATTTGATCATAATACATTTTTTCTGATTAATAAACAATTGGGTTCCATCACTTAATGCTTTCTTTTGGGTATTTGTATCTACAGTATGATGGCTAGCTTTATGTTCCTCATTGGCCAAGTTATGGTGCCCCGGTATTTTGGTCTAGCACCAGTCTAAATGTTGCTATGAAGATATTTTGTAGATGTGATTAACACTGAAATCAGTTGACTTTAAAAAAAAGCAGATAACCCTCAAGAACGTGGGTGGAAATCATCCAATCAGTTGAAGGCCTTAAGCACAAAAACTGAGGCTTCCAGAATATAAAGAAATTCTCCTTCCCTACTCTGTATTATTTGAATTTTTATAATGAACATGTATTGCTTTAGTAATAGTTAATAAAGAAATAAATAAATACCCAGCTCTAAGATTCTTTTTGGGCCTTGGCTTTCCTCCTCTGTAAGTAGGGATATATAAACTACTTCCTTAAGGTATTAGTTACTAACAGGAAAGCATATATTATTAACAAATGTTTGTAATCATTAATATCCTACCTATAATAAAATCAGTCACAATCTTTTTTGTTGCCCAAAATTTTAGGTTGTGCATTATTTGGAAATTCCAAGTCAGGTCTTAGACCTAGAAGGAGCAACAAAAGTCTGCTGCCTTCTGGGGCCAGCCTAGTGTCCGAACATATACAGGGCATTCCTGTTTGCCTTGTATGGTAGGAAGTTCAATTCTGATTCAATCAAATACAAATTCCAAGAGGTTTTTGTTTTTCATTTTTAAGATTTTATTTATTTATTTGCGAGACAGAGAGAGTGCACATGCAGGGGGAGCGGCAGGCAGAGGGAGAGGGAGAAGCAGGCTCCCCACTGAGCAAGGAGCCTGATGTGGGATTCAATCCCAAGACCCCAGGATCATGACCTGAGCCTAAGGCAGATGCTTAACTGATTGAGCCACCCATGCACGCCCCCCTTTTTACTTTTATTTACTTATTTGAGCGCGTGCGCGTGCGAGAGAGACAGAGAGAGAGAGAGAGAGAGAGGCAAGAGGTTTGCCAATGCAGCCGCAAGAGTGGGAAATGTCCTCTATTCATTATTTAAGCCTCTAATTCCTTCCCAAAAGGATTTAAGGGTGGCTTAAAATAGATGACACATCTATAATAAATCATTTACATAAGAACAATAGAACACAATTCAGAATGAGATAGATGTACTAGAACACAAGAAGTTTCTGCAGTGAAGCATAGCATGTAGGTCTATGTTTCCCTAAAACCAAGAAAGATTTCTTTTTCTTATATATACTTATAAAAATTTATAAGTCTTTGGAATCCTTCCAAATACTTTTTTAGCTTCGAATAATTAGAAAAGTTTGGCATAATTGATGAATTTATGTTCTTCTATTCTACATCTAAATTCCAAGATAATCAGTCAAAACTTATTCCTTTTCAAGAATACAAGGCATTTCTTGATTTTACTAATATCCTTATACATCTGACTTTGTTATTATCATAGAACACTTTCTTTGTATAGCCTGTACTCAAAGCTCTTTCAACTATTTTTGGGTCATACTGTCATTTACTACTATGGCTAGATAATTACAGAAATCTGGATATTCCTACTCCTGTAGGTTCAGGACTGCTTAGGTTTCCTGGGAGATACTTTGGAATACTCTTTTAGGTCATTTAAACCAAAACATATCAACAATGACAACTAGTTAAATAATGCAAATAATTGATTCATTTAATCCCTTCTCTGGGCTATAGTAGTCCTTTTCATTTTCATTTTCAGATAACAAGACTAACTCTACAATTGTTAAATTTATCCAGAAATATTTTTAAATAATAACCATGTGACAGCTGATTGAAATATAGTCAGCAGGGAAAAGTGTTCTCATGAGTTCGTGAGTTACATGCTGATTATTTTCCCCTGTGCTGTTCTAAAAGTCTCAGTACATTAACATGTAGTCAAATGTCTTGGGCTTGCATAAAACAAAAACCTAACTAAGCCCACTAAAAATTAAACAAATAAGAGAGTGGAGAAGGTGTGAGAGAGGGGAAACGAACATCCTGTTAGGTACACAGAACTCTCTCAGAAATGCAATTCAGCTAAATTAGATGGGACTGGCCCTCCTAAACCAGAGACTGAACAAGCACTTCTCTCTTTCCCCTTCTTTCCTGCCCCTAGGGTTTCTTGTTTCTACTTCTTTCTGGCATCTATTTCATTATCCTATCTGCAGAATGGTTTCCTCTGCAAGACTCTTGAATTTTTGTCCTTCATGATTTGGGCTTATAGATAAGTTTGGCCTACTATGCCATAGATTCTGGATCTGATTCTTCATGACCTTTTTGGTCTAGCTCCCTACTTCCATTGGCTGGATTGCGCAGAGTTCCAACACTTCTTGGGTAGAATCACTCCTACATTTATTCACTTAAAAAGAAAACATTCTTGGGGTACCTACCACAGGCCAATAATGCAGTAAGGGTTGGAGACTTAAAAATATTGAAATAGTTCTCACTCCAGGAGAAAATAAGCCAATGATTAAGATTTAAATGATATGTGTGTATGGCAGGTTTAGTGGCTTAGTGACCATGAGAGCACTGAGTTGGAGCCTTTGACAGCCTGGAGACATCAAAGAATATTTGTTCCTCTTCTTTACTGTAACCTGTGCCTACTGTAACCTGCGTCTGTAAATAGCTCATTTAACTGTTTATATCTATCTCTCATAGACTGAAAGCTCCTCCAGAGCAGGGACCATGTTTTACTCATCTTTAAACCCCCAGTGACAATAATGTTTTATGAATAAATAATATATGAAATGGTGCTTGAACTGAAATATCAAACATAAGCAGGAAATCGATTTTTTGAAAAGGAGGAGGAAGCATCTTACAATTTCAGGCAACCAGGTTTCAGAGACATGAGAGACCACAGAATGCTCAAGGCATTGCAAGCAGTTCAGAGAAGCTGGGACTTACAGGCTTGTTGGTGAACGGAGGACAATGGGACTGAGACGGGATCGACTTGTGAAAGGCTTTTCAAGCCTCATTAAGGAATTTCAACTTTACACCAAAGGCAATGAGGAGCTGTTAAAGGACTTTAATACTGACCAGAGCAGAAGAGCATTTTCTAAAGTATATTCTGTCAGCCACATGCAGATGGGTTGCAGTGACATGAACACGGTGTCAGGAAAGTGACTTCAGAGGCTCTTGCAAAATACAAGTAAAAATTGACCAGTCAAATCACTTCTGGTCCAGACCATAGCCCCATACTTGGGTACAATCTAATACAGCCCCAATGGTGAGAACCCCACCGTAGAGTAGTGTACACCCCTTGCTGTTAGGATTTTTATTTCTTTTTTTTTCTCAAAGATACAGATTTTTTAAGATTTATTTATTTATTTTAGAGAAAGAGGGAGAGACAGAGAGAGAGAGCAAGTGGGAAGAGGGGCAGAGGGAGAGGGAGAGAATTTCAAGCACACTCCCTGTTGAGTGTGGAGCCCAACGCGAGGCTCAATCTCATGACCCTGAGATCATGACCTGAACCAAAATCAAGAGTCAGATGCTTAACAGAATGAGCCACCCAGGTGCCCCAGGATTCTTCTTTCTTAATTGGCATCTACATCACAACACAATCTCCTTCTCTCACATGCTTCTTGAGCTACCTTCACAAGATTGTTTGGATTTTAATCACCTAAAATCCCATTCTAATATACCTGGAGGTCTTAAAAGAGCAGGCCATCTAGCCTACACTCTTAGAAAGGTCTTGCTGTTTCTATTCCCACTTTTCTGGGGGCACAAAAGCAAGCACACATGAACAAGGAATGCAAAACTAGTAACTCTCACACTGAGTGCAAGACTTTTAAGGATGTTCATCACTGCATAAAATCTGTCCTTTCCCATACAAATTTTCACTCCAGTGGTAAAATGAAGCTGGACTGTATTTTACATTTTCCCTCCCTTGGTGCAATTATCTTCATTATGACTTTGACGTTTATTTAAAATACCTTATCACAAAGAATCTTTGGGCTTTCCTGACACTGACACCAAATTCTGCCTTTAAGTATGGCTTCATTCACCCATTAAATCATGCAGACAATACTCTATTCAAGTAAGTCACCAAATGTTGGGGAAGGAGCCCCCAACCTGGCATCACATCCAGTTCTTATAGGCCTGTGTAACCTTAAATGTTTCTTAGAGTGGTCTCTCAACATCAGCTTTCTCATTTGTAAAAATGGGAAGAAAGACATATATTAATTCCAAATGATGGTCTTTAGCATCTCTTCTGACTCTGATTCTATCCAAATGAAACCTAAGATCCAAAATGGCACATGCCTTGATATTGCATGTGAGCAAAAGCAGAGTTCTTGCCTTAAATTGCATCTGCAGAAAAGTTCATCCAAGTATTCCCCCAGAGTTTTACCTTAGGTTGTGGAAAGCTACAAACACGTCAGAAGCGAAACCACAATAACAACAACAAAAAAAGTCCTCCAAAAACCAGTATGCCTACGCTTCCTTTTTAATCAAAGTAATTGGGCAAAATTACTTATGTCCTTTCCCTTCTCTGCCTTTGTTTATATTTACTTTTCTTATATTTTCTATTTTGGAATGGATAATACAAAGTCCAAAAGGGTGTTTAGTGACATACAAGTCTCCCTTCTACTTCCCTCCCTTCTACTCTAGCCACCTAGTTTATCTGCCTGAGGCAACCACTGTTCCTCATCAAAATTACTTTAGCTATTAGATATCACCAGAAATATCTTTTTTATTAATGCAGAAAGAATTCCTAGTTGCATTAACAGTGTCTCCATTTGAACAGGTGATTATAGTAAACACAAAGGCATGTGGGCCTATTTGTTTGCTCTAGCTCCTACTTAACTATTTCCTTTCGCTTGAGTGCTTTGAGGTAAATCTTAGGTCACAGTCTAGCTGAGTCAATGTACAAGAGTGACACAGCAACACACTTAAGCCATCTGGTAAGTAAGGCAGTCAGACAGGAAGAGTTAATAATGGGAATTTCAAAATGATTCTTTACTCTAGCCACTTTACTCACTTTAGAATGTGAGGCACCTGCTTGAAATGTATAACCTTTAACAAGGGCCACTGACTGAGAAAGTTTTACCTCCCAAAAGAACTTGGGGGACCCAAGTGTAAGTCTATGGAAATCACTTGGAATCTTCCAGTGAGGAAATTGGTTTTAAGGGAAACTCAGTTGGTTTTTACTAGGCTGCAAGGATTGTGTAGACTACAATCTAATGTTAAAACAGCATGAAAAGGGACTACTCCACTGTAGTGAAGACAAGAGCCAAAACCCATCAGGGGCCAATCAAACTAGAACACTAGGTGCAGGAATTCCATCAGAAAAGGCAATAAAACTGGCTAATATAATTTAGAGTCTTTTGCATCTCTTAGCACCTACTCACTGACAGTGTGAATGACATCCCTTCAGGGAAAGAATTTTCTACCTAAGGAGAAAAATAAAAACTGAACTTTAAAGATGAAGCCAAAGATGATACAATATAATGCAATGAAACAAGCCTTCAAAAGCTTGCATTGTTAATATTTTGGCATTGCTTTACTGATGAGCTGAAACACATTATGAATAAAGCAAGTCTACATGATGCAAGAGGATGCCACTGATCAAATACAAATTTCAAATCATGTTTGTTTCCATGACCTCCACAGTGCCAGTTTTAGAGATTACTTTTCAGTCTTTATTAAGGCAATCTAAAGACATTAGACTTTCTATTGCAGTGGTTTACAACAAAACTTCTTTTAATGGATATTAGTATTTGGATATTGAAGAGGAGATAATAAGGAAACATGAGATTCAATGATGAGATCCAAAGAATGTTTGCATAATTTCAGTTTTATTCACTCCAAGTGTTGAAATGAATAACATTTGATATGCTCCAAACACTCACTAACAACCTCACCAGTGCATTACCAATTATCAACATCAAGTAGACTGTTCTCTATGGAGCTCATAGAGAGCTCTTCCCATTCTCTTTGCCTTGATTGTGTTTTCCCCAGAGTTGTTCTCATGCACAAGAAATCAAATGGAAAGAATCCTCCTAGCTTCCCCTCCCAGGAAAATTACATGTTCCTTTGGCTTAAAGCAGAACAGACCTGCAGTGAAATCCTGAGGTGACCCTGACACCTCAGAAATTTAGAAGTTTTAAAATGTACTAGCCTGAGTTGCTGCAGATCCTAAAGAAATTTAGCTAAACTGAGGACTGCTGATAGATTTAATAATTTAATTGGATCTCTTGAAAATGGAGATATTACATAAAATTATTTAGAACTTTGCAATGTGTATTTTTTGTTAAACAATTTATACATGTCAACATAGTTGACCTCTAGTTTCACTGATGTACAAAAGCTTTAGTCCTGGAAAACTTAAATTTAAATTCTATCATCCAAAACTATCACAGATCAGTGGCTTTGAAACATTTCTAACATGACCAAGAATAAAAAATATATTTTATATAATTACCTAAACCACATAGATGTATATATTCACAATATACATATATGTCTGAAACAAAATTTCACACAATACAATTCTTCACAATGTGAAGTACATTCTGATATCTTCTATTATCAGAAACAGTCAATTCTATAAAGTATTCTATAAAATCACCAAGAACATTGAATTAGTGAACATTAAACCGTTGTTTCCAGGGGATATACAAAATAAAGTTCCTTTGAGCCTCTGGTCACTAATATTTTCAACAACCAATCAATACATAACCTTAGTTTATGTATGTTTGTGTTGAAAAACATCTAATTTAACATATATTGTTGATTTATCAACATTGAACTCACAGCAGACAGCTCTATCACTCATGCCTGAAAAAAGCTTATCTAATACATGTACTTGTTCCATTAAGGCACAATACAGCCCTCTTACATTCAGGATCACTTTAGACAGCATTTTAGCACTATACTTGGGGGTCATCTAAAACATTGAAACCACTGGTAAAAATGCAAAAAATGTGGCACAAATAGACTGTAAAAAGGATACTTGTTTACAGTATAAGAGCTGAAACAAAAAGGTAGAGTATAAAAGTAGAGTACTGCCTTACTTTGATCTCAGCTGGGAATATGTGCATTGGCAGATTCAAAATTTTTGATGCTCTTGGCATGTCTGTAATTAACTATAAAAGCAGCATTAGTGTTAGTTTTAGGGTTACAAATAAATTTTAGGCAGTGCCTAGGCAAGTTTGTAAAAACGAAATCCACAAATAATGAGGACCAACTGTAAATACTTGTGCATATATATATATATGTAATGTATATGTGTGTACATATATATATACTAATATCCTACTAATATGATTTGATTACAAATTAATGGTTTTTGACTGGCAGCTTGAAAAACCCTACAATAAGGTAAGCAGTTTGAATGTCAGCATTGTGATTTGACCACAATTTTATCTCTATATCTGAATGACTGAAAAGAAAATTATCAATACTAAGAGTCTCATTAAACAAGACTATTTAAACATCAGAATAATGTAGAGATCATGAAATCAGCAATGCATCAACATTGCATATATGTTTATGATAACAACAATAAAGAAATATTTTGGTATGCTACCTAATTCAAAATAAGAATTTTTCCCCAAGGTTGTTCTAGGGAACACAACAACCCTGGGTAGATGAAGGTCAGAGCTATATCAACAACAGATCTGAGGGGGAGGGGCAAGTGAGCAGAGCTATGTCTACAAATCAAAAACCTTCAACCAAACCCATCAAAATAACTTATTTGCCTTCATTACACCAATGGTTGCATTAATTTTAGAAATTATAAAAAACCTTAATGACCATCATCAAGAGAATGAATGAAAAAAATGACACTATTCTCACACAATTGAATCACAGGAATGAAAATGAATAAGCTAATGCAGTATGGAAAAAACATCAAAAATACATAGTTAACCAGAAAAAAAGGGTGAAATTATATATGTCATGTGACCATTTATATAAAGTTTAAAATATGCAAAACAATACTACATATTATTTAAGGATGCATTCAAAGTTAGTAAAATATTAAAATATGCATAAAAATTCAAGACCATGGTTACCTTTGTCAAGGGAAGAAGGTAATAGTATCCAAAAAGTCTTATTTCTTCAGCTGGGTTGGGATAGATTGAAGTCTATTTCATTAATTTCTGTGCTTATTTTTAAGTCTAAAATGTCTTATTAAAATATTTTAAAGCACCTATTTATATATATGCAAAAAATTACACCACCTCCTCATCACAGAAAAAAATAACAACTCATTAATGATATTAGTATAATTTAGTTTAGGTGTTAACTTATGAGAGGGAGCTTATCAAGGTAGATATGTTACATCAATCAAAAAAGTACACATTGCCATCAGTCAGAAAGGATGTATGGCATATACATGCTGTGGATTTTGAATAGGGAAGCTTTCCTCCCCAGATATTGATTTTTTAATTTATTTCCAAAAGATTCAAAATAGACATTGGATTCAAACTATTCAGGAATAAAATTACACTAACTGGTGTGGTTCAATACCACCTCACCAGAGTCCTTCTGGGTCAGCTTCTAAAATAAAATGTCAAAAGTGCACTCTGCATTTAGTACCCAGATGATAGTTTCTAATACCATTCTCCATAAAAAGAATCAGCTCTTCGGAGAAAAGGATGATTATAGGGTTGAAATATAAAAAATAAGCCTGAAGCATCTTGTAGCATCAGAAAGTAATGAATACTCAAAAAAACAAAAACCCACAATGATGCGGCTATGTCAAAGAGATATAGAAGCCAAGTGAAAGAGCACCAATGGCCAAAACTGGAACAATTTGAGCAAGAAAATAAAGCAGTGTTGGATTAAAATCCAAAGTATAAAATAAATATTCATGAGTCCATAGTGATATTAAATAAATAGTAAGAAGAAAATAGACAAATCTCCCATGCAGAAGAATCCCAAATAATTCAAGTAAATACTCCATTCTCAAGGAAGTAGAGCATAACTCCCCACCCATTAAGTGTAGGATGTACGTAGTGGTTTCCAAAAGAGCACAGTATTGAAAGGGGAATTCAAAGAGTAATTTTACAATGGAGAAACTTGACAAACACTACCTCAGTCAGGGGATAAGAGTTCACATCATCAGTGACCAGTGATTTTAATAGAATGTACCCTTGATATGATGAATTGAAAATAGTACCTTATCTCTCTGGTTTTCCTCCTCAAAACCTGTAACTCAAGTTCATCAAAAAATTAAAAATAGAACTATCCTATGATCCAGGAATCGCACTACTGGGTATTTACCCAAAGAATACAAAAGCACTTAATTTGAAAGGATATATGCACCCCTATGTTTACAGCAGCATTATTTACAGTAGCCAAATTATGGGAGCAGCCTAAGTGTCCATTGATAGATGAATGGATAAGAAGATGTAGTGTATATATACAATGGAATACTATTCAGCCATTAAAAAGAATGATATCTGAAAAAAAAAAAAGAATGAAATCTTGCCATTTGTAATGACATGGATGGAGCTAGAGAGTATAACGCTAAGTGAAATAAGTCATTCAGAGAAAGACAAATACCATGATTTCACTCCTATGTGGAATTTAAGAAACAAAACAAATGAACAAAGGGGAAAAAGAGAGAGAGACAAACCAAGAAACAGACTCTTAGCTATAGAGAACAAACTGATGGCTATCAGATGGGAAGGGTGGGGGACGAGTGAAATAGGTGATGGGATTAAAGAGTACACTTATGATGAGCACTGAGTAATGTATAGAATTGTTGAATCACCATACTGTACACCTGAAATTAATATAACACTGTAGGTTAATAATACTGGAGTTAAAATTAAAAACTTAATAAAATTTCTAAAAACCCATTACTCCAACTTGGCCAAGAGGAAAATATCAGAAAAACCCAAATTGAGGGGCACTCTACAAAATATCTGACCAACATTCCTCAAAACTGCCAAGATCATCAAAAGCAAGAAAAGTCTGAGAAACGGTCACAGTCTAAAGGAAACAGGAGATATGAGGAATAAATGTAATCTGGTATCCTGGATGGGATCCTAGAACAGAAAAAGGACATTAGGAAAAACCTTACAAAACCCAAATAAAGTATAAACTTCAGTTAGTAATAATGTCTCAATATTGGCTCATTAGTTATGATTATTATACCATAGTAATGTTACCGATAGGGGAAAGTAGTGCTAGCTATAGGGGAACTCTGTAATATTTTTGCAACTCTTCTATAAATATAAAATTATTTTAAAATTAGAAGTTTATTTTTAAGATGCCCTCCTTGGGGCGCCTGGGTGGCTCAGTTGTTAAGCGTCTGCCTTCAGTTCAGGTCATGGTCCCAGGGTCCTGGAATCGAGCCCCCGCATCGGGCTCCCTCCTCGGCGGGAAGCCTGCTTCTCCCTCTCCCACTCCCCCTGCTTGTGTTCCCTCTCTCGCTGTGTCTCTCTCTGTCAAATAAATAAATAAAATCTTTAAAAAAATAAATAAATAAATAAAATAAAATGCCCTCCTTAACTATGACTAGGACTTCAACCAACAGGTTATAGTGGAAAACTGGAGATATTCAAAAGAAAGAATAAAGTGTTTAATTCTGAAATTTTGTTTTTTCATCCGAAAACAAACAAGGGGTGCCTGGGTGGCTCAGTTGGTTAAGAAACTGCCTTCGGCTCAGGTCATGATCCCGGGGTCCTGGGATCGAGCCCCACATTGGGCTCCTTGCTCGGCGGGGAGCCTGCTTCTCCCTCTCCCTTTAACTGCTACTCCACCTGCTTCTGCTCTCTCTCTCTCTCTGTCAAATAAATAAATAATCTTTAAAAAAAAAAAAATACAAAAAAGTTGATCTCTTAGTGAAGCTGATTATCTAAAATCTGAACTCATAAATAAACCTACTTGTAAAGGTCCTCTGAAAGAGAAGTTTCATGGGTTTGACAAGAAGCAATTTTCTTCTCAATTTTTTCTACCTTCAGTAAGGTACACTGTGTTACTCAGTTTATGCAAAGAATTAACTGTAAGTCAGAAGCTGGAGCTAGGTGCAAGAAGTAAAACCTGATCAGACATCACTGGTCCCAAAACAAGGAAAGATACAGATAAGCAGAGTAATAGAAAAACTCATCAAGATTACAACATAACATAATAAAATAAAATTTAAAAAAAAAAGATTACAAGTCTCAAACAAAGGCCTCGTTAAACCCAAATCCATTGTGACCTGAAATCAGAAAGTAAAATCATTCTATTATCAAGACATCCATCAGTCCCTATAAATTTACAATTAGAGGATAATTAATTTGTCCACGTGGCCATGAAGGTCATAGCACAAGGGACAGCCTCACAGCTAAATATCAAGTATAACCTAAAATTATAATGTAAGAAAAATGTAAACTTTCTTGGAAATAAACTATTCATTCCTTTGAAAAGAAACCAAAGGAAATCAGGTCAGCCTTGTTGTTCTCTTCAAATTCAGGTACAATTTATTTCTAAGAATATATTTAATCCACCACAAAACTGGGCCTATTAGTAGCAATTATTTAGGGATCTTTATGGATCAATGTCATCTAAAAACATTAATTCACCAGTCTCCTTAAGTTATCTGCATAAGAAATATTTCAAGTGGCAATGTCCACTGCCACAGAAGGGAGAGACCAGATGTACCATGGAACTTTTTTTCTGAATCCTTGGCTCTTCCCCAAAGGAGGTAGTATGGGGACAGAGAAGAATAGGGGTTAAGGAGCATGTAAGCAAAGGAGGAAAAAAGTCAGAAGAGAAATTATAACTGACTTCTAAGAAAATGTATTTATTTTGGTTTCCTTTTTTGCAGAATTGCTAGTTGGTTATTTTAGGGAATCGTGTTTAAGTCTTCAGATCTCTCAAAAACAATTCATCAGGTGAAAATGGGAAGAAAGAGGATAAACCTTGGTCCGTTTATTTCAGTCATTTGTATATGGGTTTTGTTTCACTTATAAAGTGGTTTTATTTAATAATGAAGCCACCACCCCCCCAAAAAAAAAGAAGTAACAAAAAGAAAAACCAAGGGGATTGATTTCATTTTACTCTTTGGTCTGAAAATAAAGTCCTAGTTCATCTTTAAGTCAACACTTTTTTTTAATGAATCAAGAAGGTTCAAGTTCTGGCTCAAAGCTACAATATGTTATTGTATGTGTTGTACTAGAAGGGAGATTACAGTTTGGCTTCTGCTAAACCTGGCAGTGAGGATTTGTCCCATCAGGATTCAGGGAGGGATGAGAAAAGGAAAGAAAAAACTCAAGAGAAAATTTCCAAGGGAGACAGTTTTCACTGCAGAACCTGTTTTGTGACAAGTGCCCTCAGGGAAAGAGATTGAAAAAAGCATGACTGGCATCACCTAGGGTAATTTTTAAGGTCATTCACAGAAGTAAAGTGAGGATAAAGACTATTTATAAAGGAATTTCAATGTTGGTTTGTATCTCCCATTTTTGGCCATTTGTGTAAGCTCAGGCATATAGGTGGTTCAGGGATGTCCAAAAAGACAATATGGTGGCAACTCAATTATTACACCTCTGTCCATTACATTTCACAGCTGAGTGTTCATGCCTTTATAATATGGGAGAATTAAGCTAAATGTTGACGTGGGGGTAAGAGGTGATCCAGAATCTTGCATCCACATTACATTATCTGAGTTTTTTCAGTAAAGCATTTCAAATATTCAATAAAATTGTTTCCAACCAGTAGATACATTCAGATTATCAACTAAGAGCAATAAAATATTATGAACTTTAATACAGAAGTAAAAGTCAACACCCTGTCATTAATTTGAATTCCATTAATTTATAATTTGTAATATCTAACTTGGGTTTCCTTTACAGTATTTGTAAAGAAAGCAATCTATGTTAGTTAAATCTCTCTGATGTAAACAAGATTTCAGGGGGAAATGCTTGACCTCCTAGAGAACAAACTGTTTTCCAGTGCTATGTAACAGCATCCATTTGTATATAAACAATTAATATGTTATCTCAAGTGCCATCTTATCTATTCACCAAAACACAGAAGGCCTTCTCTCGCCTTGCCAAAGCTTTGTTTGCAGGTGATTCAAAGTAGTCTGTATCTTTGAAAATAATACCTTTCTTTAAATCTAACGTTTGAACTTTTCAACAATTAACATCTCCCCTGCTCCAAGTAATTCAATTTTTGTACAATGTATTTTTTTCATGTAAATGATGGTACATGTTGCAATTATAGGAAGTCATCTCTAGGACTCTGATATTTTTTCAGTCCAAGAAGATTTTTGGATAGTAAACAGTATTTGTGAGGAGCTTAAAGAAACTAATAGAGGCTGAGATTCAAATCCCAGAGAGGTAGTTGAGTTGTACATGACTTTTTCCTGAACAGAGCTCAGAATTGTCTTCCAAAGGTTAACAGTTTCCATGACTTCACGAACTTTTACTTTCAAATGGTTTCCATGTTCTATATTTTTTTAAATCCCTCCTCTGGAATGTCTCTGTCATTTGCAGCATTACCTTTTAGTATGTATCCCTCTTGCAAGAATGTCAAACTTAAACAGTCGCGTAAGATTCAACCCCACTCACTTTCTAAATAAATTCACTTAAATCAAGATACTTTGAGCATTTGCTTCAGAACAAAATGTTCCCAAAGCCAACTGTTTATGTTGCTGAGAAACTAGTTCTCAAGTGTGACAGTCTCACAATTTTATCAGAACTAAAGCCATTCACAATTTAATCTACTGTTAGAACAATGCTAGGTTCACCCAGATATCCTTACTAATCATCGCAGGTTTAATAGGTAACTTATAGACTATGTAAATGGCAAAAACTGTTTTTTAAAATATTCATTATATAACTATAGGAAAATTGAAATTTTGAAATGTTAAAGTGAAGCATCAGAAAAAATATGCAGGTAAAACTATCATTTAGAATACATCTGTGCCACACTGATTTGGAAAGGAAATGTCATCTACATCCCATTCTCTGTTTTGCCTTCCCTATATCTCCACATAGCCTCAGATGAATGTTCTTTGTTTTCTAATGCATATGGCACTTTTATCTTCTTTTATTGTACCAATTACCTTCTACTTTAAATTGTAGTTATTTACAATGTTAAAGCTGGAAGACTTTTTTTAATAACAGCATTATATACATGTTAATTTCTCTATCAGATTATATTTCTTTTATCTTTGAGAAATGAACACTTAGTATGATACTTCATAAAAATTGGTGCTCAATACAAGTTTGAATAATAATGAACCCTAAGAAGATTGCTATCTCAATAACCTCATCTATATTCCAAATTTATAACTTTTCAAAAGGTAAGTATACTTCAAATACTGCTCTAGCATTCATAAGAAGACATTTCAACAAATTTAACAAATCCCCTAGATACCAGGCAGTGTAGCTTGTTATCTTACTTAATTTTGCTTAATTTTCTCTCACAAACACACACATACTTTATAAAGCATATATGCATATTATAGATGTGATAACCAATATTCAAAGAAGTTAGATCATTTTCTCAGATTGTATATCTTTAGGGCTAGAAGACAAGTTTAGTGTTCTTTCCAATATATCTATCTATAAGCCTTATTCAAATTTGTTCCCTCATACCAGGTCAATCTCCCCAACCATCATGCAGTTTAGTAGCAAATGCAACAAGTTACAGACTCTTGTAACAATTTTCTTGGACCACCTTACTCTGTTCCTGGCGTTGGTTTTATTTCCTACTCAATTCTATTTCCTACTCAATTCTATTTTCTACTCAGTTCTATTTCCTACTCAAATTCCTATTGTAGGAATTTATTTCCTACTCAATTCTATGTACTACATTTTTATTCTTTGAAGTTTAAATTTATCCTTTAAACTCAAAAATATTTTACTTCTTGATTTTGGTATGACTTGTCCTAACCCACAAGACATCAGCGTTACCTTGGCTGGACTCACCAGGGACACAGTTCAACTTTATCATGCATTCTGTGGTAAGGAATCAGAAAAAGGAGGGAAGGAATAAAGACTTTGCCAGGCTTGGGAATAACCAGGCTTCATGTCTCTGAATGCCATGCTATTTCACTGACTGCCATTTTTAGGTGTGTCCTATTAGAGGTCAGCATTTTAAAGAATCATAGCAATTTTTAAGATACTACTAGAAAACAGTACTTTCATTATTCACCCCCAGTTTTAAAGTCTTTACGCTAAAATCTAAACACTTTACATTATAAATGTATATTAGGTATTTGAAATATCCAAGGTATAATTAACAGTAGATTTGGTATTTTCCCCCATTGCAACTACTTATAATTTTCCTGCACTTTGACTCTGATTTGTTCATTCACACATTAGTTCATTTATTCAACAAATATTTATTAATTACCTGGTCTGTGTTAGGCACTGTTCTGTAGTAGAGTTCAGCAGAGTAACACAAGGTTGCTAAACTCTTAGAGCCAACAGGGGGCAGGGTACAAAGAGAGACTGGAAATAAACATTAACATATAAGTGTTATGAAGAAATGTGTTGGGATGAAAATAAAACAAGTAGGAGAAGGATCAGGAGAAGGAAAGTAATGGTGGTATTTAAATTAAGGCCTTAATAAAAGGAGCCAGCCATATAAATATCTGAGGAAAGAAACTCTACAGAGTAACCAGGAAAATAATGAAAGATGAAGGCTTGCACAGCTATTTAAATGAAAGAGAGAGAGAAGGAGGGAGGGAGGAGGGAAGAGAGAAAAAGGGAAAGGAAAGGGGAGGGGAGGGGAAGGGAAAGAAAAGGAAAAGAAAAAGGAAAGAAGGGGTGCCTGGGTGGTTCAGTTGGTTAAGCATCTGACTCTTGATCTCAGCTCAGGTCTTGATCTCAGGGTCGTGAGTTCAAGCCCTGCATCAGGCACATGAAGCCTACTTAAAAATTTAAAAACTTAAGGGCACCTGTGTGGCTCTGGGTGGCTCAGTCATTAAGCGTCTGTCTTAGGCTCAGGTCATGATCCCAGGGTCCTGGGATCGAGCCCTGCATCGGGCTCCCTGCTCCGCGGGAAGCCTGCTTCTCCCTCTCCCACTCCCCACTGCTTGTGTTCTCTCTCTCACTGTGTCTCTCTCTGTCAAATAAATAAATAAAATCTTTTTAAAAATTAAAAAATTAAAAATTAAAATTAAAAAAAAACAAGAAAACCAAAAAAATGAAAATATATACATCTACCCACAGAAATGGTGATTTAAGACAGGGTCCCAAAGATGTGTCAATACAATTTCAATGTCAGAGATTGAAATGGTAATTGTAAAATTTCACTGAAATTTTTATTTAGTTAAAATTCTCTCCTCCCTAATCCTCAAAATAAAAAACCTACTAGGCTTATTTTATAGTATAACATTACAAAGTTCTAACCATAGGTGTATTTACCCAACACAACTCAAGAGTTCTGACCTGTCTTTGTTGCTACAATGTACCTTACCTTCCTACACCATTTTAAAATGTCCGTTTTGTTACTGTGACAAAATAGTGGGAAACTGGCACAGTTTTGTGGGTCTCATGAACCATATCAAGTACAATATAGAGAGCATTTCCCTTAGATTTGTTAAATTTAATCTCCTGAATGTCCACAAAGTAGTCATTTCACTGTTTATATCTGCTCTGATGTTTATAATGACTGCATTATGTTGAAAAATTTATCTTACCATCCTTCCTCAATCCCACAACCAAATGCCAACCCTTTCAACATGATAACCATGATTCTAGATCAATAACTTTTATACTATGGTTCCTGGCCTTTCAGATAATCCTAATGAGTTAAGAACCATAAAAATAAAAATCCTGTATTAAAAGTGAGAAGATAAATTCTTTTGACTCCCATTTTTACATACCTTATGACTAAGGGGCATTACCTTGTAACTAGTAATATGACTAATTAAAAGGTACTAAAATTTTATATTCATGGTTAACATTAGCTCATGCTTATGGCTTTCTGAGGACTTTTTTTTCTATCAAGTCTGACTATCATTAAATTTTTGGAAATGTTGAAAATTCTGTAACGTGCATGCAGATGTGCAGAAAGTTAGAATTCCTGCAGTTGGGGCAATCAGCATATGTTGCTGAGGAGTAGGTTGTGGTTTTTCAATTGTTGCCTTTCTTTCCATTTAAATATGAGTTAATGTTAATTTTGTTTCCTCATGTTGACTAATTTGTTGTGAGCTGTTCAGCTGACTCAACAGTAAATGTATCTCTAAATAATTGCTTTTATGGAATATAATTTTCCAATATAAAGTATAAAACATGAATGTGTTCTAAGGCATTTTTTCAGAATACAGGTCTACAATCCCTCATCTAAAACTTTTAGGACAAGATGTGTTTTAGAATTCATATGTTTTCAAATTTTAAATAGGCAATACAGTGTATAATTCCATATATTATGAAACACCAATGCTGGAACCTGGAGCAGCAGCCCATAATCAAGGACATCAATATTTCTGCAGTGACATGTATGAATGCTTACAGTAAATTGATAATGAAAGACTATGAAAAGCCTCACATTAGTTGCAGTTAGGTTTTGTAGCCAAATAAATCTGCAACAAACTTGCAGAAGAACCTCCAGTGTTCAGAATTTTTGGATGCAAATAAGATACATGCATTATTTTCCTTCCCTAGTAAAGTGAATATGATGAGAATTAAAAACAACAACAGCAGCAGCAATAAAAATCCTCACTTAAAGAGTTGGTCACAATGTTCTTAATTGGGGGAGAGCTCTGTTTAGTTAATTCAATACTTGATGGCCATTTTATTTGTGGGGGGCAAAAAGAGCATTTGGAGTATTTGGAAATGAGACAAGATTATAATTAAACTCCTCAGCATATGAAATGAATAATACTTTTGGAAGGTTTGTGAATTAGCTACAGAAAAATTGAGGGAAAGGGAGCACAACAACATGGAAGAGTCCTGGTAGAAAGGATGACTTATCAAAATTGCCTGATATTGGGAGAGTGCTGGGGTTAGCCAAAGGATTTATAAGAAAAGAAATGTTTACTGTTCAATTTTAAGCTATTGGCTTCACTAAGATTAAGATAACTTCCTCCTCTCCTATTCTCATTACCTGAGAGTGTTGGGGCAGGTCTCATCTAAATAGAGCAGAATCAAAAAAGATAAAGCCTCCATTCTATAGAAATGCTACCAGAAATTATAGTTTCAGGCTGGCCTTTGAACATGGACAATCCAGGATTAGAAACCCACCTCTCTGTGAAAAAACAGGAAATACAGGAAAAATAAGATCAATATTTAATGCCTAATTTTACATGTCTCAATTCATTTAAGACTCCATTTTATTCATGAGGCAATGGAATTTCAGCAACTAAGCACTGTTATTATTAGAAGTCATTGGGCTGTGGTACAAACTAAAGATTCTGTCAGTGGAAGCCAGAGCTGAGAGTGTTCTGTTTCCACTTTGGTGGAATGTATTCCACTTTGGTGGAAAAAACTACCTGAAAATAACAAATATAAATTCTGGACAAACACAAAAAACAACTACCCCAAGGCTCTACAGAGATAATAAGACCAGGCAGATACCAGAGGGGTGTTAGAATTTGGAAGAGGAGAACATAGCAGGGTGAGTCTTCTATTTTTGTAGTTTTATTCTAAGAGCAGATTGTTCTCATAGCATATTACAGGGTGGCTAAAACTTTTTTAGAAAATCCTCCACCTTGGGGCTCCTGGGTGGCTCAGTCAGTTAAGCATCTGTCTCTTGGTTTTGATTCAGGTCATGATCTCAGGGTTGTGAGATCGAGCCCCACATCAGGCTCTGTGCTGCATGTGGAGCCTGTTTAAGATTCTCTCTCCCTCTGCTCCTCCCCACTCGCTCTCTCTCCCCCACTCTAATAAAAATAAAAAAATATTTTTTAATTAAAAAAATTTAAGAAAAATTAAGAAAAAAAGAATTAATTTCTTAAGTAATTAAGAATAATTAATTAAGAAAAAAAAAAGTAATGAAAATCCTCTATCTTTCTTGTCTGAAAAACCAGGCAATAAAGCCAAAGCAAACAAAGCCACTGGAAAATGAAGGGGGAATCCTGGAAAGAAGAGACTGAGAAAAGGGGTACCCCAAATTCTATGTATAGTATAAACTCTACCTAAGTCTTTAGCTGACCCCTGAACTATGCACATGCATAGCAGACTAAAGCTACTTGCAGCTGAAGCTAAAAGAGTGGAACTCATATTTAACCTGACACATTCCATAGGAAAGACTAACTTTGCAATTCACATCTAACCAGGTAAATTGCCTGCTAACACAGAAACATGAATAATCTTTAGAGAAATATAACCAAATTCAGAGTACACACAACATAATGTTCACAGTATCCAGGATATAATCCAAAATTACTTGATATATGAAGAAGTAGGGAAACTACTTAACCTATTCTCAAGAGAGAAGATAATAAACAGAAGCCAACCCAGAAGTTCAATGAGATGATGGAACTATCAAACAACTAATATAAAGCCACTATTTAAACACTGCTCAATAGGGTGAACTAAAATATATCCCAAATGAAAGAATTTTTTTAATCTCAGGAAATAGAAACTATAAAAAGGTACAAAAGAGAAATTCTAATACTGAAAAATAAAATATCTAAAATAAAAATACACAGATTGGTTTAACAAAAGAATAAAGATATAGAAAATAGTGTTAGTACAACTGAAGATAGTGAATCTGAAGAAGTATATACCACAACCAAGTGAGATTTATCCCAAGTATGCAAGGCTGGCTCAACATCTGAAAATCAATTAGTGCAATCCATCATATCAGCAAGCTAAAGAAGAAAAATAAAATCACATGATCATATCAATAGAAGCACAAGAAAGGAGAGAGGGAATGGGGTAAAAATATATTGGAAAAAATAATAGTTGAGAACTTCTCAAATTTGGTGAGAGGCATAGTTTACAGATTTAAGAAACAGTTAATTCTAATAGGACAAGTGCAAGGAATCCAAGAGTTAGCATATCAGAGTCAAAGAGCTAAAAATCAAATGTAAAGAGAAAATATTGAAAGCAGCCTTAGAAAACCCATGGATTATTCCTACCTCTCATCCAAAATTGTGGAAGACAGAAGATAACAGAACAAGATCTTTGAAATATTGAAAGCAAAAGAACTCTCAGCCAAGAATTCTATATCTAGCAAAGTATCCAAAAATGAAGGTAACATGGGGTGCCTGGGTGGCTCAGTTAGTTGAGCATCTTCCTTCAGCTCAGGTCAGGATCTTGGGATTGAGCCCCATGTCAGGCTCCCTGCTCAGCGAGGAGCCTGCTTCTCCCCCTGTCCCTCCCCCTGCGCATGCTGTCTCTTTCTCTCAAATAAATAAATAAAACCTTTAAAAAAAATGAAGGTAACATAAAGACATTTTCAGAAGGAAGACAACTAAGGACTCAATTGCCAGCAGACCTCAAGGGACAGCAAATGGATCTACACAATTGCAATGAACCTTTATCATTACCTAAAATTGCATAATACTAAATCAAAGATGATTATAAAAAATTAAGAATGCATATTATAATCCACCAAAAAATGCAAAGTATAGCTAAAAGTCAATATAATAAATTAAAAATATGATTCTAAAAATATTTAAATAATCCAACTGAAGGTTTAAAAGGGGGATGTTGAAAAATAAAAAACAGAGAAGCAAAGCATGGAGGATTTTTAGGGCAGTTAAACTATTCTGTATGAAAACATAATGGTGTGAATACTATAATTATAGGTACACATCATTACACATTTGTCAAAACACCAAGAGTAAATCCTAATGTAAACTATGAATTTTGGATGATAATGTGTCTTTGTAGGTTAATCAATTCTAAATAACGTACCATTCTGGTGGAGGATGCTGAGAATGGGAAAGGCAATCCTTGTATGAGGGCCAGCGATATATGATAAATCTATGTTCCTTCTGCTCAATTTTGCTGTGAATTTAAAACCGTTCTAAAAAATAAAGTCTATTAAAAAGAAATGGGTGCCTGGGTGGCTCAGTCACTTAAGCCTCAGACTCTTGATTTCAGCTCAGGTCACGATCTCAAGGTCATGAGACAGAGCCCACGTGGGGCTCCATGCTCAGAGTGGAGTCTGCTTGTGATTCTCCCCCTCTGTTCTTCCTCCTGCTCAAGCTTGCTCTCTCTCTTTCTCTCTCAAATAAATAAATAAAATTTTTTTTATAAATAAATAAATAGAAACGGGGCAAACAGAACAATTAATCAACTGGTAGGCCTAAATTCAATCATATCAACAATTATATTAAGTATCATTAGACAACTTACAGTTTCAGCTCCAACATGCAAAGACCTTGAAAATCAACACTTCTGCCATTACAACAAGATAAAAGTGGACAACTTGAAAACCAGTGACTTCTCTTGAACCTATCAGAGAACTAAAGTTACAGGGCAAAACACCAGAACCCCAAAATCTGTACAGACAGAAGAATCATGAGAGTCAGAGCTGAAATATGATCACTGGAGCCATAAACTGGTAGGAACACTTAAATGGGAATTTTAATAAATTGCTAGAGGATGAGTGTGAATTACCGTAAGAGTAAAAGTCTCCTGAAAGCCTCAGTCTTAAAGGTGCCACAGTGGGGATCCCAAACAGATCTTTGGCAAGTGCGGTGAGGGAAAGATTAATCATTGTGAAATATGCTCAAAGCCTTCTCCATAACACAGGTCTACTCTCATGGGAAAAGACTACCCACCTGGGGGAATGGAATTCCTCCTAATATAGTCCCTTCTAGCCTTCCTATCTCCCCTAAGATGGAATAATAAACACAGTCAACCCAGGTCATGTCTTCCAGGAAATAGATGCTGCAGCCAGGGAAGGGAATTTGGGTGGGGCTATACCAGTGGAAAAAACGTGTAAAGGTCACAGCCCAGAGACACAGATACACTAAAGGAAAGCGATTTAATTGTAAGATTATAAAATGCTACTTCCCGGGGTGCCTGGGTGGCTCAGTTGGTTAAGCATCTGCCTTTGGCTCAGGTTGTGATCCCAGGGTCCTGGGATCAAGCCCCGCATCGGGCTCCCTGCTCAGCGGAGAGCCTGCTTCTCCCTCTCTGTCTCTGCCCACTTGTGCTCTCTCTCTCTAATAAATATATAAAATCTTAAAAAAAAAAAAATGCTACTTCTCTCTCACACCTTACCACCACCCAACAGGCTCCAGAATAACAATGGATTCAGCTTAAATAGCTGCAAGATTCAGAACTCTAAGGAGTCTAAGGGACATTCTTAGGGAATCCTAAAGACAACAGGAGAGACAAAATCAAAGACAATAAGGGAATTTGAAGCCTCTGGCACCTATAAGTACAGCAAACATACCCCAACTCCTAGCCAGATTAACATAAAACCTCACACTAAAAGCCTCAATTCCTATTACCCAATGCATCATGTCTAGATTTCAAGAATAAAACTACAAGTCATGTTAAAAGGCAAGAAAAACTACAGTCTATAAAGATAAACCAAGTATCAGAACTACATTTAGATATGACAAAGATTTTGGAATTATCAGACAAGTAATTTAAAATAACTATGAGTAATATGTTACAGGGCTCTAAGTGGAAAATTAGACAATATGGAAGAAAAAATGGGTAATGTAAGCAGAAAGAAGGAAACTCTAAAAAAGAACCAGAACAGTGTTAGAAATAAAAAAACAATGGTACACTATATGTTAGTTAATTGAATTTAAATAAGATTAAAAAAACATTCTAACAGAATTAAAGAATGCCTTTGACGGGCTTATCAATAGAATCAACATGGTCAAGGAAAGAATCAGTGAGCTTGAAGATCTATCATTAGAAATTTCACAAACTGAAACACAAATAGAAAAGAGAATAAGAAAATAGAACTGAAAGTCCAAGAACTGTGGGACAATTGCAAAAGATATCATATATGCATAATTGGAATACCAGAAGGAGAAGGAAGAAAGAAAGGAAAAGAAAAAATACTTGAAGTAAAAATGGCTGAGAATTTTCCCAAATTATGACACACATCAAACCACAGATCCAGAAAGCTCAGAAAACATCAAGCAGAATAACTATACACACACATGTGCATACACACACACACACACACACACACACACACACTCCTAGGCTATCATATTCAAACTGCAGAAAACTAAAGACAAAGAAAAAATGTTTAAAGAAGCCAAAGGAGGAAAAACACATTATCTATAGAGGAAGAAGTACAAGAATTACAGTAGGCTTCCATTATAAATTATGCTAACAAGAGAGTGGAGTTAAATCTTTAAAGTGTTGAGAAAAATAATGACAAGGTAGAATTCTATATCCAGCAAAGTTATCTTTCAAGAGTGAAGGAGACACCTGAAACTAATATAACACTGTATATTAACTAACTGGAATTAAAATAAAAATTTTAAAATATAAGAAGTAAAAACTAAATTTTAATTATTTAAAAAGTGAAATATTTTCTCAAAAAAACAAAAACAGGGAATTCATTGACAACACACCTCCCTAAAAGAAATGTTAAAAGCAGTTCTTCAGGCAGAAGGAAAATTATAGAGGTCAGAAAATTGGATACGTAAGGAAAAGAAGAGCATCAGTGAAGGAATAAGTGAAAGTAAAATAAACCTGTTATTTGTATTCTTAATTAACCTAAAATTTAACTGTCTAAATTAATAATAGTAACAATCTATTGGGTAATTATAGCATATTGGTAAGTAAAATGGATGATCACTATGTCACAGGGACCTAGAGAGGGAAATTGGGAACACAGTTATAAGTTACCTGCACTACACATATTCTTTGAAGGTAGACTTGGATTAAATATATATATATTACAAACTCTAAGGCAACAACTAATTTTTTTAAAGAAGCATAATAGATCTGCTAAAAGATGAAATAAAAAAGAATTATATAAGACAACCAGTTTAAATCAGGGGAGAGAGACACAGAGAATAAATGTAAGAAACAGAAAACAGTTGCCAACATAGTAGATATTAATTCACCTATATCAGTAGTCACTTTAAATGTGAATGGTACTGATATACCAATTAAAAGATTACAATTGTCAAAGTAGATTTAAAGCAAAAAAAAACAAGATCCAACTATATGTTGTCATACAAAACCCATGACTATAAATATAAAGACTCAAATAAGTGAAAAGTAAAGGGATCGAGAAAACTATCCATACTAACACTAATCAAAGCAAGCTAGTATAGCTAGAATAGCATCAAATAAAGTTGACTGCAGAACAAGGAAAATTATTAGGGATAAAGACGAGTATTATTAATAAAAGGGGGTCAATTCTCCAAGAAGACATAATAGCCACTATGGAAAACAGTTTGGTGATTCTTCAAAAAGTTAAACATAGAATTGCCATATGACTCAGCAATCCCCCCCGCCCAACACACACACGAAGATATAACAATCCCAAACATGTATACACCTAACAACAGTGTCAAAATAAATGCAGCAGAAACTGATAAAGCAGCAAGAAAAAGTCAACAAATCCACTATTATAGCTGGAGACTTTAATACCCCTCTGTCAGCAATTGACTGCAAGCAGGCAGAAAATCAGTAAGGATGTAGCTGAACTCAACAGCACCATCAATCAGCAGGATCTAATTGACCTTTATAGAATACTCCATCCAACAACAGCAAAATACATTTTTTTTCAAGCTTGCATGCAATGTTCACCAAGACAAGCCACATTCGGAGCCATTAAATACACCTTAACATGTTAAAAAGAATAAAAATCATAAAAAGTATGTTCTCAGACTACAATGGATGCAGTAGATATCAACAACAGAAAGAATGCTGGGAAATACCCAAATATTTGGAAACTGGGCAACATGCTTTTAAATAACACATGGCTTAAAGAAGAAATCTCAAGAAATATTTAAAATATCACACTAAATGGAACCAAAAATACAACTTTTCAAAATTTAGAAGGAAATCTAGAACATTAAGTGCTATCAAAAGAAAAAAGATCTAAAATCAATAACTTAGCTGCCAATGTCCCAGTGGAGAAGCTGAGGTCATCACCGAATTTGAAATATTTAAAGTGGATACAGAGAGGAGTCAAGATGGCAGAGGATTACAGGGACCCTAAGCTTGTCTCATCCCTCAAATACAGCTAAATAGTTATCAAATCATTCTGAACACCCGAGAAATCAATTGGAGGCCTGAGAGAACAAAAATTGCAAGCCTACAAGTAGAAAAGTGAACACCTTTTGGAAGGTAGGAGGTGTGGAGACTCAAATTTGGGGAGATACAGCTGTGGATACTGCAGTGGGGAGGGAGCCAGCTTACAGAAGCTACTGCAAAGTACTATAAGCAGCAGAGCACAAAATCAGAACTTTTAAAAGTCTGCTACAGTGGGGGCAGTGCCTGGCTTAAAGGTCCTCAAGTGGCAAAGCAGGGCAGAATCCCAGGTGTAACCCCGTGGTCTGAGCATTCCCTGGGTCACAAGAAGAACAGGTGGTGCCTAAGTGCTACACTGTTCCCAGGCATAGGAGTGTGGAAGTTGGCAGAGAACAGCAAGTCTAGGTACTGGCTTTCTGCTCCGTGTTGCCATGAACTTCGAACCACTGCACGGCCATGGGACTGCTTTCCTGGGATGCTCTGGCAAATGGCAGAACTGTGGCAAGACCCTTACTGGGAAGAACAGTGTCGGTCTGCATGGTAGGAGTCCCTAAAATTTGGAGTTTTGAAACTCAGCCACACATCTGAGATAAAAAAGCTTGGACACAGGCAGGGTGAACGCAGGGTTCTAATGGAAACCAGGGAGACAAGAGTCATTGATTGCTCTCCTGTGAAGGCTCACTGAAGAGTGGGGGGTACAAACTTTCAGCTCCAGGGCTAGAGAGAGGGCTGCCACCATATTCATCCTGCCCATTAGATCTGAAAATTTTCAGGGAACAAAAAAGCACCTTAGTGGAGTCCAGAGCTGTTTACACCAAGTTCTGCCTCTGCACCATGGAGGCACATTCCCACTAGGGCAAATCCACCTGAGAATCAGCACAACAGGCCCCTCTCCTGGGAGACCAGCATAAACACCTCACTTGCACAAAGTTTACTGTTCATAGGGGGCTACAGCTTCAGCTCTAGGGGAAAATAATATTTAGCTTCCTTTGTACTTTTATTCTTTATTTTTTTATTATTATTTTTTCATTTATTTTCTTATTTTCAATTCTTTTTTATTAATTTTTTTAATTTTTATTTTTTTATTTAAAGACTTATTTATTTCTTTTAGGGAGAGAGCATGTATAGGGGAAGAGGCAGAGGGAGAAGGAGAGAGAGTCTTAGGCAGACTCCACAGTGAGCACAGAACCTAAGGCAGGGCTCCATCTCATCACACTGAGATCACGACCTGAGCCGAAACCAAGAGTCAGATGCTTAAATGACTGCACCACCCAGGCACCCCCTTTAATTTTTATTTCTACATATATATTTATATAGACATATTTCTTTTTTGTTTGTTTACTTTCATTGTATTTTATGTATTTTATTTCATTTTTCTTTCTTATTTTGGGATCTAGATTCTTTTAACAAGCAGACCAAAACACACCGAGGACCTAGTTTTTTGTTGTTATTGTTTTGTTTTGTTTTGTTTTTCTTTCTTCTTTTCTTTTCTGGACAAAATGATGAGATGGAGAAATTCAATCCAAAAGAAAGAATAGAAAAAAAAAAAAAGAACAGGAGGTAGTACTCATGACCAGGGATTTAATCAATACAAGTACAAGGAAGATGTCTGAACTAGAATTTAAAACAACGGTTATAAGGATACTAGCAGGGCTTGAAAAAAGCATAGAAGACACTAGAGAATCCCTACTGTAGAGATAAAAGAACTAAAAGCTAGTCAGGCTGAAATGAAAAATGCTATAATCAAGATGCAATCCCAAGTGGAGGACATAAAAATGAGAATGGAAGAAGCAAAGGAGTGAATCACTGATACAGAAGGTAAGATTATAGAAAATAATGAAGCTGAAAAGAAGAGGGAAAGAAAGGTAATGGACCATGAAGACAGACTTAGGGAACTCAGCGACTTATTAAAATGTAATAACATTCGTATCATAGGAGTCCCAGAAGATGAAGACAGAGAAAAAGGGGCAGGTTTACTCAAAAAAATTATAGCTGAGTGGCACCTGGGTGGCTCAGTCAGTTAAGTGTCTGCCTTCAGCTCAGGTCATGATCCTGGAGTCCCAGATCAAGCCCCACATCGGGCTCCCTGCTCAGCGGGGGGTCTGGTTCTCCCTCTGCTCCTTCCCCCAGCTCATGTTCTCTCTCTGACTCTCTCAAATAAATAAATAAGTAAATAAGTAAATATCTTTTTAAAAATTATAGATGAAAACTTCCCTAATCTGGGAAAGGACCCAGACATTAAAATCTAAGAAGCACAGAGAAAGAACTCCCATTAAATTCAACAAAAGCTGACCATCGCCAAGGCATATCATAGTCGAATTCACAAAATACACAAACAAGGAAAGAATCCTGAAAACAAAAAGGGAAAAAAAGTCCTTAACCTACAAGGGAAGACAGATCAGGTTCGCATCATATCTACCCACCAAAACTTGGCAGGCCAGAAAGGAGTAGAAGGAAATATTCAACATGCTGAATGGGAAAAATATGCAGCCAAGAATTCTTTATCCAGCGAGTCTGTCATTCAGAATAGAAGAGATAAAGAGTTTCCCAGACAAACAAAAACTAAAGGAGTTCATGACCACTAAACCAGCCCTGAAAGAAATTTTAAGGGGGACTCTTTGAGTGGAGGAAAAAAAAAAAACCCAAAAGCAACAAAGACTAGAAAGGACCAGAGAGCATCACCAGAAACACCAACTGTACAGGTAATACAGTGACACTAAATTCATAACTTTCAATAATCACTCTGAATGTAAAAGGACTAGATGCTCCAATCAAAAGACACAGGGTATCAGAATGAATCAAAAAAAAAAAAAAAGATTCATCTATATGCTGCCTACAAAAGACTCATGTTAGACCTAAAGACACCTGCAGATTGAAAGTGAAGGGATGGAAAACTATCTATCATGCTAATGGACGTCAAAAGAAAGCCAGAGTAGCATCCTTATATCAGAAAAACTAGATTTTAAAACAAAGACTGTAACAAGAGATAAAGAAGGACATTATATCATAATTAAGGGGTCTTTCCATCTAAAAGATCTAACAACTGTAAATATTTATGCCCCCAACTTGGGAGCATGCAAATATATAAATCAATTAATAATAAACATAATAATAATATAAATAATAAACATAAACATTGATAATAATACAATAATAGTAGGGGACTTTTACATCCCACTTACAACAATGGACAGATCATCTAAGCTGAAAATCAACAAGGAAACAAAGGCTTTGAATGACACACTGGACCAGATGGACTTAACAGATATATTCAGAGCATTTCATCCTAAAGCAGCAAATTACACATTCTTTTTGAGTACACATGGAACATTCTCCAGAATAGATCATGTACTGGTAACAAATCAGGCCTCAACCACTACAAAGAGATTAAGATGATACCATGCATATTTTCAGACCACAACGCTATGAAACTTGAAGTCAGCCACAAGAAAAAATTTGAAAAGACCACAAATACATGGAAGTTAAAGAACATCCTACTAAAGAATGAATAGGTTAACAAGGAAATTAAAGAAGAAATAAAAAAAAATACATGAAAGCAAATAAAAATGAAAATATGACAGTCCAAAACAACTGGAATGCAGCAAAGGCAGTCATAAAAGGGAAGTATATTGCAATACAGGCCTTCCTCAAGAAGCAAGGAAAGTCTCAAAAACACAACCTAACCTTACACCTAAAGGAGTTAGAAAAGAACCAGCAAATAAAGCCTAAAGCCAGCAGGTGAAGGGAAATAAAGATCACAGCAGAAATAAACGATATAGAAACAAACAACAACAACAAAAATAGTAGAACGGATTAATGAAACTAAGAGCTGGTTCTTCAAAAGAATTAATAAAATTGGTAAACCCCTAGGCAGACTTACCAAAAAGAAAAGAGAAAGGACTCAAATAGATAAAATCATGAATGAAAGAGGAAAGATCACAACCAATACCACAGAAATACAAACAATTATAAGAGAATATTATGAAAAATTATATGCCAACAAACAGGGCACCCTGGAAGAAATGGACAAATTCCTAGAAACCTACAAACTATCAAAATTGAAACATGAAGAAATAGAAAATTTGAACAGACCCATAACCAGCAAACAAATTGAATCAGTAATCAAAAATCTCCCAACAAACAACAACCCAGGGCCAGTTAGAGTCCCAGGGGCATTCTACCAGACATTAAAGAAGAGTTAATACCTATTCTCTTCAAACCATTCCAAAAAATAGAAATGGAAGGAAAACTTCCAAACTCCTTCTACAAGACCAGCATTACCTGCATTCCAAAACCAGACAAAGACTGCACTACAAAGTAGAATTACAGGCCAATTTCCCTGATGAACATGGATACAAAAATTCTCAATAAAATACTAGCAAGTCAAATTCAACAGTACATTAAAAGGATTATTCACCACGATCTAGTGGGATTTATTCCTGAGCTGCAGGGGTGGGTCAACAGTCACAAATCAATCAACATGATACATCACATTAATAAAAGAAAGAATAAGAAACATATAATCCTCTCAATAGATGCAGAAAAAGAATTTGACAAAAATACAGCATGCTTTCTTGATAAAAACTCTCAACAAAGTAAGTAAGGATAGATGGAACATACCTCAACATCATAAAGGTCATATACAAAAGACCCACAACTAATATCATCCTCATTGGGGAAAAATTGAGAGTCTTTCCTGTATGGTCAGGAACAAGACAAGGATGTCCACTATCACCATTACTATTAAACATAGAACTGGAAGTCTTAGCCTCAGCAATCACACAACAAAAAGAAATAAAGGCATCTAATTGGCAAGGAAGAAGTCAGACTTTCGCTATTTGCAGAAGACATGAAACTCAAGGTAGAAAACCTGAAAGACTCCACCAGAAAATTGCTAGAACTCATACATAAATTCATCAAAGTTGCAGGATATAAAATCAATGTGCAGAACTCTGTTGCATGTCTATACACCAATAACGAACCAGGAGAAAAAGATACTAAGGATTCAATCCCATTTGCAACTGCACCAAAAACAATAAGAAACCTAGGGAAACAAAAGCAAAAATAAACTATTGGGACTTCATCAAGATAAAAAGCTTTTGCACAACAAAGGAAACAATCAACAAAACTAAAAGACAACCTACATGATATGAGGAAATCTTAATCTCAGGAAACAAACTGAGGGTTGCTGGAGTGGTGGGGGATGAGAGGGATGGGGTGGCTGGGTGATAGACATTGGGGAGGGTATGTGCTATGGTGAGCACTGTGAATTGTGTAAGACTGATGAATCACATATCTGTACCTCTGAAACAAATAATACATTATATGTTAAAAAAAAAAAAAAAGAGGGGCGCCTGGGTGGCTCAGTAGTTAAGCGTCTGCCTTCAGCTCAGGTCATGATCTCAGGGTCCTGGGATCAAGCCCCACATCGGGCTCCCTGCTCAGCGGGAAGCCTGCTTCTCCCTCTCCCACTCCCCCTGCTTGTGTTCCCTCTCTCACTGTGTCTCTCTCTGTCAAATAAAAAAAATATTAAAAAAAAAAAAAAAAGAGGATAGTAGGAAGTGAAAAATGAAGGGCGGGAAATCAGAGGGGGAGATGAACCATGAGAGACTATGGACTCTGAGAAACAAACTGAGGGTTCTAGAGGGGAGGGGGGTGGGGGGATGGGTTAGCCTGGTGATGGGTATTAAAGAGGGCACATATTGAATGGAGCACTGGGTGTCATATGCAAACAATGAATCATGGAACATTACATCAAAAACTAATGATGTAATGCATGGTGATTAACATAACATAATAAAATTTTTTAAAAAATACAACCTACAGAATGAGAGAAGATATTGGCAAATGACATATCTGATAAAGGGTTAGTATCCAAAATCTATAAAGAACTTACCAAACTCAACTCCCAAAAAACATAATCCAGTTAAGAAATGGGCAAAAGACATGAACATTTTTCCAAAGAAGACTTCCAGATGGCTAACAGACACATGAAAAGATGCTCAACATCATTCATCATTGGGGCAATACAAATCAAAACCCTGATGAAATACTACCACACACCTGTCAGAATGGCTAAAATTAATAACACAGGAAACAAAAGATGTTGGTGATGATGCAGAGAAAGGGAAACCCTCTTACACTGTTATAAGGAATGCAAACTGGTGCAGCCACTCTGGAAAACAGTATGGCAGTTCCTCAAAAAGTTAAAAATAGAACTTTACCCTATAATCCAGCAATTGCACTATTAGGTATTTACCCAAAGGATACAAAAATGCTAATTCAAAGGGACATATGTACCCCAATGTTTATAGCAGCATTATCAACAATAACCAAACTATGGAGAGAGCCCAAATGTCCATCCACTGATGAATGGATAAAGAAGATGTGTTTTATATATATATAATGGAATATTACCCAGCCATCAAAAAGAATGAAATCTTGTCAATTGCAACGATGTGGATGTAGCTACACTGTATTATGCTAAGCGAATTAAGTCAGTCAGAGAAAGACAAATACCATAAGATTTCACTCATATGTGGAATTTAAGAAACAGAACAGATGAACATAGGGAAAGGGGAAAAACAGAGAGAGGGAAGCAAACCATAAGAGACTCTTAACTATAGAGAAAAAACTGAGGGTTGATGGAGGGGAGGTGGGCAGGGGATGGGCTGACTGGCTCATGGGTATTAAGGAGGGCATTTATGATGAGCACTAGGTTTTATATGTAAGTGATGAATCACTAAATTCTACACCTGAAACCAATTTTACAATATATGTTAACTAACTAGAATTTAAATAAAAAACTTGAAATTAAAAAAAAAGAAATGAAGTAGGGGTCACATTACTAATCCCATGGATATTAAAAGGGGTAATAAAGGAATACCACTAATAACTCTATGCCCACAAATTTGGTAACATAAGATGAAATTGCCCCATCCTTGAAGATGCAAACCACCAAAATTCACACAAGGATAAATAGATTACCCAAATATCCCTATATCTTCTAAACTGAAATCAATAACTAAGAAACTTCCAATAAAGAAAACACCCCCAATATTGTTTCACTGGTGAATTCTATCAAACATTTAAGGAAGAAATAATACCAATTCTTCACAATTACTTTCAAAGAGTTGAAGCAGAGGGAATACTTCCTAACTCATTCTTTTTAAAAAAAAGAAAAAATTTTTTTTAATTTGACAGAGAGAGACACAGTGAGAGAGGGAACACAAGCAGGGGGAGTGGGAAAGGGAGAAACAGTCCTCCCGCGGAGCAGGGAGCCCAATGTGCACCTCGATCCCAGGAACCTGGGATCATGAACCAAGCCAAAGGCAGACGCTCAACGACTGAGCCACCCAGGTGCCCCTCTAACTCATTCTTTAATGCCAGTATTGTCCTAATACCAAAACTAAATAGAGACATTACAAGAAAGGAAGGCTATAGATCAGTATCTCTAATGTACACAGATATAAAAATCCTTAACAAAATATTAGCAAATTAAATCTAACAAAATACAAAAAGAATTATACGACACAACGAAGTGCGATTTATTTCAAGTAGGCAAGACCGATTTAACACTTAAAAAAAATCAATGTATTGCCACATCAATAGGCTAAATTTGAAAAATAAGTGATCATATCAATTGTCACAAAAAAAGCATTTGACAAAATTCATAATAAAAACCCTCAGAAAACTACAATAGAGGAGGAACTTCCTCAACTTGATAAAGAACATCTACCAAACAAACAAACTAAAGCTAACATTATACTTATTTGTGAGAAATTGGATGTTTTCTTCTTAAAATCGGGAACAAGGAAGTCCTCTTTCTGCATGCCCATTTAACACTATACTGGAAGTAGTAGCCAATTATACTAGTTAGACAAGTTATATTCCTTGTTTCAAAGTTTATTTTATTTGCTATTAATATAGTCACAAACCTTTCCACTGTCTACATGGCATGTCTTTTTCTATCCACTTATTTTCCCATCTTACTTAGTATTTATATTTAAGTGTGTAAATTTCTAGATGATAGAGCTTCCTTTTTAAACTCATTCTGGTAATCTGCCTTTTAATTGGAGTGTTTCGCCCATTAACATTTTCATCTTCTGGAGACTAAGGTTTTGATTTATTCAATATTAAAATGTCACGAAAGAAATTCTAACCAAGGAAATTTCAGATTTTTATTTTTTAAAACTTTTTATTTTTAGAATACTTTTAGATTTACAGGAAAATTATGAAGATAATTTAGCAAGTTCTCATAGATTCCATACCCAGTATTCCCTATTATTAACACCTTTTAACTTTGTGCTACAGTTGTAATAATTATTGAACCATTTTGATGAATTAATATGTAGAGTAAGCCCTAACAGTTGTTTTTCTTTTTTGTAATGTATGTGCCTGATTTAAGCTTTGATTGCTGAGGCATCCATTTAAAATGGGCTATCTTGAAAGGGCTAGTATCCAAAATCTAAAAGAACTTATCAAACTCAACACCCAAAGAACAAATAATCCAATCAAGAAATGGGCAGAAGACATGAACAGGCAGTTCTGCAAAGAAGACATCCAAATGACCAACAGACACATGAAAAAGTGCTCGACATCACTCGGCATCAGGGAAATCCAAATCAAAACCTCAAAGAGATACCACCTCACACCAGTGAGAATGGCTAAAATTAACAAGTCAGGAAACAACAGATGTTGGCGAGGATGCGGAGAAAGGGGAACCCTCCTACACTGTTGGTGGGAATGCAAGCTGGTGCAGCCACTCTGGAAAACAGTATGGAGGTTCCTCAAAAAGTTGAAAATAGAGCTACCATACGACCCAGCAATTGCACTACTGGGTATTTACCCCAAAGATACAAATGTAGTGATCCGAAGGGGCACATGCACCCCAATGTTTATAGCAGCAATATCCACAATAGCCAAACTATGGAAAGAGCCTAGATGTCCATCAACAGATGAATGGATAAAGAAGATGTGGTATTTATTTATTTATTTATATACACACACACACACACACACAATGGAATATTATGCAGCCATCAAAAAAAATGAAATCTTGCCATTTGCAATGACATGGATGGAACTAGAGGGTATTATGCTAAGCAAAATAAGTCAATCAGAGAAAGACACGTATCATATGGTCTCACTGATATGAGGAATTTGAGAAACAAGACACAGGATCATAGGGGAAGGGAGGGAAAAATGAAACAAGACAAAACCAGAGAGGGAGAGAAACCATAAGAGACTCTTAATCTCAGGAAACAAACTGAGGGTTGCTGGAGTGGAGGGGGGTGTGAGGGATGGGGTGGCTGGGTGATGGACATCGGGGAGGGTATGTACTAGGGTGAGCGCTGTGAATTGTGTAAGACTGATGAATCACAGACCTGTACCACTGAAAAAATAAATAAATAAATGCATATTAAAAAAATGTCAAGGTAATCAAAACCAAAGTCTCAGAAACTGTCACAGCTGAGAGGAGTCTTGGGAGACCTGATGACTAAATGTAATGTGGTGTCCTAGAACAGAAAAAGGACATTAGTATAAACTAAGGAAATCTGAGTAGTATTGAATTTAGCTAATACAGTGTTTTGTGTTGGTCTCAGCTTATTGTTAAAAAAAAAAACTATAGGTGGCCTCCCTTGCCCCCAAAAAAGCAAACCAAGATTTAATTGCATGTTCTACCTCTCCAGAAGTGGAATTTTAAGTGAATCAACCTGGGATATTCTGGTCAGCACCAATGAAGTAATCTGTCACATGAGTCCCTCTCTGTCCCCCAGAGGAAGATGAGGTAATCTTCATAATAGGACACCCTGCACTTCTGGTTAAGACAACCTGGCCTGAAACAGTCCTTTCTTTTCTTTGCTAATAATGTCTTGCACCATACTCCTTCCTATAAAAACCTTCCACTATGTACAACTCCCCTCTACTTGCTAGATGGGATGCTGCCTGATTCATGATTTGTTTAATAAAGCCAATTAGATCTTCAAATTTAGTCTGTTGAATTTTTGTTATATAATAAATAACCAGACCTTATGGTTCTTTTTATGACTGCAAGATGCCCTTCAGCAACAATCATAAGAAAACTTAGAAAAAAAATAGAGATTTATTACTTATAAAACCTGGAAATTACATGACACACCTGGGCTACACAGTGAGGTTGCAGGTACAGAGAAAGAGAGAGCACATGGGCTGGGGGTTCTGTTTTTACTGGGATTGAGGGTGGGAGCCTAGGGTTTCTATAGGGGTCACTCTTGATTGGCAAATTTAAAATAAAACAGTGGGGATTTAAAGTGGCAGGTCAGTGGGGGTTGGGGGGGTGGGTAGAGAGAAAAGGCAAGTGGTTCAATTAGTCAGTTATTGAAATCAACCAGGATCTCTAAAACAAAGGAGCCTGGGCTGGTGTGGGGGAGGGAGAGAGGTAGCGTGGCTCTTTATCTAATCCTGCGACTGGCAATGTGTTTATTCAAGATAGCCCATTTTATTTTTTTATTTTTTTAATTTAATTTAATTTTTATTTTTAATTTTTTATTAACATATAATGTATTATTTGTTTCAGGGGTACAGGTCTGTGATTCATCAGTCTTACACAATTCACAGCACTCACCCTAGTACATACCCTCCCCGATGTCCATCACCCAGCCACCCCATCCCTCACAGCCCCCTCCACTCCAGCAACTCTCAGTTTGTTTCCTGAGATTAAGAGTCTCTTATGATTTCTCTCCCTCTCTGGTTTTGTCTTGTTTCATTTTTTCCTCCCTTCGGCTATGATCCTCTGTCTTGTTTCTCAAATACCTCATATCAGTGAGATCATATGATACTTGTCTTTTTCTGATTGACTTATTTCGCTTAGCATAATACCCTCTAGTTCCATCCATGTCATTGCAAATGGCAAGATTTCATTTTTTTGCTGGCTGCATAATATTCTGTTGTATATATATACGCCACATCTTCTTTATCCATTCATCTGTTGATGGACATCTTGGCTCTTTCCATAGTTTGGCTATTGTGGACATTGCTGCTATAAACATTGGGGTGCAAGTGCCCCTTCGGATCACTACATTTGTATCTTTGGGGTAAATACCCAGTAGTGCAATTGCTGGGTCGTATGGTAGCTCTATTTTCAACTTTTTGAGGAACTTCCATACTGTTTTCCAGAGTGGCTGCACCAGCTTGCATTCCCACCAACAGTGTAGGAGGGTTCCCCTTTCTCCACATCCTTGCCAACGTCTGTCGTTTCCTGACTTGTTAATTTTAGCCATTCTGACTGGTGTGAGGTGGTATCTCTGAGGTTTTGATTTGGATTTCCCTGATGCTGAGTGATGTTGAGCACTTCTTCATGTGTCTGTTGGCCGTTTGGATGTCTTCTTTGGAAAAATGTCTGTTCATGTCTTCTGCCCATTTCTTGATTGGATTCTTTGTCCTCTGGGTGTTGAGTTTGTTAAGTTCTTTATAGATTTTGGATACTAGCCCTTTATCTGATATGTCATTTGCAAATGTCTTCTCCCATTCTGTCGGTTGTCTTTTGGTTTTGTTGACTGTTTCTTTTGCTGTGCAAAAGCTTTTTATCTTGATGAAGTCCCAATAGTTCTTTTTTGCCCTTGTTTCCCTTGCCTTTGGCAATGTTTCTAGGAAGAAGTTGCTGCGGCTGAGGTCGAAGAGGTTGCTGCCTGTGTTCTCCTTTAGGATTTTGATGGACTCCTGTCTCACATTTAGGTCTTTCATCCATTTTGAGTCTATTTTTGTGTGTGGTATAAGGAAATGGTCCAGTTTCATTCTTCTGCATGTGGCTGTCCAATTTTCCCAGCACCATTTGTTGAAGAGACTTTTTTCCATTGGACATTCTTTCCTGCTTTGTCGAAGATGAGTTGACCATAGAGCTAAGGGTCCATTTCTGGGCTCTCTATTCTGTTCCACTGATCTATGTGTCTGTTTTTGTGCCAGTACCATACTGTCTTGATGATGACAGCTTTGTAATAGAGCTTGAAGTCCGGAATTGTGATGCCACTGGCTTTGCTTTTCTTTTTCAACATTCCTCTGGCTATTCGGGGTCTTTTCTGGTTCCATACAAATTTTAGGATTATTTGTTCCATTTCTTTGAAAAAAGTTGATGGTATTTTGATAGGGATTGCATTAAATGTGTAGATTGCTCTAGGTAGCATAGACATTTTTACAATATTTTTCTTCCAATCCATGAGCATGGAACGTTTTTCCATTTCTTTGTGTCTTCCTCAATTTCTTTCATGTGTATTCTATAGTTTTCTAAGCACAGATCCTTTGCCTCTTTGGTTAGATTTATTCCTAGGTAGCTTATGGTTTTGGGTGCAGTTGTAAATGGGATCAACCCCTTAATTTCTCTTTCTTCTGTCTTGTTGTTGGTGTATAGAAATGCCACTGATTTCCGTGCATTGATTTTATATCCTGCTACTTTACTGAATTCCTGGATGAATTCTAGCAGTTTTGGGGTGGAGTCTTTTGGGTTTTCCACATAAAGTATCATATCATCTGCCAAAAGTGAGAGTTTCACGTCTTCTTTGCTGATTCGGATGCCTTTTATTTCTTTTAGTTGTCTGATTGCTGAGGCTAGGACTTTTAGCACTATGCTGAACAGCAGTGGTGATAGTGGACATCCCTGCAGTGTTCCTCACCTTCGGGGAAAAGCTCTCAGTTTTTCCCCATTGAGAATGATATTCACTGTGGGTTTTTCATAGATGGCTTTTATGATATTGAGGTATGTACCCTCTATCCCTACACTGTGAAGGGTTTTAATCAAGAAAGGATCCTGTACTTTGTCAAATGCTTTTTCTGCATCTATTGAGAGGATCATATAAAAATAATAAAATTATTTATTATTTATTCTTAATAAAAGAATAAAATTCTTTTATTAATGTATTGTATCACATTGATTGATTTGCAGATGTTGAACCACCTTGCAACCCAAGGATAAATCCCACTTGGTTGTGGTGAATAATCCTTTTAACGTACTGTTGGATCCTATTAGCTACTATTTTGGTGAGAATTTTTGCATCCGTGTTCATCAGGGTATTGGTCTATAGTTCTCCTTTTTGATGGGGTCTTTGTCTGCTTTTGGGATCAAGGTAATGGTGGCCTCATACAATGAGTTTGGAAGTTTTCCTTCCATTTCTATTCTTTGAAACAGCTTCAGAAGAATAGGTATTAATTCTTCTTTAAATGTTTGGTAGAATTCCCCTGGGAAGCCATCTGGCCCTGGGCTTTTGTTTGTTGGGAGATTTTTGATTACTGCTTCAATTTCCTTAGTGGTTATGGGTCTGTTCAGGTTTTCTATTTCTTCCTGGTTCAGTTTTGGTAGTTGATATGTCTCTAGGAATGCATCCATTTCTTCCAGATTACCTAATTTGCTGGAATATAGTTGCTCATAATATGTTCTTATAATTGTTTGTATTTCTTTGGTGTTGGTTGTGATCTCTCCTCTTTCATTCATGATTTTATTTATTTGGGTCCTTTCTCTTTTCTTTTTGGTAAGTCTGGCCAGGGGTTTATCCATCTTGCTAATTCTTTCAAAGAACCAGCTCCTACTTTTGTTGATCTGTTCCACTGTTCTTTTGGTTTCTATTTCATTGATTTCTGCTCTGATCTTTATTATTTCTCTTCACCTGCTGGGTTTAGGCTTTAGTTGCTGTTCTTTCTCCAGCTCCTTTAGGTGTAGCGTTAGGTTGTGTATTTGAGACCTTTCTTGGTTCTTGAGAAAGGCTTGTATTGCTATATACTTTCCTCTTAGGACCGCCTTTGCTTCATCCCCAAGATTTTGAACAGTTGTGTTTTCATTTTCATTTGTTTCCATGAATTTTAATTCTTTAATTTCCTGGTTGACCCATTCATTCTTTAGTAGGATGCCCTTTAGCCTCCATGTATTTGAGTTCTTTCCGACTTTCCTCTTGTGATTGAGTTCTAGTTTCAAAGCACTGTGATCTGAAAATATGCAGGGAATGATCCCAATCTTTTGGTACCGGTTGAGACCTGATTTGTGATGTGATCTATTCTGGAGAATGTTCCATGGGCACTAGAGAAGAATGTGTATTCTGTTGCTTTGGGATGGAATGTTCTGAAAATATCTGTGAAGTCCATCTGGTCCAGTGTGTCATTTAAAGTCTTTATTTCCTTGTTGAGCTTTTGCTTAGATGATCTGTCCATTTCAGTGAGGGGGCTGTTAAAGTCCCCTACTATTACTGTATTATTGTTGATGTGTTTCTTTGCTTTTGTTATTAATTGGCTTATATAATTGGCTGCTCCCATGTTAGAGGCATAGATATTTACAATTGTTAGATCTTCTTGTTGGATAAGCCCTTTAAGTAGGATGTAGTGTCCTTCCTCATCTCTTATTATAGTCTTTGGTTTAAAATCTAATTTGTCTGATATAAGGATTGCTACCCCAGCTTTCTGTTGATGTCCATTAGCATGGTAAATAGTTTTCCACCCCCTCACTTTCAATCTGGAGGTGTCTTTAGGCCTAAAATGAGTCTCTTGCAGACAGCATATCGATGGGTCTTGTTTTCTTATCCAATCTGATACCCCGTGTCTTTTGATTGGGGCATTTAGCCCATTTGCATTCAGGGTAACTATTGAAAGGTATGAATTTAGTGCCATTGTATTGCCTGTAAGGTGACTGTTACTGTATATTGTCTGTGTTCCTTTCTGGTCTATGTTACTTTTAGGCTCTTTCTTTGCTTAGAGGACACTTTTCTATATTTCTTTTAAGGCTCATTTGGTGTTTGCAAATTCCTTTAGTTTTTGTTTGTCCTGGAAGCTTTTTATCTCTCTTTCTATTTTCAATGACAGCCTACCTGGATAAAGTATTCTTGGCTGCATATTTTTCACATTTAGTGCTCTGAATATATCATGCCAGTCCTTTCTGGCCTGCCAGGTATCTGTAGATAGGTCTGTTGCCAATCTAATGTTTCTACCATTGTACGTCACAGATCTCTTGTCCCGAGCTGCTTTTAGATTTCCTCTTTGTCTCTGAGACTTGTGAGTTTTACTATTAGATGTTGGGGTGTTGGCCTATTTTTATTGATTTTGAGGGGGGTTCTCTGTGCCTCCTGGATTTTGATGCCTGTTTTCTTCCCCAAATTAGGGAAGTTCTCTGCTATAATTAGCTCCAATACACCTTCTGCCCCCTCTCTCTTTCTTCTTCTTCTGGGATCCCAATTATTCTAATGTTGTTTCACTTTATGGTATCACTTATCTCTTGAATTCTCCCCCTCATGATCCAGTAGTTGTTTTATCTCTCTTTTTCTCAGCTTCTTTATTTTCCATCATTTGGTCTTCTACAGCACTAATTCTCTCTTCTACCTCATTTATCCTAGCAGTTAGAGCCTCCATTTTTTATTGCACCTCATTAATAGCCTTTTTGATTTTGACTTGGTTAGATTTTAGTTCTTTTATTTCTCCAGAAAATGGTTCTCTAGCATCTTCTATGCTTTTTTAAAGCCTAGCTAGTATCTTTATAATCGTCATTCTGAACTCTAGTTCCGACATCTTTAATGTCTGTATTGATTAGGTCCCTGGCAGTAGGTACTGCCTCTTGTTCCTTATTTTGAGGTGATTTTTTTCTGTCTTGTCATTTTGTCCAGAGGAGACTAGATGAATGAGAAAACAAAATGCTAAAAGGGCAACAACAACCCCAGAAAAATATACACTAAACAAATCAGAAAAGACCTGAAACAGGGGGGAAAAATGGGGGAGAATATAATCAGGCTGGTGAATAAAACAGAGGCACACACTAGATTTTGGGTGTATTTTGGTCTGTTAGAAGAAATTGCCTCCCAAAATTTTAAAGAAAGAAAAATTTATATATATATATGTGTATATATATATATACACAAAAATAAGGGTAAATACAATGAAGAGATGGAATATGACTGTAAAGATGAAAATTTAAAAAGATTTTAAAAATGGAATTGGTAAGATAAGTTGGTTGAAAAAAGAAATAAAAAAATAAAAGAGAGAATGTGATCAGGTTGGAGACAAGGACAACGTCATACACTAGATTTAGGGTATATTTTGGTCTGTTAGAAGAAACCGTATCCTGGGGCACCTGGGTAGACTCTGTCATTAAGCATCTGCCTTCGGCTCAGGTCATGATCCCAGGGTCCTGGGATCGAGCCCTACATTGGGCTCCCTGCTCAGCGGGAAGCCTGCTTCTCTCTCTCCCACTCCCCCTGCTTGTGTTCCCTCTCTCACTGTGTCTCTCTCTGTCAAATAAATAAATAAAATATTTTTTAAAAAAAGAAGAAACTGTATCCCAAAATTTTAAAGAAAGAAAAACATATATATACAAAAAATAAGTTTAAATACAATGAAGAGAGAGAATATGACTGTAAAAATGAAAAATTAAAAAAGGTTTTAAAAAAGAAATTAATAAGATGTTGGTTGAAAAGGAAAGAAGAAAAATTCAACTAAAAAAATAGAAAATGAAAAAAATAAAGAAAATTTAAAAAATTAACTTTGAAAGACTAAAGCATCATGGGAAAAAAGCCATGAATTCTATGTGCTGTATTCCCCTAGCACTGGAGTTTTGCAGTTCTCATTGATCGGTAAACTTGGTCTTGGTTGGGATGTTCTTGCTGATCTTCTGGGGGAGGGGCCTGTTGCAGTGATTCTCAAATGTCTTTGCCCGAGGCGGAACTGCCCCGCCCTTGCCGGGGGCGGGCTAAGTAATCTGCTCGGGTTTGCTCTCGGGACCTTTTGTTCCCTGCAAGCTTTCCGTACAGCTTTGGAGGACGAGAGTGGAATGGCGGCCTCCCAATCTCTGCCCCAGAGGAGCCAAGAACTTGGGGCCTGCTCCTCAGTGAGCCCCCAGAGAAAAGCAGTCAATCATTCCTGTCTCCCCGGTCTCTGGCCGTACTCCGTGCTCACCCAGTCTGTGACCAAGCATTTCTCTCTCTGGCACACAACCCCGTGTGGAGTCTCCAAACCCAGCAGATCCCTGTGGTGCGCTCCCACGCCACTCCTCCCGGGGTAGGAAGGGGAGTCTCCCCAGATCTGCCGCCTGTTGGGTCCCTGCTGGAGGAGCAGTGGCCTGACTGTGCTGCGGATCACGGTTTATGGCAACCCCGAGCTGAGAGCCGACTCCTCGGCTCCATCTTTGCAGCTGGCTTCCCCGCTCCAATACCTGGGAGCTCTGCCGCACTCAGGCATCACCAGTCTTTCTGTGACCCCGAGGGTCCTGAGACCACACTGTCCCAGCGAGGGTTCCACCCCCTGCTTAGCCACTGGAGCGATGTCCCTCAGTGGAGCACACTTCTAAAAGTTCCGACTTTGTGCTCCGCTGCTCTATCACTTGCCGGTAGCAGCTGACGGAGGCTCCTTCCCCCCACCTGTATATCGCCTCAGATTCACTGCTCTGCATGTCCTACCTTCCAGAAAGTGGTTGCTTTTCTGTTCAGAGAGTGCTGGTGTTCTTTTCTTCGATCTCCTGTTGAGTTTGTAGGTGTTCTGAATGGTTTGATAACTATCTAGCTTAATTCCTGGGACCAGAAGAAATTTAGGTCTCCTATTCCTCTGCCATCTTGCTCCTCCTACCTTGACAGTTTTGAGGAGTATTGGTACAGTATTTTGCAGAATGTTTGTCAAAAGAGATTTGTCTGATGTTTTTCTTATGATCAGATGGACATTACGGGTTTGGTGGAGGAAAACCACAGAGGCAAAGTGCCATTCTCATCACATCATACTGATGGTACATACTATCAACATGACTTTCACTGTTGATGTTAAACCTGATCACTTGCTTGAGGTAGTGCTTGTCAGGATTCTCAACTAAAGATGCTATTTTCCCCCTTTGTATATTGTACTTTTGGAAAGTAGTCATTATGTGCAGCCCACACATAAGGAGTGAGGAGTTATCTTTCACCTCCTTGACAGTAAAGTATATAAATAAATTATTTGAATTTTTCTACATGAAAGATTTGTCTCTTTTCCCATTTATTTATTCATTCAATAATTTATCTTATGGACTCATGAATATTTATTTTATACTTTGGGTATTAATCCATTACTACTTTCTTTATTTTGCTACCCAAATTGTTCCAGTTTCGGTCATTGGGAGCTCTTTCAGTTTGTTCTTATGTCCCTTTGACATCACATACCCTTATCATTGTGGGGGAGCTTTTAAATTTGAGATCTTCCTTACTTTCTAGCACTACAAGATACTTCAGACTTATCTTGTACATTCTTTGCCCCAGTCCTAGAGCCAGCCATTTCTGCAAGGCACCCTGGTTCCTTTTACTGGAGAATGATATTAGAAACCAACATCTGGGTGATAGTTGCATTCATTGCTACTGAGACATCATTGCTTCTAGGACTTCTCAACTGACAGAGCAAGAAAATATATGTCTATACTAACCTGTATTTAGATACACATATCTATAAATATTTCTGTATGTTACCATCTGTATCTGTATTAGGCTAAACATGAGGTCACACTAATGTTTCCAACTCTAGATCATTACCCCATTCTAGATCATTCTAGTCTCTTCTCCATGTTTATCTGTAACCTCCAACAGTGACACACTTTGCTCCCACCATCTGCCATCTATTTGCTTATTTGTTCAATTCCAGTATGCATATATAGTAGTTTCAGAATTATTAACCTATACCCCTGTGAAAAACAATTTTATCAACTAGAGTAAAGTGCCTTAGTACAATTCCTTTAGCAGATTCCACTTATTTCCAAAGTTACTCAGGTCAGCACTGTTTCCCCATCACCACCCCACCCCCTATTGTGAAACTGTTTCATACATTTATAGAGCAATTAGATTGGTTTTTTACATTCTTATTACATCTGGGATCTTCCACTTTCTAAGTGATTCTTTTTTTTTATTGCATACATTAAGTTTCACTCTTTGTGCTATAAAGTTCTATGGGTTTTGACAAATACATAATGTCACATTATCCATCACCCAAGCAATATAGAACATAGTTTCATGATCTCAAAAAGACCTTTATACTTCCCCTACCCCCACCCCTAAACTCCTGGAAACTACTGAACTGTTTATCATCTCTATAGTTTTGCCTTTTCCACAAGTCATATAACTAAACCATACAGTGGACAGCCTTTTCAGACTGGCTTCTTTCACTTAGCAATACGTATTTAAGATGCATCCGTGTCTTTTTATAGCTTAGTAGCTTGTTTCTCTATATCACTGAATAGGAAATATTGTACTATGGTTTGTTCATCTATTCACCTACTGAAGGACATCTTGGTGGCTTTCAGTTTTTGGCAATTACAAATAAAACTGCTATAAACATTCATGTGCAGTTTTTTGTGTGGACATAAGTTTTCAATTCACTTGGTTAAACATCTAGTAGTGTAATAGCTGGATCATATGGCAAGACTCTATTTAGCTCACCATTTTATTTTATTTTTTTTTTTGTAGTTTTTAATTTCATTATGTTATGTTAGTCACCATACAATACATCATTAGTTTTTGATATAGTGATCCACGATCCATTGTTTTCGTATAACACCCAGTGCTCCATGCAGTACGTGCCCTCCTTAATACCCATCACCGGGCTAACCAATCCCCCCTCCCCCCTCCCCTCTAAAACCCTGTTTGTTTCTCAGGTCCATAGTCTCTCATGGTTCATCTCTCCCTCCAATGCCCCCCGCCCATTTTTCCCTTCCTTCTCCTAATGTCCTCCATGTTATTCCTTATGTTCCACAAATAAGTGAAACCATATGATGATTGACTTTCTCTGCTTGACTTATTTCACTTAGCATAATCTCCTCCAGTCCCATCCATGTTGATGTAAAAGGTGGGTATTCATCTTTTCTGATGGCTGAGTAATAATCCATTGTATATATGGACCACATCTTCTTTATCCATTCATCTGTTGAAGGGCATCTCGGCTCTTTCCACAGTTTGGCTATTGCGGACATTGCTGCTATGAACATTGGGGTGCATATGGCCCTTCTTTTCACTACATCTGTGTCTTTGGGGTAAATACCCAGGAGTGCAATTGCTGGGTCATAGGGTAGCTCTTATTTTTAAATTTTTGAGGAACCTCCACACTGTTTTCCAAAGTGGCTGTACCAACTTGCATTCCCACCAACAGTGTAAGAGGGTTCCCCTTTCTCCACAACCTCTCCAACATTTGTTGTTTCTTTCCCTGTCCATTTTTGCCATTCTAACTGGTGTAAGGTGGTATCTCAGTGTGGTTTTGATTTGGATTTCCCTGATGGCTAATGATGATGAACATTTTTTCATGTGTCTGTTAGCCATTTGTATGTCTTCTTCAGAGAAGTGTCTGTTCATGTCTTCTGCCCACTTTTTGACTTGATTATTTGTTTTTGGGGTGTTGAGTTTGAGTTCTTTATAGATCTTGGATACCAGCCCTTTATCTGTAGTGTCATTTGCAAATATCTTCTCCCATTCTGTGGGTTGCCTCTTTGTTTTGTTGACTGTTTCCTTTGCTGTGCAGAAGCTTTTTATCTTGGTGAAGCTCACCATTTTAATAGGTATCTAGTAGTATGGTGGTATCTTATTGTTGTTTTAATTTGCAATTCCCTGATGACATGATGTTGAGTATCTTTTCATATACTTATTTGCTATCCGTATTATTTTCTTTGGTAAGGGGTCTTTTGGATCTTAGGCCCTTTTTTAAATTTAGTTGTCTTCTTGTAGAGTTTGAAGAGTTCTTTGTATATACTGGATTCAAGTCTTTCAACAGATATGTGTTCTGAAAATATTTTCTATGTGGCTTTTCATTCTCTTAACTGTCTTTCATAGAGAAATTTTTAGTTTTAGTGTAGTCCAACTTATCAAATATTTCTTGTCATGCTTTGGGTTATATATCTAAAAAGTCATCACCAAATCCAGGGTAATGTAGATTATCTGTTATCCTCTAGAAGTTCAATAGTTTTGCATTTTACATTTAGGTCTATGATCCATTTTGAGTTAATTTTTATAAAAGGTGTAAGGTCTATGCCTAGACTTGTTTTGCATGTGGATGTCCAATTGTTTCAGCACCATTTCTTAAAAAAAACTATCCTTTCTCCTTTGAATTGCTTTTGATCCTTCATCAAAGACCAGCTGACTATCTTTGTGGGAGTGTTTTTCTGGGCTCTCTGCTCTGTTCCACTGGTCTATTTGTCCATTCTTTAGCTGATCCTACACTACCTTAATTACTGCAGCTTTATTGTAAGTTTTAAGTCAGGTATTGTCATGTCAGTCTTTAAACTTCGTTCTTCTTCAATATTGTATTGGTTATTCTGGGTCTTTTGCCTTTCCATGTAAATTTTATAGTTTTTCAATATGCACAAAATAATTTGCTGGGATCTTGATTGAAATTGCATTGAATCTATAGATCAAAAGAACTGACTTCTTAATAATATTGTGTCTTCCTATCAATGAACAAGGAATATCTCTACATTTATTTAGATCTTCTTTGATTTATTTCATCAGAGTTTTGTAGCTTTCCTCCTACTGACCTTGAATATATTTTCTTAGATTTATACCTAAATATTAAATTTTTTGTTATAATATAAATAGTGTTGTTTTAATTTCAAGTTTCAAATGTTCATTGCTGATATACAGGAAAGCAGTTGATTCTTACATATTAACCTTATTTCCTATGACTTTGACTTAATGACTTATTAGTTCCCAGAGTATTTGTTACCAATTCTTTGGGACTTCCTGCATAGACTGTCATTTCATCTGTGAACAAAGACATTTTTATTTTTTCCTTTCTGATCTGTAAATCATTTATTCATTCGTTCATTTGTGTATTTATCATATATTTATTGTCCTACTGCATTAACTAAGACTTCTGGTAAATACTGAATAATATAATAATCACTCCCTCCATAGTTTTCCCAGCACATATCCAGCTTGTTCATGATAAAAATTTAATCCTCGTATTGGTCTAATAATCAGAAGGTGAATTAAGGGCAGATCCTGAGGTGAACCAGCATAATATTGCTGCTTGCCTCACAATCTTCAAGAAAGGGAGACTCCTTTTTCCTAGAGTGGAGAGTTGGTGCCACATCTGCAAATATAGAGAGCACAAGAGAATCTACATGCTCAAGTTTATGTACCAAGGTAACCTCATATCAGGTCTTCGGGTCTCACCCTTTCTCTATCAGGGACTTATCTTTAGCATAGATTTGGCTAGGCTGAGAATTTGGCCTTTTCCAAAGTTCTGCCACTCTTAAAAATGGGGTTCTATGCTGATCTTCATCTCCATCTTCCTTCGCTAGTAGGTAATAAGGTCACTTTGAAAGCTATCTAAGCTGTCCCCTAACTCACACTTGGCTTGAAATTGGTGATTGATTGTTCTGAGCCTATGATTTTCTCTTTTCAATGGCAATCAACAATAGCCCCCCAATTTCACAGTTCTTGTATTCTTTCTATGCTACCTTCCAAATGCCAGAGATATTGAACAAACCAGTGCAATTCTTCCACTATACACAGCCCCATTCACCACAGGTGAAAGTCTCAACAATTGTACTTCTACCCTATATCACAACAGATTATCATAACTGATGATGAGGTTTACACTGACAAAAAGTGATCCAACCTGGGATCCCATTCTTAGAATCTACTTCCTAGGAGCACTTCTAGAAATGAATGTATTAGGTTGAGTAGAAACAGAGCCTGAAATAGGGTTTGTAGTATACATAATTTATTGAGAGAATGCTCTTCAGGGAAAAAAATCTATAAAGAGAATTAGGCAGAATAGGAAAAGAGAAGGAGCCAAGCAGGGATGTAATCTTTGGTGAAAGCTAGCTAGGGCTTAATCCACAGGAGGAGGTTCAGAAGCATAAACCCACCACAGGTTAACCCTTCCTGAGGAAAAAAGCCAGCCTTCTGTGCTCCTACATTAGTCATTCACTGGCTGAGGAACATCCCAGTAGAGACGTAACTGCCAGGGGTAGATGGTTCCCATTAAAAGAGGACCAGTTGTCTGGGGAGCAGCCATGAACTGTTGACACAGCATCTGAGGGCATGGGTGCACTGGCTTGGTAAACAGGAATCTAAGCAAGACACCACTGCACTACTACAAGTGTTGAAAGAAGGGTCTTTTCAGTATATAATGTTAGGTCAATTGGATATTCAGTTGACTGAAAATATATCAATCTTGAACTTTCCTCATACCATATTAAAATGTCAATTCCAATTGTATTGTATATTTACATATGAAGAGTGACACAATAAAAGTCCTACTATTTAAACATTATTAGAGTAATATAAGACTACTTTTTTTTTTTTAATAGAGTGTGCATGAGCAGGAGACGGGGAGGGGAAGAGGGAGAAGGAGAGAGAAAATCTTAAGCAGGCTCCACACCCAGTGCAGAGCCCAACATGGGGCTCGATCGCACGACCCTGAGATCATGACCTAAGCTGAAGTCGGATGCTTAACCAACTGAGCCACCCAGGTACCCTAAGTTTTCTTAAACATTATACAAAAAAGCATATTCTTAAAGAAAATGATGGTGGAATTAGTAACTTTTGTACATTTAAAGACCTGTTTAAGAGAATGAAAAGGCAAGCCACATAATGAAAGAAGATATGTGCATGAAGACATCTGACCAAGGTCTCATATCCAGAACAGATGACATTCCTACAAAGCAATAAGAAAAAGACCAGCAAGCTTTTTTTTTTAATTGACAAAAGACATAAGCAGGCACTTCACAAAAAAGGATACCCAAATGACCAATAAACATAGGAAAGGGCTCTCGAGTTCATTAATCACCAGGAAAATCTGAAACCACTATATATCCATTAGAGTGACTAGAAGTGAGAAGACTAATAATAATAAGTGCCTGCTAGGATGTGGAGAAACTGGAACTTGAATACACTGCTACTGGGAAGGTGAATTGTTGTAGCCACTTTGACAAACTGCTTAGCTATATCTACTGAAAGAGAATATATGCCTACTCAATGACATACAAATTTCATTATTAGGTAAATACTGAATAGAAATGTGTACATGTGCAGACAACAGGACATGTAAATAAATGTTCATAGCAGTGTTATTCATAATAGCTGAAAACTGGAAACAAACAAAATGCTCTTGAAGAGTTAAACAGACATATATATATATTCATATATTCACAAAATGAGATTTCATACCGTAATAAAAATGAACAAATTACTGCCACATGCAACAATATAAATTAGTGTCACAAAAAAATTCCATACTATATAATTCCATTTACATAAAGTTTAAGTTATCTCTGGGGCAGAGGGAGGGTATAATGATTAGGAATAGGCACAAGAGGATTTTCTGGATGCTGGTAATGTTAGGTTTCTTGACATTCATTTTGTGAAAATCCATTAAGCTACACACTGAGGATTTATGTCTTTACCTATATGAATTTTTACACATCAATATATAATATTATTTAGTAAAATGGAATTGCAATCAGTAAATTGTGATTTTCTCATTTAGCCCAACAATATAACCTTTAAAAAATGTGTATTAAGTCTAATGCTAAAACACATCATAATCACAATCAGATAATTCTGTGTAGTTTACAAAGCCTTTGCAAATGCCTTATCTTTTCATTAGTGTAATGATAAAAACAAGTAAACCACTATTAGAACATGTCTGTAGTAAAGGAGACAGAGAGCCCAGCTTATATAACGTTGTCTTATGGCATGAGAGGGAAATGAGAGATGTAAAATGCTGGAAATTCTTTTTGATCCCCAAGCATATCCAATGTAGTATGATTTTATTTTTCTTATCACCTCATCATATTTTTTACTATCTTCTCCATCTTTTCCCCTCCTTTCTTCTCCTCCTTCTCCTCCTCTGTGTTTCTCTCCTTCTTTCCTCCCATTTCCTTTCTTCTTCAATCTCCTCTACACAAGTTTCATGGAGACAGTGTATAGAGAGGTGAAGGTACCATCATTAAGGCTATTCCTGGGGGAAATGATCTGTTCTCTTTAATCTGTTAGCTTTAATTTTTCATCTGCCTAAATTTTCTCAAAAGGAAAAGGACAGAGCATGTAACAGTGATAGCTAGCTAACTGTCCACCAAAAATTCATGGTCCCCCACCCACAGTGTAAAGATTATTTGAAAATTGATTCCCAGGCAGGGACTACATTTCCCAGTGTTCCCTGAAATTAGGTGAGACTATGTAAATGAGTCCTAACCTATGAAAAGTGAGTGGAAATTTTACATGCCATGTCCAGATTTGGTCCATAAAATTCTCCTATGTATTTTCCTCTCTGCCCTATTCCCGTAGGGGGGTAATCTGGAGCATCCACATCCACTGAAATTGGCAAGGCCTCCATTATCTTGGATTTCCGAAGGACTATGCGGAGGAGGGATAATGCCCACCCATTCCCTACCAAACACTTGTAAGGGCAAGAAATGAACTTGTATTATCATTTGAACCATTATATACTTTGGGGTCTATTTGTTAAAGCAATTGGCCTACCCTAATTGATATGAAGTAACTCCAGAATCTTTAGTAAACAGGGATCACTGAATTACCTTTTCCAAGTCCTAGGCTTGATAGGTTATAAGTTTTCTGTGACTATACTTGTACAGAGGAGAGACTAATTTTTCCATTCCATGTAATGTTATTGCGGACTTCCTCACTTGGTCTGCTCTCTAAAACACGGAACAGAGCAGTTGTGTGTCATAGCTACTGTGCCATTAAGTCAAAAAAAGGAGGCAGGGAAGGGGGCTGGAAAATGCTAATTAATTCCTGTAGCCCAAATAAAGGTATCTTTTCTCCTTAATTCTATATCAGTATCTTCACTAAGTGAAATGGTTTTACTAATAGACCATCAGAGTGCTCTGCAGAGAATGCAACAATTGAAAAGGATGATGGGACTTAGTGAAGTTTCATTCAGAAAAACAGTGGTTTCCTGAAAGACCCTGCTTCAGAATTTTATGGTGAGGAAACCAGAGATGAGGCTTATTTTGTACAAATATTCTATTTTTAAAACAAAAAAAAAGAAATACTGAGTGCTTTGGTCAGTGCCCCACTACCCAAGCCTCCTGCTCAGAAAAACAATGCCCAGGAATTCCAGTAGTCTGGTTCACATGTGGCTTTGCAGGTGCTTTATACTTAAAGGCATATGAGGTTGTCAGATCGGCTCAAACTGCTCTAATCATAACCTTGGGGAACCAGCTCATGTTTGCTATAACTCTACCCCAGGAACATCTGGGAATCTCCTGAAAAAATAATGAATTGTGGGTAGAAATTTGATAAAGGACTTATGACATTGGCATTAATACCATATGTCTTTCATGATTAACTTTACTATAATAAAAGCCAAATGAATTAGAAGTTATTTAGTCCAGTATTTTAGCCCATCATTGACACAGGTCAAGGTATCCCAATGCAATTTTAATGAATACAGTGTTTGTTATGAGGCATATAAAGTATCACTGATCTCCATATGACTCCATTTGGCATTCTAACAGTTTCACTGTTTACAATTCAGGGCTTTCTGATCACGTGGTGGGGTACATTCCATAGCTCCCTCTGACAGAATAATTCCAGTGTGTCATTTCAGAAGAATATTGAACTAGACCCTAACTTGGCTAATACTTGAGTACTCCAAATTCCCAAGGGGTTACTTTTGATGGGAATCTGGCCCCAACTGCTCTGAAATGTTCATGTTTAACCTCTACAACTCAACCCAAGAACTATCTAGCCCAGATTTAGTGTTTAGTACAGTAGGTCATCCTGGGCTAACAAATATGAGGATACTCCAGTGAAGAAAAATGGAATTGACTGATACTAAGGACTATCACTTCAGGTTAATGATCCTCAATGAAAGGCTATACTGCTCATACCTCAGGGCCACCATGCATCCATGACTGTGGGGATTGCCAGTGCCCACAGAAAGCTCTCCACACACTATCTCCATTCACACACATGCACACACATACATATGTAGGTACATGCACACACATATACAGTCCCCTGACTACCTATAGTACTGGATTTGAGTCTCCATTCATAAACTCCAGCTGTCTTGAAAACATAGATTACATCTTCCTCCATTAGAGGACTTCTTGGAGGTGTAAGCAAATAGGAGTTTCACCATACTTTATGAAACACTTTTAATTAAATACAGATTTTTTTATTATAAAAGTAATAGAAGTTTATTGTAAAAACTAGAAAATATGAGTAAGCAAAAGATAAATTCATAATTCTACCATCTACAGATAGCCACTATTAATATTTTGATGCATGTCCTTCTAGCTTTGCATTGTTCAGAATGGTAGTCACTAGCCACATGACAATACTGAGCAGGTGAAATGTATCTAGTCCAAACTGAAATGTGCTCTAATGGTAAAATACTCAATGGATTTCAAAAACATGTAAAATATTCTCATATATAAAAATACATAAAATATCTCATTAATAATTTTATTAGTTAATATTTTGTTCATTACATTAATATTTAATAATATCTTGGCTATACTGACTTAAATATACATTATTAAAATTAATTTCAATTCTTTCTTTCTACTTGTCTTAATGTGGCTACTAGAAAATTGTAAATGACATTTGTGGCTTGCATTTGTGATTTGTAATATATTTTTACAGAATAATGCTATTCTAGAACTTTTCTTATGTATACACATTTACCTCTTTATGAGTGTTACAAAATATGTAAGCTTTTCTGTTTTAAGTGGACTTTTTAACTTTAACAATATATTATGAAGATATATCTATATCAGTAAATATTTATTGGCAACACTTTTTAATAATATTTATTAAACAACTTAATACTGTATTAATCATCTTAATTTAACCAATGCCTTAGTGTTGAACTTTTAGGTTGTTTCAATTGGATATATTTCCAATAAACATAAAGAATTTCTAAAATCACAATCAGAGTGTGTCTTAATTCACTGTAAGACACTTAACCTTTTCAAAAGAATGAGAATAAATCAGTAAACATCCCTAAGATGAGGGTTAAGATTCAGTAATTTTGCTTATACCTTATATCTATATTAGGGTTCTCAAAAAAAAAAAAAACAGAACCAATTAGATAGATAGATAGATAGATAGATAGATAGATAGATAGATAGATAGATGATAGATGATAGATAGATAGATAGATAGATAGATAGAGATAGAGATAGAGATAGAGATAGAGATAGAGATAGAGATAGATAGAGATTTATTATAGAAATCGGCTCACACAATAATGGAAGCTGAGGAGACCCACATCTGCTATCCACAAACTAAAGAACCAGGAAAGCCAGTGGTATAATTCAGGCCCTGTCTGAAGGCCTGAGAACCAGAAGTGCTGATGCCCAAGGTCAGGAGAAGATGGATATCCCAGCTTAAGCAGAGACATTCATCCTTCCTCTGTTGGTTTGTTCTATTCAGGCCTTCAATGGATTAGAGGATGCACACCCACTTTGGTGCAGACAATCTTTTTACTCAATCTACCAGTTGAAATGCTAATCTCTTCTTTAAAAAATGTCCTCAGAGACACACCAGAAATAATGTTTTACCAGTTATCTGGGCATCCCTTAGCCCAGTCAAGTTGGCATATAAAATAACCATCACACATGCATTTAAGAAAAATTACCAGGCAGAGGATTCTGAGGTACATCTGAAAACATCTCCAAGAAAGATTTAGTTTGCTCTCAGACTGATTTGCTTTGTACTTGAGTGGGTCAATATTCATTTAATGCCATAAACACTAATCCTTATATAAATTAACATGTATAATTACATGTATCTAAATTCTTCTGGATTAATCTAATAAGATGTTTAATCAGCTATGGGTTCTCTAATTTTTTCTAGTAGATTTTATGAGAATTTATTTTTGTGCATTGATTTTAAATAACTAAGCTGAAAGAGCTCTCATTGCCTGATGATACAGCCAAAAAGGAAATGGATCCATCCATAAACGCATACTGGTGACTTTGTTCCTAGCAAGTGGACTGGTAAATGTGTTCAGGCAGCCCAAAAATGCCCTAGCCAAAAACTCAGGAGAGTGTATTAAATTCAGCCTTATAAAAGAAGTTTCTGCTCTGTTATTTAGAAATTTGTTCTTCTGTTACTCTATCTCCACTTTCTTCTAGTTTAAAGTCAAAATAGAGTCCCTATATATTCAAAGGAAGCTTAATGAAATAGAGGAAGAAGATAAGCTGTCCCTAAACAACAAGAAGGGGCTTACATAAAAGGAGGTTTTCTGTGATTTTTTTTCAAGATTTTATTTTTAGGTAATCTCTGTACCCAACATGGGGCTTAAACTCACAACCAAGATCAAGTCACATGCTCTACCAGCTGAGCCAGCCAGGCACTCTGAGGTTTTCTGTGATTTTTGACTAGAGAATATTATAACAGAATTTGAATCCCATAAAGAAAGGCTCCATATCTCTATGAAAAAGCAGGGTCTCCTCAGCCTTAGAGCTAGTACCAGGCAACATACAACCTGCACCCCTCTACCCTGATCATATTTCCCTAGGCCTTGAGATAAGCAACAGACGATTGGCCCAACAAAGTCATCACTGTCTACAACTAGGCATACCTGATCATTGGCCTAAGGAATATAGCTTATATTTTTATAAGTGCTACATTATTAAAAGGAAAAGAAATCTCCTTCCTTATTTTCCTGAAAGCCTTTCAACAGTATCTGTCCTCTACCCAAAGTACAAACATAAGAGAATAATAAATACCATTTACCATAAAATAATTATCACTGAACTAAGGGTTGGAGTTTCAGTAGAATTAATGAAACTGGCTTTGAAAGAAATTTCACAGAATAAATGCACCTACCAGCCCTGCTCAGGATACGACACTCTACTTCAGTAAAACAGATAATATTTTGAGGTTAGCCCTAGACATTAAATGCTATTTGACTGTGCTCTGTAAACACTGTGAAAGTAAACCACATTCATTTACTTAGGACATTTTAAATGTGGGCTGAAATAAAATCCTAGAACCTTCATTGGTTCTGCATCTATTTTAAGATGATAAACAGAAAGAAGTACCTATAAACACCCCCTCTCTTAAATATTTTAGCTTTAATCCAGAACTCTTGGTTTCTATTTTTCACTGAAATTTTTTGTGGTACTACAAAATGTAGGTCAAGTTGTTCGTGAGTGCTGGACAGACCCTGCTTATATCAAAAAATAAATGGTAAAATCCTTCCAGCCTGACACAGTTTAAAAAAAATTACTCCTGCCAGTGTGCTATTCGTGGTATCCCTGATAAATCTGAGAAATGCTTAACACAGACCTCTCTGAATGCTACATTTTAATCATAATCGAGTAACTTTCCCTTGAGGGCAAATTCATAAGAACTAAAATTCACAAGACCCTCTATTCCTGGGGACCAATAATAAAAAGTACAAATGAAATCTAATTCAGGTTTTTATGCTTTATGCCCAATGAGGTCATAGAAAGACCCCACACAAAACTAAAGGCAAGAGGTACATTATGAACTGAATGTTTGTATCACCCCAAAATTCGTATGTTGAAGTCCTAATCTCCAATATGATGGTATTTGGAGGTGAAGCCTTGGGGATATAATTAGGTTTAGATGAGGTCATGAGGATGGAGCTCCCATGATGCAATTAGTACCCTTACAAGAAGTAGAAGAGACCAGAGCTCTCTCTCCCCCCACCCCACCCCCACCATATGAGGATACAGCAAGAAGAAGGCCATCTGCAGGCTAGGAAGAGGACTCATCAGAAACCAAATCTGCCAGCACCTTGATCTTGAACTTCCAACCTCCAGAACTGTGAGAAATAAATGTCTGTTGTTTAAGTTGCCAAGTCTATGGTATTTTGTTATAGCAACCTAAGCAGACTAAGTCAAGGTGAAACTTGAAGACAAATCAGGCTCACAGAAGCCATCACCAACTTCAGGTTTAATTGCCCCTGGTTCACAGTAGACCCTATCAGCACATATTGATTTCTAAGCAGTTATTTTTAACAATAACATACATGAAAGCCTCAGTGTTATAGGAGTAGCAGAGAACATGGTAGCAGTATAAAATCTTAGTTCCTTGAAATCTACAGTAGAAATGTCCATCAACTTTTAGTCATTGAAGGAGACATTCTAGGCCCTTCTGCTTGTTCATTTTCCTACTTTATATGTGTCATACAGAGGATAAAGGGAAATAAATGTCAACCTCCCTGTTAGGAAGCCTGGTTTGGTGAAAAGCAGTTTAAAAACTCTTGGTAAGGGATGCCTGGGTGGCTCAGTCAGTTAAGCGTCTGCCTTTGGCTCAGGTCATGATCCTGGGGTCCTGAGATTGAGCCCCATGTTGGGCTCCCTCCCCAGCAGGGAGTCTGCTTCTCCCTCTGCCTCTCCCCTCTGGCTTGTGCGCTCTCTCTCTCTAACTCACTCTCTCTCTCAAATAAATAAATAAATACATAAAATCTTTAAAAATAAAAAAATTTAAAAAAATAAAACTCTCGGTAAAATGAGATGTTACAAAATATGTTGACACTATTGTACCTGAAATAAAAAGCCAGCTCTTCTTGTAGCTACTCTGAAATTTGTAGAAAACCATAAACTCCCACAGTGTGAACCAGAAGTTCCTTCCACTGTTGTCTCAATGACCATCCCCTTAGTCATGGGCTAGCTATTCTCAAATCATCTAGAGTATCAGGTAGTGAGCGGAGGCAAAAATAGCTGGACTTTTACAAAGTCTCTGGAAAGAAGTTACATACATACACACATACACACACACACACACACACACACACACACACACACCTCTAGCTTGTGTGAAGATAATTTTTTGTTAATTTAAGCCCCGAAATAAAATGAATGTTTATACAACATCCAAGCAGACAAATGCAGTCATTTTGAAGAAGTCATTTTGGATAACTTGATTATCAGGGATTCTTCAAATATAACAATCTAATGATTATCACAGATCTTGCTCAAATGATTGTCATATATAACCATTAGGGCATATGGAGTGGGATTAGCCAAGTGCCAAGGTATGGTAAGAGAGTGTTCAGAGTAACTCTAATTCCTGGAGCAGCCCCTCTTCTGGATGAAGTCCTGTAGTTTAAAGAGTAATCTTGACCTGAATTAAAGGTAATTTATCTAGCAGTACTCATTTGGTGCTGCATGAAGGAAAGAAAGGTATGCTTGCAAGTAAAGCATCTGCTTCCATAAGACAAAATAATATATAAACCACAAGAGAAGTTAATGAAACTCTACCAAGAAGAAAGATGTGAAGCTTAGGATACGACTAATAGGGCATATGGATCTGAAGTTCATAGATGTACAAGGTGAGTTTTTTATGCTTTTCTGACCAAGGTGATCCTCCTCAATCTCCAACCACTCACTTCTAACACACTAAAACCATATATTCCTGCTGAGAATAGGACTTCTGTTGTTAAATGGCAACGGTTCCCCAGGAGGCCTCAGATCTAGTGTTAACTCCAATATAGACTAGATTAGCTAAAGTTTTAAATGAAGATGTCACTAGTGCTTAGAAAATAGGTAGCACAACAGTGAGAATAAAAAGGAGGAAAGACAAAAAAGTTCTCAGTTATAGTATTTCTTCCCAGGACCTAGGTTATGAGCAAAATAAATTGGAGATCTCTAATTCAGAGAACAGGAAATGAACAAAGTCTGCCCTTCTTAAAAAATAGCATCACATCCTTCCTGTGCATGCTTTAAAAATAAATATTTTACTTTTTTATGGTGATTTAAGTGCCCTTCTTCTATAATCCTTTGGAACAACTATTACCCTAGGCTGAACCACCTTCTCACTGATAAACCTCAGCACTCTGGCTCACCGTATTTCCTCAGAGTCTCAACCTGGGTGGCCAAGGAGCTTGCATTACTGGACCCAATCTAGAGTAGGATCAATTAGGAACTGAGGAGATACTAAACTGTGGGCCAAGACTGGGAGCCCATTCTTTCATTTTGGAAGTGCTGTGGGCAAATCCCTTTGGGGGTTGAGGCTTAAGGAGCTCCCCATTTTCCACTGGTACAGTATGAAAGGAGTGAAACCCAACCCTGAGAGAATATACCAGGGATGTGAAATATGAGAGAACAAATCTGAGTTCCAGAATTCCTTGTATACTTTCTACAGCTGGACATTGTGCTAGGTACGGAGGAAAAAGAGATAAATGATAAATGATGGAATGGGTCACTAGCCTCAAAACCTCACGATCTGAATTGTTTTGTAAGATTTTCTCACATGTTTTTGTTTAGCAATTTTATAGTTTTAGCTCTTTAGGTCTATGATCCATCTTGAGTTAATTTTTGAATATGATGTGAAGTAAGGGTAAAGGTTCATTTCTCTATATAGAGCTACCTAATTGCTCTAGTACCATTTGTCGAAAAGATCATTTTTCCTCATTGGATTGTTTTAATATCTTTTCTGAAAATCAATTAGCCATATATGCATGGGTATATTTGTGAACTTTCTATTCTGTTCCACTGATTTGTTTGTCTATCTTACAACAATACCACACTATCTTGGTTACTAGAGCTTCATCATAAGTTTTGAAATTAGATAGTGTAAGTCTTCCAATTTTGTTCTTTTTCAATTTTTTTTTGTTTTTTCTGGATCCTTTGCATTTCCACATAAAGTTTAGAATCAGTTTGTCGAAGAGAAAAGAGAAGAAAGGAAAAGAAAAGAAAAGAAAAGAGCCTGATGATATTTTTGACTGGGGGTTTGAGTTGACTTTCTAAATTAATTTGGGAAAAATTAACATCTTAATGATATTGACTATTCTTATCACGAACATAGAAAATTCCATTCTGGGCCCTATGCATGTGTTATCAGTCTTTGTAAGTATGTTCCTTGGAATTATTTAGAATACTATCTCTAAAAGACTGTTATATAGCATGCAGTACTGAGGACATAAATGATATTTAATAAATGTCAAAAAGTAATAATACTGCCCAAGAAATGGTATGAAAGTATATCATTATCACAACAAATAACAGAAAACTTAGATCATTACATCTAATTTTGCTAATATGCTTTTTTACTAATAGACTTCTTTCAACTGATATGTTTAGTCCTTATGTATTTACTCTCCTTGGATTGTGTAAATAAGAAGTCTAGTTTCACTTTTACTGGAAGGATATTCACCTTCACTTCCAGTCTTTCAATCCTTGAGAGGGTGGGTCTTAAGCTCTGACATAAATTGTTTGCAAAATTTGGTCCCTGAATAGTAGAAAATGGTAAAACCTTAAGACTTCACATCTAGGTTCTTCCCAGTGGAAACAAGAAAGGATTATATCTCTTTAGATGTATGAGTATGATGTATGGCTAAGATTAATATGCGACAATCCATACAAAATTGACCCAAACAATCAGAAAGGATGCCCTCCAAAAATAACCCATAGAGCAATTTTGTTACAAGCTAGCTGAATATAATCCCTGTTCACAGACATAAGAATATCTCTGTGTAACTTCAAATGTCTTATAGGAAGAAAGCTGAACTTAGTGAAACTTAAACGTATACAAAAGTTGCCTTCAACTGCTCATACTTTGATTTTCTAAATTCTTAGTAACTTGGGGCAGTTCCTCCTGCCTCCCAAAGACGGGCAACATAGTGCCTTTGCCTCCCCACCACACTTAGAACTCTTCCATGCTTCTAATATTTCTCTCAAACAAATCCTAGAATTATAGGCTGTCCATACTGACAGGGATCTTAGAAATCATTTAATCCAATCCCTTATTTCACAACTGGGAAAACAGAGGCCTAAGAAAATCAAATTACTGGGGTGCCTGGGTGGCTCAGTTGGTTAAGCATCCAAGTCTTTATTTCAGCTCAGGATATGACCTCAGGGTCATGGGATCAAGCCCTGCATCGGACTCCACACTCAGCATGGAGTCTGCTTGAGATTCTCTCCCTCTCCCTCTGACCTTCCCCCCACTGGTGCTCTCTCTCTCTAAAATAAAACCAACCAATCAATCAATCAATCTTTGAAAGAAAGAAAAAAGAAAATCCAATTACTTATCCAAAGTCATACCATATAGTGCTAATGCAGAAAATGAGCTAGAACTCAAGTTTTCTACCCTTCACTGCCTTGAGAGTGGTCGCAGAATATCCTATCATAGAAATTAATAGTTTAAGCTATTATTATGTTAAGGTAATAATTATCCCAGGAGAGTTCCATTTACTTTTTCTTTTTAATTATACAATGCACAAAAATTCATATTTAAAAACATTCCAGACATTACAATTTAAAATGAAATATAGGGGGGAGGAGCAAGATGGCGGAGGAGTAGGAGACCTAAATTTCATCTGGTCCCAGGAATTCAGCTAGATAGGGATCAAACCATTCTGAACACCTACAAACTCAACAGGAGATCGAAGAAAAGAATAGCAGCAACTCTCTGAACAGACAAGTGACCACTTTCTGGAAGGTAGGATGTGCAGAGAAGTGAATCCGAGGTGATATTCGGGAAGATAGACGGTGGGGGAGGGGGCCTCCGTCAGCTGCTAACGGCAAGTGATAGAGCAGCAGAGCACAAAGTCGGAACTTTTAGAAGTCGGCTCCGCTGAGGGACATCGCTCCAGTGGCTAAGCGGGGGGTGGAACCCTCATGGGACAGTGTGGTCTCAGGACCCTTGGGGTCACAGAAAGACCGGGAGTGCCTGAGTGCAGCAGAGCTCCCAGGTATCAGAGCAGGGAAGCCGGCTGTAGAGATGGAGCCGAGGAGTGGGCTCTCAGCTTGAGGTTGCCATAAACCGTGATCCGCGGCACAGTCAGGCCACTGCTCCTCCAGCAGGGACCCAAGAAGCGGCAGATCCAAGGAGACTTCCCTTCCTCCCCTGGGAGGAGCGGTACAGGAGCGCACCGCAGGAATCTGCTGGGTTTGGAGACTCCACATGGGGTTGTGTGCCAGAGATAGAAATGCTCAGTCACAGCCGGGTGAGCACAGAGTATGGCCGGAGACCGGGAAGACAGGAGTGATTGACTGCTTTTCTCTGGAGGCCCACTGAGGAGCGGGGCCCTGAGCTCTCAGCTCCTCCGGGGCAGAGATTGGGAGGCCACCATTTTCACTCCCGTCCTCCAAAGCTGTACAGAAAGCTTGCAGGGAACAAAAGGTCCCGAGAGCAAACCCAAGATTACTTAGCCCGGGCCCCCAGAAAGGGCGGGGCAATTCCGCCTCCAGCAAAGACAGTTGAGAATCACTGCAACAGGCCCCTCCCCCAGAAGATCAGCAAGAACATCCAGCCAAGACCAAGTTTACGAATCAATGAGAACTGTAAAACTCCAGTGCTAGGGGAATACAGCACATAGAATTCATGGCTTTTTTCCCCATGATTCTAGTCTTTCAAGGTCAATTATTTTAATTTTTTTTTCTTTTATTTTTTTGAATTTTTCTTTTTCCCTTTTTCAACCATCATCTTATTAATCCCTTTTTTTAAAATCTTTTTTTATTTTTCATGTTTAGAGTCATATTCTATCCCTTCATAGTAGTTAACCTTATTTTTGGTATATATATAAGTTGTTCTCTCTTTAAAATTTTGGGATACAGTTTCTTCTAACAAACCAAAATATACCCTAAATCTCTAGTGTATGGCTTTGTTCTAGTCTCCTGCATGATCATATTCTCTCCCTTTTTTTTTTAATTCCTCTTCTTTCTTTTTTCAACCAACTTATCAATTCCTTTTATAAAATCTTTTATAATTTTCATATTTACAGTCATATTCCATCCCTTCATTGTATTTACCATTATTTTTGCACATATCTAAGTTTTTCTTTCTTTAACATTTTGGGAGGCACTTTCTACTAACAGACCAAAATATGCTCCAAATCTAGTGTGTGGCACTGATCTATGCACCAGCCTGATCATATTTGATCATATTCTTTTTTTTTTATCTTTTTCTTTTTCTTTTTTTTTTCTTTTTTCTTTCTTTCCCATTCTTTACCCCAGTTTCAGGTCTCTTCTGATTTGTTTAGTGTATATTTTTCTGGGGTCGTAGTTACCCTGTTAGCATTTTGTTCTCTCATTCATCTCTTCTCCCCTGGACAAAATGACAAGACAGAAAAAAATCACCTCAAAAAAAAGAACAAGAGGCAGTACCAACTGCCAGGGACCTAACCAATACGGACATTAGTAAGATGTCGGAACTAGAGTTCAGAATGACGATTATAAAGATACTAGCTGGGTTTGAAAAAAAGCATGGAAGATATTAGAGAAACCCTTTCTGGAGAAATAGAAGAACTAAAATCTAACCAAGTCGAAATCAAAAAGGCTATTAATGAGGTGCAATCAAAAATAGAGGCATTGGGCACCTGGGTGGCTCCGTCGTTAAGCATCTGCCTTCGGCTCAGGTCATGATCCCAGGGTCCTGGGATCGAGCCCCGCATCGGGATCCCTGCTCCGCAGGAAGCCTGCTTCTCCCCCTCCCGCTCCCCCTGCTTGTGTTCCCTCTCTGGCTGTCTTTCTGTCAAATAAATTAAAAAAACCTTTAAAAAAAAAAATGGAGGCATTAACTGCTAGGATAAATGAGGCAGAAGAGAGAATCAGTGAGATAGAGACCAAATAATGGAAAATAAAGAAGCTGAGAAAAAGAGAGATAAACAACTACTGGATCACGAGGACAGAATTTGAGAGATAAGTGATACCATAAGCGAAACAACATTAGAATAATTGGGATCCCAGAAGAAGAAGAAAGAGAGAGAGGGACAGAAGGTATATTGGAGCAAATTATAGCGGAGAACTTCCCTAATTTGGGGAAGGAAACAGGCATCAAAATCCAGGAGGCACAGAGAACCCCCCTCAAAATCAATAAAAATAGGTCAACACCCCAACATCTAATAGTAAAACTTACGAGTCCCAGAGACAAAGAGAAAATCCTGAAAGCAGCTCGGGACAAGAGATCTGTGACCTACAATGGTAGAAACATTAGATTGGCAACAGACCTATCCACAGAGACCTGGCAGGCCAGAAAGGACTGGCATGATATATTCAGAGCACTAAATGAGAAAAATATGCAGCCAAGAATACTATACCCAGGTACACTGTCATTGAAAATAGGAGAGATAAAAAGCTTTCAGGACAAACAAAAACTAAAGGAATTTGCAAACATCAAACAAGCCCTACAAGAAATATTGAAAGGGGCCCTCTAAGCAAAGAAAGAGCCTAAAAGTAACATGGACTGAAGGAACACAGACAATATGCAGTAACAGTCACCTTACAGGCAATACAATGGCACTAAATTCCTATCTTTCAATAGTTACCCTGAATGCAAATGGGCTAAATGCCCCAATCAAAAGACACAGGCTATCAGACCGGATCAAAAAACAAGACCCATCGATATGCTGTCTGCAAGAGACTCATTTTAGACCCAAAGACACCTCCAGATTGAAAGTGAGGGGGTGGAAAACCATTTACCATGCTAATGGACATCAACAGAAAGCTGGGGTGGCAATCCTTATATCAGACAAATTAGATTTTTAACCAAAGACTATAATAAGAGATGAGGAAGGACACTACATCCTACTTAAAGGGTCTATCCAACAAGAAGATCTAACAATTGTAAATATCTATGCACCTAACATGGGAGCACCCAATTATATAAGCCAATTAATAACAAAAGCAAAGAAATACATCAACAATAATACGATAATAGTAAGGGACTTTAACAGCCCCCTCACTGAAATGGACAGATCATCTAAGCAAAAGCTCAACAAGGAAATAAAAACTTTAAATGACACACTGGACCAGATGGACTTCACAGATATTTTCAGAACATTCCATCCCAAAGCAACAGAATACACATTCTTCTCTAGTGCCCATGGAACATTCTCCAGAATAGATCAAATCACAAATCAGGTCTCAACGGGTACCTAAAGATTGGGATCATTCCCTGCATATTTTCAGATCACAGTGCTTTGAAACTAGAACTCAGTCACAAGAGGAAAATCAGAAAGAACTCAAATACATGGAGGCTAAAGAGCATCCTACTAAAGAATGAATGGGTCAACCAGAAAATTAAAGAAGAATTTTAAAAATTCATGGAAATAAATGAAAATGAAAACACAACTGTTCAAAATCTTGGGGATGCAGTAAAGGCGGTCCTAAGAGGAAAGTATATAGCAATACAAGCCTTTCTCAAGAACCAAGAAAGGTCTCAAATACACAACCTAACCCTACACCTAAAGGAGCTGGAGAAAGAACAGCAACTAAAGCCTAAACCCAGCAGGAGAAGAGAAATAATAAAGATCAGAGCAGAAATCAATGAAATAGAAACCAAAAGAACAGTGGAACAGATCAACAAAAGTAGGAGCTGGTTCTTTGAAAGAATTAGCAAGATGGATAAACCCCTGGCCAGACTTACCAAAAAGAAAAGAGAAAGGACCCAAATAAATAAAATCATGAATGAAAGAGGAGAGATCACAACCAACACCAAAGAAATACAAACAATTATAAGAACATATTATGAGCAACTATATTCCAGCAAATTAGGTAATCTGGAAGAAATGGATGCATTCCTAGAGACATATCAACTACCAAAACTGAACCAGGAAGAAATAGAAAACCTGAACAGACCCATAACCACTAAGGAAATTGAAGCAGTAATCAAAAATCTCCCAACAAACAAAAGCCCAGGGCCAGATGGCTTCCCAGGGGAATTCTACCAAACATTTAAAGAAGAATTAATACCTATTCTTTTGAAACTGTTCCAAAAAATAGAAATGGAAGGAAAACTTCCAAACTCGTTTTATGAGGCCACCCTTACCTTGATCCCAAAACCAGACAAAGACCCCATCAAAAAGGAGAATTACAGACCAATATCCCTGATGAACACGGATGCAAAAATTCTCACCAAAATACTAGCCAATGGGATCCAACAGTACATTAAAAGGATTATTCACCACGACCAAGTGGGATTTATCCCTGGGCTGAAAGGTTCGTTCAACATCCATGAATCAGTCAATGTGATACAATACATTAATAAAAGAAAGAACAAGAACCATATGATCCTCTCAATAGATGCAGAAAAGGCATTTGACAAAGTACAGCATCCTTTCTTGATTAAAACTCTTCACAGTATAGGGATAGAGGGTACATACCTCAATATCATAAAAGCCATCTATGAAAAACCCACAGCGAATATCATTCTCAATGGGGAAAAATCGAGAGCTTTCCCCCTAAGGTCAGGAACACGGCAGGGATGTCCACTATCACCACTGCTATTCAACATAGTACTAGAAGTCCTAGCCACAGCAATCAGACAACAAAAAGAAATAAAAGGCATCCAAAATGGCAAGGAAGAAGTCAAACTCTCACTCTTTGAAGATGATATGATATTTTATGTGGAAAACCCAAAAGACTCCACCCCAAAACTGCTAGAACTCATACAGGAATTCAGTAAAGTGGCAGGCTATAAAATCAAGCCACAGAAATCAGTGGCATCCCTATACACCAACAAGACAGAAGAAAGAGAAATTAAGGAGTCGATCCCATTTACAACTGCACCCAAACCATAAGCTACCTAGGAATAAATCTAACCAAAGAGGCAAAGAATCTGTACCAGAAAACTATAAAATATTGAGGAAGACACAGAGAAATGGAAAAATGTTCCATGCTCATGGATTGGAAGAACAAATATTGTGAAGATGTCAATGCTACCTAGAACAATCTACACATTTAATGCAATCCCTATCAAAATACCATCAACTTTTTTCAAAGAAATGGAACAAATAATCCTAAAATTTGTATGGAACCAGAAAAGAACCCGAATAGCCAAAGGAATGTTGAGAAAGAAAAGCAAAGCTAGAGGCATCACAATTCCGGACTTCAAGCTCTATTACAAAGCTGTCATCATCAAGACAGTATGGTACTGGCACAAAAACAGACACAGAGATCAATGGAACAGAATAGAGAGCCGAGAAATGGACCCTCAACTCTATGGTCAACTAATCTTCGACAAAGCAGGAAAGAATGTCCAATGGAAAAAAGACAGTCTCTTCAACAAATGGTGTTGGGAAAATTGGACAGCCACATGCAGAAGAATGAAACTGGACCATTTCCTTACACCACACACAAAAACAGACTCAAAATGGTTGAAAGACCTAAATGTGAGACAGGAGTCCATCAAAATCCTAAAGGAGAACACAGGCAGCAACCTCTTCGACCTCAGCTGCAGAAACTTCTTTCTAGAAACATTGCCAAAAGCAAGGGAAGCAAAGGCAAAAATGAACTATTGGGACTTCATCAAGATAAAAAGCTTTTGCACAGCAAAAGAAACAGTCAACAAAACCAAAAGACAACCGACAGAATGGGAGAAGACATTTGCAAATGACATATCAGATAAAGGGCTAGTATCCAAAATCTATAAAGAACTTATCAAACTCAACACCCAAACAACAAATAATCCAATCAAGAAATGGGCAGAAGACATGAACAGACATTTTTCCAAAGAAGACATCCAAACGGCCAACAGACACATGAAAAAGTGCTCAACATCACTTGGCATCAGGGAAATCCAAATCAAAACCTCAAAGAGATACCACCTCACACCAGTCAGAATAGCTAAAATTAACAAGTCAGGAAACGACAGACGTTGGCAAGGATGTGGAGAAAGGGGAACCCTCCTACACTGTTGGTGGGAATGCAAGCTGGTGCAGCCACTCTGGAAAACAGTACGGAGGTTCCTCAAAAAGTTGAAAATAGAGTTACCATACGACCCAGCAATTGCACTACTGGGTATTTACCCCAAAGATACAAATGTCATGATCCAAAGGGGCACATGCACCCCAATGTTTATAGCAGCAATGTCCACAATAGCTAAACTATGGAAAGAGTCAAGATGTCCTTCGATGGATGAATGGATAAAGAAGATGTGGTATATATATACAATGGAATATTATGCAGCCATCAAAAGGAATGAAATCTTGCCATTTGCAATGACGTGGATGGAACTGGAGGGTATTATGCTGAGCGAAATAAGTCAATCAGAGAAAGACGTGTATCACATGATCTCACTGATATGAGGAATTCTTAATCTCAGGAAACAAACTGAGGGTTGCTGGTGTGGTGGGGGGTGGGAGGGATGGGGTGGCTGGGTGATGGACACTGGGGAGGGTATGTGCTATGGTGAGTGCTGTGAATTGTGTAAGACTGATGAATCATAGACCTATACCTCTGAAACAAATAATACATTATCTGTTAAAAAAAAAAAAGAAGAAGATAGTAGGAAGGGAAAAATGAAGGGGGGGAATCGGAAAGGGAGATGAACAATGAGAGACTATGGACTCTGAGAAACAAACTGAGGGTTCTAGAGGGGAGGGGGTTGGGGGGATGCGTTAGCCTGGTGATGGGTATTAAAGAGGGCACATATTGAATGGAGCACTGGGTGTTATACGCAAACAATGAATTATGGAACACTACATCAAAAACTAATGATGTAATGTATGGTGATTAACATAATAAAATAAAATAAAATTTTAAAGGCAAAAAAAATAAAATAAAATATATTGGGGGGGCACCTGGGTGGCTCAGTCAGTTAAGCGGCTGCCTTGGACTTGGGTCATGGTCCCAGGGTCCTGGGATCAAGCCCTGTGTCAGGCTCCCTGCTCAGCAGGGAATCTGCTTCTCCCTCTCCCTCTGCCTGTCACTCCCCCTGCTTGTGCTCTCTCTCTCACTCTCTCAAATAAATAAATAAAATCTTTTTAAAAAAGGAAATATATTGAAAGGGATAAATTACCTGACTGCTCCAATGTATCTGGGGCCCCACATGTAGCTAAAGGAACCCTCCTTTTAATATGAACAAATATGTATGACCCTCTCTCAAGATTCAGTAAATAATACAGGATAATTACAAGCAGCATAACGAGCACTAAATAAATTTAAATCAACTGACTGAATGTTAACCATCTTCCAAAGACATGGACAGTGAATGAAATGGTAAGAATGGCATATCACGGTTAGAAAATTCCTCTGTATAAATTATTCTGAGCCAGATATATTACCTGTCCCAAGGTCCTGAGGCCAAAGTGCCTGGGATTAGTTATTCTTTTTAGTTGTTGACTCCATTTTGTTTCTTTCAGACATCAACTGTTATTGGTTCCAGCTCCAATTTTGAGTAGACAACTTCAGACCCAGATTCTTTTTTTTTTTTAAGATTTTATTCATTTTGTCAGAGAGAGAGAGAGAGCACAAGCAGGCAGAGGGAGAAGCGGGCTCGCCATTGAGTAAGGAGCCTGATGCGGGACTTGATCCCAGGACTCTGGGATCATGATCGGAGCTGAAGGCAGCCGCTCAACCGACTGAGCCACCCAGGTGTCCCCAGACCCAGATTCTTAATCATAGATGTCCTGTTTGGCATCTGACATTTTAAAAGTTTGTGAGTGAGCCATGAGTTCAATGCCTGTTGTATGGTGAGATATGTAGAATAAGAAATTCATCTGCTTTTTTTATTATTATTATTCAATTTATTTAAACTGAAAAACAGGGGCACTTGGCTGACTCAGTAAGAACAGCATGTAACTCTTAATCTCGGGGTTGTGATTTCAAGCCCCATGTTGGGTGTAGAGATTACTAAAAAAAATTAAACAAACTTTAAAAGAATAATAAACTAAAAAACAAAAACTTCACCCACTTCTCCCAGCTCCCACCTCTGGCAACCTCCAATCTGTTCTCCATGAGTTTGATTTTGTTGTTGTTGTTGTTGTTGTTGTTGTTGTTTAGATTCCACATATAAGAGCACACATACGGTATCTGTCTTTCTTTCTTATTTACTTAGCCTAATGCCCTCAAGGTCCATCCATGTTGTCACAAATGGCCAGATTTCATCATTTTTATGGCTGAATAATATTCTATTATATGTATTTATGTATGCATGAATAAATATATAGCACATTTTTTATTCATCCATCCATCAGTAAACACAGGCTGTTTCCATATCTTGGCTATTGTAAATAATATTACAATGAACATGGGATGCATATATCTTTTTGAGTTGTTTTCTTCAGATAAATACCCAGAAGTGGAATTTTGAATCATATGGTAGTTCTATTTTTAATTTTTTGAAGAACTTCCATACTGTTTTCATAGTGGCTGCACCAATTTACATTCTCACCAACAGTGCACAAGGGTTCCCTTTTCTCCACATCCACATTATTTCTAGTCTATTTGGTAATAGCCATTCTAATAGGTGTGAGGTGATATCTCATTGTGGTTTTGATTTGTATTTCCCTGGGGATTCATAATGTAGTGCATAGTTTCATGTACCTGTTGGCCATCTGTATGTCTTCTTTAGTATATTCAGATCTTCTACCCATTTTTTAATAATATTGAGTTTTTGCTATTAAGTTACATGAATTCTTTATATATTTTGGATATTAGCCCCTTATCAGATATAGGATTTACAAATATTTTCACCCATTCAGTAGGTTGCCTTTTTGTTTTGGTTTGGTTTCCTTTGCTATGCAGAAGCTTTTTAGTTTGATATAGTCCCACTTTTTTATTTTTGCTTCTTTTGCTTTTGCTCTTGGTATCAGATTCAAAAATCATCATCAAAACCTATGTCAAGGAGCTTACTGCCTACATTTTCTTCTAGGAGTTTTATGGTTTCACATTTTATGTTCAAGTCTTTATACATTTTGAGTTCATTTTTGTGTATGGTATAACATAGTGGTCTAGTTTCACTCTTTTGCTTGTGGCTGTCCAATTTTTCCAACACCATTTACTGAACAGACTGTCCTTTCCTCATTATATATTCTTGATTCCTTTGCTATAAATTAATCGACCATATATGTGTGGATTTCAGATAACATAATGTACAAGTCTCTCTTAGTCCTACAAAATCCTACTCCTATCCCCTGACATACTTTTATTCTCAGACTGGTGTGTATCTTTTTTGCTTTGCATTTACATACAAATATTTCTACATATAATTTTTTTTCAAGGTGATTTTAAAACAAACAATATTATAACTACCTATTGTTGGTAATTTGGTTTGTTTTCCTATTTGTTGACTTACCATTAGAGATCTGCCACATAATATTTTTGCAGTGTTCTAGATGATCTGTTATCCATTCCACATTACAGCTTCCTCCTCTATGTTCCTACTATCATAAGGGAGATGCCCAGAAATAAATTTCCCAGAATCCCTTTTAACTATGGTTCTGGGTTAAATTCTTTCTTCTTTTTTTTTTTTTTAAGATTTTATTTATTTATTTGACAGAGAGAGACACAGCGAGAGAGGGAACACAAGCAGGGCGAGTGGGAGAGGGAGACGCAGGCTTCCCACAGAGAGGGGAGCCTGATGCGGAGCTCGATCCCAGGACCCCGGGATCATGACCCGAGCCGAAGGCAGATGCCAAACGACTGAGCCACCCAGGTGCCCCTGGGTTAAATTCTTTCAGTAAGAGGTACTCCCACAAGACTGAAAAGGCAATAGAGAAGGAGAGCTAATATTTTCTAGCAGTTATTGCAGACAGATGTGTAGGCACATGGAAAAAGATGAGTTTACAGCAGTTTCTAGGAAAGTTCCTGAAAATCACCTGCTGCCCAAAGTGTAAAAAAAACCTCCTGTAGAGCAAGGATATTAATGAAGACTATTTGAAGGACATAGATTCCAACCATTTCTCTAGACACAGGTTTAATTCCTGGATCAAGTGGGGCCATTATTTCCCATGTTCTATTGTCAAGCTGCACCGCCAACTCTCTTAACTTTCTTTGCCTAAAGTTTGTTTTGATTCAGTGACCTTTTAGTTAATCTAGAGGCATCACTGTGAAGTCTACTCTGGTATTTTCTTAGGGATATTGCTGAGGACATTGATTCCTATATGAAAATCCATTGAGAAATTTCTTTCAGAACTAATTGCCAAAGGAAACATTTGCATATACAAGAAATGGGTGTGTTAATCATTAAACTAATCACTTGGTTGATAGTAAAATCAGAGTTAATTTACACTCAATTTTCGGGAACTGTGTAGGACACAGTAGCTTATGTGCATTGTATCTTCACTAGGTCTTTACCTTCTATACCTTCTATACTTTAACTTCTATACTCTACTGTATTTCTATGCTTTCTTTGGTCCTTATCTTTTAATTTACTTATATTTTCCAATTTTTCATGTATATGTTTGTATTTTTCACTACCTTCCCAATTAAGAAATATAATATATGCTAAGGTATAAAATTTTTAAAATACATGTAGCCCTGGGGTGCCTGGGTGGCTCAGGTGGTTAAGCGGCTGCCTTCAGCTCAGGTCATGATCTCAGGCTCCTGGGATCAAGCCCCATGTCGGGCTCCCTGCTCAGCAGGGCGTGTGCTTCTCCCTCTCCCTCTGTGCTCTCTCCCTCTCTCGCTCTTTCAAATAAATAAATAAAATCTTTAAAAAAAAAAAAATACGGGGGCGCCTGGGTGACTCAGATGGTTAAGCGTCTGCCTTCAGCTCAGGTCATGATCCCAGGGTCCTGGGATCGAGCCCCGCATCGGGCTCCCTGCTCCGCGGGAAGCCTGTTTCTCCCTCTCCCCCTGCCTCTCCCCCTGCTCATGTTCTCTCTCTCTCTCTGTATCTCTGTGTCTCAAACAAATAAATAAATAAAATCTTTAAAAAAAAAAAAAATACGTGTAGCCCAAGTTTCCTCAGACCTCAACATGTGAATACAAATGGGGTAACATAAATAATAACTAAAATTTTAATTTTACAAATTTTAGTTTATATTCCTATTTATTTATGAAAGTCTTTGGGTTTCTATAAAATACATCATATCTGCTCTCAATCAAATGTTTCTAGCAATCCCCAGTGGGTGTTTCACATGGACTTAAACACATCCATTTTTCTATCAGGCACCACCATGATAACTGAACACCAGAGACATATATTTCTTCCCTTAAGTGACAGGTCTAGATGAGTACTCAGGTCAGCAGGGCAACTCACCTCTTCATAGTCACTTATGAACCTAAGTTGATGGCTACTCTGCCTTTTTCAACATGTGACTTCCAAGGTTGCCCTGAGTGTTGACATCCGAGTCAACTGAAAGCAGTTTCAAAAAAAAGGCTGGAGAACTATGTGGGAAATTTTTGAGTCAAGCCTGAAAGTAGAATACATCGTTTATGTTCACATTCCACTGGATAGAACTTAGTCGACTACATGGTCACACACAACTACAATGGGGTCTGGGAAATGTAGTGTGGCTATATACCAAAAAGAAGAGAGAAAGGGATTTTGGCAAATAGTTAGTAGTCTCCTCCTCAGTATATTTTCTTCTACACTTTTTGCTATATTTTTTCAACAAAATCAGGATCACAAAAGAAACAAGCATTGGCGAGGATGTAGAGAAAAAGGAACACTCTTGCATTACTGGTGGGAATGCAAACTGGTGCAACCACTGTGGAAGACAGTATGAAGGTTCCACAAAAAACTAAAAATAGAACTGTGCCATGATCCAGTAATCACACTACTATTTACCCAAAGAATACAAAAACACTAATTCAAAGGGATATATGCACCCCTATATTTATTGCAGCATTATTTACAGTGGCCAAATTATGAAAGCAGCCCAAGTGTCCATCAATAGATGAATGGATAAGATGTGGTATATATACATAGTGGAATATTATTCAGCCATAAAAAGAATGAAATCTTGCCATTTGCAACATGGATGGAACTAGAGAGATAATGCTAAGCAAAATAAGTCAGTCAGAAAAAGATAAATACTAAGAAGATTTCACTCATATGTGACATTTCAGAAATAAAACAGATGAGCAAAGGAAAGAGAGAGAGAAAGACAAACCAAGAAATAGACTCTTAACTATAGAGAACAAACTGATGGTTACAGAGGGGAGGTGGGTGAGGAAATGGGTGAAATAGGTGATGGGAATTAAGGAGTGTACTTGTTGTTATGAGTGCTGGGTGATGTATGGAATCACTGAATCACTACATTGTACACCTGAAACTTATATAACACTGTAGGTTAACTGTACTGGAATTAAATTTTTTTTAATTAGGATCATATTGTATTCTTCTATATTCACTTAAAATCATATTAAGAATTTGCCTATCATAAAATTGTCTTCAAAAAACAATTTTAAAAGACAATATATTAGGGATGCCTAGGTGGCTCGGTCAGTTGAGCATCCGACTCTTGGTCTCAGCTCAGGTCATGACCTCATGGGTTGTGGGATTGAGTTCCTCGCTCAGCAGGGAGTCTGCTTGAAAGATTCTCTCCTTCTGCCCTTCCCCCCACTCATGCTCTCTCTTTCTCTCTCTCTCAAAATAAATAAATAAATCTTCAAAAAAAGAGAATATATTATTTTGTCTCATATAATAGATTTACCTGTTCTGCTGTTGGATATTTAACTTCTTTACATTTTTGGTTTAATAAATGAAATTGAAATTGAAATATTATATATAAATCTTTAGCAGCCTCTCTAAAATTTTTCTTAGGATAGAATCCTACAGTGGAATTATAGGGTCAAAGAACATATATAGAGGGTGTGTTTTATTCCTGTTCCACTTGATGAGGGGTGGGAGGGTTGAGTTAGCCCTGTTTTAGTCACATCCCAGTATAAATGCAGGAGATTTATCTTCTCCACCATCACCCCTCCAGGTGTCAAGGGCCCCATCTTCTATCTCAGGACATCTAAGGGTATTGTAAACCATCAAAAGGAGGTGTTTTTTGTTTGTTTGTTTGTTTGTTTGTATAAAGTAAAATGAGAACTGAACATAATCTGTCCTGATCACTGGGAGATATGCTGGCTACCAGACTTGCCAGGCTCCCACCAATGCCAATATAAAGGGCATCTATGTAGGTCCTCAGCACAGGCTATGTATAATATTCACTAAAATGAAAACAGAATGGTCCACAGACACTGGTGTTTCTCCCAGGTGATTCCCTGGTGCTAGCAGTGGATGTACTCAATGTAGTGTCAACTGGAGTCAACTCCATTCCTACCCACAAAAATCTCTGCACGTCCCAGTACCCCTTGACTCTGCCATATATATTTTTTTCTATTTTATTATGTTATGTTAATCACCATACATTACATCATTAGTTTTTGATGTGGTGTCCCATGATTCATTGTTTGCGTCTAACACCCAGTGCTCCATTCAGTACATGCCCTCTTTAATACCCATCACCAGGCTAACCCATCCCCCCACCCCCGCCCCTCTAGAACCCTCAGTTTGTTTCTCAGAGTCCATAGTCTCTCATGGTTCATCTCCCCCTCCGATCTCCCCCCCTTCATTTTTCCCTTCCACCATATACATTTTTAAGCATTTAGTGTCATTTAGATTCCCATAAGCTGCTGCAAACATTATGCAATGTGTTGATCCACAAACAAGTAAATAAGAAAAATTATATATTATAGAACAGGAATTGGTAAACTACAGCCTGTTTTTGTAAATAAAGTTTTATTGGAACACATTCACATCCATTCATTTACATGTTACCCATGGCAGCTTTTCACTACAGCTGCAGAGTTGAGCAGTTATGACAGAGACCTTATGAGCCCCCAAGCTTAAAATATTTACAGAACAAGGTCTCTAACCCCTGCTTGAGTTCATAGACTACTACTGAAGTATGTACTATATTCACATGCTACCCTATTCATCTGTTGAGCTGTCCAGCTCCAAGTAACTTTCTTATTCATAAATGTCCTATTTTATATTACTCATTGTTAATGCATCTGGCCTCCTTAACCATTTCTCCCACTTGTTATAATTTTTAAATTCCATTCCTCTCCTCCCATTCAATTTAGGTTCATAATTTTGCACAGATACTATGTTTCAGTCACCCAAGTTAATAATAAACATGTTAAGTGGCATTTTTCTCTCTGGAAATGGAGGACTTAAGTATTTTCAAATGCTTGGTGAACAGTACTACTGATACAGCTCTTTCTCTCCTTCCTACTAAATATTATGCTGTGTGTGTGTAGTCATGGTCATTTCTAACACAAAAGACTCCACAAACCCAGAATTACCTCATTGCGATAGAAACAAAGGGGAAAAGGAGTTAGACTTAAGAGAAAGCTAAAGTAAAACCATATCAAGGGGGCTTAAAAATAACAGAGTGTATTTCTTTCAGATAAACGTGCCCTTCTCTTTAGAGTCCTAAAAACTGCCCTTAAATGTAGAGTAAGATAGAAAGGATCATTAACATTAAAAGTCAATTAAAGAAATTCTAAAATTTATAGTACCTAAATCAAATTAAATAGCACAAAAGAAAACACACAGCTATTTAAGAAGTACATATAAAATTGTAAGATACTCTTGTCTCCTAGTTAAACAGCTAGTTAGTTAATCACTGTTTTCCAACTGACGTAACAAGGATGTCCTTGCGTGTATTATTTACAAGACCAAATACATGATTAATAAAAAGAAGCAGTTTAAAACACCCTCTTTTAATGTTTTTGTTATATAAGTGGACCCAGATTTGTGATTAAGAGAGGCATGTGAAAAAGTGGTATGAATCATTACTGATTTCCTGCCTTGCCCCTTTGCAAAGAAGCTCATCCTTTTCCCCAACTAAAAACATATAAAATATTGACAGTTATAAAACCATGTGGAAAGAAAGCAATTTGTTTTAAAAAAATTTTAATCTCTAATACAAAGCCTTCTTACCTAAATGCTCATGTCACTTAAGTCCTTCTTGGAGATACAAAAGTGATTCATAGTTTCATATAGTTGGAGATAATTTTAGAAAGAGCCTCTTTTGTTTAAATGAATATGAATCCTTTTGCCAAGTCTTGGAAACTGCTGCTTTCATTGCCATGTTGACTTTTAAAAGGTTAGATTGTCTTTGGTACTTTAACTAGAGTCTTGGGGAGGGGGGAGAAGGCCTAAAGAATCTCTGGAGACTTCTTTTACCTATATTACTAAGACCCTGTTTGATGAAATCCAAAAGATGCTCATGTAAAAATCAATTTTCAAAACTTCCCTAGTGTTGAACCATTTCCAAGTTTTTCATTCAGGAGTCCTTCCTAAACTAACATCTATCCTTCTGCATTTTTTCTTTCTTCCACATACTCTAGGAATTGCATATTAAATTTTCTCCCTCTCCCCCACTACTATTCCCAGTCCCATCTCTATATCCCCTTTATAATGTGTAAGAAAAGTATCTGTCTTTGACATCTCTAATCTTCCCTTTGAATATCTGTTTCCTTAACTTTGCTCTTTTCTCCAGGAATATAGCACCATATGCTGGACTCTGTATCAGTTATCTCCTGCTGTTGAAAAAATTACCCCAAAAGTTAGTGTCTTAAAAGAATACATATTTGGGGCGCCTGGGTGGCTCAGTCATTAAGCATCTGTCTTCGGCTCAGGTCATGATCCTAGGGTCCTGGGATCGAGCCCCGCGTCAGGCTCCCTACTCAGCGGGAGGCCTGCTTCTCCCTCTCCCACTCCCCCTGCTTGTGTTCCTTCTCTCGCTTTGTATTTCTCTGTCAAATAAATAAATAAAATCTTTAAAAAAAAAAAAAGAATACATATTTATTATCTCACACAGTTTCTGTAGGCCAGGAATTTGGATGTGGTTTGGCTGAATAGTTCTACCTTCAAGTCTCTCATGATGCTGAAGTCAAAATGTCAGCTGGGGTTTCAGTCTTCTGAAGGCTTCAGTAGGGCTGGTAAATCCACTTCCAATGGCTCATTCAGATACCTGGCAAATTAGTGCTGATTGTTGGCAGAAGGCCTTAGTTCCTCACCATAAGAAACTCTCTCTAGGGCTGCTCGAGTGACCTCACAACATGGCAGCTAGCTTTCCCCAGAATGATTAGATTTAATGAGTAATGCAGAAGCCCCAATATCTTGTGACCTAACTTTGGGAGTCATTTCCACAATGTCCTATTGGTTACAAAGGCAACCCTCATTCAAAGTCTTAGAGACAACACAAGACAGCAACTAACAAGAAGCAAGAATCGCTGGCAGCCATCTTGGAAGTTACCACAGACCCTAATTGCCCAAGGCCTTCCACCCAGGCCTGCCTATACTGATCCTGCCAGTCTTCTCCAGATGGCCTCCAAAGCAAATCTTTAGTACATTTATCCTCTTAGTTCCCTATTCTTTACTAAGCATAGCTTTGCTGATCAGATAAGACAATTTTTGTTAATGTATTCAGAGAATGCTGCAGGGGAAAAGTATTACTTCTAGCTCACATTCTCCTTCATCAGAGAATAAAAGAGCCAAGGCCTTGACAAAGCACTAACTCTAGTGGAGGAAACATCAGGTATACTACAAACAGATGGGGAAAATGTCCTTGTATTAAGTCCTGGAAAATGTTACCATATAGGCATATACCTGCTTCCACAACTCCTAAGTCCAAATTTATAGGGACAGTATGGGCAATAGAATAATTCTAGTCACAAGTTTGTACTTCAGCTCTCTGACTCTTGGCTGAAATTAAGCAGACCATGCTCTGATCCCTGTGCACACTTGTGTATCCTCAGAGTCTGGCAGAGAATAAGCATCCAATAAATACCAGTTCAATGAAAGAAGGAAGATCCAGACACACTTGATTTCTCAATAAATGATAGTACTGATGCAGTTACCCACCTGCCTTCCAGAAACTCAAGAGGTACAACTTCAATAAAGAAGAACAGAGAGAAAACAAAAGAAAATTTGTTAAACACACTTTAAATCAATAATAGCAACACAGTTACTATTAAAAGAGAAGAATTAGAAGCAGAGCTCTCTGAAATTAAAAAAGCAGGACAGGGATGACTTCATTCAGGTTATGTCTTTGAGATTAAAAATAGAATTACAAACAGCACTTATCAGAGACTAACATTTACTGAACATCTAACTTGGACCATGCACTTTGCATACATTAGCCATCCTCTTTCAACAACCTGCAGGATAGATATTAGAAACCTCATTCCAAAGGAAAAAATAAGTAAGAAGCATGGCTAATTAGAGATAAAGAGCTGGACTTCAAACCCAGGTTTGTCCGACTCCAAAGCACAAACTTTTCTCCAATGCTCTGCTGACTAACTTGTTGCCCTTAATCAAAAACCAGGCTTACAAGGTGTTACCAAAGGAATTTAAGGTAGACCCATGGCTCCCCTGTCATCTTCCTGGGTTCATAGGTACAGGTATTGTCAGTTGGCCCAAGGCAACTGAAAGCTTGCCCAACAGGCAGACCTGCCCGACCCAGGTACTTTATAGGGTTTGTCACTGACTATACAGCTTTCCTGGGGAGTAAAGAAAAGATATGACAGGGTTAAAGCTAACCTCAGCACTGAAGCCTGTAAACTGCGGTGATGTGTACAATTTGTTTGGAGGAGGGTAGAGAAGAATGCAATATCAATACGTCTTAAAAAACAGTAAGTTAAATTCACTTTTCCCCTATTGGTGTATAGATATATGCAAAGGGTTGATTTCTCTGTATATCATTGCTTTTTTTATTCTGTAGCAACATTCATTGCTGCACAAGAGTTCTAAGCTATCATAAAGGATTTTAATAAGAAAGAGAAGAAAATTATTCTCCATGCTTACATATGGCCACCAAGCACACAACCTCCAAAAAAACCATTTATAAACTACAGATTTGGAGTTTCAAGGATGTTAGAAACATAATGTGCTGAATTCTATCATCTGATTATTCAGTGCTAAACAACCCTAAAATCCTTAAGAAAGGGGAAAAAATGAAATTCTCCTTCAGAGAATTACTAATAAATTTGCAATCTATCTAATCCTCCATGGCAAGCAGTAAGAAATGGTAGCTTTTTATTTCTTAAAATTTCATAACAAACTTTTGAAAGTGTTTCCATTCTCTTCTTTGCATGTCATTGAGAATTTGTCTTAAAATCCAAGTTATCTAGAATTTTAATAACTTCTACATTTCAGCTTTGCCCTGGCATTGTGGAAGATATAAAGAAGTATAAGATTTGTCTTTTTCTTTACAACAGTGGTTCGCAAATGTGAGCATGCATCCAGATCATCTGGAAGGCTTCTTCACATACAGAGTGCTGGGCCCCATACCTGGAATTTCTAATTCAGCAACTCTGGGGTGAGACCTAAAAAATAATAGCTCCAACAAATTCTCAGAAGATGCTGATGCTATGGTCCAGGGACTACACTTGGGAGAACCAATACTATAGAACTAAGTCTCCAGTCCAGATTAAGGAGGCAAGACATAGACACCTATGAAGTGAGGTGATTCTCAAAAGCAGCATAAGATCAAGCACAAACTCAGAGAGACAAGGGTTATAAGAGAGAGTGATATAAGAACTCTAAGAAGAGAGTGATAGCATGGGCACTAGTCATCATAAAAGAGGCAAGATCACGGTTAGCTCTCACCGAATGAGCAGGAGGAACTGGAGGAAGGGCATCTCAGACCTAGGTATACATGTTGTCTTTGAGAAAGCAACCAAACCACTCTGAGAAGAGATTCTCCACTGGTCAGCAAAGGTTGATACATGTGAAAAGGTATGGAAGGGCCAGCAAATGCAAACTAAAGGATTCATGGGCTTTAGGGACCACTGAAGGTTCTTTAGTGGGAGAGTGATGATTTTAGTAAGGACTGTGAGGATTTTGGTGAGGATTAAAAGGCAACAACTTATACATTTGTGGTGCGGGGAGAGACTAGAAAGGGAAAGGCACAAGCCAGACGGTAAATGCTGTGATCTAGGCCTGATGTGATAAAAGCTTGAGAGGGGTGAAGGCAATGAAAATCAAGAGAAAGAGACAAACTGAAAGAGCTAGAGAACTTACTGACTTACCTGATACGAAGACCAGTGCAAAGGAGGGAAAGGGGAATCAAAGTTTACTGAGGTTATGAACCGTATGATTGGGAGAAAACTATAACAAAATATTTTACTTTGTTGGACAATGCCCAAATATTTCTGCTGACAATATAATATCAGAAGGTACTGATTTTTAGGGAGGAATGGGAGAGTATATTTTGGCAACTTTCAAACTCTCCCTAATCTTACAGGGTCAGGATTTCAAGTCTGAATCTCATTTGTGTCCAAACCCATCTAAACTCTTTAAAAAGTGATTTCCTGTTTTAAAGAGAAAAATATATATTTTTTTTTAAAAATTATTCAAAGGGCTTAAATACTTCTTAGACATCAAACAACCCTTAAGAAATAATATTTTGATGATTTAAGTAAAATTAATCAAAAACATATGGATTGAATTTCCTCTCAAATACATATCATATTTAGAAAGTAAGGTTAAGACTGCTTCATAAAATGAGCTTGCTCTTTTATCAAACCCAACATGGCTGAAAAACTCTTCAAACATTTAAATTCCAGCCAGGTTTGTTGTACCCTGGTTTCTGTGTTATTGAATATCAGAATCTTTCAGGCCATTTTACTTTTTTTAGGCAATGAATCATGACATTGGTTTCCATAAGACATAATATTTATGGACTGTTTTGACATATACATCTGCAAAATAAGGTAATGCAGTTGAATCCACCGAATGCTCCAGTGAAAGCCTCCATATACACACAATAGTGCCCATTGCTTTCAGTAACCTAGGATGGTGGTTTTCATATTTGGCAAGAGAGAATGTTCTCCTGAGTAAACCCACTTCCCTAAGGAGTCATAAGGGAAGCTAACTAGCTTGCTAGCTGTGGCCGACTCAGCACTCCCACCACCAACCTACATGCACACGTGCGCACACAAACACTCACACACAGAACAGCAAAATTGTATTGCTTTTGTGTTTTCCTTGTATATTCTGATTTCCCTTTAGCACAAATTCCATTACGCTTATCTTAGACTTTGTCATTCCCAAACCCTGTTACTTATCTTCCCATACTTCTAATCTCTACCTCTCTGATTCCTGCATTACACTCCTTCAAAGCCCTGCTCCTCCTCTATAAAAATAGGTAACAACAGGCTATTCGTTAGATAAACAAATCCATAATTTCTTCACACATGAGGGTTAAGAAGACCCTTATGGGTCACTTAGTTCAGCCCCCTTGTTATCAGACAAGTGAAGAGAGGTTCCCTACAAGACACAGCTGGTCAGTAGCTGAGCGAGGATTAAAATGCAAGTCTCCAGATTTCCTTTCCACTTTAGTTCCACATTATACCACATTACCTCTTTGACACCAGCTTTCTACAAGTGACTGCATGACTCCTGAGTGACTGTCCTTTTCTTTAAATCAAAAATGAAACATTTCCCTAGCTGATTGCTCAGTCATTTGCTCTTAACTTTCTGGAACTATCCCAGCTACAACGTTTATGATAAGCTTTCTTAGAGGATGCTGGGGGCAGGAGAGGTATTATTGGTCAAAAGAGCATTTCCAGGGTGCTCATATCATATTTCATTATTTACAACTGCTGATTCAACTCATGCCTAGAGCTAGATCTGTTCCACACAATCACGCTTATTAGTTAAGGGCAGTGATTCGCAAGTGGGAGTGACTTTTGCCCCCCCAAGGGACATTTGTCAATGTCTGAAAACATTTTTGGTTTTCAAAACTGAGGAATGCTACTGGCATCTAGTGGGTAGAGGCCAGGGACACTGCTAAACCTCCAACAATGCACAAGATAGCCCCCCACAACAAAGAATTATCTAGTCCCAAATGGCAATAGAGTTCAGGGCCATATTTTAGGAGAGGGGGCTGTTGTAGACATCTATACAAGAATTTCAGCACATTTCTAGGTTTGCAGAAAATAGCTAGACCCTTCTGTCTTGGAGCATTCATTCAGCACCTATTATTATGTGCTAGGCACTGCACTAGGTATTGCTGCCAAATTTATATTAGAAACATAGAAGGCTGTTGTCTTACAAGGTTCTAGATACAGTGAAAGACAGAATCTTCAGCCAGATAGGTTCATGAGCATGCTACATTAAAGACAAATAAAATGCTGAACCTTTGGAAGGCATGATGTGCCTCACCCATTCCTGGGATCAACAACAGCAACTTGGACCTGGTGGAGAACTTTCAAAAGATGAATGCGGTGTCAGTGCCCCAAAGCCATCCAAGAACAACTAGACAGGCATCTGTAAAGAATGCTTTGCAAAGTGAAAAATGGCCACGTGGTTTCTTTTGTTGTTGTTATTGTTGTTCTGCCAAGTGAAAAGCAAAGTATGCTTTAAATATTTCAAGAAAGAAAAATCTCCCTTTGATACCATGTCTTATTCACTTTTACCAAAATGTCATTCTGTCAGGCTGGGTGCTATCTGGGACATATCAAAAGCCTCTTTTATCAGTGTTATTCCTACTTTGAACACATTCCTTTAATTTAAGTCAGTATGACTGGTTTGTATTAAAATATTGGAAAGGTTCTTGGGTTCAGACTGATAGTAAATCCATAAAAAAGCAAATGGCTTTTCCTTTTCCGGGAAATCTAATTAAATGTTGTGAAAACAAATGTGCTCTGGTGTGGCATATAATAGAATAATATTGAAGAATAAATATTGAGTGTCTGTTGTTCAGTAAGCTCTTTGAACTCAGGAGAATGTGAGAAAAATACCTTCCCAAGCTAGGGGATCTAGCTAGGGAAATAAGGAATGACAAATGCTCCCTCCAAGCTACTCCAGATCCTCCATGCTATAGAAACCTTAAATCAATTTAAGGGAAGACCTCCTCTACAGGCTCAGGTAATATAGCTCTCCTGCCAGGTAGCAAACTTTCTATCTGAGGGGTTTTATCTCACCTATAGTCCCTACCAGAATCCTCAAGTGAGAAAAAAACATATGCCTGGGGCTTTTATCTCCCTCTCAGCCCCTCCCCCCTACCACCACACTCAATCTGACTTGGTAATGGTAGCTCCCTCCACAAGATGGAGGTCAGAGATGTATCATGAAAGAAGTTGCTGTGGCTCTCTGGAAAACAGTATGGAGGTTCCTCAAAAAGTTGAAAATAGAGCTACCATACAATCCAGCAATTGCACTACTGGGTATATACCCCAAAGATACAAATGTCATGATCCGAAGGGGTACATGCACCCCGATGTTTAGAGCAGCAATGTCCACAATAGCCAAACTATGGAAAGAGCCAAGATGTCCATCAACAGATGAACGGATAAAGAAGATGTGGTGTATATATACAATGGAATATTATGCAGCCATCAAAAGGAATGAAATCTTGCCATTTGCAATGACGTGGATGGAACTGGAGGGTATTATGCTGAGCGAAATAAGTCAATCAGAGAAAGACGTGTATCATATGACCTCACTGATATGAGGAATTCTTAATCTCAGGAAACAAACTGAGGGTTGCTGGTGTGGTGGGGGGTGGGAGGGATGGGGTGGCTGGGTGATAGACATTGGGGAGGGTATGTGCTATGGTGAGCACTGTGAATTGTGTAAGACTGTTGAATCACAGACGTGTACCTCTGAAACAAATAATACATTATACGTGAAAAAAAAAAAAAGAAGAAGAAGATAGCAGGAGGGGAAGAATGAAGGGGGGGAAATCGGAGGGGGAGACAAACCATAAGAGACTATGGACTCTGAAAAACAAACTAAGGGTTCTAGAGGGGAGGAGGGTGGGGGGATGGGTTAGCCTGGTGATGGGTATTAAAGAGGGCACGTTCTGCATGGAGCACTGGGTGTTATACGCAAACAATGAATCATGGAACACTACATCAAAAACTAATGATGTAATGTATGGTGATTAACATAATTTAAAAAAATAAAAAATAATAAAAGTTTAAAAAAATAAAAAAACTAATGATGTAATGTATGGTGATTAACATAATATAATAATAATTAAAAAAAAAAGAAGTTGCTGTGGCTGATGTCAAAGAGGTTATTGCCTATGTTCTCCTCTAGGATTCTGATGGATTCCTGTCTCACACTGAGGTCTTTCATCCATTTTGAGTTTATCTTTGTGTATGGTGTTAGAGAATGGTCAAGTTTCATTCTTCTGCATGTGGCTGTCCAATTTTCCCAGCACCATTTATTGAAGAGACTGTCTTTTTTCCATTGTATATTTTTTCCTGCTTTGTGGAAGATTATTTGACCATAGAGTTGAGGGTCCATATCTGGGCTCCCTATTCTGTTCCGTTGGTCTATATGTCTGTTTTTGTACCAGTACCGTGTTGTCTTGGTGATCACAGCTTTGTAATATAGCTTGAAATCGGGCAACGTGATGCCCCCAGCTTTGTTTTTCTTTTTCAACATCTCCTTGGCAATTCGGGGTCTTTTCTGATTCCATACAAATTTTAGGATTGTTTGTTCCAGCACTTTGAAAAATGTCATTGGAATTTTGATCAGGATAGCACTGAAGGTATAGATTGCTCTGGTTAGCATAGACATTTTAACAATGTTTATTCTTCTGATCCATGAGCATGGAATGTTTTTCCATCTTTGTCTTCTTCAATTTCTTTCATGAGTGTTCTGTAGTTCCTAGAGTATAGATCCTTTACCTCTTTGGTTAGGTTTATTCCGAGGTATCTTATGGTTTTTGGTGCTATTGTAAATGGAATCGTTTCTCTAATTTCTCTTTCTACAGTTGCGTTGTTAGTGTATAAGAAAGCAACTGATTTCTGTGCATTGATTTTGTATCCTGCCACATTACTGAATTGCTGGATGAGTTCTAGTAATTTGGGGGTGGAGTCTTCTGGGTTTCCCACATAAGGTATCATGTCATCTGCGAAAAGAGAGAGTTTGACTTCTTCTTTGCCAATTTGAATACCTTTTATTTCTTTTTGTTGTCTGATTGCTGTTGCTAGGACTTCTAGTACTAGTGGCAACAGTGGGCATCCTTGACATGTTCCTGATCTTAAGGGAAAGGCTCTCAGCTTTTCCCCATTGAGGATGATATTTGCTGTGGATTTTTCATAGATGGATTTTATGAACTTGAGGAATGTTCTCTCTATCCCTATACTTGGAAGAGTTTTAATCAGGAAAGGAAGCTGTATTTTGTCAAATGCTTTTTCTGCATCAATTGAGAGGACCATATGGTTCTTCTCTCTCCTCTTATTAATGTGTTCTATCACATTGATTGATTTGCGAATGTTGAATCACCCTTGCATCCCGGGGATAAATCCCACTTGGTCGTGGCGGATGATCCTTTTAATGTATTGTTGGATCCTATTAGCTAGGATTTTGTTGAGGATTTTGGAATCCATATTCATCAGGCATATCGGTCTGAAATTCTCCTTTTTGATGGGGTCTTTGCCTGGTTTGGGGATTAAGGTGCTGGCCTCACAGAGTGAGTCTGGAAGCTTTCCTTCTGTTTCTATTTTTTGAAACAGCTTCAGGAGAATAGGTATTATTTCTTCTTCAAATGTTTGGTAGAATTCCCCAGGGAATCCATCAGGCCCTGGACTCTTGTTTTTTGGGAGGTTTTTGATCACTGCTTCAATCTCATTACTGGTTACGGTGATGGGTATTAAGGAGGGCACGTACTGCATGGAGCACTGGGTATTATACGAAAACAATGAATCATGGATCACCACATCAAAAACTAATGATGTATTGTATGGTGACTAACATAATAAAATTAAATTAAAAAAAAAAAGAAGATGGAGGTCAGAGTTTATCTCTGTTTTCAGTGTCTATCTTTTTTTTTTTTTAAGTAGACACCACGCCCAGCATGGAGCCCAACACGGGGCTTGAACTCACCACCCTGAGATCAAGACCTGAGCTGAGATTAAGAGTCAGAGGCTTAACCCACTGAACCACCCAGGTGCCCTCAGTGTCTATCTTGACAAAATATTTGTGAGGTTCAGCGGCGGTGCCATGGAATCTCTTTGGGGATACATGTGGTATTGTAGTAACCCATAATCTACATTGCTACCTTTCTTACCAACCCACACACTATCTAAACAAAAACAAGGTGTTTGCTATGCAAACACAACTTTGAACCACATTCTTTTCCAACCAGATTGCTACTTATAAACCCATTGAAATTCTGTTCCCATGGTTGGGATTTATATTTTTACCAAAAATTATATCTATGACTTACATCTCACAGTTTATAAGTTACTGCACATAGTATCACATTTCACAGTTTTATAATACTTCTGACACCCTTCCCCAACCCTGGACGCTTTGAGGGTTCTTAGTACAGTTATAGAGCCTCGAGGAGGGCATCATGCTCTTCTCTGTACTGACCTAACCAATAATCCTGCCCACTCCATACCTGCTTTCTAGTCTGTTAAACTAGGATTATGCTTAAAAAGAAATAAGACTACTTATTCTTCTGCCAGCCTAAATCCACAGGGAGCTCACTCAGCAAATTTGAACCACCTCTTCTGCTTTCTGCTTTAAGAATCAATTGCCACTGACTTTTATACAAATAAGAGTTTTGTTGTTGTTGTTGTTTAATTCCAGTGTAGTTAACATACAATATTATACTAGTTTTGTTTCAAGTGTACAATATAGTGATTCAACAGCTCCATATATTACTCAGTGTTCATCCAGATAAGTATATTCTTTTTTTTTAATTTTTTATTTATTTATTTGACAGAGAGAGACACAGTGAGAGAGGGAACACAAGCAGGAGGAATGGGAGAGGGAGAAGCAGGCTTCCCACTGAGCAGTGAGCCCGATGTGGGGCTCGATCCCAGGACCCTGAGATCATGACCTGAGCCGAAGGCAGACGCTTAACGACTGAGCCACCCAGGCGCCCCCAGATAAGTATATTCTTAATCTCTTTCATCTATTTCACCCATACCCACACCCAGCAGCCCTCTGGTAACCATCTGTTTGTTCTCTACAGTTAAAGAGTCTGTCTCTTGGTTTGTCTCTCTCTTTTTTTTCCTTTGTTTGGTTTTTTTCTTAAATTCGACATATGAGTGAAATCATATGGTATTTGTCTTTCTCTGACTGACTTATTTTGCTTAGCATTACCACTCTAACTCCATCCACATTGTTGTACATGGCAAGACTTCATTCTTTTTTTTTTTTTTTTGAGAGAGAGAGAGAAAGAGAGAGTGCGCATGTGAGTTGGGGGGAGAGGTAGAAGGAGAAGGAGAGAGAATCTTAAACAGGCTCCATTGCTCAGTACAGAGCCCAACATGGGGCTTGATCTCACAACCCTGAGATCATGACCTAAGTCAAAATCAAGAGTCAGATGCTTAACTGACTGAGCCACCCAGGCACCCCTGGATTTCATTCTTTTTTATGGCTGAATAATATTCCATTGTGTGTGTGTGTGTGTGTGTGTGTGTGTGTGTGTGTGTGTGTACACACACCATACCTTCTTTATCCATTCATCTATCAATGGACACTTGGGCTGCTTCCATAATTTTGCTATTGTAAGTAATGTTGCAATAAACATAGGGGTGCATACCTCCCTGCAAATTAGTGTTTTCAAATTCTTTGGGTAAATACCCAGTAGTAATGATTACTGGATCATAGCTAGTTCTATTTCTAATTTTTTACGGAACCTCCATACTATCTTCCACAGTGGCTGTACCAGTTTGCATTCCTACCAACAATGCAAGAGGGTTCCTTTTTCTCCACATCTTTGCCAACGCTCGTTTCTTGAGTTTTTTCTTTCAGCCATTCTGACAGGTGTGAGGTGATACCTCATTGTGGTTTTGATGTGCATTTCCCTGAGGAAGAGTGATGTTGAGCACATTTTCATATTGGTTTGTTGGCCATCTGTATGTCTTCTTTGAAGAAATGTCTGTTCATATCTTCTGCCCATTTTTAATCAGATTATTTATTTGTTTGTTTCTCTTTCTGCTGCTTCATTATTAGTATATAGACAAATAAAATGAGTTCTATAATTTTCTATTTTATAATCAACCGTCTTCCTAGACTAAGTAAGGCACCTACTATCCTACTAATTCACTCAGATTTCTGTAATGCTTAATAAACTGCAGCACTGATGTATTAAATCAGCTTTGCAAAATTAACTGGCAAATAGAGATCTCATGAATGTGGGTCTCCCCAGCTGGAGGGTCCTCTTCACCTAAATAACATCTGGGTCACCAGCATCCTGTCTAGTGCTTTTCTCATAATTCCAGTTGGCTCAGCTGTGTCTGTGTAATTCTATCTGTGTGTGTCTGAATATACCTGCTTAAATGTGTGTAGTGCAAGGTCATGGAGGCTGTCAAAGGCCTCTGATTTAGCTGAGTGAGAACATCATTGCAATTAAAAATAGACTAAAAAGTCATTCTATACTGAAACACTAAATTACCTCAAAGAGTCTTTATTCTTAGTTCTATGGCCTTCAGAACTAGTAGCATAAGCAGTAATTACTGACTTAATATGTAAAAAGTTACATTTAAGGATAGAGCAATAAGCTACAGAGAGATGAAATGTTAACGCCATTTTCAATTCTTCTCCCTCTGAGATAACTGATAAGCAAGTGCCACACAACCCAATATTCTTAAGTAGGCAATTCGTCTAACATGACAGTTGTAACATCTTATGGCATTTATTTTCTCCACAAGTCTTCATTCCCAACAACCACACCACCTTTAAGAGGGTAGGCACTGTATATTATATACTGTATTGTATTCTCTGAAATCCCAATACCTAGCTGAATTATGCCTATACAATGCCAGTAGTTGTTAATGCTTATTGACTAAACAAATGACTCTGAAGAGCTTTTCTAAATTAAAAAAAAAGTTTTAAAAAATAGGCAAAAGATATGAGAGAAAGAGATAGATCTCCACTAAACACATAAATAGATTCTCCTCCATGTTTTACTCAGGGAAATACAAACCAAAACAATAATGAAATATTTTTCATCCATCAGATGACATTTAATTACTTAAATACTAGGTCTTGACAAATGGAAACAAGCCTTCTTAAATAGGATATATTGATTCAATTTGACAACATCTATCAAACTGTAAAATGTGCAAATTCTTTGATCTAGCAATTCCACTTTCAGGACTCCATATAGGAGAAAAACTCAACATGTGCACAAAAATAGGAGGTCCAATAAAGCAGAGTTTGTAATTGAAAAAAAAAAATGTAGAAACCATTATATGACCGTAAGTCCACTAATAGAGGAACAGTAAATAAATGATAGTCCATCCACATTATGAAGACCCTGGGTCTTGCTACCTCCTTCCTCAGTATATTGGACTTTCACATGCTTAAAAAATAGTATTTCGTAGTGGATAGAGATTTACAAGTGTGCAGATGGAAAATGAGAGTGATTGAAAGGTCTAGAGTTGGTAGCAGAAGAAGCAGAGGTAAAAGAGAAATCTGGAAGAAGGGAGAGAGGCATGCCTAGAGCTAGGAGACCAGTTAGGTGGCTAGTAGCCAAGTAAAAGAAGGTGGTAGCTAAGAGACACAGAAAAGTAGACTATGAGAAATATTTAGAAAGTAAAACAGAAAGGATTCAGTAAGGAATTATATAGGAAAATGGAGTATCAAGGATGAAGTAAGCCCAGGTTCCAAGACTTGAATACGTAAAAAGATAGTGGTGGCTTTCCCTGAGCAAAGGAGCACAAGAAGAAGAGACCTCAGCACGGAGAACAGGCAGTGGAGTTCTTGAGGTCAACCTTCAACATGTCCAGACTGAATGAATGATCTTTAAAACAACCAACTAAAGATACTAAGTAGGAACTCAGAAAAGCAGTGTAGACTGGAAATGGAAGCATGGAAATCACTGACATACAGACGTATGGGTGATGTGAAGTGGGACAGAGAAGTGCTGAACAGAAACAGAAATGAGTGGTGGTCGATGGCAAAACTTAGCCGATTACGTGATGACCAGATCTGGTAACGATAAAGTCCACTGAGATAAGAACCAACTGCCCTCTAGTGGAATCCAAGCCATTTTAACAGCCGGCACCAGGAAATCCATTGAGCTTAGTTTCAAATGACTGTAAGCAGAAACACTATAGACTTTCTATGGAGGAGAAAGGACCTCAAGCAAGCCACCTATCTCCCTCCACAAGGCTCTGGATAAACCAAAGTTTCTCTCTTAATGAAATTCCAAAAAATAAAGCTAATTGTGTTTTTGAAACACCAGTCTACAATTCTTTTTCCATAATCCAAATACCTAAAAGTTTCTAAAAACCAAAAGGTTTCTTTCATAAACTCAGGTGCAAAACCTGACTTCATATGAACTCATTCATTGTAAAATCTGACTTGAATTTCCATGAGCCTATTTCTAGTCTTCATTTGTCCCCCCTCAGTATAAAATGCATTTCGTTACACAAACTTGATTGGCTATGGATGATAGTCCAAACCCTGAGGAGGGTATCACATAACACAGATATACCTTATTGCCTTTCTAAAAATCTACAGTATAAAATCTAAAATTTCTAAAAAACCAGGGGCGCTTGGGTGGCTCAATCAGTTAAGCATCTGCCTTCAGCTCAGGTCACAATCCCAGAGTCCTAGGATGGAGCCCTGCGTTGGGCTCCCTGCCTCTCCCTCTGCCACTACCCCCTGCTTGCTTTCTCTCTCTCTCTCTCTCTCTCTGTGTCAAATAAATAAATAAAATCTTTTTTAAAAAATAAAATAAAATTTCTAAAAAAAAACAAATCTAAAAATTCCAAGTTTCAAGTGGTCCTGAGGTTTTTAGCTAAAGGATCAGGCAGATTCTTAATGGCAGAAGATATCTTAACATTTCAATTTTTAATCACAAGGATGTTCAAAACAGAAAAATTATCACTGAATATTTAAACGGAAACATATGCAAGTTCTAGTTATCTAAAATTCAGTAGTGCATCAAGGAATCTTAACTAAAGGCACAAGCAAGTACTTAAGTTGCACTTTTCAGCATCAAAGTTAGCCATCAAATGAGCTGCCACTCTCTTGACTGGGGGGGGGGGGGGTGTAAGCATGCACAAGCCCAAAGGTGCATATATCATCCTTATGAATCAAGAGACAGGCATAGACTGTAGACGGCTTCACTCTGCCTGAACTGCAAGGCAAGGCCAGGGTTCTCCCTGTTTCGAAGTCTCCAGGAAATATACAATGCAGTGGACTTGGTTAGACCCTACATCCTATATCTAATTCTCTTCTTCATATAAATCTTAAAAACTGAGGTGCAAAAAAATCTAGATGAAGATTCTATCCAATGATTTTCCTTTAAAAAGTACATAATAAATAGTAATAAGCATTTTCCACTAAAATCACTCTGAGGCTCTGAAAGGCTCCTCACTACTGATATCAAAAGATCTATGATAATCTCATTCCTTGTGCTCTTCCGATACTTGCATGGCCCAGGGCCAGGAGCAAGTCAGGGCAGAAATAATGTCAAAATTTTTATTTTATCTTCTGTGTACTAAAAACAGATTAGTTTAAAGTGCAACATCCTCTCCCAAAAAGCAGTACCTTAAATTCATTTAGAATTGGAGATTTTTAGGGACACCTGGGTGGCTCAGTCAGTTAAGCGTCTGTCTTCAGCTCAGGTCATGATCCCAGGGTCCTGGGATCGAGTCCCATATCAGGCTCCTTGCTCAGCAGGGAGCCTGCTTCTCCCTCTGCCTGCTGTTCCCCCTGCTTGTGCTCTCTCTCTCTCTCTCTCTCCGACAAATAAATAAATAAAATCTTAAAAAAAAAAGAACTGGAGACTTTTACATGATGTTTATCTATTCACTCAGCACATACTTATTGTGTGGCTACTAGGCACCAGGCATTGTCTTAGATTTAGTAAACAAGGCAAAGTCCTCTTAATTCATGTGTAGGGTAAAGAAGCCAGACAGCATTATCCCCATTTTACAGATGACAGAAATAAGATTGAAAGAATCTATATGTCAACAATAAAAGTAATAGGAACAGAACTTGTCTGCAGACCCTTTGCCATAGTCTCTGTCTACTGACCTGTGCCCCCTACCTGCCCCACTGCCCTGCAAACCAGAGGCCAAGGCAGACATCAGAGATAAAGGCCTAGAGCAATAGCAGAGGTGAGCGCAGGAGGAAGTCACAGAGCCAGCCAGAACACACACATCTGAGCCCCCAAATGACAGGAACAACACAAAGGCCCCAAAGAAGCCAAAGAGGAGGGTTTAGGGAATGACTGTGATCCCAAAGCCAAACACACCAAAATCCAAATCTAGATTATTTTTAGGTCTTTTCCTAGAGGTAAAATTCATTTGACTGGTATTTTATTATTATTTTCCTTCAGTGCTATCTTAAGATAAACATTTGAGAAGGGTCTTCTACTAAAAAATAGGAAGTAATCCCAAGAATAATATACCTTGATTTTACAAAGTGCCTTTTTTCCTGCCAGGGTGCTCAGAGCACTTTATGAGGGTACCAGATTTCCAATAAGCGGTAGCTAGATAGGAGGTGTTTCCACAGCCTCTTGGAATTTCCTGAAAAAAGATAAAGGCAAGGAAGGGGTCACTGAAGGCTACAGACACATTGTGTAAAGTCTGTATTCATGCATATTTTATAGACAGGCATGGTAAGAGCTAGAAATGTTACAGTTCTGTAAGCTTTTGGCTCCCAAAGGATTGATACTGGCCAAAAAATGCAGGTAAACAAAATACCAGCTGAAAACTCCTCTACAAGAATGCTTTGGAATATCACACCTGGATTTTGGCTCCAAGCCACCACAAACAGAGTATGTGGGCTTACTGGCACTGAAACAAAAATATCTGTGAGAGAAATCAGGGCAGTCAATGGCTTAGGGGCCTGATAATGGGATATGTTTTGCCTCTTATCTTCTGGCTCATATTCAGCCCAGGTGGAAAGTAACTAAAAATGGCTGCCTTACTGTGGCCTCTAGGCTTAGACGTTTCCACTTGGGTCCTGGTAAACAAGGATCCACCTCCCTCAAACAAAAGGCCCAAAATGAGAAACTTGGAGCAAATGTCTAACAGATCTGCCAGGAACTCAATGGGCTATAACACAGAAAAATAATAATAGTCACAATAAACCAAGAGAAAAAAGAAAGAAAAATAGGGGGTCAAAAGCTTCCTCATCTTAACAGGTGGTCAGGAACTGGCACAGAGGCTGTTCTTGTGGTAAGTCCATCTGGGTTCTTGTAGGAGGCTTGTATAGAGAAGCACAGTTAAGGCAAGAGGTCAGTTTCTACATTTACAGTGTAGACAGCAACATGTCAACCTCAAATTACTCTCAGGTGGAAGGAGATGAAACATAGCTAGATTTAACTGGACACCTAACTAATACATGAATGTTTGGAGCCATTTCATCATCTCACCCATAGAGTGTCCTTCATTTCCAACTTCCTAAGCCACAACAATGCCTCTAGGTCAAGGTTTTTTGACTTCAACACTAGAGCGATTTTGAGCTGGATAATTCTTTGTGGCTGTTCTGTGCATTGCTGAGCAGTGTATCTGGCCTATACCCACTAGATACCAGTAGCAGTCCCAACCTACCCTGAAATTGTGACAACCCAAAACATCTCCAGACATTGCCAGATGTCCCTGCGGGGTAAAACGTGTTCAGTAAAGAACCACTGCTCTCAGATAAAAGACCAAATGAGGTAGTAAAAAGAGCATGAGCTCTGGAGCCAGCAGACATAGGTCTAAGTCCATATCTCACTTCCTGTCTATGTGACATTGGGCACACTATTGACCACTCTGAGCCTCAGTTCCCTTGTATGTGCCACTACTACTCTTTTGGGATATTGGTAAGATTAAATGAGATACAGCCTGGTACATGGCAGTGTTCAGTTTTCTTCCCTCCTGCTCTCTAAGGTCCTCTCAACATACAGACACCTTCCATATTATTCTAACTTCTCTCCCATTCCAGCTGTCCAACAATTCCTTAAGTCTTTCTCTGGTCGCCCCTGTGCACCAACACTGAACTGAAATCAAAAGACTAGGGAATTATTCCTTAGCTTTGCAATTATTGGTTAGATAAACCAAGACAGGTTATTTAACGTCTTTTGGATTCTCTAATATTAAATCAGTATTATCATCTTGGTATCTACAAAACTGCATGAGGTTATTACTCCCCTGCTCAGGAGCCTTACCTGGCCCCACTATTGCTTTGTGAGTCATGGAAAACATGGATTGCAAGCTACCTTTACTCAACCAAGTTCATGTCTTATTAAATTGATTTACAAACATGTCTATGCATTAAGATGTCTTGAGAATATTTTCAAAACAAAACAGAGGCTCAAGGCACCACCCCCAGAGAGCCTTACATAGGACTGAAGCAGCTATGGTTTTTTTTATACTTGTCAGGTGAGGCTGCCACATGGCAAGGATTGAGACCTACAGTCCTAGACTCAGATTCTCCAATCTAGCTAAATGCACCTGCTTACCATCCCTAATTCATGAGGAACTCCCTCCCACCTCCAAGCTTTGCACAAATTATTGCCCCCACCTGCATTGCCTTCCCAACTTTTCTCAGCCAGTCCTTGGCTTTTCCCTTTTCAAAACTAACTCCCTTAAGGGGATGCCTGGCTGGCTCGGTCAGAAGAGCATCCAACCCTTGATCTCGTGGTCATGAGTTCGAGCCCCACACTGGGTGCAGAGAATACTTTAAAAATAAATTAAATTTAAAAAAAAAAAAAAAAAACTAACTTCCTTAGGAAGGCTTCCCACTTTTCTCCAGTAGTAGGACTTGCTCACCCATGAAAATTCTTAGTACATGAATGATATGTGGTTCTTAGAAAATGAACTTTATTTTCAAACAAAAATAAGCATTATAAAGTATTATTATATAATACTTTACTTCAGAGGAGAAATTCTGGAAGGACTTCTGCAAAGAACATCACTAATCAGAACATTAGTTTGAACTCTTCTTGTTTAATGGCTGTCAAAGACAATTTATGAATCATACAAGACCATGTTGTTAGAGTTACAAAATCTACAGTTCATCTTCATCAACACACCTTGCTCACCAGACTTGGCTCTAAATATCTTTTTGGAATAAATAAGATTTCCAAGTTGATTACTTGGATAGAAACACTCATTTGAATAAATAAACTATGATATGTTTGTTTTGAAAAAAGTGTCACTATCAATCAAAACATCTTACTACTTTAAGTTTAATTACTATTACTGGCTTGAAAGCTGTTGATTAGAGTGGTGATTCTCGAATGAGGGACATTTGGCAACGTCTGGAAACATTTTTGATTGTCACAACCAGAAAGGGGTTGCTACTGGTCAAAAGTGCCATGACTGAGAACACTGGATTAAATGTTTCCCTAGTTCTGTGACATATTTTCTTGTATATTTTGATCTGTCTATTCTCTCTTTAGAAAAAATTTCTTCCTCATCATACCACTCAAGAAATATATGCAGTTCAGAGCTGTACAGATGAAGGCAACAGGCGAAATACTATGTGACTGGCTAGCAATTTTTTTCTGGTAATTGGAAAACCCCATTAATCCGGAGTCACTGTCCCAAGAAGAAGGTGTGACAGACAATAGCATAATGTTGCAGTTGGGAATGTGGTCTCTGAAGTTAGCCTGCCTGGGTAGGAATCTCAGCTCTGTCATTTACTAGCTATGTGACTTAATACGATTTACTTAACTTCCCTATGCCTAAATTTCTTCTTCTGTAAAATGGGAGTGATAGCATTTCTTACCTCTTACCACTTTTGTTAAAGTAAAATAAGTTATAAAGTGTTTAGTGCCTGGCATATAAGAAGTGCTCAATAACTTTTAGTTGTTACAGTCATCATCATCATAATCATCATCATCATCACCATCATAAGTAAACATCATTGCAAAATTAAATTGCTACACATCTGCAGAGTGCAAAGCCAAATAAACTCATGTCCGAAATTGATATGGCACTAGAGCAGTGGTCCTTAACCTTGACTGCATATTAGAATCACGTAAGGAGCTTTTAAAAACCTTAAAGCCCAGGCCACGCTACAGACAATAGAATCAGAACTCCTGGGGAGGGGAGGCAGTTATCAGTATTTTTTTTAAGCTCTCCATGTAATCCTAAGGTTGAGGACCACTGCATTAAAGTTATTAGCAGGGGCGCCTGGGTGGCTCAGTCGTTAAGCGTCTGTCTTCGGCTCAGGTCATGATCCCAGTGTCCTGGGATCGAGCCCCACGTCGGGCTCCCTGCTCGGTAGGAAGCCTGCTTCTCCCTCTCCCACTCCCCCTGCTTGTGTTCCCTCTCTCGTTGTGTCTCTGTCAAATAAATAAAATCTTTAAAAAAATAAAAAATAAAGTTATTAGCAAAGTATATCTCTCAGTGGGATGACAAAAGAAGAGTATTTTGAAAAAGGAAACAAAGGTTTGTGAAAGAAGTAAGAGGTGAGGAATAATCTTTGAGTTAATAAATGCACTCAGATTAATAGAGATACAAAGATAAGTATGCCACAGTCCCTAACCTTTGAATAATTTACAATCCCTTTACCAATAAAATATATATGGTGTTATGGGTACAGAAAGGAAAAAGCACTGAAATATAGCTATGTGAGAAAGTGACAGTAAAGCAATTTATATAGAGTTGAGTAACAAAAGAAAAGTCCTGTAGAAAGTTGGGGAGGTAGGAATGCCCAAAATAGTTTAAGAGCAGAGATCTGTCACCTAGGATAAGGTGACAAAATTTTCAAAATTAAAAAGCAATCACACTGATATTTCAAAAAGGAGTTCTGAATAACTAAGGAAAAGTTATTTGTTGATATTTTTTAAAGATTAATTTCACAGAGATGAAGTCCTTTATTTCCTCATCCCAGAAAGTACAGCAAACCAAACATACAATCTTAAACACTGGTCCACGCTATCGGGCGCCTGGGTGGTGCAGTCGGTTAAGCATCCAACTCTTGATTTTGGCTCAGGCCCTGATCTCAGGGTCATCAAATTGAGCCCTGCATCGGGCTCTGTTCTGAGCACAGAGTCTGCTAAAGTTTCTCTCTCCCTCTCCCTCTGCCCCTCCCCACCTCGCTCTCTCTCTCTTTCAAATAGATAAGTAAGTCTTTAAAAAACAAAACAAAACAGGGGTGCCTTGGTGGCTCAGCTGGTTGAGTGTCTGCCTTAGGCTCGGGTGGTGATCTCAGGGTCCTGGGATCAAGCCCCACGCAGGGCTCCCTGCTCAGCGGGGACTCAGCTTCGCCCTCTCCTTCTGCCCCTCCCACCCCCCATTCATTCTCTCTCTCTCTCTCTCTCTCTCAAATAAATAAAATCTTTAAAAAAAAAAAACTGGTCTACTCTACTGAGCCCCATGTTTCATAATATTGTGCCAACACTATACAGGATGACACTCAAGGACACCCACAACCACCAGTTTATTTTTTTTTTAAGATTTTATTTATTTATTTGAGAGAGAGCATGCACGAGTCAGGGGAGGGACAGAGAGACAAGCAGACTCCCCACTGAGTGCAGAGTCCGGTGTGGAGCTTGATGTGGGGCTTGACATGGGGCTCAACATGGGGCTTGATCACAGGACCCTGAGATCATGACCTGGGCTGAAGTCAGACACTTAAATGACTGAGCCACCCAGGTGCCCCCACAACCACCAGTTTAAATGCAAACCACTAAATGACCCATGTTCAATCAAGTGAATCCATTAATGAAAATAAATGGACACTTTCTATTCTTACCCCCAGAATCAATCATAGTATATAACATTTTGTATACAAAAGACTTACTATCAGGACCTAACCACCTTTTAAGGGAGATAATACCAAAAAAAACACTATTAACAGAAACATATCCTGTTGGCCTAGGTGTCAGTCTCTGGAATACCAGAGGTCTTTTTCTCTCATTTGGCTTTCCACTTGACCTTTAAAATAAAAGCATGTGCAATCTTTACTTGATAACCACTAAAACAAGTGGTTCTGTATATTGGAAGAAATTTTCAATGTGTACATTTGCCTCTCCAAAGCCCTATTAAACAAAACCTAACTGTGGGAGCAAAGCCACCCCCACTCACTGGAACCAGGCACAAGCCTTGATATCTTGTTTTATGTTCCTATGTGCATCCTATTATGGACCTATGTAACCATGCAAGACCACCACCCAGGGTAGGGAGGGGCTTGAATTATAGCAGCTGTGGTCACAATGCAGGAACTGCAGCACACTGTGAAATTCTCCATAGCTCTGGATCACACTTAGAGTAGCACCTGTGCAAAACAGGTTTTTTCTGATCCCCTAGAAAGCCCTCTATTTTATGCAGGCCTGAACTGTGTTTGTTGTTCTTAAGGCAGTTCCCTGCCTTGGAATTTAGACAGTGGTTCAACTGCTCAATTTCATCCCTCTAAAGCAATCCTGAGAGTTCATGGGAGATATATCAATGAGTCAGTTCATTCCTGCCTCACCCAACCCTTCTCTATGTGACTCCCTGGGAAAGATAACTTTTACAGGGATGAAAAAGAATATCCTTTGTCTATGACACAGAAAGGCTTTTCATGAAGTCAAATTTTCTATAGTATTGATGGCATGAAGGCAGACTGGGGGAAGGGTGTGATTCCTCCCTTTCTGTAGGACCTACTCCACAAGTGAAAGAGATACAACTGCATGCCCCAAAGGCAATGGTTACCAAAATTGAGTCTATCGTTTAATGCTAAAAAAATTTATGTGGTTTCTGCTTAAAAGTCATCAGAAGAATGTCATTCTTGGACACCACTGAAAACGTGATTAAGACAACTCTTCAGAGGTCCACAATAGGGACAGGAAATGTCAGAATCAAATTTTCAGGCTCAATTATTCATCTCATAAATAAATTTTGAAGATGGGTTTGTCTTATGAAAGTTGAGAAGTACAGTGTTTAGCAATTATGTAAACCCTGAACACTTGGCTCCCTGAAACCATTTCTGTTGGTCTTGGAATGCTCTCTGGATCCAAGTAGCTGACAAAGTTTTTTATTATTATTATTGATAACACAAGGCTTTAAGGAAGGTATAAGTTCTTTGAGTAAAGAGAATCTGGCCTAATTCCATTTTCCAGTCTTACTATGGACCAATGGTTGCTAATTTTTACTTTGCTCTTATCTCTCTTCTAGTAATAATAATTCATTATTCAATACAGATGAATTCAAAGTCAAAATATTAGGTCTTTAAGAAGCCTTACAGAAATATTTGCACAAAGGAAAATCAGTTAAAATCTCAGTAGGTAATAATTATAATAACTGTTCTCCTGGCCACTAGGAATATACCTACAGAACAGCTCATTGCTGTTTCATACCCATCATAAATTATCAGAGCAAGCATGCATCCCATTGAAAATTTTAATGAGGTTTCTAGTGCTTTCATGGTCCTCATTGTTCAATATAGTTAAACAGATGAAAATATGTGAAGCTCTGAGAAAAACGACAATAAAAACAAACAAACAAACAAAAAACACCTGCAAGCCCTAGGCCCTGCCCACTCTAGGGGCTTACATTTTTAATCAGTAGATGATACTTTCACATAGCTAGCAACAGATGTTTAAATGAAATGCTTACTCAGCATTGTACTAGGCCCTGCAGAGGTTTCAGAAGTATAAAACATGCCTGATCCTCAAAGAGGAGTGCAGTGGAGTTAGACAGGATTAATGCTAGAAAGGAGATCAATAAGGACTGGAAGAGTTAGAGAAAGTTCAGGAGGTATACGTTTAAGTAGGCCTTGAGGGATAGCTAAGATTTGAACAGAAGAAAGGCATTTAGGGGGGTGCTTGGGTGGCTCAGTCAGCTAAGTCTCTGCCTTCGGCTCAGGTCATGATCCCAGGGTCCTGGGATCGAGCTCCCCCCCACTCCCCCAGCCATGTCAGGCTCCCTGCTCAGTGGGGAGCCTGCTTCTCCCTCTCCTCCCTGCTCGTGTTCTCTCTCGCTATCTCTGTCTCTCTCAAATAAATAAAAATCTTTAAAATAAAATAAAGAAAGGCATTTAGGCAGGCCACAATAAACAAAAATGTAAAGGCAGAAATGAGTATGGCAGTCACATGGGATTTACAAGGGGATTCCCTGATCTTTTTCTTTTTCTTTTTTTTTTTTTTTCTGGTCTTTATTAGATCCACCTGATGGGGACAAGGTTAAAATTATTTGAAAGAATTTTGCCTCATCTACATGCACTTCCTATGGAAACAGAGAGACAAGGGAGCCTTTGAATGGGAGAACATTGATAGCTTGGTGGATTAGAAGTGTCTCTGCCTGGGGGGAAAAAATGTCGGAAGGATTGTAATTACAATACAGCATATAAAGCGCTGTCATGGAAACATACAGTCCTGGAGCCGGAAGATTCCAGGAAGACATGACTCCTTTTACTCAGCTAGGTGACCACACACACACAGATACATCCATCACAGATCTGGTTAAACGTGGCTGCCAATTATACAGCCTATAAGAGTGTAGAACTCTCTGGGTGATGTCCAAGTTTCGCATCCTTCTCTCTGGACTCATGCTCTCCCATCCATACACTCACATGATTCCACATGGAGCCTCTTTATTGGCTTCCATAAAAATACACTCATGCTCAAGCATTTCTTAAATTTATTACCTTGATTAGAAATTTAAAGTCAGGAAGAGAGATTACATTATAGGGCATGTGACCTTCCATCATTCAGGTGGGTCCACCAGTACCAGTCTCTCCTTTCCTCCCCTCCAAGAAGTGAGTGCTTGTCTAGCTCAAAAGAGTTCCATCCATATCCTTGGAATCTCATTCTATACCCCCAAGCACTTTCCTAAACAGGATGTTTACCCAACTAAGTGAACTCTAGTGAATGTAATTTTCTCTATCTTATTAAAATATCCCCTAAGTGAAGGAGAGAAGGGGAATAGTAGCAGTCTTTACAGCTTTTACCAACTTCTCCCCCACAGAAAAAGGAGACGATGCAGCATGTGGATTACCTAGTTCACAGTTCCCCTCCATACCACAGACCTTCTTTACCCCTCAGCCTTAGCATCCCCCATTCTTCTGCCATGGCCTTAGAGAAATCCAGTCTCTAAAGATCCTCTTGGAATCCTCTTCTGGCTTTGCCTCTTCATTTACTTGAAGGGTCTCTCCCACTCAGCCCAATACACAAGGCCCTTTCTGGCAGCAAAGGTCTCCAAAAAACCAGAGAGAAGTCTGTGAATGCAGCACAACTGTTAATACAGTCAACAGCACAGACTTAAGGGAGCCCCCGGAAGAGGGTAAAATTCCCAATCTAAACCCTGTGCCACATTTTCTTCACCCTCAGAGTCAGAGACCACCCTGGAAGTTAAGTGGGCACCCTGCCTTCTGCAGCTCTTCCTTCTAGGGCCTCATCCACATACAAAAAATGTTAAGTGTTCATATGAGCACCTTTGCTCATGGTGCTGGAGTAGTCCACTTCTCTGGCATCTTTCATATTTCCTGAACTTGATTTCTGGAAAAGCAATGGTTTTTCCTGTTGGAGTTTGCCACAAAATGTCTCTTCTCTCCATTCACAAAACCACACTGCATACCAGGAAGTCCTAAGTATGTTCTTATGTCTCTTATACTGACAGAAGTTACCACCCATCTTGTTTGTAATTCAGCATATACCTGGCTTCTTTCTGAAACAGCCAATATTAAATAGTGCAGTTTCCCCCAAAGGCTATATTGCTTATCTCAGAATGGTTTCCACAACTTTGCTCTAAATTTAAATGGAACTTCCAAAATCATCAAGATTTTTAGCCAACTCAACAAACCCCTAATCTCCCTATACAATGCACCCTACAGTTTAGAAGTCATTTTAAGGCTGTACTCTTGGTTCAGGTCTGCCCCTTAATTCAAATGATACTGGACAGGATCCCAAAATGAAACAGATATCAAAAAGGGAACTTGGAGATCTATTTAAACTTGGAAAAACCCAAATTCTATAGGACTCTGAAAGGCAGAGTTCTCCTCGTGATTCTTGTGAGTGCTCCAGACTGGCTTCCTTGGGCTCTGCCTCTATACTCCCACACATCAGTCTCGGCAGGAAGCCCAGTCTGTTTACAGGTTTCTACAAAAATCTACTCACACCCAAACATTTTTTGAGTTTAGAACCTTTAGGAGGATTTGGAAACAGATCACACCCCATCTTTCTCTATGGGGCAGAGAATATGAATATGAAGGCAGAGAAAATGGGCCCCTTGAAGAGAAAACAAGGGCACATGGTAAAATAGGGGGGAAAGTTGAATCCCTCCAATGGAAGTACAAGGGGGGAAAGATTTCTGATACAAATATTTTTAGCTAGAACCAGCAAAGGGAAATACGTGATTGGTGATTGAACCTGAATCTATTAGGCTGAACCATATGACATTGCTAATATTCAATTGTTTTTCTCCTGTGGAAATAACAATGCCATATGATTCAACCAAACCTAAATAACCAGGCAATTCAGTAGATGATTACTCAATTCGAGGAGGATGGTGGAAAATAATTGTTTGATACATGATTCATTTATTTATTTCTTGCCTAGTAGTTTTAAGTTAATAAAAATACAAGCAGAGATTGAAGTTATCACTAAAACACAACAAGATCAACTGTTTGTATTTATTTCTTTATATCTTTAGTATTAATATGCATATATTCAAATATATATATTATATTAAATGTGTACATATATTTATATATTTTAATTATGAAGTCAACTGTACTATATTACAATCTTATTAATAATGAAGTGGCTATAAGGAGGGCCAGGTAACTTTTTCATTTTAATGTGTACATATGTATTCCACAACGTATCCAAGTTCTATGGCGTAGAACAGAAAAGACGTCACAGTTGTCATTTAGCAATCAACTTTAGGCCAGGGAATAAAATGACAAATGAGTCCTATGCTAGATTTCTTCCTCGCCCTAAAACGAAAATAAGATGGGGGAGGAGAATTGCTAGAATTGGGTGTAGGAAAACTAGTATATGAAATCTATAATCAAGTAGAAACACAACTCTTATCAGAGGAAAATATCGCCCATGAAAGCATAGACATTGTTATTCTTCAATACAGCTCACTAATGGAATGGGATTCTGTGCCAGTGAGTATAAAGTATAATAATTCCATAACTATGTATATGGCTAGCTTGAGAATTTCTGTTTTGCAACTTTACTTGCTCCAAGAAATGATAAATTGAAGTTTAACAAATACAATAATTTTTGGTCTTTGTTTATTTCCTTTTAAAAGAAAAAGAAAGAACAGAAACTTCACAGTTGGGAATAGAAAATACCTTGTGGATATGGATTTTACTGCAAGCTATGCATCTGAGTTAAAGATGTTGACGCCGAATTCGCCCACCAAGATCAAAACTCCTACAAAACCCTTCCAGCTGCAGCATTTATGGCTCCAGGTTTTGTTTCAGAAAGTGAGGAATATGTTCCAGCATTACGATCTTATTTCTCTTTCTTGCCTGTTGTAAGCATAACCACAGTCTGCTCTGTTAATGCTATGGAAATGTTCAGTTGGCATTGTTTTTCCCACAACCATGGAAACACCTGCTTCCAAATTAATTTATAATCTATTTTACACCTATGGCTGCAAGCCACATTCTTAGTTGTTTTTTTTTTTTTTTTAAGAATTTTGGTATAAAGCATATAAGAAAGTTTGTAATGTCTGCTTCATCTCTTTTCTGCTCCTCATGACATAATGTTGGCTTTTACACATTTCATGTCCAGCTTTTTAAGATGTTAATAATATGTAAAGATATGTGATATGTTAAAATATATGTAAAGCTTTTTTTCAGTCTTTCAAAGCATATCCCAACACAGATATTGTACACTACACATACTTTTCTTGAATCTTGGTCCCAATTTCTCTTTTTATCTGGCCAGAGTAAACCATGCAGTGAAGTTTCTTTGGAGTTACTTTAACAAAGAAAGAAATCTGAATGTGCCCTAATTTCCCTAACTTCAAAAAAGAGTGATTCACTTCTGTAAAAATATTTATTTCCCCTTAGATTTTATGGTAAGGTAAAGGGAAGATGTATATAATATATTCCAGATGATCCTATGGAAAGATTATGAAAATCAATTTAACTACTGTTTCCTTGACTTTACAGAACTCTATATCTAAAACAATATTTAAGCTTTTTTAAATATTATACTGAGAATGGTATTTAGTTGATATATGTTAATTTTTTAATATTTTTAAGTATTTTATAAAAGCATTCCTTTTTCAAAACAAAGGAAACAACAAAGAAAAACAAAAGCGAATCAACTTTAGTAACAGCAATATCTAGACTGACAAAAAACAGGCAACTAAAATCAATGAAATCACATTGTCTTCAAACATCTGTCATTATCAGATCATGAATGGTGATGTTATGCTTATTATCTATAGAAAAGCAAAAATAAAAAATGTTCAAGTTAAAAATGTTTACTCCTTTTAGTCCTGAACTTTACAGAGAAAAGAGCAGAGAGGAAGGTGGGAATGGAAGCATTTGCTTCCAATAGCAAAACCTGAGCTTGCATTCAAGGATAATACTATTCAACTATTCCAGGTTCCCAAAGTGGAGGTGAGTCATAATTTGTGAGCATCAAAACTAAAGATGATTGCTTGCTTCTTTCCATTACTGAAAGATGGTCTGTGTAACTTAAGGATGGAAACAAATATGTTTAGCTCTAAGGATTTCATGGGGTATTATTATAAGAGAAGAAATTTTTGTTGTAATCATGGCTATCATTTCCCTACAAGTTAACAAATAGAACAAAGAGGTAGTAAATTAACTTTTTAAATTAGTGTCTCAGGGACATTGGGCCAATATTAGACGGTATTCATTTCTTTCTTATTAAATTTCCATGCAGTCGAATACATACTAATTTACAAGAGATCATTGACATTTAAGTTTTTGTAATGTGAGATGTAGGTCACAATCATTTAAAGTCTCCTGAATTACGTTGTTGTTGCTTCACCATTGTTTATCATACCAGCCTGCAAGTTCACACAGGAGTGTCAGCAGAGGATGCCTTTACAATTCACAGACTAAGACTCATAATTCAATCCCTCAGAGTCTCAGAGCATTCTTTGCTTCATTTGTCTACCTTAGTAACCTTTTAAATTAAAAAGAAAAAGGTTCTAATGTGAAAGAAACAAATATCAGGTACATTAGCAGCCTTAACTTTATAGAAAGGGATTAGTAACATTACCTTGTAAAATGACGAGGAGCCATCGCCTAACTGGAAAGCCATTCCCGCAGACCACAGTATTAGTCACTTACTTGTTTACTTTTTGTCTCATGTATTATATTTGCTTACTGGCTTTTCCTTGTCTAAAGGGCCTTCCTGTCCTGCCACATTGGTGGTGTTCATGCTAGAGTACAAAACCTCAAGATCAGGGGCTGTGGCATAAAGGGACACAACAGCTTTATACAGGGTGAGCAGATACATTAGTTGTGAAGTAAACACTTCGACAAAGTCTTTAATACTCATAAGGTACTCATTATTTGGGGAACTGTAATTCTAATGGTTCATTTGGTATTAAGAGAAAAATAAATTTTACTTTGGTTTTTCATTTCTGGGCAACAAAGTAGTTCTTTGCCCTTTCAATAAGCAAGCTTCCAGAGACTTGTAGAAACTGTCTTTAGACATTACCAGAGGATGACTAAGAATGTGGGTATAGGAAGAATTATTGACAAGCTTATACCTTTCAGTTATCACCTGTATAAGAACATAAAAAAGTCCTTAAGAATGAAGTTCTCTTCCTTGCCTGCCTTTCTTTCTAACCCTGATGACATCATGAATACTGCTCTTCCTTCTTTGGGTCTTCGTTTTCCCAAGAAATTCTCCTGCTGCTCTCGGGGTTGAGACTTCAGGCTTTCATCAGTTCCTGCTTCTTTAAGGGTTAGATAAGAACTTCACTTATTATAGCTATGCTGGTGGCTCCCCAATATACATTCCCAATCCTAACATCCCATAAGAATTATTTGCCTACCTTTCTCAGAAAATAATGCCACTGATATGTCCAAATCCCATATTTCCCTGAAAACTAGTTCTTTTTCCAACACCCCCACTTCAATTATTTATCATTGTAACCTTTCTACTACCCACAACTCAGTCCCCCTTCCCTGCTTCATTTTTCTTTAAAGAACTTACCACCAGCTCATATCCTATATATTTTACTTTTTACATTTTTATTATCTATGTCTTCTTCTCTTGAATGTAAGATCCATAAAGTCAAGAAGTTTTCAATGTTTTTCACTGTATCCCAGTATGAAAAATACATTACATATCAATAAATAATCATTGAATGAGTGAAAAAAATAAGTTGATAAATGAAAGAATGAAGACATAATTATCTAAAACCTCTAGACCAGAAAAACTAGAATATTTGAATGTGATCTCACATCTGTCCTGAACATCCAATTAATTGCAAGTCCTATGATTTGTCCTTTCAACATTTCCTCTCCACGAAGTCCAAACCCTAAATGCCTCACACACACATTTTTAAAACAAAAAGTCTCCAGGCTCCTTTTCCATGTCAATCACTTCCCCCAGATGAATCTTTTTAAAACTCTAGTTTTCATCTCTACAGAATACATGTTATCCTTTGTAAATTTCATACAGGTTCCTTGGTGTAGCCTCTAAAACCCTCCATAACCTGACCCCACTTTACTGATACATTCGAATTCCCAGTTACTACTCATCACTCTTGTTTCTCTTCCTCTTAGGTTAAACTTCTGACTAGCCCCTCTTAGATACAATGATCATCCATACCTCATGCCTTTACTCAGGCAAATTTCCACTGGCCAAAATGTCCTTCCTTCTCTCCATCTATGCAAATCCTATATATTTTTTGAGATCTGACTCCCAGCTACATTCCATTAAACTCTTTGAAACCTTCACCAACAACCACAGTCCGTATTAATTCCTGCTTTGTCTGGTCTCTGGAAACACTGTCTGCACCTCACATTCCATCACTCTGTTTGCCAATGGTTTCATGGCTTCATCGTGGCTCCCCATTAGATGGTGAAACAAAGCTGAACCATTCTCATGGCCAGTGTTAGAGCAGTGCTGCATCCAACAGAAACAGAAATCCAAAACTCAAAGATACACTTAAAAACACCTTAAATTTTTACTGAAATTTTTCAAAGAGACAGCATATATCCTTAAGATCCTCTTTTTCCATCGTTATCTCTTAAGTCTTCAAAACAGCTGCTCAGTAATCACTCTTCTCTCTCCCTCTCACTTATCTTCTCTACCTTTAAAACTCTAGTCCATACTACTGCTTTATTTCTCTCAGCATCCCTAACATCTCAATCTATTTTTCTTCCTGAATAGCTCTCTGCCCTGTGTCTCGGATATCAATTCAGACTTTGGGAGCTCCTTCAAATAGTATACCCCAGACATCGATCAGAACAAAATCTCAGTTCCTGGGACTGTTGAAGCAAAAAAACAAAACAGAACAAAACAAAAAACCTCTTCCTCCTTCATAGGTAGAGAAAGAGGAAAAGGCTAACAGTATCTACCAGGTTACTTTTTTTGTTCTTGTCGTATGTTCCACCTAGTTAAACCTTTGTGGTTATCTACAGATAAGGACATACTACTTGTCCCCCCAAGGACATTTTCCATCAGATTCCAAATCTCTCTTACCTCTCTCCTACTCCCAAGGGGCTAGAAGACTTATCTTAATAGCAAACTTTATTTTCGGGTGGACTGAGTCATACAGTAGACTCTGTCCTGAAGCTCCAGCTACACTCCCTCCACCAGCAGCAGAGCAGCAATTTCCATGCCCCTGATTCCACACCACATGGAAGAGCACATCAGATGAGTGCCTCGCTCCACATCAGCCCTTCCCTCCACGTGCTTTATCCTCTGCTGGAGAGAGAGAATTTGGACACCCAGTTGTTTTTCTCAAAGATCAATGACACTGTTGCATCTGTGGACAAAACAGGTCATGATGTGACAATGGAACAGCCTTGGTGCCATAGAGTATTGCACAGCCCAACCCCTGGAGACATCCACAGGTGGAAGTATCCACAGTAGACTGGGGAGGGGAATAAAATGGTAGATACAATGTGGCAAATGGAAAGGCAGTGTCAAATGCAAGATGATTTTCATGATTACATAGGGGATGCCCCCATTTTCCATAATAACTGGGGACAGGGGACTTTGGAAGAGCTAAGGTCTGTCAATAGAGGCAGTTTAAGTACAGAACTAAGAATACAACAATACTATTTATATGATTCATATTTTACTCCTCAGCTCTGCAACTGGGAAAACAAGGGATAAATGAAAAATAAAATAAGCACATCCACCTCAAAGGACTCTTGTAAAACTTATAACGTGTGGCAAGTGTGAACACAGGGCCTGGAACATGGCAGGAGTGTAATGGATAGTTCTCTCCCTACACTTCTTCCCAACCCCTCCATAAACAGAATCCATATTTTCCAAAATTTTATTAATTAAAAAAATATTCATCAAGCATTTACTGGACATTGGAAATACAGTGGAGAATAGAACAGAAATAATTGATTGTACCTTACTAGAGAGATGGGCACAGAACACATGCTTAATAAATATTCGTGCACTGACAAGATTAATCCCTAGTACACCCATCCCAGACAACCCTTCACTGGAATCCTCATACACTGGAAGCTCTAACAAGGGTCTGATGTCACAGAAAGTAGTTAACATTGACTTCATGCTTAAGGATAACCAAAAAATGGAAATAAAAATAGGTGTCCTGGGGAAAAAGAGATGGCTGACAGACCTAGCTTGAAAATGAACTGCTAAAATGTCTATCTCCATCAGTAGGAATAAAATCTGGCAAATTCCAAGAGGGATAATATCAACATTTACCTTACCAGACCATGCCAAAGTCCATTATAAATCAAAGTAGGAAAGGGTCAAACAAAAATTTTTACTAATGAGATCTGTTATAGTGTTGTGTATATCATTCAAGTTATACAAGTTAATTATCATAGTTTATAATAAGCATTATAAGAGATCAGTTTACAATTGGATTCCATTTTAAACAAAGAATATTGAATAAAACAGAGCCCTACATTTTAAAACATAATAATTTTAAAATAATCAATAAATTGTGGTTTCTTAGTATCTTGAAACTGTTTGGCACAGAAGGACCCATAATATATACCATATCATTTTGGGTCCCACACTCCAAGGAAACATTTTCTCATTCAACAAACTATTGAATGCCTACTCACCATTTAACAGGTACCCTTCTATTCTCTGGAGAGATGATGATGATAACTAAGACAAAATATCATGTGATATGGCATTTATAGATTAGAGTGCAGAAAAATTAAGAAATACAAACAGGGGGTGCCTGGGTGGCTCAGTTGGTTAAGCATCTGCCTTCGGTTCAGGTCATGATCCCAGGGTCCTGGGATCGAGCCCCACATCCAGCTCTCTGCTCAGTGGAGAGCCTGCTTCTCCCTCTCCTTCTGCCTGCCACTCCCCCTGCTTGTGATTGCTCTCTCTCTCTCTGTCAAATAAATAAGTAAAGGAAGGAAGGAAGGAAGGAAGGAAGGAAGGAAGGAAGGAAGGAAGGAAGGAAGGAAGGAAGGAAAGAAAAAAAGAAAGAAAGAAAGAAATACATACATACATACATACATACATACATACATACATACAGTGTAACCAGTACTCTGATAGAGGATGGACAATGAAAGAACAGTAAATCCTCCCTGGGGGACAAGAGGAAATCAGACAAAGTGTCCCAAGAAAATGGTTCTTAAATTTAGCCCTGAAAAATATATAGGAGTTTGTCAGGGAGATGTGAGTAGAGGTGAGGAACAGAAGGGGCACTCTAGTCATGACAAAGAAATATGAGGGTGTCGTAGGTTTGGGGAACCACAAATATTATCTATGTATGATTGCTCCAAGGGGTGAGCCTACCATTAGACAGTATTGTCAATAAGGGCAAAGAAAGTACAACCTTATTCACCATATTTCCAAGAGATCCCCTCACATAAAGTAAGTGTTCAATAACTATTTATTAAATGAATAAGATCTCAAAGCATAGTAGAGGAGTCCCAAATTATGAAGGGTTTTTTTATATGTTGTGCTACAACTTGATCCTCTGTAGGGTGGGTACCTTGAAGAATTTAAGGCAAGAGAATGACATGACTAAATAAGGTTTTTGAAAATTACCCTGGCAGCTCTGCAGAAGATGGACTAAAGGGAAATAAGAAAGAAAGTAGGGAGATCAGGTTGGAAGTAACTGCAAGAAATGATGAGACCTGAACCAGAACATAGCCAAGGGCTGAAGAGAAGGGGAAAATTGAGAGAATATTTGGGAAATAGAACTATAGTGCCACATGACCATTTAGTTGGGGGTGGGGCAGAAGAGGCAGCACAGAATAGCTCCCAGATGTCTGACATCCACCACTAGGAAAATACTGATACAGTTCAACAATATAAGAAATATGAACAAGAATTCTCTATGAAACTATTGATTAAAAACACATTCACATGTATATACAATAAGAATCCTGGACTAGATATGAAGATATATGTTGGAAAATTTGGGCTTGTTTCATGATTTATTTATTCATTCAAAGAATATTTAATGAGTTCCTGCTCTGTGTCAGGCACTAATCTTAGGTAGTCACTGGGGAAAAAACATATATGGTCCCTACTCTCATGGAGCTTACAGCTTTGTGTGGAAAATAGGCTATCAATTATATTACAGGCAGAGAGGGGACAAATTATGTAAGGCTTTAAAGACCACGTTAAGGAGGTTGTCTTTATCTTAAGAGCTGTGGAGGGCCATGGAAGGGTTTTAGGATGTGAGAGGATATAGAAGACTGGGTAAGATCTGCACTTGAAAAAGATCACTCTGGTTATTTTGCAGTGGATTAGAGTGCACTGCAGTGTCCACGTAGGAGGCCCTTAGAGGGTCCAGGCCAGAGGCAAATGGACCTTAGATTCCAAATAAAAGAAATGACCAGTTTGATTATTTTGGTTGTTTATAACCAGCTTCCATTCTGATAGGTCAGTGCCTTGTGCCGCACTAGCTATTAAATATTATGAATATAAATCCACTGCTAGGGAGGTCATGGTGGAGGAGGAAAGAGGTAGATGGACTGAAGAAGTTTCTAGGAGGTAGAACTGATACCCCTTCAGCATGCCAACAGGCTTTCCACTGGGCACAAGCTTCCTCTGGCTGTTGCCCTCAGGGGGTAGAAGGTAGTGAGGACACAGGAGGAAGGAGAAAGAGCCCATCCATCTGGCAGCAATAAAAGGCCATACCTCCTTTCTTATTTCTATTCCACGCACTGGCACTTGGCCATCTCCATTGCCAGGGACAACATCATTTAGCCTTTGGTTCATACATGAGGAAAATTAGGTGTTAGAAAGTAACATTCCCATAAAACAAAAAACAAAAAACAAAAAACAAAAAAAAAAGAAAGTAACATTCCCAGACTAGTTCTAGTCTATCATGAAACAAATTGTCCAAAAGCAAAAATGAACTTTTGGGACTTCATCAAGATAAAAAGCTTCTGCACAGCAAAGGAAACAGTCAACAAAACAAAGAGGCAACCCACAGAATGGGAGAAGATATTTGCAAATGACACTACAGATAAAGGGCTGGTATCCAAGATCTATAAAGAACTTCTCAAACTCAACACCCAAAAAACAAATAATCAAGTCAAAAAGTGGGCAGAAGATATGAACAGACACTTCTCTGAAGAAGACATACAAATGGCTAACAGACACATGAAAAAATGTTCATCATCATTAGCCATCAGGGAAATCCAAATCAAAACCACACTGAGATACCACCTTACACCAGTTAGAATGGCAAAAATGGACAGGGAAAGAAACAACAAATGTTGGAGAGGTTGTGGAGAAAGGGGAACCCTCTTACACTGTTGGTGGGAATGCAAGTTGGTACAGCCACTTTGGAAAACAGTGTGGATGTTCCTCAAAAATTTAAAAATAGAGCTACTCTATGACCCAGCAATTGCACTCCTGGGTATTTACCCCAAAGACACAGATATAGTGAAAAGAAGGGCCATATGCACCCCAATGTTCATAGCAGCAATGTCCGCAATAGCCAAACTGTGGAAAGAGCCGAGATGCCCTTCAACAGATGAATGGATAAAGAAGATGTGGTCCATATATACAATGGAGTATTACTTAGCCATCAGAAAAGATGAATACCCACCTTTTACATCAACATGGATGGGACTGGAGGAGATTATGCTAAGTGAAATAAGTCAAGCAGAGAAAGTCAATTATCATATGGTTTCACTTATTTGTGGAACATAAGGAATAACACGGAGGACATTAGGAGAAGGAAGGGAAAAATGGGGCGGGGGGGGATTGGAGGGAGAGATGAACCATGAGAGACTATGGACCTGAGAAACAAACAGGGTTTTAGAGGGGAGGGGGGAGGGGGGATTGGTTAGCCCGGTGATGGGTATTAAGGAGGGCACGTACTGCATGGAGCACTGGGTGTTATACGAAAACAATGGATCGTGGATCACTACATCAAAAACTAATGATGTAATGTATGGTGACTAACATAACATAATAAAATTTAAAAAAAAAAAAAAAAAAAACAAATTGTCCAATGCTTGTTTCTCCACACAGAAAGGTCAAACACATTTTCTTTTTTTTTTTTTTAAGATCTTACTTATTTATTTGACAGAGAGAGACACAGCGAGAGGGAACACAAGAAGGGGAGTGGGACAGGAAGAAGCAGGCTCCCCGCGGAGCAGGGAGCCCGATGCGGGGCTCCATCCAGGCCCCTGGGATCATGACCTGAGCCGAAGGCAGATGCTCAACGACTGAGCCACCCAGGCACCCTTCAAACACATTTTCAATGATACACTTAATATGTGTTGCTCTTTGGCCAACATGACTAAACAAAAGCTACCTGTCTTGTGCAGATTCTTTGCTTCTTCACTCTGACTTGTGTTCCTTATGCTATTCACAGTAGCCAAAGTAAGCAGAGCGAATGAAACTCATCAATTTGTTGCTTATTGCAACTCAGCTCAGATAAAAGTCTCAGTTAATAGGGGGTAATTAAACCTTTGTTCTAAATGAGCTTATAAGATTATCTCTAGGTTTTAGTTCTCCAAGCCATTTTTGTCTCCAGGTACCATACATAATCCCATGTTGGCTAGAAGCAAGACTGGGCAAGCAGGAAAATTGTAAAGTATAACTAAGGCAAAAATCAGTAACCAGTCAATATATTTTTATTGAGCAGCTGCTTTTTTGGAAATCAGTATCCTAGTTTCTCTAGAGGGTATAAACTGCAGTACCTTCAAGAAGCAAACAATCTTACTAATTAAACACACACACACATCTACTAAGCAGTAGCATCAAATGAAGCACAAACAATAATTACTTAAGGGTCCTCTGGAGAGTGAAGTTTGAGGGGTGGCCAGAAACAGGGACAGCGTCGCCAGTGATGGGCAAGGTGATGTAAAAAGGAAGTTCAAGGGAAACATAGTCCAAAATGGGTGAAGAGAATCTGGAAGAGCAGGAAAGGGGTTGGGGAGAGACTGGTTTTGGGACAGTTTCAGAGATTTGGGGGAGAGGTTGGATTTTTTTTTTTTTTTTTTTTTTGGTTAGCTGGTTGGTTGACTGGCTTTCAGATATAGTTTTATCTGCTTAACTGTAATATTGGGGGAGGAGTAAGAAGTAGAAAGAAAAGGCCTATATTGCCTACTCTGACAGATAACTTAAGAGTTCAAGAAGTATTTTTCTTACTTATTTTTGTTCTTTTTGCCTGTGTTTTTGGTATCACATCCAAAATATCACTGCCAAGACCAATGTCAAGGAGCTTTTTCCCTATATTTTTTTCTAGGACTTTTATGGTTTCAGGTATTATGCTTTAAGTCTTTAATCCATTTCAAGTTAATTTTTGTGAGTGGTGTAAGACAGAGATCCAATTTCATCCTTCTGCATGTGATTATCCAGTTTTCCCAGTCTCATGACAAAACTTTCAGAGATGAGGAGTTGCTTCTCATGGATGAGCAAAGAAAGTGGTTTGTTTGGTTTTTTTTAAGATTTTATTTATTTGGGGCACCTGGGTGGCTCAGTCGTTAAGCGTCTGCCTTCGGCTCAGGTCATGATCCCAGGGTCCTGGGATCGAGCCCCGCATCGGGCTCCCTGCTCTGCGGGAAGCCTGCTTCTCCCTCTCCCACTCCCCCTGCTTGTGTTCTCTCTCTTGCTGTCTCTCTCTGTCAAATAAATAAATAAAATCTTTAAAAAAAAAAAAGATTTTATTTATTTATTTGAGAGAGAGCGAGAACATGAGTAGGGGGAGGGGCAGAAGGAGAGGGACAAGCAGACTCCCCGCTCAGCAGGGAGCCTGATGCAGGGCTCAATCCCAGGACCCTGAGATCATGACCTGAGCCGAAGTCAGACGCTTAACAGACTGAGCCACCCAGGTGCCCCAAAAGTGGTTTCTTGAAATAGAGTCTACAACAAGGGATTTAGAACATAAACTTAGTTGATAAATCAATGGCAGGGTTTAAGAGGATTAACCCCAATTTTGAAAGAAGTTCTACTGTGGGTGAAATGCTATCAAACAGCATCACATGCTACAAAGAAATCATTCATGAAAGGAAGAGTCAGTCAATGAGTTAAACTTCTTGTTGTCTTATTTTAAGCAATTGCCATGGCCACCCCAACCTTCAGCAACTACCACCCTTATCAGTCAGCAGCCATTCACACTGAGGCAACACTCTCTACCAACAATAAGATTAAGACTCCCTGAAATCTCAGATGACGGTTAGCATTCTTTAGCAATAAAGTATTTTTTAATTAAGGTATATACATCTTTTAGACATAATGCTACCGCACACTTAATAGACTACAGTATACTGTGAACATAACTTTTATATGCACTGGAAAACCAAAAAATTCATTTTACTCATTTTACTGCAATATTCACTTTATTCGGGTGGTCTGGAACCAAACCTGCAATATCTCCAAGCTATGCATGGGTTTATTTCAACAAGTGGGACTACATCAAACTAAAAAGCTTCTGCACAGGAAAAGAAACAATCAACAAAATGAAAAGGTAGCCTATGAAATGGGAGAAAATATTTGCAAACCATCTATCTGATAAGGGGTCAATATCCAAAATATATAAGGAACTCATAAACTCAACAGCAAAAAAACAAACAGTCCAATTTAAAAATGGGCAGAGGACCTGAATAGGCATTTTTCTAATGAAAACACTCAATGGCCATAAAAAATACATGAAAAATGCTCAACATCATTAATCATAAGGGAAATGCAAATCAAAACCATAAGGAGATGTCACCTCACCCTTGTTAGAATGGTTACCACTAAAAACATAGATAACAATTGTGAAAAGAGGGGCACCTGGGTGGCTCAGTCGTTAAGCATCTGCCTTTGGCTCAGGTCATGATCCCAGGGTCCTGGGATCGAGCCCCACATCGGGCTCCCTGCTCAGTGGGAAGCCTGCTTCTCCCTCTCCCACTCCACCTGCTTGTGTTTCCTCTCTCGCTGTGTCTCTCTCTCTGTCAAATAAATAAATAAGATCTTTAAAAAATAAAAATAATTTTTAAAAAAATACTGAAAAGATGTCAAGAAAAAGGCATCCTATGCACTGTTGGTCAGAATGGAAATTGGTACAGCCACTGTGGTAATAAACAGCATGAAGTCTCCTCAAAAAATTAAAAATTAAAACAACCTAAAAGTTTGTCTACAGATGAATGGATATAGAAAATGCTGTATATATACATACAATAGAATATTATTGAGCCACAAGAAAAAAAGAATATCTTGCCATTTGCAACAACATGGATAAAGCCTGAGGGCATTATGCTAAATAAAATAAGTCAGAGAAAGAAAAATACTGTATATCACTTATATGTGGAATTTTTAAAAAGCCAAAGTCATAGAAACAGAGAGTAGAATGGTGGTTCTCAGGAGATGGGGGTGGGAAAATAGAGAGATGTTCATCAAAGGGTACAAACGTCCAGTTTCAAGATGAATAAGTTCTGGGGATATAATGTACAGCACGGTGACTATAGTTAACAATACTGTATTATATACCTAAAAGTTGCTAAGAGACTAAATTTTAAATGTTCTCACTACATACACACACACACACACACACACACACACACACACACACACAAAGGTAATTATGTGAGGTGATGGAGGTGTTAACTTGAAAAGGGAAGGAGGAGTAGACTATACCAGAAGCTCATTCCTGGGGATCTCAGATTAATAAGCCACAGGCATCATAATCTATAGTCTCCTCAATCTAGAGAATTCTTGTGCAGAATAGCAGAAATGGGCAGCAATGGAATAGCATATCAGAAAGCTGGAGAACTGTATTGGCTTCAGAGCCAGGACATAGCAAAAACCAGTAATATATACGGTAGAGACTATATGGTCCCACTGGGTAGGACTTACCTAGGATATTCTGAGCTGGTCCAATTAGGACTTCAAAGCTTTAACTCAACAAAGTGGAACTGAGGAACCATATGTCTTCCAGCAAGCAAATTCCTCTGGGGATGGCTTGTGCTTAAAGAAGGAACCACTTCAACACCCAAGTAAAGGTTACCAGATCCTGAGAGAAACCCCTGCCTGAGTAGGCAGTGGACAGCATGTTTATAGATCACAGCTCTTCTTCCTGCTCACAGTCCCCTTATTCTTGGGACACATGAGTAAGGGCTGTATATTCTAGTCTCCCACCTCTCTTGGAACCCCAAATCCAAGAAAATCCACACAAGTACAAAGGAAGAAAGCATTGTGGGTTATAGTAACATGGAACATTTTCATACAAAAATAATATGAATAATAATAAGTGCTGTGTATTGAACATCTATGGGTATGGGGGCTATGCCTGGCATATTTCTATATTATCTAATCCAATTTTTACAACTCCATGACAGAATTAATATTTTTAGAGCTACCAATAAGTAGAGAATTCCAACCCTAACCTGAGTCTGAAACCCACTCTCTTTCTACTAAACTCTTAAGTTTCAGTTCAGAAAAGCTGTCACAGCACTTAGTATGACTTGATACAGAAAATAATAGGAAGAAGAAGAAGAGAAAGAGAACAGCCAAGGTGACCCCTTGGAAAAGCACAAGGCAAGTCTAAATGAAGTGAAAACACAGAGGAGGTGAGGCTACAAGGGTAACTGGCAGCTTTTGAGCGCCCACAATAAGGAGAATAGGACATGTAGGTGACCATACAAATGAACTGGTAGGCTTTAGGAAAATAAGGAAGAATGGAAACATAGTCAAGGGAGATACTAACACAAAGAGAAGTTGGTGAGTGTCCCAGGGCTGGGTTCCAACATGACAGGCATACTTGGCTTGACAAACCGGAAAGTGCCTGAAAGAAGAAAGCCTGGATGGAGATGAAAGGAAAGAAACAGACACACCCACCTGCTGGAAAACAGAAATGGACCTACAGCAACAGCAGCTGATACCCCACATTTTCAAACGGGCTGAGCCTTAACAAAGGAGTGACAGATTGTCAGCAACTGTTTTCAAAAGAAAGACTGTAATCACAAGACACGGGACATATCTGGATCTACACCACATGTCACTAGAGCTAGCACAAATGAAAAGCCTCTACCCATCGGGGCTCATTTAAGTTCCGGAAGTTTATCTCTGAGAATTCTTTGTTTTTCAATGCATTCTAATGGGCTACCACTGCCATTTCCAAAAGTTTTTCATGTCTCGCATTTTCTTGATGAGGGAAATTAGTCATAGAGTCACTAACCAGAATAACACTAACTCTTCTAGGGACTGACGCTGAGCAGAATCATCAAAGGGCTGAAGTTCAGCTTTGGTATCTCCCATTCACCCAATCTCTGCTCTCTCCTTCATCTTGGCATAGTCCTTACTCCTACTCAGGTGCCTATCCTGTATTCTAAAGAAGTTTCTCTCAGGAGGCTCTCAATATATCATTTCAGGGATTCCAGAACTTCATTGGGTATGAGAATCACTATGTCTTATTCATCTCCCCACCCTGAGATTCTGCCCAAACTAGTCTAGGGCCAGGCCCCTAAGTCAGTGTTTTTAACAGATCTGCCAGGTGATTCTGATCCAGATGGTCCACCAATGGAAAAACAACGCATTAGGGTGTTTGTCGGTAATTAAAGTATTCATTGATAATGGCCTAGGTTTTGACAAAGAATTCGTGACTGGAAGTATAGAGAACTGAAGTTATGCATCTCTAATGGTGGAATGTTGGCTAGAGAATGAATATTTGAAAGGCAGAAGATCATCTCTGGTGCTCTCTCATCCAATATCCTTCATCTTATAAACAAATAGGGCTCAAATCAAACCCTGTAAGAGACAACTACTCCCCTGCCCATAAGGCTGACCCTCAGAGCTTCTCTCTCATGGTGCCAATTCACATTTCTGCCTTGATTGTCAGGACGGATCCACAGAATTGTCTGAATATTTCCAAGGTATCCACATAGTAACATAATTGTACGCAAAACAGAATTTAAGCTTAAATTTAAAGGTGTTGCCATTTTTCTCAAAGTCACAGTCAAAACTCAAACATCAAAACCAGTCACCACATAGTAAATGACCATGCCTCTGTTCTTCATAAAATTAATTAGTCTACCTACACCTTTTTCTATTTTATTAATTTTATTTTGAGTTATAACATCTTTTTTACCCATTTATAACCACTTGGAAAATACAGGTCTTACTAACATGAGCCAATAACCAAAAAGAAAGAATTATAAAATTTTTAAATGCATATTCTATGAGTCACATTTGACCTTTACTCTTGCTACTTTAAATTGCCATTTCCATCACTGCTTTAGAAAAATCTGAGAAAAGATATAGAATTTTATCCAACCCTTGACCCAAAGACAAATCTCTATTAGAACTCTCTAGGCCTAAATTTCAGTAAGTTCCACTAGAGGGCAGTTTTCCAAGGTTCATGCAAGGATAGATTTAATCTGCCAGGACTACTTCCAATTGGCTAGTTTTTCTTTTTTTAAACATATCCCATTAGTTAGGGGAGGAATGGCAGAGGAGAGGGGGTCAGAATTCCAAAGGACATATTTTCAATCCTACCTGTCATTGATATCAAATTTGGAAATTTTGATTATTTTTCCCAAACCTCTAAAGCTCAAGTATATGACACATATCACGTTCTCCTCTGAACCAGAATGCACTTTTTTAAAAAGTTTACTTTAGGGGCACCTGGGTGGCTCAGTCAGTTGAGCCTCTGCCTTCAGCTCAGGTCATGATCCTGGAGTCCTGGGATCAAGCCCATGTCGGGCTCCCTGCTCAGTGGGGAGCCTGTTTCTCCCTCTGCCCCTCACCCTCCTGGTGCTCTCTCTCTCTCTCTCTCTCTCTCTCACTCTTTCTCTCAAATAAATAAAATCTTTTTTAAGAAAAAGTTTACTTTATAAAACCAATCATGAATCATTTAATTGTTGCCCCACGTGAACAGTTAATACAAAGTAAGGCTATTGGTTGTCATTTAAAAATAATTGCTCGGTAGAGTTCATTTCAAATACATAACCTTCCTATTCTAAGACTTACTTCTTACCTTTTAGAAAAGTTATAAACATTAATAGAACATAGTCCTAGAACATTCTGTGAATGAATTTCTACAGATTCAGAGAGTTAGTGTTCTGGTTGGGAAAGTTGGTGGGAAGAGCAAAAGGGTAAAGACTCTCTAGAACTTCTCTGTTCCTCCTTTATAAAGATTACAGAGAGTTTGAACATGTACAAGTCCTAAAAGATACTGGGAATTCTCTAGCAGTGTTTTCATCTGAGAAGGGAAACCCTGACTAGTGTCTACCTGCCAACTGTATTATCAAGAAATCTTTAACATTTCTCTGAATTGAGTCAGGGTTCATTCACTCATTCAACAAATATTTATTCAATACTTTCTAGGTACCAGAATGGTGTAAAAGAATCAACAATGCATTAATCAAACAAAATTGACCTCATCTTCATCTTTAATTGGTTGGGATTTTGGGAATATGATCAAACTAATTTGAAGACTAAATGTTCATAGGTTAAAAAACATATTGTTAAAATGTTTTATCCCTTTGCAAGTAAAATGAAATTCTATGACTTTGTTTAGATATTGAAAGTTTATCAAACCATGACCTAAAACTTCTTATCCTCAAGCCATTCACTCCAGGACAAAACCATTCATCTATCCTTGGAGATGTTATAAAAATGAATTGGGACAGGCATTCTAACATATTTAAAAGGAACTATAAAATATTATACAATTATTCCTCCTAATTCTTAGGGCCTAGCTCAAACGTCATCCCATTGTTAAAATCTTTCTCAAATTTCACTAAGCTCCTACAAACCAGAAATAACCTTTACCTTTGGGGGCTCTAAAGCATTTATCACATGCTACCTTATATTTTGGTCCAGGTGTGTCGTACATTTATTTACCTTGTATCCAGTAGCCAATATTAGAAGTAGGGCAGTACAGTGGTTGAGAGTGGGGGCTCTGGCCCAGATTTCCAGAGTTGACTCCCAGATTTCCAGAGTTGACTCCCTTTTCCATATGACCCTAGCCTGTTTTCTCATCTGTAAAAAATAAATAAATAACAAGTCGTACCACATGGAATTATTGTGATGATTAAAACAATACCATAAACTGTCACAGCCAAGAGCAGCCTAAGGAAATGTGATGACTAAAGGTAATGTGGTATCCTGGATGGGTCCTAGAACAGTAAAAATAAATTGGATGAAAACTAAGGAAATGTGAATAAAGTATGGACTTTTGTTAATAATAATGTATCAATATTGATTCATTAATTGTGACAAATGTACCATACTAATGTAAAATGTTAATAATAGGGGAAATTAAATGTCAGGTATACGGAACTTTCTGTACTATCTTCACTTTTCTGGAAATCTTAACTACTCTAAAATAAACAGTTTATTCAAAAAGCAAAAATTAGTGGGGCGCATGGATGGCTCAGCTCTTGATCTCAGCTCGGGTCTTGGTATCAGGGCTGTGAGTTCAAGCTCCATGTTAGGTTCCATGCTAGGTGTAGAACCTACTTTAAAAAAAAAAAAAAGCAAAAATTAGAATTAGAAAAAATTTTGAATATTCCTATAAGTAAAACATTTAGAATAATATATGGACTTACTTTACTCACTTTAATATTGTTAAAATGTCCAAACTATCCAAAGTGATCTACAGATTCAGTGCAATTCCTATCAAAATCCCAATGGCAGTTTTTGCAGAAATAGAAAAAACAAGTCTACAATTCATATGGACCACAAAAGGCCACAAATAGACAAATCAATCTTGAAAAAAAACAACAAAGGTGGTATCACACTTCCTGATTTCAAAACATATTATAAAGTACAGCAATGGTACTGTCATAAAGACAGACATATAGACCAATAGAACAGAAAAGGGAACCCAGAAGTAAATCCATGCATATATTGTCAACTGATATTCAAGCGTGCCAAGAATATATAATAGGGAAAGAACAATCTTTCAACAAATGGTATTGGGAAAACTAGATACCCACATGCAAAAGAATGAAATTGGATCCTTATCTTATACTATACACAAAAATCAACTCAAAATAAATTGAAGACTTAAATGTAAGACCTGAAACTGTAGAACTACTCCTAGAAAAAACATAAGGGAAAAGCTTTATGACATTGGCCTTGGCAATGATTTGACACCAAAAGCATAGGCAACAAAAATAAATAAATACATAAACAAGTGGGACTATATCAAACTAAAAAACTTCTACACAGCAAAGAAAACAATCAATAGAGTAAAAAGGCAACCTGTAAGATGGGAGAAAATATTTGCAAACCATCTATCTGATAAGGGGTTAATATCCAAAATATATAAGGAACTTCTACAACTCAATAATAAAAAAAAAAAAAAACTAATAACACAATTAAAAAATGGGCTAAGAGTTTGCATCATTATTTCTCCAAACAAGACATACAAATTGGGGCACCTGGCTGGCTCATGGTGGAGCATGAGACCCTTGATCTCAGGGTTGTGAGTTCGAGCCCCACAATGGGTGTTGAGATTACTTAAAAATAAAATCTTTAAAAAAAAAAGAAGAGGGGCGCCTGGGTGGCTCAGTCGGTTGAGCGTATGCCTTCAGCTCAGGTCGTGATCCCAGGGTCCTGGGATCAAGCCCCGCGTCGGGCTCCTTGGTCCACAGAGGGCCTGCTTCTCCCCCTCCCTCTGCCTGCCGCTCTGCCTATCTGTGCTCTCTCTCTATGTCTCTGTCAAATAAATAAATAAAATCTTTAAAAAAATAAAATCTTAAAAAAAAGAAGAAGAAAAAGAAGACATACAAATAGCCAATAGGTATATGACAAAACGTTCAATGTCACTAATGATCAGGAAAATGCAATTCAAAATCATAATGAGATGTCACATCACTCCTGTCAGGATGGCTATTATCCAAAAAAAAAAAAAGCATTGGTGAGAATGTAGAGAAATTGGAACCCTTGTACACTGTTGGTAAAAATGCAAAAATGATGCAGCCACTATGGAAAACAGTATAGAAGTTCCTCAAAAAAATTTAAAATAGAACTACCATATGATCCAGTAATTCCACTTCTGGGTATTTATCCCAAAAAAATTAAAATCAGGATCTCAAAGAGATATTAGCACTCTTATGTTCATTGCAGCACTATTCACAATAGCCAAGATGGAGAAACAACCTAAATGTCCATCAGACAGATGAATGGATAAAGAAACTATAGTATATACATAAAATGGAATACTATCCAGCCTTTAAAAAAAAGGAAATTCTGCAATTCGCAACAACCGAACTTTGACAACAATATACTAAGTGTAATAACACACGGAAAGACACATACTATATGAATCCATTTACATAAGGTATCAAAATAGTCAAATTCATAGAATCAAAGAGCAGGATGGTGTTTGCCAAGAGCTGTTGTGGGGGGAGGGAGGAGGAAATAGGGAGTTACTGACCAACAGTCATAATAAAGTTTCATCAAGCAAAATGAATAAGCTCTAGAGATCTGCTGTACAACACTGTACCTTTAGTCAACTATAGTATACTGTACACTTAAACATTTGTTACATGTTAAATGTTCTCTCTAGAATAAAATATTTTTAAAAGATATATATATAGCCCATAGCAAGAACTCGATAAAAGGGGGCGCCTGGATGGCTCAGTCGTTAAAAGGGGGCACCTGGGTGGCTCAGTTGTTAAGCGTCTGCCTTCGGCTCAGGTCATGATCCCAGGGTCCTGGGATCGAGCCCCGCATCGGGCTCCCTGCTCGGCGGGAGGCCTGTTTCTCCCTCTCCCACTCCCCCTGCTTGTGTTCCCTCTCTTGCTGTGTCTCTCTCTGTCAAATAAATAAAATCTTTAAAAAAAAAAAAAAAGAACTCGATAAAAGGTAAGCAGAAATTGGTAGTAGTAATAGTAATAGAAGTTAGAAGCCAACAAGAACTTTGAAGTAATATTGCGAGTTTCTTGTGCCTCATGCCTTTTGTTTTGTTTTTGATATTGCTTTGGGTGTTTTCTTTTTTGTACAACCTTTAGCCAAAAGCTGTGACTACAAATAAAACTATTATTTAAACTATTATTTTTCAGATTTATTGTTTCAGTGTTATATAGGAAAGGGTTTAGTGTGCCAAAAACTGTATACATTTTAATGTCTTCTGGTCAGAATTATCTTTGGTGTGATTAAATAGGCATGCCTCAAATGTCAACAGCACCTGTTTGAGAAGCTATGAGCTTACTTCATAGGCTTTCTTTCTGAAGTGGGTTTTTTTTTTTCTGTTTTTTGTTTTGCTTTGCTTTTTTTTATTGTATGCTTCCATTTATATAAAATGTCCAGAATAGGCAAATCCATAGAAACAGAAATTAGATTAGTGGTTGCCAGGGGCTGAAGAAAAGGAAGACTAAGAAGTGACTGCTAAAAGTACAGGGTTTCCTTGTAGGGTAATGGAAATGCTCTGGAATTAGACAGTGGTGATGGTTACACAATATTATGAATATACTAAAACCCACTGAATTGTACACTTTAACCAACTGAGCCACCCAGGCGCCCTGAATTGTACACTTTAAAATGGTGAATTTGGGGCGCCTGGGTGGCTCAGTTGTTAAGCGTCTGCCTTCGGCTCAAGTCATGATCCCAGAATCCTGGGATCGAGCCCCGCATCGGGCTCCCTGCTCAGCGGGAAGCCTGCTTCTCCCTCCCCCACTCCCTCTTGTGTTCCCTCTCTCACTGTCTCTCTCTGTCAAACAAATAAAATTTAAAAAAATAGAGAATAAGATGGTGAATTTTATATTATACAAACTGTATATTCATTACCCCTGTAGGTGCATAAATGTGCTGTCAGGGTCAAAGAGAAAGCTGTCCAGAAGCAAGTCTGCATCTGGGATATGGCTTCCATTCCCACTCTCAAAAAGGAATTGCCCTCCCCTTGCCCTAACTCAGAGACGGCTGGGCCCAGCCCAAGCACCTGCTCACCTGTAAACGGAGTGTACCCTCACAGACAATGCCCTGGTCACCTGGTCTGGAGGGATCCCAGCTTCCAGTGCTGTCCACGCTTCTCCATCAACACCACCCCTGCGGGCAAAGTCTCAAGCCAGGTGGTCGCCAGGCTCCTCTTCTGTGTCTGAGGGCTTCGCCTGCTCATCTGTGGGCTGTTTGGGGGTTAAGAATCCGCTCCCAGAGACCCTCTGGGTGTCTCACAGGGACTCAAGGTATCTTCAGACTCAGAACTGTCTGTCTGAGGTGATGGAAGAGCAGTGACAGAGCTGGCCCATTTCACTTTCTTGGAAGAGAGTTCAGAAATGGCATTAAGCTCTCTCCTCGAGCCTCGAAGGATGACAAGCGGTGTGACAAAGGTCTGGGACCCTTCACGATCCTCTGAAGGCAAAGGTTTTCCGCAGTTGAATGCTGCTTCGACACTTTTGCCAGTCTAGACAGAAGGTGATCACGGTGGACCGGGTCACGGTCGGCCCTCCAATTTACGCTGGGAACTCCATCTCAAGGAAGTAGCTAGCGTCTTTCTCAGTAGCCCTGTGGGAACTTCCGCAGGGGCTGAAAAGCTGCGCACGCATCCCGTCCCCTGAAGCGGTCTGCGCCTGCGCAGGCGGGAGCTGTTGTTTTAATTTCTCAATTACAATTTTTTGTATGTATTTCGTAGTAACCGTTACAGATCTAGTCGTTTTTTTTATGGCCTTCGATGACTTTACATTACCTACAGGATGGAGTCTAAATGTCTTAATATGTCATTCTAGAACCTGCACCATTTAATCTTCCCAAACTCCAATCAACGACCTGCCCCAGAATCCTATACTCTTCATATATTTATGCTGCTTATTGTGCTTTTGCCTGGCATATTGATCTAGCCATTCTTCTTGTAATAAAGTAATTCCCATCTTTTGAGGTCTTCTCCATATGCTATAACATTTTGATGTCTTCAGAAAAATTAATTACTGATCCCTTCATCCCATAGCAATTTCTCTCTCAAGATTATAAAAATTATAATTTTCTGGGGAACATTAAGTATGACTTATTCATCTTAATATTTATTTTTTGAATTAGATTTGTTGGTTTCAAATAATCCTTTCCTGGAAACATAATGGCCATGACTAACTAAGCTGAGTGTTTTCCTATCTTGAATTCCTTTAAATTATGTATATACCGTGTTCACCACATTGTTATGCACTTGGCTTTAGGTTGTTTTGGGATTAGTGGATTGCTGTTCAGGTCTGTACTCTCTACCTTAATTAGATAATCCTTAAGGGACGAGATCACATCTGTCTCTTCTTTTGTCTCCTTGTGGGTCAAAGGCATCAGTCACACTAGCTGTATATAATAAAATGAATAGCCACATATTTATGACCAGAGGTAACCTTCATTTTTTTATTTAAATACTTTAACTCTTTGTGTTTATTCTCTTCAGTTGTATCTCTGAGGATTGGTAAACCCCAATACTCAGGGTTCTCTCGTCTGACCAAGAGTCTGCCTGAAAATATCTTTTATCCTTAGGCACCTGAGCATCCATAAAAAATGTTACTTCACTTTATAGAGGGCTAGGGGTCTCCTCAAAGATAGCTAAAGATAATTGATAAACATATGTATTTTTTTCTTTACAAAATTAATATATTGATTACAAAAATTCAAATAATACCTAAAAGTAGGAAGGCAAATCCCTCTTTAATCCCCTAATATTGCATATTAATTTATTGCATAATGTATAAAACATTTCATTTATATATACACTAAATGTTTCATATTTATTCAATATATACTTTTTCTAATTTTACACCCATATCGTATCAACCACCGTACTTAATAAATGATAGAAATCTTCCTGTATCTATACTTCATCTCTTTTATTTTTATTTTGACCAAGCCATATAAACCTCTATGGAAAAGAACAGTTTCAGTAAAAGCAGAATATGGAAATGGTAAAGAAAACAAGTGTCCAAGGGTGCCTGGGTGGCTCATTTGGTTAAGCGTCTGCCTTTGGCTCAGGTCCTGATCTCAGGGTCCTAGGATCAAGCCCCATGTGGGGCTCCCTGCTCAGCAGGGAGTCTGCTTCTCCCTCTCCCTCCGCCCCTCCCCCCTGCTTGGGCACTTTCTCTCTCTCTCTCAAGTAAATAAATAAAATCTTTAAAAAAAGAAAAAGAAAACAAGTGTCCAAACGTCACACCTGTCTTACAGACATGCTCTTTTCCTCAGTGAAGCAAGAGGACCAAGTTCTATAGTAGCAGACATTATCATCAAAAAGCTCAGAACTTATTTTTTTTTATTTTATTTATGTATTTGACAGAGAGAGACACAGCGAGAGAGGGAACGCAAGAGGGGGAGTGGGAGAGGGAGAAGCAGGCTTCCCGCAGAGCAGGGAGCCCGAAGCGGGACTCGATCCCAGCACCCTGGGATCATGACCTAAGCCGAAGGCAGACACTTAATGACTGAGCCACCCAGGCGCCCCTCAGAACTTATTTCTTAAACTTAATCCTGACCTATTTTATTTCCACATCTTTGATACTATTGGTTCAGTGTATTTTGTTAGCCTAAATCAGATTCTTACACCAGGTTCTTAACAAGTAGGTATCCTGACAAGAAAATATCCCTAAACTCCTAAAATAATAATGAAGCCAGCATGTTAGATTTGGTGGCAGACTTTATACCAGCTATGAAATCTGCTCTCCACCACCAGTTGAATTTGGGTACATCTATTTGTGCAGTGTGCTAGACAAAACCATGCTTCTAAAAGCCAGAATCAGACTATGCCCAGCATCCTCTTAAATATCAAGCCAGCACAGAAGGCAGTATCATACAACATTGGTGCATTCAGGAACTTCTATATATTCAGTGACTGTACTTCTAAACCCAACATGCAAAAAAATACATTCAATTCCATGGAATTTTGTCCTAGATGATGCAAAATCATACCAATATAAAAATGTAATCCATAGCCTGAGGTGATGTTGCCATCCTCACAGAGGAAACTTCCAGAAATCCACAGGGAGAACTAAGGCAAAACCACCTCCTAGGCAACTTGTTCAGAGATGCACGGATAGCCTTTAAAAGGGGGGAGGGAGGGACACCTTCAAAAAAAACTCCTTTCTGTGGACATCACCTCAAAAGGATCAAGGCATGGCACCAAGCAGTCAACTCAAGTAAACCCGTGCACTGTAAGCATCTCTCAAAAGGAGGAAGAATGACAGTAACTTGGACTCTCACTTGTTTCCCCCAGCAATCCCCACAGCCCTCACCCATAGACCATAATTAACATCAGTGGAAACACATGAGTGCCAAAAACAAAGATCCAGAATGTAGTCACTCCATCAGGCTCAAAGCTGTGCTCATTGAATCTCTGCCCCTGGACATATACATTAAACCACAGCAGCTGCACCCACCACAAGCCAAAGAAGCTTGATTAGAAGCAGGGTCAACAAATGAGAAGTGGGAAGAATGTGTAGAAGCTCAACAGTTAGTGATGCAGAATATATTCTGACTCCTGGGAACCATAACAGACAACAGATCGATGATGCTGCATACTTGAAACGTAGAGGAGCTTTTGTTAACTGAGATTTCATGCAGCCCCAGAAGTGAAAAGGGCAAGTCACCGACGGTGATAGACAGACTATCTACATGTATATTTAGACAAGATGGGACTGGGTGTCATTAACGGAGCAGCTTTGAGCCCCATTCACACACATGAATAGTAATGGCATCAGCGGCAGCATCTTCTAATACTGAGGACAAAAATAAATACTTCAACATGAAGTATAGACATGAGCCAAGACAGGTCTCTCTTGAGTTGTGAATTTTCATCATAGACTAAAGATGATTGATGGTGATGGTGATGGTGCTGTGGTTAATGGACACATAACTGTATTTCCCATCGCTTTTCCAGGACACGTTTCTGATCCTCTTGATTATATTCAGCCTTCACAAATGTTATTTGTCTTGAATCCCCCACTCCACTTTCTCGGTTGCCTCAGCTAACCAGTGGTTTCACTGAGCCATCTGTGTGTTCCCTTTCATTTCTGTCCATGTAGCATGTAAGCTTTCATTGTTCAGCTACCTGAGCATTTCTCCTTTCCCCAGCACCCTCCCCCAACCATTTCACCCAGACTGTGCTGGTCTATCAAGATGAAAGCAACACTATGACACTCAGAACAAACTTCTCCTGTCAGATGCACACAGGGGCCCTCTGTTGCACAATCTGCACTTGTCCCTCATGCAATAGAGATTCAACTCACAGATATGAGATCCAGACTGCAGATCAGAGGGGAGACTGACTTCTGCCCTTCATTTGGGCCAAAGAATACTTATCTCCTTATTTCCAGCTTCTTCTCAAGTTGCAGCTAGACCTGGGGAGATGTAAATATGTAAGTAAAACCCAAGACCATATTCACAGGTTATCCCTTTCAAAATGCCAGCACTTCTCAGTTGCCTTATCACAGGCTGATTCAGCTCCTTATTCATAAAAGGCCAATAGCAAGAAAAGGCAGCTCAGTGTGCCCAGAGGACTGCAGTAAGGGGTTACTGCCATATACTGATCTTTTGTTCTGACATACTGGTGTGTGGGATTGGGCTGTGGGCAAAGTTTCTATGCGTCTCTTTCTTGCAGCCCCAGGCTATCCTTAATCCATAGCTCTGCTAAAGAAGTCCTTTCTGGAGCAGACATAACATAGGAAACTTCAACGATTGTTGCTGGTGTTTAATATTTATTGAACACCCACGACTGGACCAGGCTCTCCACTAATGTATAGTTTGCATCTTATTAGAACTTTCTGGGGGGGGAAACACTTTGGCTGAAACCTAAAAGCTGTTTAGCTATTGTAAGGACAACAAGAACACACATTCTTCAAATATCTCTAATTGCTTCCTATAACACAATGCAATTTTCTGCTTCTACCATTAAAAATAGTCATTAACATACTCTGTGAGCACTATGGTACTCCTTTAAACATTAAACTAAGCCCACTAGTAGCTTGAGAGGTAAAAAAAAGTCATCATGTTAAAACATATTTTTAAAGATTTTTTTCCAGAAAATGTATAATATAGTTAGAAATAAGACTCATTTTCAACCTGCACAATGTTAGTCCTTGTTTTGGTTGCCTGTCTTTCTCTTCCTCAAAACCCAGGTTTGGAACCCCTGATGAGCTCCATCTGTAGAGGCCAAGTCTATCTGCTTTCCTGAGATAGCCCTATCAGGAAAAAGATGCACATAGAAAAAATAACCCTACTATTCTCATAGAGCTTGGCAATAGGCCACTTTCCTTGGACCCAGGAGCCCTCCATCCTGTCTTCTGTATCTTCTTCGTTGTTAGACAGATCTGGAACCCTGCTCAAAACTCAGTCTGCAGACTGAGAACCTTCCCTGAACCCTGTCTACTTCCTACCAGCCTTCCTTCCCAGAGCTAGACCCTCCCTGCTTGTTGGCAGGAATCTTGAGAAATCAGAAGTATTTCCAGAATACCTAGGTCTTTGTTGGTGAGGTTCTGCCTGCCTGATTGGACTGGTATTGGTGATCCTCTGAATTATTGCTTTTATACTTGGAAAAACTCTGGATGAACATACACCAAAGCATTAATAATCATTATCTCTGGGTGGTAAGGAAACACATGATTTCAATTTTCTCCTTTACTGTATTTCCACATGTTCTGCAGTAAAACATATTTCTTTGTACTCAGGGAAAAAAAAGGGTTTGTGTTTTGCTTAATAATACCAAGATATACCGTTATCCTTCTCCTATGTTTCTGCTTCAGTAAATTCTGCCTTCTCTTTTCCAAATCTAGCCTGGTGAAAAAGAACCTTCTCTCCACAAAGAAGGCAAAAATCTAAGAACAAATTCTAAAAGAAAACATTTTTTTAAAAGGTTTTTACATCTTTTGTAACATAAAAATGTAAGATTTCAAAACATAGGCAAAGGAGAAGTAGTGATTTACTAATCATATAAGGAATCAAGATTTTCATGGCACCATGAAAATTATAAAATATTTAAGTTAAAATTACAAAATAATAAATTAAACTAACGTAATGTAATGTTAAAACTGAATTTAAAAATATAGATTAAAGCCACAAAGAGGCTTTCCAGCAGGACACAAGAAATTATGCCCAAGACATAAAACCAAATGACCTTCAACTTCGGAAGTCTCCCCTTCCAACCCCACCCACTCATTCCCCCAGTGCTTTAGTTGAAAGACTTGGACCTTGCTGTATTGTTAGGGAGCTGCCTTCTTGTAACCTCACAGCTTTTCACTCTACCTGAAAATGTATTTCTTCCTGAAATGGATTATTTGTGCTGCTCTGCAAGTTCTATAAGCTACTTTCCTCAACTACATCCACCAGTACCAAAGTTCACTGTTGTGTATTTAAACTGTTTTACTCTGAAATTTATAGGTTGCTGTCATTTGTTTCCTCATTACAAAGTCTCTTTATATGACTTTAGCTTCACATAGAATTTACTATTTCAGGGGGAAAATACCTAGATATCACTTCATACCTATTAAGATGGCTATAATCAAAAAAACAGTTAATAACAAGTGTTGAGGAGAATGTGGAGAAATTGGAACATTCACACATTCCTGGTGGAATATAAAATGGTATGAACAGTTTCCGAAATACTGCTTGGAAAACAATTTGGTAGCATTTCAAAAAGTTAAGCATAATGTTATCATATGATCTGGTAATTCCACTCCGAGATATATAAACTCAAGATAAATGAAAACGTATGTCACACAAAAACTTGTATGAGTATGTTTGTAGCAGTATTACTCATAACAGCTAAAAAGTAGAAAAAACCCAAATATCTATCAACTGATGAATAGATAAGCAAAATATGGCATATCCATACAATGATGTATTATTCAGCCATAAAAAAAGGAGTGAAGTACCAACCAGTACAGGCTACAATATGGATGAACCTTGAGAACATTATGCTAAGTAAAAGAATCCAGATACAAAAGGCTATATATTATATGATTTCATTTACATGAAATGCCTAGAATAGGCAAATCCATAGAAAGAGTAAGTAGAATACTTGTTGCCAAGAGCTAGGGGAAAAGAGGAACAAGAGTGACTGCATATGGGTACAGGGTTTTTTTTTTTTTTGGAGTAATAAAAACCTTCGGGAATTAGTTGATGGTGATGTTTGCACAATTTGTGAGTATACTACAAGCCACTAAATTGTATGTATTATGGAGCCGATATTATCACCTTTACAGTGACTAGTTGCTTAACCCCACAGAATAACCTGAATTTTTTCTCAGAACCATCTATCTGCGGGGAAAAGAGGGGAGTATTTATCCATAGGCTTCCATTATTGATGAGATCAGGTCAGTTGTTCTGTAGAATGACCCACTTTCTGAATTTGATCGTTTCCCTGAGGTATAGTTCTTCTATCTCCTGAATTTCCCACAAATGAGAAATTAGAACCAACACCTTGATTACATTCAACTTACTCATTTTTGGCTACAATTCATCATGGGTGATGTTATTTCTTTAAGTTCCATTACATCAGGGCACACTTAAAGCTGGTTGCCCTACTCTGGTGATACAAAGATTAACCGGTGGATTTGGGTAAAGATGGCCTGATCCCTGTTATGTTGTGGTTTCCCTCTTAAATTAGGAAGTCATCTGGTTTCTTTGGCACCATATAAAGTCAATTCCCCATCGATCATCCATCTAATGGTTTTACTAACAATTGGTACCCAATTATATTCAATTAATTCTGTACAGAAGACAAATATTGTTTAATGTATGAATAAATGTCAGAGGTAGCTGGAGTTAGATTTCTCATCTTCCACTTTCTCCATCTCCATTCCAGGTGCTGGATCCTAAATGGCAATGCCTACTGGAGACCGAGATCACTTCACACAGGACAAAGATTCCCACACAGTTGTATACCTTGAAAGAGTGCTTGGTCCCCTTTCATCCTATCCTCTTGTAGGTTTTATATCTTTAGTTGCTGCTACCCTTTAAAGTTAGTGCTTAAAAAGTGCAAGGGGGAACATGTATTTTCTTGGGTACTGGTTGATGAAACAACCACCCATTCTCGTTCATTTGTTTGGTTAGTTCATCCCAAAGTCTTTGTATTCTTGGTTGTAATTAGTCATACCTAGGTAGATCTGGCTGTTTCCAGGGTGAGAAAGAAACACTAACCTGTGTTACCCATAATAGATTTATTCATAAAGATAAAACTGGCAGGGCGCCTGGGTGGCTCAGTCATTAAGCATCTGCCTTCAGCTCAGGTCATGATCCCAGTGTCCTGGGATCGAGCCCGGCATCGGGCTCCCTGCTCAGTGGGAAGCCTGCTTCTCCCTCTCCCACTCCCCCTGCTTGTGTTCCCTCTCTTGCTGTGCCTCTCTCTGTCAAATAAATAAATAAAATCTTTAAAAAAAAAAAAAGATAAAACTGACAATTTAGAGCATTCAAAGGAGACCATAAGCTCCTTAAACACAGTCACAAACAGAAACCTGCCCCTCCTCCATTATTGTCTATCTCAAGAAATGATACCACCACCCACTCATTTATTCATACTGGAAACCCAAGAGTAATCATTCCTCCTTTTCTTTTGTCCCCCACATTTAGTCAATCAGTAGAACCTATTAATTCTACCTTTAGGGGTGCCTGGGTGGCTCAATCGTTAAACGTCTGCCTTCGGCTCAGGTCACGATCCCAGGGTCCTGGGATCGAGCCCCGCATCTGGCTCCCTGCTCAGTGGGAAGCCTGCTTCTCCCTCTCCCACTCCCCCTGCTTGTGTTCCCTCTATCACTGTCTCTCTCTCTCTGTCAAATAAATAAATAAAATCTTTAAAAAAAAAAAATTCTACCTTTAAACATCTCATGAATCCATCCTTGTTTCACCCCCTGATAGAGTTCTGCTACTGGGATGGCATTCTAAAAGGTAGCCTTTTGCCAGGGCTAGTGCCTTCCAAATCCATCTCTACAGTTCAGGCAAAGAGAGCATTTCTAAGTGAAAAAATGGCTCATGCCACTCCCTACTTAAAATATTCCCACGGATTTCCTCTGGAAAACCAATAAACCCAATATTTTATAAGAACTTACATAATCTGGGGGTGCCTGGGTGGCTCAGTCTTTAAGCGTCTGCCTTCAGCTCAGGTCATGATCCCAGGGTCCTGGGATCAGCCCGGCATCGGGCTCCCTGCTCAGCGGGAAGCCTGCTTCTCCCTCTCTCACTCCCCTTGCTCGTGTTCCCTCTCTCGCTGTGTCTCTTTCTGTCAAATAAATGAATAAAATCTTAAAAAAAAAAAAAAAGAACTTACATAATCTGGACCATCAACTTCTTCCATCTCCTCAATTTCCACTCTTCCTCTCAAAGTATGTGCGTTGGTAATTGCCAAACTTCTTTTGGTTCCTCAAATGATTCCTCTCTTGCCTCCTGAACTTCACAAATACTATTCCACCATCTCTCTCAAGCACCACCTTCTCTTGACCAACCCTTCCTCAAATGTTAGGTCTCAGCTTAAATGTCATTTCATCAGGAAGACTTTCCCTGGCCATCTTCATCATAATTTATTGAACATACTAATTTAATATCTGTCTTCTCTGTTATCCCAAAAATTCCAAGAAAGCTACAACTAGATTTCTCTTGTTTGCTCCTCTATCCCCATCACAGGGTCTGGAGAATATAATAGATATTTAATAAATATGTGTTCTTGAGGGGCACCTGGGTGGCTCAGTCAGTTAGGCATCTACCTTTGGCTCGAGTCATGATCTCGGAGTCCTGGGATCGGGCCCCACAGCGGGCTCCCTGCTCAGCATGGAGTCAGCCTCTCATTCTCCCTCTGCCCCTCGCCCACTCCAGCTCCTGCACTCTCTCTCAAATAAATAAATAAAATATTTTTAATAAATATATATGTGTTGAAATTATTTTTAAAAGAATTTATTTATTTATTTGAGAGAGAGAAAAAAAAGAGAGCACAGAGGTTGAGGGAGAAGCAGACTCCCCACTGAGAAGAGAGCCCGATGCGGGGCTTGATCCCAGGACCCTGAGATCATGACCTGAGCCAAAGGCAGATGCTTCATTGACTGAGCCACCCAGGTGCCCAAGCCACAGAAAGACTATGGGCTATTTTTGCTAGCATATTTTGTGTGCTTTAAATACAGATTTTATGAGTAAACTAAATAGAAAAAAATTATCTGTAGAAGTATGTTAAGTTGTTTAAAATATAATAGTAATTACAATGCTGTTTTTTTCCTTATTACTCCTTAGAAATCCTATAGTACAATCCCTTCCTAAATGCTGGGCTATAAAGTTTTCCTGACTCAGCCTTGTTTTATGTTTTGTGGAGGGATCTAGGAAATGGTGTTAATAATATCTATCTGATATAAAATATATGAGCAAAACACTTGACCAGACATTTCACAAAAGAATCTATATAAACGTGGCTGATAAACACATAAAAATATACTCAACATAACTAGTCATTTAGGGAAATTCAAATTAAAACCACAACGATATATCATTTCACACTCACTCCAATGCTTAAAACTGGGAAAACTGACAATACAAGTGTTGGTGAGGATGAGCAGCTACAAAAATCTTCCTACTTTGTAAGTATAAAATGGTATAACTGCTTTGGAAAACATTTGACAGTCTCATATAAAGTTAAATACATGCTTATTGTATGATCCAGCAATTCTACTCCCAGATATTCCATAGCCACCCAAGAGAAATGAAAATATCTATTCACAAAAAGATGAATATTCATAAAGTTTTATTTGCAATTGTCCCAAACTGGGAACAACTCAAACATCCATCAACTGTTGAATCAAATAGGGCGCCTGGGTGGCTCAGTTGTTAAGCATCTGCCTTCAGCTCGGGTCATGGTCCCAGGGTCCTGGGATCGAGCCCCATATCGGGTTCCCCGCTCTGCGGGAAGCCTACTTCTCCCTCTCCCACTCCCCCTGCTTGTGTTCCTCTCTCACTGTTTCTCTCTCTGTCAAATAAATAAATGAATAAAATCTTTAAAAAAAAATAGTTGAAACAAATAAACAACTGCAGTATATTCATTAAAAAATTGAATACTGTTCAGCAATAAAAAGGAATAAACTACTGGCCCACAATAACATGGATGAACCTCGGGCGCCTGGGTGGCTCAGTTGGTTAAGCGACTGCCTTCGGCTCAGGTCATGATCCTGGAGTCCCGGGATCGAGTCCCGCATCGGGCTCCCTGCTCGGCAGGGAGTCTGCTTCTCCCTCTCCCACTCCCGCCTCTTGTGCTCTCTCTCTCTCTCATTCTCTCTCTCAAATAAAAAAAAAAAAAATCTTTAAAATAACATGGATGAACCTCTAACTCAACAATCCACTCCTAGGCATAGACCTAACAGTATATTCCTCAGTGTTCATATGTGCACCAAAATATAGTACAGGAATATTTATATCAACATTATCATAATAGTCAAAATTGGAATCAACTCAAACAAACTTCAAGAACAGAATGACTAAATGGTGATATATTCATTTAATGAAAAAGTATAAACTGTTACATGCAGCAGTATGAATGAATCTCATAGCACAGTGTTGAAAAAAAAAATCTATCTGAAAAGATGTTTAAGAAAATTGAGATGGTATATTGCAAGTGCCTGGCATGGAATAGGTACTCAATACATTATTATTAAAGAACAAAATAATAGATACATATTGGGGTGTGTGTGTCTGGTTCGAATTTTCTCAAGACAGTTGCTGTAATGGTGACCTCGGTTAATTTTGTAAGACACTCTACTATCTGAAATTATTCCAGGAAGGACACACTCACTGAAGTCTGAAGGGTTCTTGAAAAGCAAGTAGACTGATTAGGGTGTAATGGCAAAATAATCAGCCCATCTCACAGTGGGATCTTTCAAAATCAGGGGTTTGTGATCTGGAGTTCATGGAACCCTAGAGGATCTATGCATAGATTTTTACATGTTTATGGCCTCCTTAAAAATGAATGCAAAATTTTGTGTGGGTGTATATGTGTTTGTGTCTGTACACTATTCTGGAGAGATGGTTCATATCTTTCAATAGCTTCTCAGAGGGACTGCGAATAAGAAAAAGTTAAGAATCACTGCCTAAACATTTCTTCAGGAAATCTGGTGTTCTGGCAAAAATGAAAATGTTGACAGTGTGATGGTTGTGTCATCTGGCTGGCCAAAGCAATGTTTTCTGCTAAAGCAAAGATTAGAAATCTTGAGGCCAAAATGATCTCAACTAAATGGTTCTTCTACACTGTTTCCATCTGCCCAGCATGTGAGCCATTAACACATGGTTCCTGTTGATGATTTTTATATCCTTATTTGCAAGGAAAATGCACTGATACCATTTATCTAATGTATTGGAGAACCAAATAAATGAGTCTCCTTTACACACTAAAAATTTTATATTGCTGAAGAGTGGCTATTGTGGGAGATTAAGCACACATTGATCAAGATTGTTTCTAAGTCATTCCTCTACTAATCTTCATTATATATATATTCCTATTTTAATCTAAAAAATAGCAAGTCTCGCCATGTGTTGAAATAATTTATTTCAACACTTAATGCATCATCTGTCCCGTATTTCCACATGTTGTGTCATCACCATTTGACCTCAACCCATTGTTAAATATTTAATAGTACGGTTGGATAAACAATACAAAGTATAGTTTACTTTTGAATGTAACATTTACATGAAAAAAAAATAAGCCAATACATGCTGCAAAAGGTACAATTTTAGGTTACAATACTACTCCTTCTAGTGAGTGGAAAATGAGATATAAGAGGAAAGGAAACTATGGGAAGGATGAATGAATCAGGGAGAGCAATGACAAATGAAAAGATGCCATAACTCTCCAATACAGAATAAAGGCAGAAAGTAACTGTCACCCAAATGTTGGCACAATGGGAACTGCATGTTTCCACTGCTTAAAACTTAAGCATAATGATGCTTTGAGTTTTGAATAGGAATCGATTCACATAAAAATGATGAAATAATATTCAACAAAACACTAACCATTAGAGGATCATTTTTAGCACTCACTGAGTGTAAATCTCATCATGACAGAAATTACTCATTTAAAGAAGTGACTATAATCTAAAAGAAACACCAAAAGAATGCATGCAACAGATTTTAATGAGTTAGCACACCACTCCTGGAAACCGCACTCAATAAATTCTTTTGACTAACTATAGACAATCAGCCTTAGGAGTATGAAGACAAGCATAAGCACCAGAAAATCTTTATAACCCATTGAGTTATTTTGAGATAAAGAGCTGAAAACTGCATTTATTACCCTTCAGCATGTTTTTCAATGACAGCCAAAATACAAAATGGATCTACAAATCATAGTTGAGAGAAATAAAAGAAAACCTAAGTAAATGGAAAGATATACCATGTTCATGGTTTTGAAGACTCAATATTGTTAAAATTTCAATTCTCCCCAAATTAACATATCCTGGACATAATCCCATGAAGCTTTTTTTGTAGAATTTAACAAGTAGATTCTAAAATATATATGAAAATGTAACTAGAATATCCAAAGCAATCTTGAAAAAGAACAAAGTTGGAGGAATTACACTACCTGACTTCATTGCTTACTATAAAGTCACAATAATCAAGATAATGAGGTAGTGGCATAAGATCAACAAATAGATCAATGGAACAAAATAAAGAACCCAGAAATAGATCCACACATACGAGGTCATTTGATTTTTGACAAAGGTGCAAAGGCAAAATGCAAAATGGATTTGGAATTAATTCCCCTTTGAGGAAGGATGACTAACTTAAAATTTATATAAAGATGTAATAGGATGTCTAAAGTCATATATAACTGTCTTATGAACTCTGGACCTACCATAAACATAATACTTTACTTTTTGGGCTAATTAGACATCAGAAATGAGACAGGATTCGTGTCAAATAAAAAATAAGTACAGATGACAACATGGATGATCAGATAGCAATCATATCAATTCCTGACTGCAATATTGAATAAGCAAGCACGTAGAAAAGAACTAATTAAATGTGCAAACCACTGCCACTCTAAAATAAGGTAACAGAAACCAAAATATACAAAGGTAACTACAACTTGCCAACTCACCTTCAGCCAATGAATGATCCAGGGAAGTGGCTCTGACTTTGATGTTTCAATCATAAAATAGGAAAACAAAACAGCAAATACTGATTTGCTCTCCTCATACTTTCCATGCAGTAGAAAGTGTGAATGGAATCAGGGTTAAAAGTGCTAAACATCACACACTGAATACATGAATCATTTGTATTGTCAAAGTGATCTAAAATACAGTTAGCTATTTAGAAGTTTCTATTAATCCAATATATTATTCCTATCCTGAGGTATAATTTGAATTCTTTACTTTTCTTTAAGGTTTATTTTAATGACTTAATTACACTAAACTTGAATATGCTGATACAGCTAGTTTAAGTGACTATGTACCACATATCTTACGTGACTGCTGGAAACCCAAAATATTTCTAAAATTGGAGGGGAAAATAAGACAATAAAAATATTATACAGAGACATGCCTGGCTGGCTCAGTCAGTGGAGCTTGCAACTCTTGATCTCAGGGTCGAGTTCAAACCCCACGTTGGGTGTAGAGATTACTTAAAAATAAATAAATAAATAAAATTCCTTTAAAAAGATGTTATAGGGGGTGCCTGGGTGGCTCAGATGGTTAAGCGTCTGCCTTCGGCTCAGGTCATGATCCTAGGGTCCTGGGATCGAGTCCCGCGTCAGGCTCCCTGCTCCGCGGGGAGCCTGCTTCTCCCTCTGCCTCTGCCTCTCTCTCCCTCTCTGTGACTCTCATGAATAAATAAATAAAACATGTTTTAAAAAAAGAAAATATTAAAAAAAAAAAAGATGTTATAGGGGCACCTGGGTGGCTCAGTCATTAAGTGTCTGCCTTCAGCTCAGGTCATGATCCCAGGGTCCTGGGATCGAGCCTGGCATCGGGCTCCCTGCTCAGCGGGAAGCCTGCTTCTTCCTCTCCCACTCCCCCTGCTTGTGTTCCCTCTCTCACTGTGTCTGTCTCTGTCAAATAAATAAAAATCTTTAAAAAAATAAATAAAAATTTAAAAAATAAAAAAATGTTATATATACAGAAACAAGTAGCATCAGAAAGAAAGAGCTGTCCATGATTGACTGGCTCTACATAACATCAAAGCAACACTGTAAAGAGAAAAGTTCAGGTAATCAATTGTTTCTCAGTACTATATAAAACACATACATTCCAATGACTTGTTAAAAAACTTATTCAATTGGTTTGGACATCTTGGATAAACATTGCTTTTATGTACTCACATTTCTTAACTTTTTAGTTCTGCAACAATTCAGCCAATACAGAACTATTACCCCCCCACCCCACCTCAAATCCTCATTCTAGCCTATGAAGTTGCACAATCCAGAGACCATGACGCATTTAAGTAGCTCTTTCTGTACCTAGAAGAACAAAATCCGATTTTAAAATCATTTCAGCCTATTTATCAAGTGCTTAAATTCTATAATATTATTTATTTGCATTTGAAATCTTAATATTCATTTTGCAAAACACCTCACTTCAAAAAATTTGAACATTTAATTTTAAGGCAAAAAGTAAAAGCTACTCAGTTCATGACTTTCAAATTTTCCATACATAACTTCATTCCACCCCCTCCATATTCTCTTTTTAGAGACTGAAATTTAACCAGGTCAGTTCTGGTCTCAAACAACAATTTCATATGATTTCCAATAGCTATCTTTGGAGCTAGATTGAATCATTTGCTAAATTCTAATATTTTAAATTTATAAACTTCAGAAGGAAGACAGCTTTTGAAGCTGACAAAAAAACAATCAGAGAACAGCAGTCTTTTTGTGTGCTGCCCAGAAAGTCAGTTACAAAGTGGTCCTATTGTGTTTCTCATAATTTACATTTACTTTTTTGGCAGAGCAGAAAGGAAAAAAATAAGTCAAACTTAGAGGCATACAACAAAAATGAAAGAAGGCATTTTTATTTTAAAATGTCCCCGTGACATTTAGACATCCACAAACCCAATATTTAACATTTACAGGAGATAAAACAGTAAAAAAAAAAAAAAAAAAATTGCAGCTGTTTTTCTGTGATGGCATTGAACAGGTGTGATACCATTTCATACCATAGAAATTGGATGGATCTCTTGCTGATGCCCACAGGAGGCCCATATGGAACCAATATTGACCTATGTCTCATTTCCTTGAATTGGCCAGAAGATAACCCAGGCCAACAAGAGTCCTAATGACTGATCTGTGCCGATTCAGAGCAGACATTCTCCCAAACAGATCAATACTATCCAAGGTGCAGCTGAAAAACAGGATGAGCTTGTATCATTAAACAAACACCAAGCTGCTTATTCAAAAGGGCAAAAGCAACACAGCATTTGTGTTTTCCACAGTGTGTTTGCCAGTGACCTCAACCCTGACCTGCAGGGCCACCCTCTCTGGGGCGAGAAGTAATCCCATATCGGGTCTGCCTCTGTACTGGGTCACTCCTGTGAGAGGTGGCATTTTTTACAAGGAGAGCTACCGTGTCTGCTTTGGCCAACCTAGACAATTACATGATGCCAAAGCAATTAGTCAAGGCAGTTGATTTAGTCAAATGACCAGTCTGAGTATTTGGCATTATGTAGACAAAAAATAAAATTGAAACAGAATTTTCACTTTTTACCCATCATACGGAATTGTGTAGACACACCTTAGATTAAATTAATTTAGAAAGTGTTTATGACACCAGTTGTCTCTCTCTATATAAATTAAAATAAGTATTTAGATAAACCAAATACTTCTGATAAAAATTCAAGATATTTTTATTAACACCCGCAAAACTGACTCTATTCCAATTTTTATTTAGTCACACAGATCTCCCCAAAAAAGTCGCATTGTATCTACCTGTATGCTCTTCTTAGGTCAACATACTGTATATGCACATGTAATTGAACAAGTTAAATCTAATAAGAACACGCAAGTTACATCACTATTTTCATTGGTATATGTTATAAAATATGAAGAAATTATGATCTTTAAAACCATCTTCCCAGAAGTACTGGGAAAATAAACCATGGATTAAAATGTGACCCTACGTTCCTCCAAGCAAGATGACTTCATATATAACCAAGCATAAGTAAAATTTAAATGTTTTGTATAGTCCTAGGGTGAAAAATCTAATTACAATCAGATTTTCCAAGTTTTAAGGGGCTACAGTGGATTCAGGACCAATAAATGTATTTAAACAGGGGCAAATATAAATTCATATAATTATGTTTGGATCTTAAAATTTTTTAATGGCTATTGGTAGCACTGCCATAAGATTCAGCCATCTACCACCTAAGATCTTTTAGGTACTTAGAATATGTAATTTATTTTGCAATCCTAGATACATGGTTTGATAAACCCAGCTAAAACAAAAGCTGTGTCACTTGCTATTAAAAGACAAATTTTTACACATATAAAAAAGTCAAATAACAATAATTGTTAGCTTTCCCCTTTCTTTTGACTGTTTTCCTTGGGGAAAAAAGACCTGAAGGGGAGGAAACAAACTTTCCCTCCAGCACTTTAGTATACAAGCACTATATCCACCTCCCTGAATAAAGAAGAAATAAATTCAACTTTGGAACTCTGCCATTGAGTGGCGGCTCCTGCAAAGGGGACAGTTTGCTATTAATTGTTAATGTCGTCTGCCATTAGAGGGCACTAAACAACTCTACATTAATGCTGCGTTGGAGGGAAGAGAGAAAGGAAGACGGGAAAAGAAAGAGGGGAGGGGGAAAGGGGGGGAGAGTTTGAGCAGACTTGGGGTAAGGGAGGGAAAAAGAAAAGAGAAGGGGTGGGCGGACGGGAGGGAAGGGGAGAAGAGGGAAGAGAGAGAGAGAGAAAGAATAAATCTGGAAAATTTAAGAAGGATGTGAAGCCCCCAGATCCGTCTGAAGTCACCAAAAAGCCAGCCCCCCACCCACTGGCCGCCCGCACCCCTCCTCTCCCGTCCCCAGGACGGTAATTATAAAGCGAAAAGCAGCGGCGAGGTCACCCGTTTTTACCAGCCTGCTGCACCGAATGCGCGCGGTGCAGGTGCGGCGGCCGCGGGGCTTTGTGATTCATGCCCACTTTCAAAGGGGGGCTTGGGCCCGTCTGAGAGGCACCCAAACAACTGTCTTCTAATATTAGCACGGCTGTATTTCGGGATCTATTATAGTCTGTCCAGACAGATCCCATTGTAATGGGATCTTTTATTAAAAGATTAGCACTATCTCCTGCAGTTGGTGGAAAAAAATCTGTTATCACTGAGTTATTTGCAGTTGTGGAGGGGGGGGTTGATGGAAGATGGGGGGTGGGAGGGCGAGAGGAGGAATGGGGGGGCGGTCTGGCGGGGGGAGGCTTGAGGGAGGGCGAAGAGGGGCGGATTTGAAATCCGTAGAACAAATCTCAGTGACCTGCGAATATCCAAGAATTTAGTCTGCATACTTCGCTGTCTGTTGTCCTTCGGGCTCCAGAAGCGAAAAGAATGGAAATTTAAAAGGCAGCTTTGGAATAAACAATATAGCATTTTCCGTGAAGTAATCGTTTTATATAAAAGGAAATATCGCCTCCTCAGTTTCATTCAGCGGTGCCAAAAATGTTATAAATGAGAGACCCGCCAACTTTCAGCGAAGAATGCCAGGCACTGTGCTTAATAAACTGAGGCTACAGAAGTTCATTATCGATGTTGCAATCTTTTTTATTCCGCGAACGGGGAGAGAGAGAGAGAGCGGGAGCGAGCGAGAGAGAGCGCGAGCCGAGGAGACTGGGAGAGACCGACAGAGACACACAGGACAGAAACTGGGGAGTCTCCGAGCCGTGGGGGGGGGGGGGTGGCAGACCGCCTACGTCGGCGCCCCCGCTCCGGGCTCCGACTCCAGACGCCGCGAAGTGAAAGGGGAGAAAAGAAAGGGAGAGGGCGAGACTGTGACGGCGAGGTGGGGGGGAAGGCTGGGCCTGAGGTGTTAAACATTTTTTTTTTCTTGTGACTCGTCGAGACCAAGGGCCGCATCTCGGCCCCTCTCAGCCAAGGTGGAAGGCGCCGGGGCTGGGGTTCATAGCCCCAACTCTGGGCTCGGGGTGGCCGCAAAGTCAGGCAAGCACAGACCCAGACACAAAACCTCGCCGGTCCCGCGCCGGGGCTGCGGGGGCCTAAAACCGCCGCGCGCCCCGGCGAAGGGCCGGGGCCAGCGCGCTCCGACCCGACCGCGAGCGGGCTATTTCAGCAGCTCCGGGCTCTCGGGGCGTTTGCAAAGTCTTTCTGGAGCCGAGGAGCGATGGAGCAGAGACAAACTCCCGGGTTTCCCCCACACACACACCCGCTCCGCCCGCCGCCTCCTCCTCCAGCGCCCCCACCGCGCCCCCCTCTCTCTCACACACACATACACACACACACTCACACACTCACACACCCGCCACCCCGGGCGCGCCGGCGTTGCCTGCGAGCGGCGGCGTGCAGGACTTGAAGTGGGTGTTCTTCCCCACTCCCCACCCCCGAAGCGTCGCCCCCACCCCCCGCCCCTCCGCCTTCCCCCTCCCTCTCCCTCCTACGCAAATAAGAACTCGGCGATTCCCCTCCTGCCGCTTTGATTTCGGGCACCTCCAACAGATAATTGGGAAGGGTTTCCAGAAGGTGGGAAATGTCACCTGATTCACACTGAACTTTTAAAAGCTCCCCACCCCCAAGGAGCCGCGCACACCCTTGCTCGCGGCCGCCCTCCCACTGCCCCACACACTGGGAGACCGCCCACCGCAAACCGCGGAGACCCCCGTCTAGATTTAAAGCGCGGCTGCGCCCGGCTTCTGACGTCCATTGAATCGCGCGGGCGGCCGGCGGCGAGCGCGGGGCTGCGCCGGGATCGCTGCGCCCTCCGCCGCTCGCCTTTGCGACGCGCGCCGCTCGCCCGAGCCACCCGCCGCAGCGCCCGCTCCCCGCGCCGCCGCGCTCCTCGCCCCGCGTCTGCCCCCAGGATGGTCGGTCCCAGGCACCAGCCCGGCGGGCTTTGCCTCCTGCTGCTGCTGCTCTGCCAGTTCATGGAGGACCGCAGCGCCCAGGGTAAGCGAGGGGGGATGCGCGGGGAGGCCCGGCTGCGGGCAGGGGTTTGTACTTTTCTGTGGTCCGCGCTGGGTCTGTTCTAAGCAACGCTGCTCTCGGAAGATGTTGGACCAACTTAGCGACTCCAGGATGGAGCAGAGTGGGAAAACTGAAGGCAGTGACACTTCAGGACTGCCAGCCGAGTTTGGAGCTCGAGTAAGGAAAGGCAGTAAGCTCGAGTCTCTCTCAGTAGTTAGGGTTAGATGCTCCAAGTTCTGGACATAATCAGTTTAGATGTTATCTCCCCTATTTTGGCTCTGAAGAAGGGGACAAGCATCAGTAGCCTGGAGATTTCAGTCGATCCATTTACAATCTAACCTCTTTCCCTCCTACATCTTTTGGATACTTTAAAAAAATGACTGGGGGATGGGGGGAGATACTGAAATTTCTTTGGTGTCTGGGGGACGTGGTTTCAGCAACTTTGCCCAAACTTGGAGATGTGGGTGCTGAAAATTTTAGAGGGAAGAGTAGCTTTCTGCCTAGTGGATGCTTCTTCCAACCCCCTCCCCCCAAACCCCGCAAAAAAAAAAAAAAAAAAAAAATTACCCCGGTGTGTTTTGAGTTTTAATTTTTTTTTTTTCTGTGCCTCATTCCTCCGACTAACTTATGTAGAACAGCGAGGAGCTCACAACTTATTTAAATTCCGAGATGTATTAAGAGCAAATTTCTAAAGTTTGGGGGGGGGTTATTAAATTTATTTCAATTAGTCTTTGGGCACAGTTTTTTTTTAGATAATAATAATAGCAGCTTGCGGTCCAATTATTGTTCAGATTATATAGATGATTCATAAGAAGTCTTCCTGACCAAAATCCTAACATGAAAAGGGGGGAGGAAGAAGGGGAAATTACTTGCAGAGATTTCTCGGTAGGTATGAGATAGGTGTATATTACTGTGAAATAGTAGGAAACCTCCCCCTTTTCTTTTTTCCCCTATACTTTTGTTGAGACAGACCTGTAACTTTCCTTGCTTTAGCGTTAACGTTTTGAGTGTGTTGTAAACTGTCCCCCTGGGCACTGCCCCCTCGCCGTCGGCACCGCACTACTCTGAGTTGCCCGCCTTTCGGGGCGAGGCGCTGCCTAGGTGCCGCGGACGTGGGCGCCGGGGAAAGCAGCCCTCGGAGATTTCGAAAGATCGCGGTGGCCGCGGGCGTCCTCTGGGTCTGGCGGATTGCAAAACGGGCCGGGCCGGCTGGCGGGCGGGCTGCGCCTCGAGGCCGCACAGGGCAGCTCCGGGCAGGGCCCGGTTGCTTTTTTGCTTTCATTTTTCACAAGTGCCTTGTGCTTGATCTATTGCTGTTGTGTGTGTCTGTGTCGGTCTCTTTCTCTTTTCTTTCTCCCTCTCTCTCAAGTTCTCCTACTTTCTTAACCCCTGTCACAAATAATACCCGTACCGCCTACATGAAACCGACATGTAAAAACATCCGTCGCATCCTGTTTTTGTCAGGTTCTTTAATCTGCTCTTCGAGTCGCTGCAGGTTATGAAATGGGACGAATAAAAGTAAACAGTCTAGTAAAAGTCAATGCAAGCTGCACGTGTTGTGTCTGGGTCACTGGTAACTGACATTGATATGGCTGGGGCGCTCTGGCTTCTCGCTCTCGCCTTGCTTCCCCCTCACCCACCTCCCACCTCTTCAGCCGGATTTTTCCCCCTGTCTTCCCCCACCTCTTCACTCCCTTCGATTTATTTTCTGCTTTTCTCTCCCGTCTCTCTCTACTCCTCCACACTCACTCCCTCCCCATCCCTGCTGGGTCTCCTTCCCTCGCAGGCTCGCCGCCTCCCTCCTCCTCCCCTGCCTCTCTCTCACCCACCTCCCACCCCTGTCTCCTCGCAGCTGGAAATTGCTGGCTCCGCCAAGCAAAGAACGGCCGCTGCCAGGTCCTGTACAAGACAGAACTGAGCAAGGAGGAGTGCTGCAGCACCGGCCGCCTGAGCACCTCGTGGACCGAGGAGGATGTAAATGACAACACGCTCTTCAAGTGGATGATTTTCAATGGGGGCGCCCCCAACTGCATCCCCTGTAAAGGTAGGACTCTTCCTCCCCAGTTGTCAGGCCCTCGGTAGAGGGCGTCTTCTCCTCACCCTCCCCATTGCCCAGCTGGGGTTTGGGACTAGGAGAGTTTTGTTCGTGGGTTCCATCTTCCCCCAGCCCCTGTAAGCCTTTCTGGTTGAATCTTGCCTGTTACACACTACAGGCAAAACACGGTTCCCAGAGGTTCCCGACTTCCTAGCCAAGTGTGGTGGTGAAGCCAGCACACTCGCCCTATTTGAGAGGGATTTGGGTCTAGGGTGCAGGCCACTGTCCCCCCCACCCCCACCCCCTCCGCAACTTCCAGGAGAGAGCTGGACCCCTCTGGTGGAACTCTTGGCCACGGGGTGGTACCAGGCCTCCACAGCCCTCCTGGCTGACCTGCATACTGCCTGGCCCTGGTTTTGATCCATGCCTCTTTCCACCTCTTAGAGACCTGCGAGAACGTGGACTGTGGTCCCGGGAAAAAATGCCGAATGAACAAGAAGAACAAACCCCGCTGCGTCTGTGCCCCAGATTGTTCCAACATCACCTGGAAGGGCCCAGTGTGTGGGCTGGATGGGAAAACCTACCGCAATGAGTGTGCGCTCCTCAAGGCCAGATGTAAAGAGCAGCCAGAACTGGAAGTCCAGTACCAGGGCAAATGTAAAAGTAGGTCCGACCTGGCTCCCCTCCTACAGCTTTCCCCCCTGAGATGGACCCACTGGAACACCCCTGGGGGACGGTATAGTCCACTCTAAGAGCCTAACAATAATGATGATGCAAAATAAAGTAACCCTTTTTTATATTCTGAAGACTTCATAAGAACACTGAGGGGATCGACCTAGAGTCGTAGATTTTCTCTTGAAAACCACAAGGCTCCCAAAGTGCTTTTTGAAAAGCTGGGTACTTCCCCTTTATGATTTCCTTGATAATACCAAATACTCACTCCCTAAGGGCCAGGAAGCGCCTATTATTGATGTGTGTTTCCCTCTTTATTTCAGAGACGTGTCGGGATGTTTTCTGTCCAGGCAGCTCCACATGCGTGGTGGACCAGACTAATAATGCCTACTGTGTGACATGTAACCGGATTTGCCCAGAGCCCACTTCCTCTGAACAGTATCTCTGTGGGAACGATGGAGTGACCTACTCCAGTGCCTGTCACCTGAGAAAGGCTACCTGCCTCCTGGGCAGATCGATTGGATTAGCCTATGAGGGAAAGTGTATCAGTAGGTATTCTGGATTAAGGAAGGAAAAATGGAAACAGGATCAGAAAGGCTAGTTGCAGTGTTAAAACCGTGGAGTTAATCAATGAATAAGCCTAAAGCCTCTCCATAATGTATGGTTTCACCAAAGGGAGAAATACTCTCCAGTTTGGGTAAACTGTGGTAACCACAGCATTCTTCAAGAAAACAGTTATCCTCCAGAAGCATTGGCATATATGTTGAAATGCCAGCAAGAAACAGGAAACAATTTTCTGTCTTAGGAAACTTAGAACTCATTCAATTTTACACATATTTTAGGTGCTAGACTTGCTGGAAGCAAGAAATAATTGCTTAACAGTTCCTAAAATCTGTTACCAGATTCTAATAACTGATGGAATTTTTATTTTTCAAAAGATCCCACTTGTGGGAAATAATCAAATACATATTTAACTCAAGAATACTGTAATAACCTGTTCCCCAGAAATACCATTTTCGTGTACTAATAGGGTATGTAGGAAACGTGTGCATTTGAGTTTCAATTTTATAATCAAGCATTTTTGCATAATGCCTCCATTATCCTATTAGTGAGTTGGTGTTTATTGACAGGGGACTAAAGTAAGGGAGAAATGGGGAAAAGGGGAAATCAATTTACTCATCCCAGGCGTATTATATCCTAGAAGCAAAGTCCTGTGAAGATATCCAGTGCACCGGTGGAAAGAAGTGTTTATGGGATTTCAAGGTTGGCAGAGGCCGGTGTTCCCTCTGCGATGAGCTGTGCCCTGAGAGTAAGTCTGAGGAGCCTGTCTGTGCCAGCGACAATACCACTTACGCCAGTGAGTGTGCCATGAAGGAAGCTTCCTGCTCCTCGGGGGTGCTGCTGGAAGTAAAGCACTCCGGATCTTGCAACTGTAAGTGCGATTTTAACCTTGCTGCCATTTGAGGCTTTCCCAGGCAAGCCCTAGGGAATGGAGATGTAAAAAGCACGAAAACCTTCCAATAGAAGCCCATTTCTCTTTAAATTAGGTAACTGCTAAATTTCACCAGCAGTTCAGTGGTCCACAGAAAAATGTCCCTGGAATGTTTCTGGCTTTAGGACTTGTCCAGTGATCATCAACGGGCTTGCCTCTAAAAACCTACTTCTAGTCATTTGCCCCTAATTCTTTGGCTTTAGTCATGTGCTTTGCCGTTTGCTTTATTAACACTTGAATCTAAACTAACTGCTTCAAAAGTCTTTTTTTTCTCTTTTTCAAAGACAGCTTTCTGTGATCACACACAGGCGGCTGCTTTTCGCAGTTGCCTCTACTAACTCTGAATTAAGGACCCAAAGCAGTTATACCTAGAACACAAGAGCGCTTTTTATCTAATTTCAGGAATCTGCCCGTAAAACCTGAGCCATTGATTCTTCAGAACTTTCTGCAGTTTTTGACTTCATAGATTATGTTTAAAACAAAAAAAAAATTTTTTTAAACTTATTGCATAACAGCAGATGCCAAAAACAAAGCATCTCACTGCAAGTCACATAAAAATGCAACGCTGTAATATGGCTGTATCAGAGGGCTTTGAAAACATACACTGAGCTGCTTCTGCGCTGTTGTTGTCCGTATTTAAACAACAGCTCCCCTGTATTCCCCCATCTAGCCATTTCGGAAGATACCGAGGAAGAAGAGGAAGATGAAGACCAGGACTACAGCTTTCCTATATCTTCCATTCTAGAGTGGTAAACCCTCCACCAGTGTTCAGTGTTCACATAGCCTTTGGCAAAAACAAAAAAAAGGGGGGGGGGGAGAAAAAAGAAAAAAAATATATTGTCCATACTGTAAATAAGTGTATGCTTATTTATTTGGGGGGAAAACTATACATAAAGGACTTTTGTCCTAGAGCTCTCTCCCAGGCCACCTTGTTACTCACTGGACCCGGAGAGGCAGTCATTGTGAGGTCTACTGGATGAGGCCCATAGTTGAGACTTGTAGACATTTATTTATACTGTGTCATGTTTTATAATTTATACATAAAATGTCTGGTTGACTGTACACCTTGTTTTTGAAGAAATTTATTCGTGAAAGGAAGAGCAGTTGTTATTTATTGTGAGGTCTCTTGCTTGTAAAGTAAAAGCTTTTTTTTTCCTTGTAAACCATTTAAGTCCATTCCTGACTATTCACTCACTCATCTGTCTCCCTTCAGTTCACTGTTATTAGACTCTTTTCCACTTTAACAAACTTGCATGTCAGTTTCTGTCATGTTTATTTATTGGATTCTCTGCTGCCTGTTCTGTACATACATGATCCCTCGGGTTTTGTTTACAAGGAATCTTGACTGACCAAAAGGCATGATAACTGACTCAACTAGAAGGTACAGGGCATACATCTTTGAGGAAACTCCTAGTTCAGCTCTCTTGTCATGATTTGTGAGAGAAAGGGTGATAGTAATGTTAGAATTCTCAGAATATACTTTTAAGATGTTACAAATCCAAAGAAATTGAGTGATATGGGTATCTGGAGACTGAAGGAAGGGAATGCTATACATTAAACCTTTTGTTAGGTGTTTCCTTTGAGCTAGTGTGCTGTACCTCCAATAAGTTCTTTTTCAAACAGTGTGTCACTAAAAGTTATATCAAAGCTTTATCAGTTCAAGTTTCTTGCTTTTCATACTTTTTTCTGATGCAATTTTATATTTTCAAACATGGCAAGTTAAATATAAATTCATTTAAATATATAGTTTTGTACTTTTCTACCATGTAAATGTGCAATGTATATAAAAGTTATAATGTGTATTTGTAAATAAATGATGAGTGAAAAAATAAAAAAATTTTAAAAAGCCAATGGTCTCACTTGTTGATAATGTGGAAGAAGTTGTTGGGGCTTTTGAGTTAAAGTGCGTATGAAACATTTGCTGAAAAGTAGAGTGAGCTCCAAAGTGAGGTAAATTACCAATCACTTCAGTGGAGTCTGAAAAATAAAGGGATCTGAGGTCCAGCAACCCCTCTGCAGGAGTGACTGCATACCTAAAAAACACCATCATCTTTGCTGTCCTTCTGTAAGCTCTTCTCCATAGCCAGGGGAACCCTTTATCTTCCTTCATGTAAATGAAATGGATCTTAGATCTTTAAAAAACAAAGCACATCACAAGGAAAAGTGAAAATAGACTAATACTTGACAAGCACATTCTAGAAATCAGAATATCAAGTACAGAAATAGGCATTACAGGGTTGGAATTCTAGGGACTCGGAGTGAGGATGGGGCAGAAGTGGATTTCCACAATGACCTCCATGGTTCATCGGGATTATGTAATGACCCTCAAGAGAATGTGTGTCAATATTTTGCAGGTTACATTAAGAGCCAAGTCACATTATTAGAGCCTAGTCCCTGTAATACATAATGCAAAACTAGATAATACAAATTGTCCAATTCAATGAGTGCTAATTCATTGCCTAAGTATATTAAAAATATCAAAGGAATGAAAGATGCAAAGAAATGAGGACTGGGTCTGTGGGAGGGAAAGAGCAAAGAACAGTCAATATTGCCAACATTGCTCAACTAATAGATAGGATCTTTCTTTCAAAACCATGACCCAAGATCTTTTTAAAAATTTTGTCTCTTCTGAAAACCCTCTCTAATACAACTATTAAAAATGATTGTAGGGGACTCTTGGCTCTCAACTGTGGTCACCAAATTTGGTGGAGGCCGAGGGGCCTCTTAGATAGGGAGTAGTTTAAATAATGATTGGGAACCTGTTTGCCTTCAGCCCCAGCTTCCCAGAGAAAGGTGAAAGGGAGTTGCAGAAGACAAACAGACTGCCATTAACCCTGGGGAAGACAAGGGTCATAACTTCTCCAGTGCCCAGAAGCTACTGGCGTGCCACTAGGGATGGGCTCTTGGGAAAGGAAAGAGCGGCAGATTTGGTTTCACAGCCCTTCCTGGAATTGATTTGTGACTTTGTCGTGGGATGCTACAGACATTTTAAAGCTGCCATTGACGATCAGAGTAAAAACATCAGATTTAACAGGGACCCATGTGTGTCTTAGTAAGGGGGAGTGATAAAATCAACAGCTTGCCTTTTAAACAACATCCTGATTATTCAAAATTTTTTATTTTATATTTGTCAGCATCAGTCTTTCCTCTTACACACTAGACAGTATCTCATTTTCCTTCTTGGGAGTTCCCTACTTTTCCAGTAATCCTGTATTCGATTAATTAGAACCAAAAAATAGAAGTCTCTTCTAAAATTAAAATTAGATTAACATCATGAGGCTATTGTTAGAAGTTCAACTATGATTCAAAAAGTCTTAAAAAAAGTCTAATTCACTTATGCGTACAATATCATAGAAACAGTTACTAGTAACTAGCTAACTAATTAAAACTAGTTTTAATTAGTATGACCAAATCCTAATCATCATTAGAAATTATAAGATATCAAGTAATAATGAAAAAATCTATCAGAAGTCTAATTTTCATCATCAGATCATCAGATGTCCACCTAAATTAAGATTTTTATATACTGTATGAGTATGGCTTCTAGACTATAGCAAAAATGAAATCTGGCATAATCAGAATTACTCTCAAATGTGACAGCTAAATGCAGTAACTGAGCTTAGACTGCATCCTGTACCCAAGGAAGAAAATCCTATAAATAACATTAAAGGGCCAATTGACAAATTGGAATACTGTCCATAGATTAAAGTATTGAATTACTGTTGAATTTACTGAAATTCACTACTGTAATGTGGTCACAAAAGAGACTATACCTACACTTAGGAAATACACACTAAGATATTATAGAGAAAGGGCCAAAAAGTGTAACTTACCCTTAGAGGATTTAGAAAGAAAAAATATAACGTTATGGTTTTTTCCCCATACGTATTCTGAGAAAGTACACAAATGATAGAAGAATTAGATAAAATGTTAACAATAAGTGAATTTGAGTAAAAGGTATATGGGTATTTTTAATGCTCTCTTTACTTTTGCAACTTGTAAGTTTGAAATTATATCCAAATAAAAAGTTTAAAAATCTAAAAAGTCCTTCTCAAGGAGAGGTACACAGTAGACTGCTTCTTGCATTCTCTAGGAAAGCAACGGAAATATTAGAGTCATTTAAAAAAATCTTTTCTATGACCATAAGTCTCTGGAAAATAATTCCAGTGACTTTACCAAGGCTACTTGAAGAACCAAAATTGGCAATGAGAGAGTCCATGGCACCTAAACCATACCCAAACTGAGACACAGCCTTTTCTTTTCTATAATCATCTTAAAATTTAGAGTGATTAGTAACTTTACTAAAACACTGTAAATGCCCTAAAGCCCTGGTTTTTTCCACTGCTTGCTATATATTATTTGCACAAGTAATTTAATCACTCTGTGCCTCAGTTTCCCCATGTAAATAGTCAGGATAATGAAAGTGTCTCCCTCATAATGCTGAAAGAGATAAGATGTGTAAAATGCTTAGATGGGTGCCTGGCACACAAAAAAAAGTCCGTAAATGAGTGCCCTCTAAGATTATAATAATTGTTACTAATTGGGGCACCTGGGTGGCTCAGTCGTTAAGCGCCTGCCTTCAGCTCGGGTCACGATCCCAAGGTCCTGGGATCGAGCCCCCGCATCTGGCTCTCTGCTCCGCGGGAAGCCTGCTTCTCCCTCTCCCACTCCCCCTGCTTGTGTTCCCTCTCTCGCTGTGTCTCTCTCTGTCAAGTAAATAAATAAAATCTTAAAAAATAATAATAATAATTGTTACTAATTAGAGAAAAACAAAGGTGGAAGTGTGGCTCATCAACCAAACTCTATCCTGAAAATGCAAATGAATGAGGAATGGCACCAATCAAGACCAGAAGCACAATTGTGAACAGTTTTTAAATGGAAGGTAAATATATAATTTTAAAGTATTTTAGCCATGTTAATATTTAACAAAATTCACAACATTGTAGGTGCTATACCAAGAGTACACAGTTCAAAATAACAAGTTTAGGGGTGCCTGGGTGGCTCAGTCGGTTAAGCATCTGCCTTCAGCTTGGGTCATTATCTCAGGGTCCTGGGATCAAGCCCCCACGTCTGGCTGCTCAAGGGGGAGTCTGCTTCTCCCTCTGCCTCTCCCCCAGCTCGTGCTTTCATTCTCTCTCTCTCTTTCTCAAATAAATAAATAGAATCTTAAAAAAAAAAAAAAAAAGTTTAAATACATTATTTCCTATGGAAATTTTTTAAAAATCCACTAATCCACCAATATTTCCAAAGCCACAAAATATGTCTTTTGGGGATGCCTGGGTGGCTCAGTTGGTTAAGTGACTGCCTTCGGCTCAGGTCATGATCCTGGAGTCCTAGGATCAAGTCCTGCATCCGGCTTCCTGCTCAGCAGGGAGCCTGCTTCTCCCTCTGACCCTCTCCCCTCTCATAAGCTCTCTCTCTCTCATTCTCTCTCTCTCAGATAAATAAATAAAATCTTTTAAAAAAAATGTCTTTTGTCCTTTTCTCACACACCCAATATAATCCCAGGCAGTCAATTAAATCAATCTTCTTTCATTTTGATATGATTTCCTACACAAGGACTACAGATTCCTAAAAATAGTAATGAGCTATTTTCAAACTGTCAAAAATCTTAATGCAAATTGTGTAATTCCGAGAAACAAAAAGATGATATATTATTTAATTAATAAACTCATTTATGAGAGAACATTTATCAAAACCTGGGTCCTAAGACAGACACATTTCTGTTCTTCCCACTCCACTTTCCATTCAGATCAGCATACAGTCATTCTTCAGCCAAAAGTTGTCATGTAAATAGACTCCAGGCATGCCTGCCCTGCATATTCAGCAGACCTGCCCAGACATGTCCAAATCCCAGCTTCTATTTAGCTGGAATCCCCCCATGAGTACTGAATGGTCCCTGGGTTTTGCCATCCTTGGACCTCAGATATCTTGGCTGGTACCATCAAGATTCCTGTGGCTGAGTCCTTCAGACACTTAAAAACATATTCTCTGGATTACACCAAATGTAGTCCTGGCAGGGCTGTAATTGGTCATTTTTCTATTTTAAGAATATGGCCCAGGAACCAACTGATACTGTTGGAAGCCAGATACACTCCCACCAAAAGCCTCTTGTATTAATTTCCTAAGGACTCAGGTCTCTGGCTAAAGAATGAGTATAAGCTTTTCTCAAGAATTTGAGGCAAGCAAAAAGAGGAAAAGTTATAATCCTAGTGAGGAAGAGGGGGCTTTATATTTTTCTAGTTTGAAGAAGAAATCTTGATAGATCGCTGTCTTTTTCAGCACCAAAAATAATTGATGGGACAATTTCATGGTCATGATACATCCCATAAATGCCAGTCTCTATAGTTTCTTGAGACTGCTGTGGGTTTATGGCCCAATGACAACAGGTAACAGAAGGATTGGATTACTCAAAAGGCCAGCAATACCTAGAATTCCTAAGGTAGAGTCTTCAGCAGGATCAGAAACCCAAGAGAAGTCATCAGAATGGACTTAAGGCAATTTATTCATTGGATATGTGGAACCAGAGCCCAGTTAATAAAATTCCCAAATATAGCTGGTGCTACATAAATGGTGTAGGGCCTGGACCAGCAACAGCAACATTACTTGGGAACTTGTTACAAATACGAATTCCCGAGCTCTACCCCAGAACCACTGAACCAAATTCATGGAGGATAGAGTCCAAGAATCTACATTTTAACAAGCTCTTCAGGGGATTCGTAATCATGCTAGGGTTTGAGAACTACTGCCCTAGAATTATTTCAAGTTCCAAGTAAGCCCTGGCTAGTTGATGTTCCAAAGGCAATCAGAAAACCCATGTATAATGGGACTCTGGTAGAGCTCCAGGGAAGCCATGCTCAGCCTTGTTCTCCAGCCTGATCTGGACAGGATTCTCACATATAATGTGGCCTCATGCTGTGGGTGTGCCTACTGGTGATAAAGGCACATAGCTGGAAACAGCACAAGGCACATTTTCCCTAATATTCTCATCTTCCACTATATTAAGGGAGATCTTCCCAGGGAGGCTTAAGCTATGCTGGCTGGGAGTTGTGGACTTGCCTCCACCATCCCTTTCAGCCATATGCATCAAGAAGTAAGTTTATCAAGAAGAGACTTGATTTTTTTTTTTTTTTAAGTAATCTCCAAGCCCGACGTGGGGCTTGAACTCACAACCCCAAGATCAAGAGTTGCGCGCTCTACCAACTGAGCCAGCCAGGCACCCCTAAAGACTTGAATTTTGAATGAATAGTAGTGGCTTTCCAACCCTGGTCCTCCCTTAAATTGACATTGGATCCATTTCTCTTCCCTGGCACTTGCTGGCAACTTCTAGGAGTTCTGCATCATCTTCTTCAAGTAGTGCTTCAGTTTTATCCATGGGACAGAAAGCAAAAATTGCTACTCATCTGGCCCACCTCTTCTAAGAAGAGAGGAGATCTAAACAACCACATGCAATAGACATACAGGCTTGAAACAATTATAAGTGACATCCTCCAAGGGATGCATCCTGATGCAACAACAATGTCCCAAGGTTCATAGTCTGAACCAAGACTAGAAGGGCCTTCTTTCAACTTCCTGCTCTTTGACTCCCTCTTAGTCTCATATTGTTTCCTACTTCAAACACCTCAATGATTCTCTCACTAGAACCTCGGTTCTGTGAATTCCTGTCCATTTACCTACACCCTCTGGCCAAAATCCTAACTGGCTCAGTGAAATCTACCTTCTCCACACCTATACCTATGCTGCTGAGCAAGGAATGAAATCCTGAAAAAGTAGAAATTGATGCCCCTACACAAGTATGGGATCTAACCGGAAACTGGGTTCTTTAGCCTCATGGGCAATGTTTAAAATACATCTCTCCTTCCCATTCCCTTCCGTGGCATTTCCAAACCCTCACCACTGTGCTCAAACAACATATCCACTCCCACTCTCCTCACTTTCGGTGAACTTTATCTCATCCGCATAACTAGAAAATTGCTGCCATGAAGAAAGAACTACCTCAGCTCCTCCTACCGCCAGCATGAACCATGAGTTTGCCTGATTCCATACCATTTCTAATTGTCTTCCCTCCAATCTCAGAGAATCTCATTTTCATATCTGTCTTTCCACGACAGCCCCTCCCAATCTCCTCTGAAAATTCCTTGTTAACAGCTTTCCCTCCATTGTTTTGTTTTGTTTTTTTAAGATTTTATTTATTTGACACAGAGCGAGCGCGCGCACACACAAAAATGAGGGAGGGGGAGAAGCAGACTCCCCACTAAGCAGGGAGCCTGGGGACTCAACTCCGGGCTCAGTCCCAGGATCCTGAGATCATGATCTGAGCCTAAGGCAGCCACTTAACTGACTGAGCCACCCAGTTGCCCCTCCCTCCATTGTTTTTAATTTCTCCCTCTACGGTGGTTTTATTAACCTGAATCTATAAATATGCTTCATAAACTTTTTATTTTTTTTTATTTTTTTTAAAGATTTTATTTATTTATTTGAGAGAGAGCATGAGATAGAGAGAGAGAGCATGAGAGGGGGGAGGGTCAGAGAGCGAAGCAGGCTCCCCGCTGAGCAGGGAGCCCGATGCGGGACTCGATCCCGGGACTCCAGGATCATGACCTGAGCTGAAGGCAGTGGCTTAACCAACTGAGCCACCCAGGCGCCCTCATAAACTTTTTTAAAAATAAGGTTATAGAGGGGCACCTGGCTGGCTCAGTCAGTACAGCATGCGACTTTTGATCTCAAGGTCCTGAGTTCAAGCCCCACACTGGGTGTAGAGCTTCCTTAAACTTAATTAATTAATTAAGGTTATAGAAAATTGAAATAATATAATTAGTAAAGCTTGCCCAATTCAACGATACACATACATGCACAAACACATATGTAAAAAAAAAACTTCAGCCTTGGTCAAAAAAAAAAAGCCTTCTTGTGTCTCCCTCTAGAAACAACCTGTGGAGCAATCTTCACTGGGTCTCCACTGCCCCACCTCTCCCTCATTCCTCAACCCTCTGCAATTTGGTCTCTTCCTCTATTAGCTGAAGAGGTTTGACAAATGTTATCAATGACTTCCAAGCTCCCAATACAATGGACACAATGGACATTATTCTATCCTTATCTAACAGACGTCTCTTGGATTTGTAGACTGTTAACCAGACTCTACTCTTGTCAATTCCCCTGGCTTTTGTATTTCCACACCCTCCTATCTTGCCATTCTTAAGGGGCTTCTTTATGAGCTTGTGTTCTCACCAGTATCAGAGATCAAAAGCTGGCAACCTGTGGACTGGATCTGACTTATATTTTGTGGAGCACACAAACTGGTAAAATAATTCTGAATTAATTAATTGAGAATATTTAAAACTTAGGAAATTCCACCCAAAACTCTGCATTTCTACTTTTTCTTGAAAAATCTGAAAGCCAGGTATCACTGGGCCTGTGATACCACACAGGCATGACTACCAGGAGCAGAGCAGACAGGAGCAACCCTCTCTTCCAGGTAGGGTATGCTTTCCCTAGTTCACTGCATTTACCATGTCCCCATTGTCCTTCACCTGCTTTGCTTCATGCATCGATATGCTCTGATTGCCCTTTGCAGGCCAAGAGTTCCATTCTCCACGCCCTTGCTTTTCAATCTACACAGTCTTCTGTCCCTTCCACAGTATTTCAATATCACCGTGGTTTTTGCTGCAATTCCTCTGCTAGTGACTGCAGACCCCTATGACAAAGGGGAGAACAGCAACGTGAGGCAAACACAGACAGAAGCAATTTCCCAAATAACAAACAGTAGTTAACATATGGCAGAACGCTTTGCAAGTGAGTTTCCTGAACTTCAGCCTTTGGTGGAACAGTGCAGGATCTAGTGCTTACAAATACGTCACTGAGGAGTCTGAACTCAACGTCAAGCAAAGGCTGGTGAAAAACGAAGACCATTATATGAGAAAATCAGCTCTCCAGTGCTGATGACATGGGCCAAAGATCCAGGTGACGAAAGAAAAGGGACCAGGTCAAGATAAATATTTCTCTTCACCAATATCCAGGAGCAGAAGGAATGAATATAGCCTCATGTAACATTATAAAAGTTGTTTTGTTTGATTTACTGATTTATCTGTTTAAAATTCTCCTGATGGGGTCTAGATTTTATGGGCCAATATTACATCTCAACACAAACCCACAAGTGTCATTTATTTCCAGTTTATGACAGCAGTTCTAGGATCAACTGTAAACTTTTGAAAAATCTTATATATGGGACCCTGGGGGGCATAGTTGGCTGGGCGTCTGACCTACACTCAGGTCATGATCTCAGGGTCCTGGGATCTAGCCTTTGCGTCAGGCTCCCTGCTCAGCGGGGAGTCTGCTTCTCCCTCTCCCTTCACCCCTACTCCCCCCCAGTGCTCTGTCTCTCAAATAAATAAATAAAATCTTAAAAAAAAATCTTATATATGACCTTTTAAATTAATGCAAAGCTTCAATAGTTAATGAGGAGGAAAATATAAACAAATGTATATCAATATACAATAAATCAATAAAAATATATATAATAAATCAATATAAAATTTAGAATTTGTCAGAGAAATAATGCACCTTTAAAAATTTGCCAAAAAAGAATATTTTGCCAAGATGTCCAGAAAAGACAAATCTGTAGAGACGGAAAGATTAGTGGTTGCCAGGGGCTGAGGGAATGGGATAGAAATGGGGGGTGGGGGGGGTGACTGCTGATGTGTATGGGATTTCTTTTTCAGACGATGAATATGTTTTAAAATTGATTATAGTACTAGTTGCACAACTCTGCGAATACATAAACACCATTGAATTGTATACTTTAAATGGATACATTGAATGGTATGTGATTTTTATCCATAATAAAGATGTAATTTTTTAATTACCCAGATAATTTAAGTAGAACAATTTCATAGTCCCACTTAACTTGAAAATTGTTTCAGTTTTGCAACAATTTATAAAAGACATCACTATATTTTAACACATTCTAGTTGTGTACCCATATTTACTCTACATTTCTATACCCTTAAATACCAGTTTTGAAGAAGGTAAACATAAGCCAAGCATTGAAATTAGAGCTGTACAGAATTTAGTCCTTTTAACTTCAGTAGGAAAAAAACTAAATATTTTCAATGGATTAAAAACATGCCATACTTTTATACCCAGTTTTATGACTATAGTAACCACGTTAACACAGAGAAGGTAGTGAAAGAAGTCAGAATTCTATGGAAAAAAATATTTAATTTACCAGTGTATCATTCTTTTAACATTTCTAAGAAAATTCTCAGACTAGGAAAATGATAAAAATCCCAGTCCTATCATATACCACTTTGTACTAAAAGCATTTAGCATAAAATTTAAAGAACAATAACAACCAAATTCATATTAAAACTTTACCAAAGGGGGCATCTGGGTGGCTCAGTCGGTTAAGCATCAGCCTTCCACTCAGGTCATGATCCTGGGGTCCTGGGACGGAGCCCCCCATTGTCTCCATGCTCAACAGGGAGTCTGCTTCTCCCTCTCCCTCTGCCTCTCCCCCTTGCTCAAGCTCTCTCTCAAATAAATAAAATCTTTTTTTTTTTTTTAAAGATTTTATTTGAGAGCGTGAGCGAGAGAGAGCAAGCACAAGCAGGGGGAGGGGCAGAGGGAGAGGGAGAAGCAGACTCCTCTGAGCAGGGAGCCTGATGTGGGGCTCGATCCCAGGACCCCGGGATCATGACCTGAGCTGAAGGGAGACGCTTAACCGACTGAGCCACCCAGGCGCCCCTCAAATAAATAAAATCTTAAAAAAAAAAAAAACTACCAAAGCAGAGAGAATAATTTTATCTCCACCTGGCTACTAACACAGTCAAACAGCCTTAAAGCAATTAATTATGTTATCACATGTTTTTATTGGTGTGCTGCCAATTTCTATCAGGACAGAAGTTAATTTTTCCCTTTTGGATGTAAAGTGATGCTGAAAAAAAAGAATTATTAGTATAGAACAGTTTAATCTATTGTAATATTTTAATTTTACTTGTTATACTCCATCTTGGAAATGAAAAGTTTGCAGCTATTTTTTGGCAAATGTATTTATACATACCCATTCTTTCTGATAAGAGCAAATTATTCCTTCTTTAAGAAAAATTTTCATGGGGTGCCTGGGTGGCTCAGTCGTTAAGCTTCTGCCTTCGGCTCAGGTCATGATCCTAGGGTCCTGGGATCGAGCCCCGCATCGGGCTCCCTGCTCCGCGGGAGGCCTGCTTCTCCCTCTCCCACTCCCCCTGCTTGTGTTCCTTCTCTCGCTGTGTCTCTCTCTGTCAAATAAATAAATAAAATCTTTAAAAAAAAAAAGAAAAGAAAAATTTTCACAGGGCGCCTGGGTGGCTCAGTTGTTAAGCAGCTGCCCTCGGCTCAGGTCATGATCCTGAAATCCCCAGATCAGGTCCCGCATCTGGCTCCCTGCTCAGCAGGGAGTCTGCTTCTCCCTCTGACCCTCCCCCCTCTCATGTGCTCTCTCTCTCTCATTCTCTCTCTCTCAAATAAATAAAACCTTCAAAAAAGAAAAAAAAGAAAAATTTTCACAGCCAGAAGAAATATGCTTTAACTCTTCGCTTAGAAACTAAGTAGAAAAATCAAAAAAAAAAGAAAGAAACTAAGTAGAAAATGAGACCTTATCATCTATATGCTAATTTTCCTTCATTTAAATTATTTTCCACAAATTACAGTTTTGAATTGCAGCTTTCCCTTTCAGAATGTGGAAGAAGGGAAGAATTAACTATGTCTCTTCTCCTTTACATGATCTTCACAAAACCCTCCAATCTTACTCAGATTCTTATTCTTTAGTTAAAGTTGGATGTGCAGGGATCCCTGGCTGGCTCAGTCGGTTAAGCGTCTGCCTTTGGCTCAGGTCATGATCCCAGGGTCCTGGGATTGAGTCCCACATTGGGCTCCCTGCTCGGCAGGGAGCCTTCTTCTCCCTCTGCCTGCCTCTCCCCCTGCTTGTGCTTTCTCTCTCTCTCTCTCTCTGACAAATAAATAAATAAAATCTTAAAAAAAAAAAAGTTGGATGTGCATTTTTTTTCCCAGCTTTTAATTTGATCATTCAATTCCTCTGGGCAGAAAAAAACTTGAAAATTTATGCAAGCACTTGCTTGTTTTTCTAGAATATTAATTATATATCTCTACATATGATATGCAACATCCTATGGCAATGATGCATATGCATATATAATGAACAGATATCCAGAGAGAATCTTTCCTCAAAACTCTACCTCAGTTCACATAGGGATCCCAAATGAGGTGCCTGGCTGGCTCAGTCAGTAGAGCATGTGACTCTTGATCTTGGGGTTGGGAGTTCAAGCTCCACATTGGGCACAGAGATTACTTTTTATTCTATTACAGTTCCACTTTCCATCCACTCTTCATCCCCCTCTCTCCTGCTCTGTTCCCTGGAAGGCTGAACCCTGCGGGCTCCATCTCCCATTCCCTCTTTGGGGGCTGGTTTTCCTCTAAGTTTAGCCAGGCCAATGAGAAGAGAGCAGAGGATGGGAAGAGAGAGATGTCAGGTATTTATTCCCTGCTCCTTCCGTGCTCTGGGACCACTCTCTGGCTGGATCCGCTTTCCTCCATGACCATCCAGGAGAAGCAGGGCAGCCCTCTCTACATGTAATTCCCAGCTCTCTTTAGCTCCAAAAACTCTACTTCCTCCCCTTGTCCCTTCTTCTATGGGGAAAGTAAGGGCGTTTTGTTGTTACTGGTCTAGGTGCCTCCCATAGCTTGCTGACTCTCTTAGCTCTCCCCACACCACAGTAGCTAGTCCTGTCCTGAACGTAGGTTCTGACGACAAGCCATCTGGGGTGAATTCTCTCTTCCTGCCAGAACCCCAACTGACACAGGAGCCACCTAAGACTTCCTATTCAGACCTGATTTTTGGTGGATCAATTCTTAATTCATACAGGAAAGGGAGGGAGAAAACACTGAGCAAAAGAACAATTTCTCTACCACAGCCTGGTATGACTGCTTTTCAGTTCCATCTACCTCATTTCACACAATTAAAAAAAAAAAAAAAAAAACACTGCTTTTGCTGACCCTGCTTCTAAACTTTGGTTCCTTACCCAACATACCTGAATGTGTGCGTTTATCTTTTTGTACTTAATTTAGTGAACACAGCAGTTTTATGCTCTCCAATTGGGACCAAGCCGCAAAGACAGGCAGCTTCCACTGAAAACCAAAACAGAGGTTTCATGTGGCTTCTTCACTCGTTATATTAGCACACTCCAGTTTTGGGGCTAAAGCAATCTATTCCACCACCCTCTGTTCAGACTCGTCTCCAGGGCTACAATACCAATGTGCTTGAAAGCGCGAGTTTTTCTATTGTGTTTTTGATAATGAGTCTGCTATAAGCACTGTTATCTCTTTGCACAACTGAGGAGAAAAGTCTAGACTCCGCTGCATTTTGTAATTAACAAGGAAACTTATCCTATTTATATAATGGAGAGGATAATTATAAGACCAGTAAGATCATTGTCAATGTGTTCGTTATCATAAGAAGGTAAATATATTCAAATTCCTATGATAAACATATTTATTACTTTTAAGTGAGTGAACATAATTTTATATACAAATATTCTAACACATAGTTTCTTTTAGTAACCAAACTTAAACATGCTTTGAGCTTAACATAGCCTTAGGTTTATAGGTTACAATTGTTGACCAAAACAGTAGCATTTATATTTAGAAGATGGATATCATGTTAACAGACATTTATAAGGAATCATAATTGAGTTTAAAGAGGCAAAATTTGTACAAATTTAAAGTGGAAAAACTTTCCTCCTCCTCCCACCCATGTTCTTAAAACCATTTAAGCACTTTTTAAAAAAGGTATGTTTGTTTGATTTTAAATAGGAAATGCATACCCCTGCTAGGAAATTCAAAGGGAACAAAAAGATACTTAGGGAAAGTATGTTTCTTTCCCACCCCTATACCCTGGTCACCAAGTTCCCCTCCTCTGAAGTAACTAATGTTACCAGTTTCATGTATATTTCTCAGAAATATTCACTGCATAAACAAGCATGTACCTTGTATTTTTTGTTTAGTTTTACATAAATAGTATCATACTATAAAGTCTATTGTGCACTTTATTTTTTTCACTTTTTATATCCCATCCATATGAAATTGGCTTTTTTTTTTTTAAGATGAAGTGTTAAGCTGCATAGATGTACCAAAAATTGGTCTAATTTATAAGATCCTTCTTGTTTGGGGTGTGCTATTCTAGCTACTCACCAACCCTTTATTTTCTGTCCACCTTCTTGATTTGTTGCTTTGTTTTCATGTATATAGCAGGGAAAATAAAAACAAATGTGATGATGATGATGATGATGTTTAATAAGGACATATGAGAATTAAGAGAAAATTTGTTTCCACTGAGGAATTTTCAGTAGTGTGCTGGTGAGTGTGATTTAACAATCAGCTCTCCAGGGAGAAAAAGACCTGGTTTGCGGCATTTGGTAATTATACTATCATAGTTAATTTCAAGCTACCAATGTGAGGTCACTGAACCCAGAATTGAAAAGAGATGTGCACCATTTTATAGTACTTGCACTGAACAGATACAGAAGATCTAACCTCATCATCACAGACATTATTAAAATAATTAGGAAGTGATGAGTTTTAAAATATGTATGAATTTTGGGGTGCCTGAGTGGCTCAGTTGGTTAAGTGTCTGACTCTTGATCTCAGCTCAGGTCTTGATCTCAGGGTCATGAGTTTGGGACCCACATTGCCTCCACGCTGGGCATAGAGCCTACATAATACACACACACACACACACACACACACACACACACACACACACACACATATATATGCATTACTTTTGTCTCAGTATAATTTATTTAATACACTTTATACATTTGTATAGCTTAATTTTGAATAACAGCTTGTTAATTATTTTAAAAGATTTTATTTTTAAGTAATCTTTACACCCAAAGTGGGGCTTTAACTTAAAACCCCAAGACCAAGAGTCACATGCACTTCCAGCTGAGCCAGCCAGGTGCCCCAACAGCTTGTTAATTCTTAACAACTGGCTCAAAAATTCCTAAAAATGTAATGATCAGCTCTTATGAGCTGGTGTGAGCCAGCTCTAACACACCTCTAATTTTGTTTATATTCATTGAAGAGATACTACATTAGCATATATCTACATACATCTTCTCTTGAGTCATAGTCATTTCAAATTGAATATATTCAAAACCAAATTCTTGATTAGCCCCATCCCCAAACCTCTCCTCCAACAGGCCTCTGTATTCCAGCAAACAGCAATTCTATTTTTCCAGCTGCTCCAGTCAAAAGCCTTGGAGTCATCACTGACTCTTTTCCTTCATACACTCCATCTAATCTGTCCATAATCCTGTTGACTCTACTGATGGGGTTTTGGAATATAGGTGAGGTTTGGTGGGGTGAGGTCCAGAGCCGATGACTAAGAAAAAATTCTTGAGAAGGCTGGTGCAAAATGGTGGTTTATTAAAGCATGGGGGCAGGACCCATGGGCAGAAAGAGCTGCTGCCCTGGGGTTGTGAGGGGTGACTGATTATATACTATGGGTTTGGGGGAGGTAAGGAAAAGGGAGGTTTCAAAAGGATTTTCATATGTTAAAGAGGACTCACAGGATACCAGAGGCCTTGCCATTGTCAAGTTAAGGTTGTTTTTCCCTCTAGCAAAGCATTAACATGAAGATAGTTAGGAGCTTCCTGGAGGAACATTTACCCTCCATCTGTTTCAAGTATCTGTCAATGGGCTGCAGGTTATAAGGACATTTGATTGTATCTACATTTCCTTCTGGAAGCTAGGTTCTTGATGGAAATGCTTTGTTCTTGTAGATTCCTAAGACATTTGTAAACTGAGGGAGACTCATGTCTTGCAGGATTGTGATCTCTGTAAGTTTAACTATTTGTTTTTTCTCTCCTTAGCTTTAGTGTAGCCAGGAGTGCAAGAGGAATGTCATATATATCCCATGGGGGAGGGGGTTGTGGGGTGTCAGCTTTTGCTTTGTCCTCAGCTTGCCTTCTGTTCCCTCATCATCTACTTTCCTTTTTTTTTTTAAGATTATTTATTTATTTATTTATTTGACAGAGAGAGACTCAGTGAGAGAGGGAACACAAGCAGGAGGAGCAGGAGAGGGAGAAGTAGGCTCCCCAGCAGCAGGGAGCCAGATGCAGGGCTCGATCCCAGGACCCTGGGATCATGACTTAAGCCAAAGACAGACCCTTAACCAACTGAGCCACCCAGGCGCCCCGTCTACTTTCAGAACAGATCCAGAATCCAGCCACTTCTCATTGATACCAGCCTGGCACCTCCCGTATGCCCAACACCAAGAACGCTGCCTAACACATAGTAGATACTGAAAAAATATTCATTGGATGAATAAAGATATGAAAGCAAGATAGAGTATTTTGAAAAACATGTATCTCATTTTTGTGTGGTTTAACTTTCCTTTGTCATTACCCAACCAAAAACCTTCAATGAGCCTTTATTTCCTAGAAAAGTATTTGCAACTTGTAAGCTACTGAGTGTGCGAAGGGTCTACAAATCCATGTACACACCAAACATTGAAATACGGTTTGTAAAATATGAACACCTATTTTTTCCTGTCTGTAGATGATTTGGTGATAAATAGAACACAGATTTATTTTAAAATATTATTGAGGGGGGCCTGGGTGGCTCAGTCGTTAAGTGTCTGCCTTTGTTCTGCTCAGGTCATGATCCCAGGGTCCTGGGATCGAGCCCCGCATTGGGCTCCCTGCTCAGTGAGCCTGCTTCTCCCTCTCCCTCTGCTGCTCCCCTGCTTGTGCTCTCTCTCTTTCTGTCAAATAAATAAAAATAAAATCTTTAAAAATATATATATATTATTGAATGTATAGTAATTTCTTTGTCATTATACAGTTTTTCAGGAAAGTCCAAAAAATATGATTACAAAGGAGTTCTTACAGTGGAAAAAAAATGAACAATATAGCCTAGGGGAACAAATTTAAAACTCACTAATTGGGGCACCTGGGTGGCTCAGTTGTTAGAGCTTGCAACTCTTGATCTTGGGGTCATGAGTTCGAGTCCCATGTTGGGCAGAGGGCTTACTTAAAAAAAAATAAAACACAATTAAACTTGTGTTGGTTGATATCTATAGTACAAAGGAGTGTTCCTGGCTTTGTGAAAGATAGCAACACGAATAGGACATGTCTTTTGTCCTACAAGAATTCTAATCTACTTGGGAGATAGACACAATTCTAAATAATTCTACCAAGAGATCTGTTGTCAAAAGTATCCAAAGTGCTATGAAGCTATTTGAAAAAGAGATTAATTCTGCCTAGAGGAAAAAGACTTATCATCAGAAGAGGCGAGACCCATAAAGGCTGGCTAGCTAGAAGGTAGAAACACATTCCAAGCAAAGGGGAAAGTTTGAATTAAAGAATGTGGGTGGAGGAAAAAAAAAAAAAAAGAATGTAGGTGAAAGTGGACAGTGTACTCAAAGAACTACAGCAGAATAGTTTTTATAGCTAAAGGTATATGGTTGAAAGGAGTAGAATAGTAGATAAGCTACAACGAAAAGGTGCAGTCAAATTGCTGTGGGTTAGGTTGATGAATTTGGTCTTTGTTCTGAAAGTGAAAAGCAGTTATTAAAGTTCTTCAATTGCATTCAACAAATATCTATGAGAGCCTACTATGTGACCGGCAAGAAGCCAGGTGCTAGAGATGTAATGGTCACCAAGAGAAACATGACGTCGCCTACCCTCAGTCTTTGAGCAAGAGAATGATGTCACCTGATCTATATTTTTGGAAGATAAATCTGTAGAAAAGATTGAGAGACTTCTTAGTTTTTCAGTCACTTGTAAGAGGAAATTATTTTGAACAGATAAAATGTATTTGCTACTAACAATTCCCCTTACCTATAATTCCCTCCAACCCTTTTTATAAGGAAGACAGAGTCCAAGAGGTTTTCCTTTATGGAGAAGGATGAGGAGTAGGAGGATTGTTATGGGTAATGTGTTGAAGTTCGTCTCCCAATACCTCGGAACGTGAACGTACTTGGAAATATGGCCATTGCAAATGTATTTAGTTAAGATGAGGCCGTTTAGGGTGGGCCCTAAACCAATGTGACTGGTGTCCTTATAAGAAGGAAAATTTGCAGGGCGCCTGGGTGGCTCAGTTGGTTAAGCGACTGCCTTCGGCTCAGGTCATGATCCTGGAGTCCCTGGATCGAGTCCCGCATCGGGCTCCCTGCTCGGCAGGGAGTCTGCTTCTCCCTCTGACCCTCCCCCCTCTCATGTGCTCTCTCTCATTCTCTCTCTCTCAAATAAATAAATAAAATCTTTAAAAAAAAAAAAAAAGAAGGAAAATTTGCATGCAGACGCACACAGGGAGAAGTCTGTGTGAGGATGAAAGCTGAGATCCGGGTGATTCTTTTTTTTTTTTTTTTTAAGATTTTATTTATTTATTTGAGAGAGAGAATGAGAGAGAGCACATGAGAGGGGGGAGGGTCAGAGGGAGAAGCAGACTCCCTGCCGAGCAGGGAGCCCCATGCGGGACTCGATCCCGGGACTCCAGGATCATGACCTGAGCCGAAGGCAGTCGCTTAACCAACTGAGCCACCCAGGCGCCTCCGGGTGATTCTTTTACAAGCCATGGAATGCCAAAGATTGCCAGCAAAACCACCAGAAGCTAGACAAGAGGACTGGAACAGATTTTCCCTCCTAGTCCTGAAAAGAAACCAGTCCTGCCGATACCTTGATCTTGGAGTTTTAGCCTCTAGAACTTTGAGACAGTACATTTCTCTTCTTTAAAGCACCTTGTTTGTGGTACTTCATTGTGGCAGTTCTAGAAAACTAATACAGGGATGGAATCTAAAATATTCCACATTAAAAAAGAAATAGAGAAAGACCCTCATTGGCGTTGTGAAATCAGAGCAGTGAAGGCTAGGAGTCCAGGAATTTGCACTGGCTGCTTGGAAGGTCAATGGTAAGACAACAAGCTAAAAAGGAGCTTTGAGAGGAAGAATGGAAATATCTAATAGGAATTTTTCAATTAAGTGTTACTGTGTGGTATGTGATGTTTCTCTTCTTCAGCTCTCAAAAAAGTCTTCAGTCTATGTCATTCACTTTCTTCAGTGATTTTTTTTTTTTTAAGTAAGCTCTACACCCAACATGGGGCTTGAACTCACCACCCTGAGATCAAGAGTCACATGCTCTCCTGACTGAGTCAGCCAGACACCCCTCTTTGGTGATTTAAAGTTTTTAGATGAAACAAAAAACTGAGAGTCCTAGTTCAAGGTGTAAATGGAGGCAACGACAAGGTTTCCCACGGATCATGTCTACATTACAACCTTATTCATTCCAGAGATGCTTATCAAGCACCAGCTATGAGTCAGCCACAAGGCCAGACATGTAGAATGCGGTAATAAACAAGGTAGACACAATCCTGCCCTCACAGAGCTTAAAATCTAGTGAGAAAGATAGACAATAAACAGTTCAGCACATTTCTACTAAGATTACTAGTGGTTTGAGTAAGTTTACTTACACAAGGAATATGTGTAAAGGCAAAGTATCGGCTACCATAATAATATACAGCTTAACCTAACCTAGACTGAGACTTGGAGCTTGAGAAGGAACTAGCAAGCAGCGGTGGCCTGTTGGGATGGGAGTGGTGATGAAGATTCTCTCAGACAGACAGACACAGCTTATGCTAATACTCTAAGGGGTCAAAGAGCTTGGTTTATTTGAGAAACAGCAAATAGGACATTGAGTTTGAAATTCAGTGAGGGAGGCAAAGAAAGGTAGAAAATGAAGCTGAAGAGATCAGCAGGAATCAGATCATGCAAAAACTTGTAGGACTTAAAATTCTATCCAAAGAGGGCGCCTGGGTGGCTCAGTTGGTTAAGCCACTGCCTTCAGCTCAGGTCATGATCCTGGAGTCCCGGGATCGAGTCCCGCATCGGGCTCCCTGCTCAGCGGGGAGTCTGCTTCTCCCTCTGACCCTCCTCCCTCTCATTCTCTCTCAAATAAAAAAAAAAAAAAAAAAAAAAAAAAAAATTCTATCCAAAGAGCAATTGGAAGTCATTGAAGAATTTGAGCAGGGCAAAGATATCATCAGATTTTAATTTTTAAAAATCCTATTGTCTGCAGAATTGAGGAAGAAGGATTAGGGAAGAAGAGGAAAGAGGAGGGACATGAATAGGTGGAGGAGGCCAGTTAGAGAACCATCCCAGTTAAAGATGAAAGCGACTTAGGGCGCCTGGGTGGCTCAGTTGGTTAAGCGACTGCCTTCGGCTCAGGTCATGATCCTGGAGTCCCTGGATCGAGTCCCGCATCGGGCTCCCTGCTCGGCAGGGAGCCTGCTTCTCCCTCTGACCCTCCCCCCCTCTCATGTGCTCTCTCTCTCTCATTCTCTCTGTCTCAAATAAATAAATAAAATCTTTAAAAAAAAAAAAAAAAAAAAGATGAAAGCGACTTAGCCCAGGGGAGGTAAATTCTCGGAGTTGGCTTCAGTGCACTTGGAAATATTGCTGGCTGTACTTATGGTTATTTGAGGAAATTTTGCATCCTTCTTGCATTCTCCTTGTGCGGGGATTTCTGCTTCCCACGCCAACCATGCTCTAGAAACTTCTCGGTGTTCTTGTTAGAGTAAGTGGAAACAAGTTAAATATATTAAAGAGTAAGATCTTTCTTATAAATTCTCCTTATTGTCATTTGTGTTTTCTTCCCACACCTTGATTGTGACTTGCACCATTTCATTTCCATTGACTAGAGAGCATTGCTTATTAGACTCAGATCCCCTTTAGCAAAGACATTTGATGCTTGTTTATTTTTTTATTATACACTTACTAATGTTCATTCCATTTGGTTTCTTCATTTTTTCAAGATTTGATTCTACACAGAACATTATTTAAAAAAAAAACTTGGGGTGCCTGGGTGGCTCAGTCGTTAAGCGTCTGCCTTTGGCTCGGGTCATGATCCCAGGGTCCTGGGATGGAGCCCTGCATCAGGCTCCCTGCTCAGTGGAGAGCCTGTTTCTCCCTCTCCCACTCCCCCTGCCTGTGTTCCCTCTCTCGCTGTCTCTCTCTCTCTGTCAAATAAATAAATAAAATCTCTGAAAAAAAAAAAAAAACTTGAAAGCAATGGCTGTTTTTTTGCAAACAGGGGAATTTTTATTTTTAAAATTCCAAATGTTTACATTTACTTGAGCTTCTCCTCTCTGTGCTGATTTGCAACATGCTTTAGATTCAAATGAAGGTCATATCTACAGAGTTTTATCTGAACTATGGACTATAAAAAAAGATTATAAAACTAGCAATGCTGTTATGAAATACATGTTATCTATTGCTGTACACATGTAACATCTTTCCTCAACCTCACAGTTGACCTTAGTCTTAATACTTAAGTTCTCCAAGGGTATCAGTGGAAGACTCAAGACTTAAAAAAAAAACACAAAAAACCCTCATATTTTCTTAATACTTAAATGTTTTTCTGATGTTTTGAGAAATGTGTGAAGGATGAGATATATATATAAAAAAAAAAGTATGCACTTTCCCCCAGACTAATTTTGACAGCTTAAAGAAAAAGAAATGACTATTATAAAACGTTATTTAGACTGAAAAGAAATTCAAAACAAAACTTCAAGGGACGCCTGGGTGGCTCAGTTGGTTATGTGTCTGCCTTCGGCTCAGGTCATGATCCCAGGGTCCTGGGATTGAGTCCGCGTCAGGCTCCTTGCTCAGCGGAGAACCTGCTTCTCCCTCTGCCTGCCGCTCCCCCTGCTTGTGCTCTCTCTCTCTCTCTCTCTCTCTCTCTCTGTCAAATAAATAAATAATCTTTAAAGGTATAAAAGCCTTTCTGGGGGAAAAAAAAAAGCCTTTCTGGTCAAAGAATTATTATTTCAGCACACACACAAAAATGAACAGCATAAACATGATTTAAATGACAGAATATCAATATAAAGTTCTCAAGATAGGGAAACAAGAGAAAAAGCCATGTGCTTAACAAATGTTAAAGGACTATGATTAAAAACAAATGATAAACTCAAGGTCATGTCAAATCATCCAAAATCAGAACTGAAGCTATATACAAAGATACTTAGATATCTTTATTATCTTACAATGTGCCTGAAGGCTACAACGACTCCCCAGAGTACTAAAAGCATAATTCCTTGAGCACTACTTTGATTGGCACTGATGTATCGCAGGGCTGTTGTTTCTGAAGTATTTCATATTAAAAACCTGTGTACGTGTATGCGTATGTGCAAAAAACACATGGAATACGTCTTTGGTGGGCATTTTTCTCCTGAGGAGTCGGTATGTACTACATCATCATACACCTTACTGACTTTGCCTTCATTTGAGTGGGCATGCCAATCTGTCTCTTTAACATGGTAAAGGTGAAGACAAAAAACTGGGACTAAGCTGTTATTTATTTATTTATTTTTATTTTTTAAAAAAGATTGTATTTATTTATTTGACAGAGACACAGCGAGAGAGGGAACACAAGCAGGGGGAGTGGGAGAAGCAGGCTTCCTGTGGAGGAGGGAGCCTGATGCGGGGCTTTATCCCAGGACCCTGAGACCATGACCTCAGCCGAAGGCAGACGCTTAATGACTAAGCCACCCAGGTGCCCCACTAGTGAGTAGTTTCAGCTCATGGTCATTGATAAAAGATGTGCAAATGGTAGACTTTAGGAGGCTCCAAAAGTGCCAAGCACAAGAGTCATTTTGGATGTTAATATTCCTGAAGAGGATGAACATCTTCTAGGAACTAGTGAAAGAAATCCGTGGCAAAAAGCAGAGCCATTTAGTGATGGTGACCATCTTTTGTCCTCACTGCAGCTAAGAAGAAACGACCAACAGCTTCATGAACAGTGGTTGGGAGAATACAGGGTCAGGTGCATTCTTCAACTCAGAGTATTCAAAGAGAGCAGAATCAAAATTGCCAATGCAATGTCCAGAATGTCATTCCATAATTATCTGTTTGCAGGTAGCACTTGCCTTTCTATAATCGCTTCCCTAAGCTAACAGAGTCTGACTACATTAAAATGACTTCATTTGGCTACTTTAGTTTTCAAATGGAACCATCACAGACTACTTAGTTGATTCAATTCAAGCAACAAAGGTTTTTTTTGAGGATTTGGCTCAAGCCCAGCCTTCGCTGAATGCCATCAGGTCTATAAAAGAAATGAAAGTTTCTTCCCATGAGTACAGTGGGAGTTCACTGGTAAGATAAGACATTTGCAAAGAAAATAACTGAAAAATAATACTAAAGGATATATAATTAAGAACGAAGCCATGTAATGTGAACCACACAGTAAGTTCTATTTAAATTGAACATGTCCAGGGCGCCTGGGTGGCTCAGGTCATGATCCCAGAGTCCTGGGATCGAGTCCCACATCAGGCTCCCCCTGCTCTGGGGGGAGCCTGCTTCTCCCTCTGCCTCTGCCTGCCACTTCCCCTGCTTTTGCTCTCTCTCTCTCTGTCAAATAAATGAATAAAATCTTTAAAAAATAAATAAGTAAATTCTGAAATAAATTGAACCAGTCCAGGCACAGTTCATGATGAGGACAGAACTTACATCGGTTCATGAAGTTTGGATAGAATCAGGTTCAGAACGGAGAAGAAAGGTATTCTAGATAGGGGAACGTCGAAAGTAAACAAAAGTAAAGGCAGAGCCCGTGTGCACCTCGCTCCTGGAGCGGCCTTCGGTGGTCTCCTCTGCAAAGGGACTCAGTGGCCTAGCGTCCCCGTCCCCCTCCCCCACCCCCCCGATCGTCCCTGCCACCCGTGATCTTGCGCCGAGGCCCGCGAGGGGTCACCGCCGAGGTTTCCACCAGTCCACAAGCGACAGCTTGGCAGTCATCCCCTCCAGCGACTCCCCACCCACGACTATCGCCGGCGCCGCCTGGGTTCCACTTCCAGTAACAGCTCCTAGGTAGTGCAGCGCATCCTGGGGAAGCCATCCCTCACCACCCTGGTCTCCCTAAAGCCAACCCCGGGCACTGGTGGGCGAGCTTCTTCTTCTGGAAGTCCACTCTCTGGTTCACGGCTACAGTGTTGGAGTCGCCAGAACGCTCGAAATCTCTTCAGGCCTCCTGTGGCATGATCACCCGTGACTTGGCTCTGGAAGCCATGGGAAGCAGCCTAGCCTGGTGGTCAGCCAGGCAAAGCCAACACCCGGCCCCAATCCTGGGTGGCCACTACGAGCCACGAGGCTCGGGGAGGCACTAGGCTCATCAGAGCCCCTCCCTTCCCCGTAGACGAGGCAGGCTACTGCAAGCAGACATTTGGGGTTTTTTTATATCAAAACAGCAAAACACCAAAAACGGAAGCTGAGATAACCCCACTTTTTATTATCCAAGCCACATGCAAGCCTTCCTGACACCCTGTAACCATGTGCCTTGCACCAAGTGGAAAATAAACTCTAAGCAGCCAGTTAAAAAAAAAAAAAAAAAAAAAGTAAAGCCAGAAAAGAGCCAACCTGTTGAGTGCAACACAGTAATGAAAACAGCTTAGGGGCGCCTGGGGGGCTCAGTCCGTTAAGCCTCTGCCTTCGGCTCAGGTCATGATCCCAGAGGTCTGGGATGGAGGCAGCATCCGGCTCCCTGCTCCGCGAGGAGTCTGCTCCTCCCTCTGCCCGCTGCTACCCCTGCTTGTGCTCTCTGTCTGACAAATAAATAAACAAAATCTTAAAAAAAGAAAAAGAAAACAGCTTAGAGAAGAGCTTTTCTAAAGCATTGCACTAGTGCTAACATGTTGTTTGAGACTACATTAGTTAGGAATCTCCTGTCCCCCAAGAAACCCCTTTCCCAACTATCATGACTTGTTACAGGTAGTCTTGGCTTTAGATTACAAGCATATGGAGGGTTCAAGCAATACTGCCTTAACTTTCGAAGAACTGTGCCTAAATACGATGTGATAAATGGTGATTTATTTCATCAACACGCTTAATAATGGCTAGGTTCCGTCACAGTAAGAACAGTTCTCTAAATTTTGTAATATGAATTGAAATGTACCCAGTATTAGTTAGATATACAAAAAATTATACATTTCTTTATTTTAAATGATCTCATTTTTGTCCTGGAGTCCTGACTGCCACTGATAATTGAAGAAAAACTTGGTATGTAGTTAAAATTAACTGTCCCTCTTGTTAAAAGTCTCTTAATCCCTAATTTTAACTCCCTACCAAAGATATTTCTCGCTGCTGGAAGGGTCCCCTCACCCCTATTCCTTGCCAAGATAGTTTCTGAGTAGAGATGGAGGCTTCTATGTGTTTATGACAGTGGGAAAGAAAAGGGCCTTCAGTGTCTCCTTACCTGTGCTGTTCTCTTTATCTGTGTTGTACCACACAGTAGTCACCAGCCACATAGGACCACTGAGCGCTTGAAATGTGCTGAGGCCAAATTATATGCTGTAAATGTGAGATATACACTGACTTTCAAGGGCTTAGTATGTTAAAAAATATATATATATATATATATATATATACACATGATATCTCATTTTTTATGTTGATTACAAGCTGAAATGAAAATATTTTGGGGGCACCTGACTGGCTCGGTGGGTAGATCATGTGACTCTTGATCTCGGGGTTATAGTTTTGAGTCCCACACTGGGTGAAAAGATTACTTAAAACATAAAAAAAAAAAAAATTGGGGGCGCCTGGGTGGCTCAGTTGGTTGGGCAACTGCCTTCAGCTCAGGTCATGATCCTGGAGTCCCAGGATAGAGTCCTGCATCAGGCTCCCCCCTCAGTGGGGAGTCTGCTTCTCCCTCTGACCCTCCCCCCTCTCATGTGCTCTCTCTCTCAAGTAAATAAATAAAATCTTTAAAAAATAATAGTAAAAATAATAAAAAATAAAAAATATTGTGGATATATTAGATTAAATAAGATACAGTTGACCTTTGAACATGTGGGGGTTAAGGAGTGCTGCACAGTTGAAAATCCTAATATAACTTTTGATTCCCCAAACACTGAACTACTAATAGCCTACTGCTGACCAGAAGCCTTACCGATAACATAAACAGTAGATTAACACATATTTTGTAGGTTATATGTATCATATACTGTATTCTTACCATAAAGTAAGCTAGAGAAAAGAAAATGTTAAGAAAAGGAAGAGAAAATACATTTACAGCACTATACTGTATTTATTTTTTTTTAAATCTGTTATAAGGGTGACTGGGTGGCTCAGTTGGTTAAGCATCTGCCTTCAGCTCAGGTCAAGTCCCGCGCTGGGCTCCCTGCTCTGCAGAGAGTCTGCTTCTCCCTCTGTCCCTTATCTTATAATCTCTCTCTCTCAAATAAATAGGTAAAATCTTTTTTAAAAAATCTGATATAACTTGACCTACACAGTTCAAACCCATGTTGTGCAAGGGTCAACTGTATGTTAACCTCTTTTAAAATTAATTAATTAATTAATTATTATTATTTTTTTTAAGTGAGCTCTAGGCCCAACATGGGGCTTGAACTCACGACCCTGCAATCAAGAGTTGCATGCTCTACTGACTGACTGGGCCACCAGGTGCCCCTGTATGTTAACTATTAAAATTAATTTCATCCTTTTTTTTCTTTCCTTACCTTTTCAATGTGGCTACAAGAAAGCTTTAAATTATATGTATAGCTTGCATTATATTTCATTGAACAGCACTGTTCTGGGTCTTCTATCTCCAATGTATGTGGTTGATTTGTTTCCTCAGCAGTGGGCACCGGCATCTTCTTGAGGAGTCTCTGGTCCTGCATGGTGATCACTACTGATGACTACCATCCCCATTATGGCCTCTGGTTATAACGTCTCCAACTCCAGCTTTCTTTTCTCAACCAAATCACTTTGATCTGTCAGTCTGTGATATTGGGATTTATAATAAGACATATATACTTGATTTTCTTCCCCATTTCCGGCACAGAGGTTTTAAAACCCTTGGAATTTCCTGTGATGAGAGCAGATACGGGTGTCTCTTGTTATGTTAATGAGGTAACTTTGGAACCTCACCCAAGGATGGGGGCTCGTTGCCAGGAGGACCAACCCTGTGATTAGAGGGTTGGAACTTTTGGTCCCACCCCATCACCCCTCTGGGGAGGGGATAGGGACTGGAAGTTGAATCAATCATCAATGGCCAATGATTTAATCAATTGTGCCTAGGTAATGAAGCCTCCATAAAGGGCCAAAAGGACAGGATTTGGAGTGTGTCCAGGTTGAAAGTGGCATGCTTGGAGAGGGCATGGAAGCTCTGAGCCCTTCCTCGTATCTATGTATCTCTTCTGTCTGACTGGGCTACATCCTTTACAGTTAAAGGGTAATCTAGTAAGTAAAATATTTTTCTGAGTTTTGTAAATCTAGTAAGTAAAATATTTTTCTGAGCCGCTCTAGCAAATTAATTAAATCCAAGGAGGGTGTCACGGGAATCCCCGATGCATAGTCATTTGGTCAAAAGCACAGGTAACAACCTGGACTTTCAATTGGCATCTGAATTGGGCAGAAGTTGGGGAGTAAGAGAATTGGGACAGGGCAGTCTTGTAGGACTGAACCCTTAGCTTGTGGAATCTGACACTAATCTCTGGGTAGATAGTGTGAGAAATGCGCTGAATTGTAGGACACCCAGCTGTGTCTGAGAATTGTTTGCTTGGTGATGTGGGGAACTCCCCCCCTCAACACACCCACTTTGGAATTGGGTGTAGAACTCTTAAAATCCTTGAGCATCTCTCCATCATACCACTAAGTAGCATATGAAGGTCACAGGCTGTGGATAATATCCCAGGACTTTGCTGATTGACCATTCCAGAGCTATGATAGATAAAGCAATGAGTCAGACAACGCGCCTGGAGGTTCTTAGATTCCTCCTCAAGCTATCTGGGTTTCTATCATCTTGCCACACCCTCCTTTGCCTAAGGACCAGAATGATGACTCACCAAATCCCTCTTTAAGGATCCAATTATTCTCATCTCTCTGGTTGCATTCCTTCCAAATCTGTCTCCTTTCCTCCCATCATATAAAACTTTCTCTTTTCTCTCCCTGTGTATTAGTTAATTTCCATCCGTCTCGTTCTCCATGCTCTTTATACTATGGGTTATAGTAAAACTCTGTAATCTGAGTTCATGAGATCACCTCTTGGTATTCAAAGGAGAATTTTTGTTAAGGTTTTTTTTTTAAGTAATATCTACACACAACATGGGGCTCAAATTCATGACCCTGAGATCAAGAGTCACATGCTCTTTTGACTGAGTCAGCCAGACACCCCTCAAAAGATTATTTTTAGAAGTTAGACTATAGAGGGGCGCCTGGGTGGCTCAGCTGGTTGAGCGTCTGCCTTCGGCTCAGGTCATGATCCCAGGATCCTGAGATGGAGCCCTGCATTGGGCTCCCTGCTCAGCAGGGAGCCTGCTTCTCCCTCTGCATCTCCCACTCACTTGTGTGCTCTCTCTCAAATAAATAAATAAACTCTTAAAAAAAAAGAACTTAGACTATAGAGACACTATGCTCTACTGGCGAATACCATACCATCACTAATGTTGGTAACATAAATGCATGATTTCCATTTTACCTGGACTGTCAGTATTTCCTGAAATTCTGTATTCTCTACATAACAATTACTTCTAGTGTTCACATAAGCTATTTCATTCCTTCCTTTATTATACATAAAAATAACTGTTGCGGGGCACCTGGATGGTTCAGTCGGTTAAGCATCTGCCTTCGGATCAGGTCCTGATCCCGGGGTTCTGGAATCGAGCCCCACATTGGGCTCCCTGCTCAGCGGGGAGTCTGCTTCTTCCTCTCCCTCTGCCCCTCCCTCTGCTCATGGTTGCCCTCTCTCTCACTCACTCTCTCTCTCAAATAAATAAAATCTTTTAAAAAAATAAAAAATAACCGTAGCTGTATCTATATAGATATACATGGTAAAATTACACCTATTCATTTTAAAAATCCAGAGGACAGAAAAAAACAAATAAGAAAAAGCACCCAGAATACCAACACTTAATGATAACTGCTGCTAACAATTTTGTGACTATCTTTCCAGACATTATATTCCAGATTAGTATGTTTAGTAATCAATTTTAAATAAATGGAATTATTCTATAGGTGTGTCTTTTTCACAGACAGAATCTTGTGTATATATTTTCACATGAATTAATATAGAAACGTATTAATTTTAATGGCCACAGAGTATTCCACTATAGAATTGTATCCTAATTTTCTTGTCCAATTCCATATTAATGGATTGGGAAGAGGCTAAACACACACACACACACACAAACAAAACCAGAAATGGGCATTCTAATAACTATATCATTTTGCACTTGTGCAATTACCCCTTGGAATAAACTCTAGAAGTGAGATTGGTGTGTCAAAGGTGATATACATTTTATATTTTGATAAATTGTGTCAATTTGCCTTAAAGGAAAATTGTGTTGATTTATATATTCGCAGGGAATTAGAGGGTATGTTATCCTTCACGTCCTATAATAATGGGTCATTTCAATGTTTTAAAACTTTATAGATGTGGAAATTATATTTACAATTGTTTTTAGTTACACGTCTTGGATTATTAATAAAGTTGAGTGTATTTTCATTTTTACTTACCAATTGTGTTTTTTCTTTTTCTTTTTTTTTTAAAGATTTATTTATTTATGTAAGAGAGAGAGTGCACACACACGGGGTGGGGAGGGAGGGCCAGAGTGAGAGGGAGAGAGTCTTAAGCAGACTCCCTGCTGAGCACAGAGGGCGATATGGGCTCAATCTCATGACCCTGAGATTATGATCTCAGCCCAAATCAAGAGTCGGGTGCTCAACCAACTGAGCCACCCAGGTCCCCACCAACTGTGTTTTTTCATGTATTACTGGCTTGTTAAAATCTATTACTGATTTTTTTTTTGAATTGTTATTTTTTTTATAGATTTATTCATTTGTACATTATGGCTATTAATCTTTTAGCATGAGTTGTGAATTCTTCCTATTTTTAGATTCATCTTTCAGCTTGTTTATGGTATTCTTTACCATAAAGATGTTTTAAAATTTAACGCATTTCTAGTTTCTGTGATAATATCTGAATAATGAAATATAAATATGTACACTTCTATTTTCTTCAAGTTCTTTTTTTTCCTTTCACCCCTCATCCTCTTCAAGTTCTTTTACATTTAAATCATTGATTTATCTTTAGGTTTATAGGGATCTAAAAGTAGGGATTTAATTTATCTTTTTTTTTTTAAAGTAGACTCCACACCCAACATGGAGCCCAATGTGGGGCTTGAACTCATGACCGTGAGATCAAGACCTGAGCTGAGATCAAGAGTCAGATGTTTAACCAACTGAGCCACCCAGGTGCCCCAAACTTATCTTTTCCAAATCACTAGCCAACTGTTAAAATATCATTTGGGGAATAATTCATCTTTTGTTTCACTGATTTGAATACAATTTTACTGTATAATAAATACAGGTATATATACTTTGTCCTATTTCTAGACTCACCAGCTTTTTTTATAAACCTGTTTGTGAACCAATAACACACTTTTTTTTGTTGGTAACTTTATGGTACATTTTAATATAGGGCATATCATAATCCTCCAGATTCACCCTTCTCCACCCTGATCTGTTCCGAGGAGGCTGATCTGTTGGGAACCACAACACAGATTCCTTTGCTCTCTGGCTTCTGGTTGGGAGTGGCCCAGAAACAGATGGAAAGGATTAAGGAGAGTGAGGTCTAAGTGTTTATTCTCCCAGCTCCCTACTTGTGGGTCCCTATGAATATCTATGTCACCTATCTTGTCAAAAGTCCCTGCTTCTAAAACCCAGCCTCTCCATGCAGCTTTCTCAGTCTCTGAATTCCAGTAATTGTTTCTTCTTTTTCCCCACTTTAGTCCTGGGACCGATAGTAATGCCCTGGGTTACCAGTCTTGGGGTGTTGCACTTCATCTTTCTGTTTCCCTTATATGCTGCCCAAACCTTTATAAATAGTCCCTTCATTACCTTCTCAACTCCAGTGGGTCACCTGTCCACCACTGATACAAGTGTTGGTTGTGAATACTTCCATCTAGTCCTTGTGGAAATTGGAATGCTTCTAGTGCTTCATTGTTAACCATCCTGTAACATCGCTACAATGTACCCTCTAAGCTGTCCTTGAACATGTAGTCTATCACCTCTGCCCTCCTTCTCAGTAGATGGTCTCACCCTCTATAGCATCTACAAACTTCCCTGCACATCCTTCCTTTCTTCCCTCATGATGGAAGAAGAGTGGTTTCTCCTTCTGTCTCAGCTGAATCCATCCAGCTATGCTCAGGATTCCATCCTTTCACCTTTCTCAGGGACCTTGGGCTATCACCCTTCCTTTCCACTCACTCCAAGTTAGCAGATTGAACCAGGTCATGCCTGTCCCATCTATTTTTTTTTTTAAAGATTTTATTTATTTATTTGACAGAGAGAGAGACAGTGAGAGAGGGAACACAAGCAGGGGGAGTGGGAGAGGGAGAAGCAGGCTTCCCGCCGAGCAGGGAGCCCGATGTGGGCCTCAATCCCAGGACCCTGGGATCATGACCTGAGCCAAAGGCAGACACTTAACAACTGAGCCACCCACAGGCACCCCATGCCTGTCCCATCTTAATAAGAAGTCCCTATTAGCTTGAGTCCCCCCCCCAGTTTCTATCCTTCCCTCTTCACCATTAAAGGTCTTGAACTCTACTGTGCATTTACTCTTCAGCTTCCTCTAATTCCTCTAATTCCATGGAAATTTTTGCAAGATCACGTGTCATAGGTGGGACCAAGTGAAGAGTGCAAGAGGTTTATTTGGGAATAGTGCCTATGAACTGTGAAAGGGGGAGGAAGCCGGATATGGGTATGGAAAGCATTCAGATGGTGATGCAAATCTGAGAAATTCTCAGTCAATTCAACAGGAAGTTCTAGGGCAAAAATTGCTCCTTAAAAAAGCCCTGTGGTGGGCAGAAATGCCCTGACTTACTTGAAGCCCTTGTCATCCTCCATCACTGGCTATAGGCTGTCCAGGAAGAGCTTGGTCTCAGCCTGAAAGCTGAGGCAGATTCTGCAGGTGCTCTATGCTGGCCCTTTGTCAGCCTAATGCTGCTGATCGCTCTGGCCTTAAAAACCATTCTTCTCTAATTTCCTTCTATTACTCTCTCAGATTCTTAAGATTCTCTTTCTCTGAACATCCCTCTTATGTTGTCCCTCAGGGTTCTGTCCCAGGCCTTGTTTGTTGCGTACCCTGAACACTCTCTCTAGAAAAGTCTTATACCTGTGGATAGCTTCAAAATGCTGATGACCTACAAATGTATGGCTTTAGCCAAGATCTCTGTCCTGAGCTCTAGCCCCATAGCCCGATGTGGGGCTCGATCCCAGGACCCTGGGATCATGACCTGAGCCAAAGGCAGATGCTTAACAACCAAGCCACCCAGGTGCCCCATTCTTAAGCCATTCTAACTGCATTCATTACTTTCCCTCCAAACCTGCTTCTCTCCCTCCATATTTTCGATCTCAGTAAATGGCACAGTCACTCACCCAGTTGTTCAATATCATCTCCTCCCTCTTCAGTCTTATATAATCAATCACTAGGGCTTGCCTTTTTAAACTTCAGCCGTTTCCCCAGTGTGTTCTCTTTATCCTCACTCCACTATCTTATTTCGAGCCATGGTGTTTTTCTCTTCTAAATTACTGGAGCAGCCTCCAAACTGGTTTCTCTCTTTTCTGCTTTATGTCCCATCTCATCTGGACTTATTATTCATCAAATAAATAAAATTTAAAATAGCCATGTCTTGGGGCACCTGGCTGGTTCAGTCGATAGAGCATGAGACTATTGGTCTTGGGGTCATGAGTTCGAGCCCCATGCTGGGTGTAGAGATTTCTTTAAAAAAATTTTAATTAAAAAACTTCTAAATAATAATAATAATAAAATAAAAAATTTAAAAATAAAATAACTATGTCTCTGGTGACGGAAATGCAGAAGAAAGCAACACTGAAATATGATTTTTTAAAAAGACTTTATTTATTTATTTGAGAGAGAGAGCACAAGTGGGGGCACAGGGGAGGGCAGAGGGAGAAGGAGAAGAAGGCCCCTTGCTGAGCAGGGGGCCCAATTCAGGGCTCAAACCCAGGACTCCGGATCATGACCTGAGCCCAAGATAGACACTTAACCGACTGAGCCACCCAGGCACCCCTGAAATATGATTTTTACCTGTTGTATTCATTTCCCGTGACTGCTATAACGAATCACCACAACCGGTGATTAAAACAATGATGGCTTAGGGTGCCTGGGTGGCTCAGTCGTTAAGCGTCTGCCTTTGGCTCAGGTCATGATCCCAGGGTCCTGGGATTGAGGCCCACATCGGGCTCCCTGCTCGGCGGGAAGCCTGCTTCTCCCTCTCCCACCCCCCCTGCTTGTGTTCCCTCTCTTGCTCTGTCTCTCTCTGTCAAATAAATAAAATCTTTAAAAAAAAAACAACAAAACAATGATGGCTTAAAACAACAGAAATTTATTCTCTCACAATTCTGTAGGCCAGAAATTCAAAATCAAGGTGTTGTCAAAGCCACATTCCCCCTGAGAGCTTCAGGGAAAATTTGTTCCTTACATCTTCCATCATCTGGAGACTGCTAGCATAGCATCCATGGGTTTGTGTCCCCATCACTCCAATCTCTGCTTCTGTCTTTGCATTGTCTTCTTCTCTGTGTGTCCGCCTCAAAATTTCCTCTGCCTGTCCCTTATAAAAATGCATTTAGGGGCGCCTGGGTGGCTCAGTGTTAAGCATCTGCCTTCCACTCAGGTCATGATCTCAGGGTCCTGGGATGGGTTAGGCTCCCTGTTGGGTGGGGAGCCTGCTTCTCCCTCTCCGTCTGCCCCTCCCCCTGCTCGTGTGCACCTTCTCTCTCAAATAAATAAATAAATTCTTTAAAAAACAAATAAATAAAATCTTAAAAAAAAAACACCACCACATGTGCTTGCACCTAAGGCCCACCCGGATAATCCAGGATAAATCCTCTTCTCAAAATCTTTAATTTAATCCTGTCTTTTGCCACATAAGTTAATATTCACAGACTCCAGATATTATTAGGGTGTAGATTTATGTTTGGGGGGCACCATTCAACCCACTACACCTACCAAATTAGGTTTGGTGAGAATGAATATTCAATGTAGGCAACAGGAGGTGTGCACATCCACAGCTGGTGAAACTATCAATTGTTACAAATCTGTTCAGAACAATGTGATATGACTTAAGACCCCTAAAAATATTCATTCTGTGGGTACCTGGCTGGCGCAGTCAGTGAAGCATGTGACTCTTGATCTCAGGGATATAAGTTCGAGCCCCGTGTTGGGTGGAGAGGTTACTTAAAAATAAAATCTTTTAAAAAAAATCGTTCTCTTATCTAGTAATCTCACATCTAGGAATCTGTTTTAGAAAATATATTTAAATATGGACAAACAGAAGAGTCACATATATATGCATAAAAATTTATATGCATATGGAGAAAAGACTAGGAAAAAATGCATAAAAATGCCTATCATGGTTATCTCTGGATGGTAGTGTTATGGACATAGTTATTCATACTTCTATATGTCTTTAAAATATTTTATGATAAGCATGCCTTAGTTTAATAGTCATTTAAGTTTGTTTTCGAGTTTAATCTTAGGAAATGTAGATTGGAGTTTGAGTTACAATGAAGGAATACATGACTAGCCATAGAAGATTTGCAAATTACTTTCCAAAATATTTCAAATCCTATTTGTCTATATCTCCACAACCAAAGGAAGACAGAATAACAACATAGACTCTGGAAGTCAAACTTCTGGGATTTTTGAGTAATCCCCTGTTTAATGTGCTGGGGTTCATCTATCTCTGGAGAAAATTAAAAATAAGAGAGAGGTAAGTAAAGCTGGTATGCTCTGCTAGCATCACCCTGTTATGAGGCTAAAGCAGACTCAAGGAGTCACCTTGTTCATTTCATTACCTAAAGGCAAGCAGTTACGCTCTAGAGAAATATAAAAGCCTTTAAAAAAAAAAAAGTGTTCTAGAAAGAGAAATCCAATATCTCCATTGGGCTTCCAAATTCTTAAATATACCAATTATATTTGACAATGTTCTGCAGGTTAAGTAACTGGAGGAGAGATGTGAGTCTATGAATTTTCTTTTGGGAACAATTAAAGAAACAAAGGAGAGATTGTTCCTTTGACTCTATGTTAAATCTAGCTACATACAGCATGAAATTATTTTATGACTCTATTTATAAGAGACTCCTGTATGAACTCTGATTTAAGATCAAGGTATTGGGAACAAAACAGTTATTAAGCAAAAGGCTATCTCTATGTAAAATATGGTGAAAAAAACTAAAATTCCCCCTACAATAAGAAATTTTTTTAATGTGCCAAATCCAGCCAGGAGTAATGTGTTCAACCGCATCATCAACTAAAGAAATCACTTAGTTCAACAAGACAAATGTCTTTCTCATTATGAAATGTTGTCACATATAATTAGATATAACTTGAGGGCACCAATTAACCTTAAAATATAGTTACGGAGAACTTGTTTAGCATGTGCTTATTTAGTAATTATTAACTTCATCCATTCAATGCATTACTCAATAAAATCACCAAGAAGCAAATATCTTGCAGATTCTGTCTCAGGAAGCCTTAGAAGAAATGATGGCTTCCCCATTCACTACACACAAAACATCTTAAGGATTAAGACAATTGTAGTCAAAGGACTCTCCTCTTCCATTATGTACAAAGATCCTCAAAGCCTTTAACCTCAAGAGATTATGCAGAAAATGTGCATACAGTTTCCCCAGAGGAAATTCAGTTTGGGTGACTAACTCCATGAGAAGATGAAGCACAAAGAAAGGGACAAGAATAACCAAGGAAGACAATGCTGAAGTTGTGCATTTTTTCTGAGAATTAAGATCCAGTTAGGTGGATTCATCCTCAAGACAGTGGTTACAGTTCGGAAACACATCTTTCAAAGGAAAGACCTGTGTTATAAGTAGAGAACTTATGTAGGCTTGATTTGCAAATAACCTATTATTTGATGGATTGGTAAAGATACTTGTTTTCTTTTCATAGCCCGTGGAGAGGATAATTTTAAATACTTAAAAATAAATATGGCAAAAATAAGTACATACATATGTCAAGCATACATACATATTGCAACCATACATTCATATATGAATATATAAACTAGAAAATATGTACAAGGACTATCTTTTGCATTCTTCAGTCAAAAAATCATGAAATGACAGAAATGTTTATTTTTGGAGTAAACTTGAGAAAGCTTCAGTCTCAAAAGATTGGTGTGGGTGTTAGAAATTAAGAAACGCCATAACAACAATGGTTAAGTAAATAGCACTGCAGAAAGAAATACTAGACAACTATTAAAAATGATGATACAGACATATTTGTTGTCTGTGACATATTTTTTATTATAAAAAAGCAAGTACTAGAACGGCTTGTATGATATGTCTTTATTTATGTAAAATTCTGTGTGTGTGTCTAGAAAGATGTCTCTGTCATACAGTGAGCTTTGAAGAAGTATTTTGTTCAATGAACAACATTAATCTCAGGTTGATTAGACCTGGGGTGAATTTTAGTTCCTTCTTTTCTTTCTTGATATTGTTTATTATTTTCTAAATAAACAAGTATACTGAGAAGTATGAAAACATTTTCATTTTTTTTAAAGGAAAAGCAATAATAACAATATCGCTTCCCTCTGTGTGACTCAGTAATGCAATATCCTTGAAACCCCATTCATCACTCAGTTTGGATTTCAGTAGAATTCATTCTGTTGCTCCAGGTCTTCTCTTGTTCAAAAGTCCTGGCTTCAGAGCCCTGGGTTTTTTTTAGAGATAGAAGAATTTGGATAAGGAAAACTCATTGAAGATAAAGTTGTATACACAAACTACTATAAAGCCAGGGAAAGAAAAAAAAAAAGGATTGCACCTTTCTGAGTGTTAATTCAGTGTTTCTCACACTTTTCCGCTTAAGCACTCTAACTGCAGAACGAAGAACCTGGCAGGCTCTCTCACGGTCTTGAAGTTTCTTTAAAGCCTTGTGTATGAACTAAAACATGATGAGAGTTTTGAATTATGTTCCATCATATATCTATAATTTTAATGCCAAATGAGGCTTCAATGTATTTATCCTAGAGTAAAAATTGATGCTCCAAGAAGAGACTGGCTGCATTTTTTCTTGTGTGTCTGGTGGGCTGAGGGGGTGGAGTAAATCATCCCAGCAGTCGGTACTGAAAGCACAGTACTCTGAGTTGGTGTCACTGAGAACAGTTACTCTTGTGAAATGAGGCTCTAGCTTTGCCCAGGGTGCCTGGGTACCTGATGGAAATCACAGAACAGGGAAGGAAAACACGGGACAGAATGTCACAGAATGCATTCGATCGTAGTTTTTAAAATGTTGTTCATTTTACCAGTTCTCTTGTATATTCAAGTCCTAGAAAGAAAGTCGTATTTTAAAAGGTCAATTATGGACTGGTAAGGTCAGCGAAACATAGTTACTCAGAACTCATTTCAGCACATCGAAAGAAATCAAGGATAAAGCTGAAATAAATTTTTTATTCCAAAAGACTGTGTGTCTCGTAATCTGAGTATTTTGACAATATTCTACCTTTATTACAAATATTTTGTAAAATTTTAAATGTTTACAGATGCTTACTAGAAAATAAGTAAGCCCCAGATTTCATAAATCACTCGCAATAACAAATTTAATTTTAAAATAAGGTGTTTTTTCTTCTCTTCCAGGACAACAAAACAAAATTTATAACAAGTATCTATCCTCCCGGATGAGGTTATCCTTTAAAATATACATTTTTTTCCTCCCTTAAGAAAACTGCCTTTACAGTCTTTGAAATTAAGAAAAGAAAAACTTTCAATAAAGCATTTAATAATTTCAAATCTATTTGTGACTTTTGTCACTCTTTTTGTTTAGAAAAGAAAAAATATAATTACCCTGTATACCTCAATAAAAGGGGAGCATGGAGTAATAAAGATACCAATTGGGGAACATTAAATTAAAACCATGTTGGAAACTTGGCAAGAGGATCAGGACAACCAAATTACAATTTAAAAATTAATCTTTTAAAAACTTTTGGTAACTGAGCAATAAAGAAAAATAAATTCTATATTGCTATAAACCAGTTACTGTTCAAAAACTCTGAAATAACATATTTTTTTTTGCGAGAGAATGTAGCTGGAGCTGAGGATCTTGGGGAAGGTTTTCAGTGCTAAATGAAACTTTAAAAGGCTTCTTTTTCTTTTTCAATTATTCATTTCTTGGGTTCAGTGAAATGTATTGGATCACAAAGAATGATCTTGTTTTATTTTTCTTTTCCCCAAAAAACACAGTTATAAAATCAAAATTATAGAAAAAAAATTAATCTACTTCCAGCAAAAAGGGACATTTTAAAAAGAACTACAAGTACTGTTTCACACTGAAAAGCAAGCAACTCAATGTAGTAAATTACTGTATCTGAATATCCTATTTTTGCATCACATTTAAATTGTTGGAGCCTGAAAAAGTAAATGCCAATGCTTGATTCAAAGAGATATTTATCACATTCTCTAAACCGATGGGAAGAATACACAGACACAATAGGGATTACAACTCTCTTTGATGAAGTCTCACTGATTTGAACCTGTTTTTTCCTCTTTCATGGAACAAGAGATAATCTCCCTGAAATAAATATTCCCCCTTTGAAAAATGATTCAAACACAAGATAATTGGACAAAATAAGGTACTGAACACAGAAAGTGGAAAATAATAAATAAATATAAACAGATAAAACACTAGATTATATCCCTCTGTTTTGAAAGAAAAAAGGTAATGAGCAGATACCACTTGTAATTTACGAGCTGAAGTCTTCTTTTGACAGCCCACGGATCAATTAAATCCTCTTCAAATTAGTTTTGATGTGTTAATGTGTGAGTTCCCCACCTCCCCAAGTTTCCATGGACCATTACTGGGTTTTTATGCTGGCTTTCCACTGAATTGTTTCTGGTGTTTTGTTGCATGTTAATACAAGGTCATTTAAAGCTGCATAAATACAGAGAAAAACAACGCCAAAGCAGATTATTTCCCACTTTGCTTTATTTTCTCACACAATCTTCTGTCTTCTATTAGCTGAGGAAAGGTAGAAAACACTTGAATCCTGATCAGTTTTTCCTAGACTAAATATTCTTTAGCAATATTTAGATGATCAAAATATAGCAGGTAGCCATATCCCAATTTTCACAACCTGTTCAAAAACACCTAGAGTCTCAAAATTGTTAACCTTAACCCGTCACAGATACTTAACTCTAAGGAGTGGCTAACAGGTAAAGAAAGAATATTTTAAATTTATGACTGGGTAATTCTTTTCACATATGATGGAATCCAGAACAATACCTCAGTTTCATCTGACAGGGAATTACTGTCACGTTTGCCTCTCCAATGCTTCCTGTTGGGGGTGAGTGGTCTATTCTTCAGCATGACAAAGTCTGATTTCTGAATGGCTGGTAGTGTCAAAGGGCTATTAGTATGCTAAGCCTTTTAGTGGCATGGGATAGCTCCATCCTGCTTTCCTCAATTGTTGCAATTGGGCCACGTGACTAACTGATGATTTCAAGGCCAGCTTTGGAATCTTGATGTCTTCCAGAAATTAATATTCCTTCTGGTAATATAATCTATTGACTCTTGCTCAATTCTTTAATGCTGAAAAGAGGTACAGTCTTAGTGAAACTCCCGAGCAATGAGAAAAAAGAAGGCTCAGCAAACAAAATTGCTAGCTTCTCTCATGATTAGGTTTTACGAATTTTAAAAGACAAGTCTAATCTGTTTGGAAAAAACTGTTGACAGCTTTTATCATGTTCTTCATTTTTAAAAATTCTATGTAGAACAGGGACAATCACACTTTGAAAGCAAGTTTTCAAAACTGAATTAACTATAATAACGTTTATAGTACTTCTCTCTCTCTTTTTTTCTTTTTTTGGTATGGTGAACTCTTCATTACGCAGCCCTGATTTCTTTTGCATATCTTGAATATATTCTTTTTGTGTTTATTAACTGCCAGCACCCATAGTATAGTAGAATAAGCACAAAACAATCCTTTGAAAATTAAAGGAAGGGACTAGATGATTTCTGATCCTACACTGATTAGTTACTTTTTTTTTATTATGTCTTATTTTTATTTTACATTTAGCTTGCAAACCCATAGGGAAATTTATTGAAATAGAACATTTAGCTTCAAAGAAGATTCGAAAGGTCACGCATTTAGTCTGCCAGTGTTACCAAAGGAAGAGCTGGTGAGGGGTGACAAAATTCTGAAACTGATGAGTTGCTCAGCCTTACAGGAATGAGATCTATATAGGGCATATTATTTGGTGAAAGGACTCTTCTAAGAATACCAGTCACACACATATTCAAATGTAGAGAGAAAATACCTATCAAAGTTCAATGCACAGTGTTTTTTAGATTGCTGACATTTATATTATCCACAAATTTGCCTTTATTCCTAATGAATGAATAACTGAAAACTGAGAATATCTTGTTACTTCTGTGACCTAGTGTAGCAGAGATTGGCTGGCTTTTAGAAAACTTGTTTCTTCTTTTTTTTTTTTCCTGGGCACACAGCTAGATCATACAACCCTTCCTGCCTTCCTTGCAGTTAGGTATAATTATGTGACTGAGTTTCAGCTAAGAGGATGTATTCAGCTAATAGGATGTGCTTCATTGCCAGGCCTGGCCCATAAAAGTCTCCTGCATATGATCTTTTATGCCATTTCTCCATCTGCCAGCCTGACTCAGAACATGGTGACTTTGAAAACTTACCATGAAAAGGGCAGATGCACAGGATAGAACTAGCTTAGAGGAGAACTGCCCATCCCACCCCCCACCCCCCCACCCCGCAACCAGGAAAACTTATTTTAAGCTTGATGTGAGTGAGAAATAAACCTTGATTATTTTTGAACTATTGAACATTTCTTTTTGGAAGTGGGATAGTGCCCAAAATAACAATTGAAAATATGTGCCATTGGCCTAGTAGTTGAGCATCAAGCAGCGAGGAAACTGATCAGAGGCTGGAAACAGAGAATCATGTTATCTAGAAGTAAAACAGGGCAAAACTGTCTCCAGCGATAGCTTGAAAGAAGACCATATAACCTCTGAAACTGTGGCACTGGTAGAAGTAACTGGGAAAATAATAGTGACTACCTTCAGCAAACTATCTCAAGAAACCCCTGTGCTCAGAAAAGAATTCCCATTTGCAAACAGAAACGAAGGAGGCTCAAGTCCAGAAATTTAGTTCCTGGAAAAATTGCAAAAGTCAGCTACTTCTAAACCCTATGGAAAAGGAAAAAAGACTGAGGGGGAAAAAGGTTTTGAGCAACAAAACTACTGTTATGTTCTAGTTTGTTCAGGTTAGTCATGGTTTATACCTGTTGTTTCTGCCTAAATACTAATAGCGTTACTATGACTCCTTCTGAGATTATCGGATTACAAGTATGGCCTTCCTACTCAAAGTCCAGGCGCCCTGAAGGAAAGTGTCCAGTTAAAATAAAATATGATGGCATAACATAATATATTATCTATTGCTGTGTCACAAACAACCTCCAATTTAGTAGATTAAAGCACAACCATTTATCTGCTAACAATTTGTATAATTGGGAAATAGCTCAGTGGGGACATCACATCCTTGCTCCACAAGAAATCAGTGAGGGTCACTCAGTAGCTGCATTTCACTGGAAGACTATTTACTAGAAGAGGCAAGGAAGCAAAAAATTAATGAGGCTTGAGAGTTATGCCTAGGAAGGACCTTTAGGTGTGGCTACCCACACATGAAACTGACCGAAAAGCACATAAATCAGAAAGGTACTGTGATTTTGAAGGAACTGAACTATTAACACAGTTAGAAGCCCAAACTTGCACATCAGGAGCAAGCAGTAATAACTGGGCAGCTCTCGAGAAGGGCACACTGCATCCCGTATCTACAGCGCACATTGGACAATGAAGTACCTCCCAGAGGGCGGGGTCTAGAAACCACAGAGAACAATGGACAGGGGACTTTCTACTAGAGAGAGGAATCAGGATCTAATGAAGGTAAGGACCTTCATAATGTCTGCTCAACAAAACTTCAAAGTTGCCAAGAGTATTGATAGCTGTGTATCTCTAATCTTTTCCTTTCCTGAATTGGAGGGTGTATTGCAGTTATCTGTCCCTATTCCACCATTGTAATTTGTATGTATATGTTGATGGCAGTGGGGGACATAAATCTTGTCTTTTTGGTTCATGTTGGTAAGTTACAAGTTAGTATGTCAATATCAACTTCATCTGGATGCAGTCTCTGCATGAAACTTGTTTTGTTTTGTTTTGTTTTGTTTTGTTTCCTTGTGAGGGGAATGGGTGTCTTTTATATGCTGGGGGAGAAAAGAGAAAAGAGATACTTAGTAATCAGAGAGTAGACTGTGGCAGAGACTATTATGTGTTAACCAAAGTCTATTTTCTTTTCCTTCAAAGCACATAGATACACTACTTTTCCCAGAATTCCTCTTGCAGTTAAATATGACTATATGACTAAATTATGGCCAGTGGCATGTGGATAGAAGTGATGTATGCCACTTCCAAGTCTGATCGGTTAAAAACTTTCCACATCATCTGCCTGGTATCTTTTCTTATCTACTTACTGAGCACGCAAAGTTCTCCAAGTAGGGTATAGCCTGGGTACCTTACTGGGCCTGACTGGGAACAGATTATTTTAGTGACACGTGAGAAATAAATTCTTATTTTGCTAAGCCACTGAGAATTTAGGGTTTATTTGTTAAAGCCATTTGCATCATCTCAATTAATACGAGGACATTAAATGTACCAGAGATGAATGTTATCCAATCTACAAGTAACTATAGGGTCAGTCTTGTTTATGATCAATAAACCCAATTATGTTCATCACCAAAAAACATTTTAAAGTTTTATTTTCTTTTATGAGTTCAGGAGACAAATAAAACCTATATCTCTTAGGCAAAAGTTGGGCTATCTAGGAGCACCTGGGTGGCTCAGTCGTTAAGCATCTGCCTTCAGCTCAGGTCATGATCCCAGGGTCCTGGGATTGAGCCCCACATCGGGCTCCCTGCTCTGCAGGTAGACTGCTTCTCCCTCTCCCACTCCCCCTGCTTGTGTTCCTGGTCTCGCTGTCTCTGTCAAATAAATAAATAAAATCCTTTTTAAAAATTTAGATTCTGGGGTATGATGGACTGGGCTTCATATTTTCTTCTTGTCACCTTCTAGTGGTATATAGCTTGTGCAAGTTACTGTGTCTTCTGTAAAGTACAGTACGCTCATATGCAACACAAAGAAAGCATTAGTACTTCCATTGTAGGGATGATTAAAGATTCAGTGAAACATGTAAAGCACTTAGCACATTATCCAGCACATAGTAGGTATATAAGATTGACTTTTTTATTTTTAATAGTGGTGTGGTAGAAACTTGTGTAATATGCAGTAGTGGTGCAAAGGAAAGTCTGATGGATGGATACCCCTGGTGGGGTGGCGGCAGGGAGGACATTAAGTGAAAGAAGAAACTGTTAAGCTGAGTCTTAAAGGTTGCATTGGACTTTTCTAAAAGGATAAGATAGTGTAAAGGGTATCCAAGAGAAAAAAAGTCATAGAATTTTGGATATATACAAATATATCATGAACATTTGTAATTTTTTGGCTGCCTGGCATGTGAATCCCCTTTGAATGTTTGGAAATTACCACCTAATGAATATTGATGAGAGGCTTAGATCACCTCTCACCAGGAAACCTGAAAATAACATATACCCTTTCCTAGCCCACATGTGCATACCCAGACTCAGGCATTCAGATGCATTTGCCCTGGATTTTGGATTGGGAGCGGCTGATCTGGAGGGCTCTGGCAGCAGAGAACCTCTTACGGAGACAGGCGGTGGCAGCCGTGATACCCAGTTCTCATGGACAGAGTGGTCATGGTTCCAGCAGTGGAGTCTTGTGTCCATGACACACAAAGCAGCTATGGATCTGTATTAACACAGCGAGTTTCTGTGGCACGCTTCAGCTTTGGCCCTGCTTCCTCTCTAGCTTCCCATGTTATTGTCCCTTTTTAATTGAGCTCAGTTCTTCAGGCTTCCTATGATTCTATTTGCCACTCAGTATGCTTTCATTTCAAACTTCCTCTTCTACAATCATCATAGATTTTTGTTGCTTACAACTAGGAATTCTTTTTTTTTAATAAAGATTTTTATTTATTTTTTGATGAGAGAGACACAGTGAGAGAGGGAACACAAGCAGGGGGAGTGGGAGAGGGAGAAGCAGGCTTCCCGCTGAGGAGGGGGCCCGATGCGGGACTCGATCCCAGGACCCTGGGATCATGACTTGAGCCGAAGGCAGACGCTTAACGACTGAGCCACCCAGGCGCCCCACAGCTAGGAATTCTGACAGATAAGAAAATAGATCAGAGTAAGGGGCCCTGATAGTATGTGATGGATATGGGGCTTGGGATCTTGCAATTTTGGTAGGATTGTAGGCTGAATTTTTGCCAGCTTCTCTTAGATTCCTTCCCTGACTTCCCTGCCCTGCCATTTCATAACAAACAAACACCATCTAGGTTCTCTTGACTCCAGCCTTTTAAATAGGTTCAGTTAACTGAAGACACTGGTGGACAGGAGGGCAAGTTGGGGTATTTATCTGCCCCCCTCTCCAGCTTGGGGTGTCATCTCTCATCTTCCATGATTCTAATTCTATTCCAACCTGACTGCTTTTCCCTCGCTGGTCCCAGCCCCTGCTCAGCATCCCTTGCTGTGGTTTCAGATCGCACTGGATCACCCCAGCTTTGGAGCTGTGGTAACACCACTTACTTCCTGCCGTGCTCAGCCCCAGGGGTGACGGCAACTCCTGCTGACTCTGATATCTGAGTTGCCTCATGCTCTCCCTTGTTTGGCTCTTCTCTAGTTCCATCACCTGTGTAAACAATTCCCTGAATTACATTTCTTCTGTTTGGAATAGTAGTTTCTGTTTTCCTGGCAGGACATTGACTGATTCGTATGTCAGGAAAAGCCTTCATTGAAAAGGTGACATTTGATCAAAGACCTAGGAGAGGACAGAGTTAGCCATGTTGCTATCTGGGGGCAAGTGTATTCCAGGCAGAAGGAAACAATCAATGCAAAGGCCCTAAGGTGAGGAAACGTCTGGCATGCTGACGAAAACAGTGAGGAAGGAAAGAAGAGCAGATAATGTAGAGAGGTAATAGAGCCAGATCATCTCTAATGTGACGACCCATCGGAGGGTTCTGAGCAGAGGGGTGACAGGAATTGCCTTATATTTGAAAAGTGCCATTGTGTCAGCTGTGTTGAGAATATAGCATAGGGGACAAAGAAAAAGAAGGGAGACACATTAAAAGAAGCTAGCAGCATTCTAGGCAAGAGGTGATGGTAGCTTGGACCTGTGAGCTAGCAATAGAGGTTACAAGAAGTGGTCATACTACAGTTATACTTTGAAGGTAGAGCCAAACGAATTTATGGGGGTGAGAGAAAAAGAGAGGAGTTAAGGAAGACTCCAATGATGTTGAGAATATCTAACTAGGGATATGCAAAGTGGCTAAAAGTCTTGAAGCATGGTAGTGAGGAGTCACCTGCGTGAGTTCCTCTAATATCTGCACAAAAGTTTTTTCCCTTATGTTTGTCTGGACATCTTTCAGTGCTAATGGCTGGAAGTCGTTAAAGCAGTTTCCGGTAGCTGTTTTTAGGTCTTTGACTGTTGTTGAGTCTTATGTATAGGGACTGTGTGGCCACTCTGCAGTATGGAATCATTTTTCAGAAACATACCAACCTGTTTCAGAGCTAGCATTCCTAAGAGAGAGTGGGGAGTCTAAAGGTTTTAGCTTGAACAGCTGAAATGATAAAATTAAGATGGAGAAGGCTGTGGGTTGAACAGATTTTGGGGAGATCAGGAACTCGGTTTTGGACATGTTAAAAAGTTTGTGATATCTGTAAAATATCCAAGTGAGGAAATTAAGAAATAAGTAGAAATACAAATCTTCAATTCATGAGAAAACACTGAGCTGGAGATAAGTGTTTGGGAGCTGTAGGTAAATAGATGAGACTGGGGGCACCTGGGTGGCTCAGTCATTAAGCATCTGCCTTCGGCTCAGGTCATGATCTCAGGGTCCTGGGATCGAGCCCTGCGTCAGGCTCCCTGCTCTGCAGGAAGCCTGCTTCTCTCTTTCCCACTCCCCCTGCTTGTGTTCCCTCTCTTGCTGTCTCTCTCTCTCTGTCAATAAATAAATAAATAAATCTTTAAGAAAAAAAAAGCCATGCGACTGAATGAGATTGTTAAGGTTGATGAAAAGAAGACCGAGGGTTGAGTCCTGGGACACTCCAACATTAGTAAGTTTGGGAAAGAAGGAGGAACCAGCACTGGAATTTGAGAAGGAGCATACAAATGAAGTAGGAGGACAGTATAGTGTCCTGAAAACGAAGTGAAGTGAGTGTATTAAGTGAGTAATCAATTGTGTCAAATGATAAGTCAAATAATGTGAAGTCTGAGAATTGATCATTGGCTTTAGAAACATGGAGGACATTGGTGACTGTGAAAGAGCAGTTTCAGTGGAGATGTGGGAGAGAAAGCATGCCTGTGTGGGTTGAAGAGAGAATGGGAAAATTTGAGACAGTGTATATAGACATCTCTTTAGAGGATTATTGCTGCAAAGAAATGGGGCAGTAGTTGGTGGGTTAAATTGAGTCAAGATAAATTTTATTTTTTTAAATGGGAGAAATGGGAGTGCCTGGCTGGCACAGTCAGAAGAGGCCCACGTTGGGTGTAGGGATTACCAAATAAATAAATGAATAAATAAATAAATAAATAAATAAACTTTTAAAAAGAATAAAATAAAATGGGAGAAGTGACAGCATACTTATAAACAGAGTAGAATGTTTCAAGAATGACAAAATATTTGTGGTATAAAAGAGAAGGGGCAAAATTAATGGAACAGTGTTCTCAGGTAGATGGTTCTGGATGGGATGGAACCTGGTGCATAAGTGGGGATTTGCTTTAAATAAGGGCATGAATTGTTCATCTGTGGTAGCTGGGGGAAAGCAGAGTATGTAAGTGCAGCTGCTGGTAAGTGATATGGTGGTGGGTGTCCAAAGAAGCATTCTTCTGATTAATTCAATTTTCTCAGTGAAGTAGGAAAGTCATCAGCAAGAAGTGAGGCTAGGGACACCTGGCTGGCTCAGTTGGTAGAGAATGGACTCTTGATCTTGGGTTCATGAGTTCAAATCTCACTTTGGACATAAAGAGTATTAAAAAAAAATAAAAATTGGGGCACCTGGGTAGCTCAGTCGGTTGAGCATCCAACTCTTAATTTAGGCTCAGTTTGTGATCGCAGGTTCGTGAGATTGAGTCCCACTTGGGGTTCTGCACTCAGAGCAGAGTCTGCTTGGGATTCTCTCTCTCCCTCTTCCTCTGCCCCTCCCCTCCCCAATGAATAAATAAGTCTTTAACAAAATTAAAAAAATAGGGGCGCCTGGGTGGCTCAGTTGGTTGAGCGTCTGCCTTAGGCTCAGGTCATGATCCCAGGGTCCTGGGATTGAGTCCTGCATGGGGCTCCTTGCTCAGTGGGGAGCCTGCTTCTCCCTCTGCCTCTCCACCTGCTTGTGCTCTCTCTCTCTGTCAAATAAATAAATAAAATCTTTAAAAAAATTTTAAACTAAAAAGAATATTAAAAAAATAAGGATAGGAGAAGAGGTTAACAGACATTTGGGGAGAGAGAAGTTATGAAAGAGTAGTTTAATAAAATGAGAAAATGAATGAGGTTAAGAATGTATGAATGTAGAATATAGGAACGTTTAATATGATTGCCAGATAGTGTTAAGGACCAGTTTGAGGTTTGTGGTCAAGTGAGACAATTCAGTATGGTTTGCTGTTTTTCCCCAGTCATGGTCAGCTGCATGGGTGCAGGTCCAGGATGGAAAGAGAGTTGGACTTAACTTACATGACTGAGTTAAGTAATGTAATGTAATGTAAGTTAACTTACATTGCTGAGTACAAAAAAACTGAGAGAAGGGCAAGGGAGTTGTGAGTGTGAGAAAATGATCATGATAATTGGCCAGGGAATTTAATCTGGAGAAGGGGGGAGAGTCTTCAATAAGGGAGTGAAGAATAGGGAAATAGTGGTAGAAGCAATGATTGGCAGTTCTTACGGAACTGAAGGATGGCTGGAGTATCCAGGCTCCTTCTACTTCATTCTTTGCTCATCATAGAGATCTTGACTTTAGGATCTGAGTCTTCACATTTATAGCTAGGTAGCAGGATGATAGAAAAAGAGAAAGGGGGAGGAAAGGAAGTGCAACTGCTGTCTATGTTTAAAGGAGGTTTCTCAGAAGTTGTCACGTGATACTTTTCTCTTACATTTCATTGGCCAGAACTTGTTACATGGCTATTCCTAGCAATACAAAAGCTGAAACATAAAGTCTTTATTCTAGGGATCAATAAATAATGGCATCTAGTACTAAGAACACAGAGGAGAAAATATATTGGGTTAGGCAATTATTATATTTCTTTGCTTCTACAATGTGTATTTCCCCACACTTTGCCTCTCTGACATCAGTATAGTTGGTAGTGTTCATGGCTTACTTGCTCCATTTTTCTGCAGTTAATAGTACAGAAAATAATGATGCATTTTACAGTTGATAACATCATATATTGGAAGAAAGATGGTGGTATTTGGCCAAGATAGACCATACTGGATGGGAGGAACAGATATGCTTTGGGTAAGAGAAAGGGAAAGAGTATAAATAGTTCGGTTTCTACATGTTAAGTTTGAAAATATAGGTTTGGAACTCCAGATTGTGATGGGACATGTGATCAAATTTATGTGGGAAAATTCCTTGAGTTCTTAGGAATTTTGATTGTTTGTACCCTTTGGTTTTTCAAAAGTAATTTCAAGTGGCAGTTATTCACTCTAGGTAGAGTTGCCAAAGCCTCAGCAGCCCTGCCAGACATCATGATAATTTTCTAAGATGATAAGGTATTAATTCAAGGTTTTCAATTAAATTAGCACTGAAAAATAAGATGTGATTTAAAATATTAGTTTGTGGCCAATAAGTGATGGTGGAATTTTTCATGTCTGTAGCGATTGCATGTGAAACTTCTGATAGAAATGTCTGGTTTTAATTTATTTTCTTCTGGATGCTTTATTGAAGACCCATGTGCAAGGGGAAAAAATTAAAACCAGACAACTTCAGATCCACTGTAAATTTCACATGCCATCAGAAAGTCTAAACTAAATGTTTCTTTTGGCTACCATGCTTGAAATGCAAGCAAAAAGTAAAATCGATTCACATTTTAATACTCCTATTTTAAATAATAAAATGGTATTTAGACCTAGGCATCTATTAATCCTAGTGGTTGAATCTATAGTTTCGGTGACATTGTAAAAAATAAAATAAAATAAATGCACACAGCAAATTATTTCTGTTTCATTTCAGGCCTATATCCTGTATTTGAAATGTGAGAAATAGGAAATGAAAGGGGTTATTAAACTTTTTTTTTTTAATGCAAGTCTAGTAAAAGGTAGATTTATGGTTTCAGGTCTCCTGCCAGCAACACTGGGCCTCTACCCCCCAACATCCCAACCTAGTCTTCAGGAATGACATTTGATCCAAGATGAAATATTAGAAACCAATAAGATTTGTGAGAGAACAACCACATTAAAAATAATTTGTACAGGGGCGCCTGGGTGGCTCAGTTGTTGAGTGTCTGCCTTCGGCTTGGGTCATGATCCCAGGGTCCTGGGATCGAGCCCCGCATCAGGCTCCTTGCTCCGCAGGAAGCCTGCTTCTCCCTTTCCCACTCCCCCTGCTTGTGTTCCCTCTCTCACTGTGTCTCTCTCTGTCAAATAAACAAATAAATTCTTAAAAAATATAATAATTTGTACAAGCTTTAAGCAAAAATATCAAAAATAAAAGGCACCCCCCCATTTTCCACATTTTTACAGTTCCAGTTATCTTCATTTATTCATTCATTTATTTACTCACTAATTCATTCATTCTATACTTTTGTTGGGGCCTATTATGTGTCAGGGCCTAGGCTAGGTACAGCAAAAACGGATATGATCCTGTCCACAAAGAAATTACTTTACATTCTGGAGAAAACGATAATTACATTGCATTAAAACTGTAGCATGGGAGGTGCTTCAAGGGAGAAAGATATGGTGCTCGGTGGATCTACAAAAAGAGGAGTTGATGTGGTCAAGGAAGTCAGAGAAATATTCCTTGTGTAAGAGGATCAATAAAGATGTTTTTGGCTGCAGGATATCTAACAGATGGAGGCTTAAACAGTTCAAGGCACTTCCTTCTTATAACAAGAAGGAGGAGGCATTTTGATCAGGGTTGATTCAGAAGCTCAATAATGCCATTAAAACCCTAGGCTCTTTCCCTCCCTCTGCTCTTCCATCCTTTCTTTCTTTCTTTTTTTTAAAGATTTTATTTATTTATTTGACAGAGAGAGAGACAGCAAGAGATGGAACACAGGCAGGGGGAGTGGGGGGCGGGGAGGAGTAGGCTTCCCGTTGAGCAGGGAGCCCAATGCAGGGCTCAATCCCAGGACCCTGGGATCATGACCTGAGCCGAGGCAGATGCTCAACGACTGAGCTACCCAGGCGCCCCTGTTCTATCCTTTCTCCTTGGGTAGGTTGTGACGCTTGTTCCCTCATGCTGAGAGGATGCCACAGCTCTAGGCTTTATGTCCTCATACAATTGCATCCAAAGACAGGAAAGGAGGCATTTCTCTTTGTGTGTCTCCTTTTTTCAGAAGCTTTTTTCTCCCACAAGTGATTTCAGATCCCTTTGGCCTTGGCATGCCAGTGTGCTGGCTGCAAGAGCTGATGGGAAATCAACTATCCTACATTGTTTAGTCTCTATAGTAGGAGTCAGGCTCTGTCAGCAAGGATGAAGAAGGTGGGAAATGTCTATAAGATACCTACAGTTTCTGTCACAGGGAGTGACTCTCTAGCTATGATCTGAACAAGGAGGATGACTAGAGAAGAAGCAAGGAAGAGCGCTTCAGTAGGCAACGGTTTGCAAAAGGCCTTGGGGCAAGACAGAAAGACAGTCAGTGGTCTAGAGAGGAAGGTGGGGCACAAACCATGTGGAGCCTGTCAGGTCAGGAGAAGAGATTTTATTCTGAGGGCAATGGTAAGCCATTGGAGGGATTCACACAGGTGAGATGATCATGTGTTCATTTCCAGGGGGGAGTGTAAATTGGAGACCAGAATGAATGTGGTAACCTGGTAGGAAACCAATGCAAATCTTCAGGTAGAAATAATATTAAAAATTACACAGTTTACTAATTTTTGTAAGTTAAATAAAAATTACTTCATTTGATCAATATTTATTGCAGAATTAGAACAATTGTTCCTGGAAGCATTTCGGTGAAAACAAAGAAAAGTTTATGTCCATAGCTGAAGGGAGATTGGCCTTATTTACTGGGGGATTTTTTCCTCCTTGTAATTCATATTTATCAAAGAAAGTTCATAAAGTACAAAAACTTACAAAAATGCTAAGGACGAAAAATAAAGCAAGGAAGATGTATAGGGGCTAGGGTCAGAATTTTAGATTAAGTAGTCAGGAAGGACCTGACTGATAAGGTAACATGTGAGCAAAGACCTGAAGGAGGTGAGAGAGAGAGAGAGAGAGAGAGAGAGAGACAGAGACAGAGACGTATTCCAGACACAGGGAAAAGCAAGCACAAGTGGGCCTGGCATGTTCTGGGAATATCGAAGTGTCCAGTGGGTCTAGAATGCAGTGAGTAAAGCCACAGAAGTGGGAAATGAGGTCACAGACTCTTGATCTCAGGGTTGTGAGTTCAAGCCAAGAGTTGGCATAGAGCTTACTTTTTTTAAAAATTTTTTAAAGATTTTTATTTATTTATTTGACAGAGAGAGACTCAGCGAGAGAGGGAATACAAGCAGGGGGAGTGGGAGAGGGAGAAGCAGGCTTCCTGCGGAGCAAGGAGCCTGATGTGGGGCTCGATCCCAGTACCCTGGGATCATGACCTGAGCTGAAGGCAGCTGCTTAACCAACTGAGCCACCCAGGCGCCCTGAGCTTACTTTTATTTATTTATTTATTAAGATTTTATTTATTTATTTGACAGAGAGAGACAGACAGAGAGAGAGCACAAGCAGGGGGAATGGCAGAGGGAGAAGTGGGCTCCTGTGGGACTTGATCCCAGGACACTGGGATCATGATCTGAGCTGAAGGCAGATCTTAACTGACTCAGCCACCCAGGGGCCCCTAGAGCTTACTTTAAAATAAATAAATAAAGGGGATCGTGACTTAAAAAAAAAAAAAGAATGCCTTCAAGGTTACCATATGATTCAGAAATTCCACTTGTGGGCATATATCTGAAGTAAATGAAATCATTATCTTTGAGAGGTAGCTGTACCCTCGTGTTCATTGCAGGATTATTTCCCATAGCCAAGACATGAGAACAACCTAAGTGTTCGCTGACGGATGAATAGATCAAGAAAATGTGGTATATATACACACACACACATATATATTTAAGAATATTATTCGGATACTAAAAAGTTGGAAATCCTACCATTTGTGACAAAATGGATGAAACCAGAGGACATTATGCTAAATGAAATAAGTCAGACAGAAAAGGACAAATGCCTTATTAACTTATATGTGGAATCTAAAAAACTGAACTCATAGAAACAGAATAGATAGGTGGTTTCCAGGGGTGAGGCGGGGGTATTAGAGGTGGGGAGAAGTTGGGGGAGGGATGGGTAAAGGTAGTCAAAGGGTACAAACTTCCAATTATAATATAAATAAGCTCCGGGGATCTAATATATAGCACAGTGACTATTGTTAACAATACTGCTGCATTGTATACTTGGAAGTTGCTGAGAGTAGATCTTGAGAATCCTCACCACACACACATACACACAAAGGTAGCCATGTGAGGTGATGGATGTGTTAACTAACCTTATTGTGGTACTCATTTTGCAGTATGTGCTTATATCAAATCATCATGTTTTACACCTTGAATTTACAAAATGTTATATGTCAATTATATCTCAATAGAACTGGACAAAAAAAAGTACTCCAAGGATATTGTGAATATTCAAGTCTAGAATATTAGTAATATGGAAGCAATTGTTAGGAGCACCTGTTAATGTCTCTCACAAGTAGTGTGTCCCAGAATATCATTTGGGAAATGAGGTTAAAGATACTCAGTGAATTAAAAAAAAAAAAAAAGATACTCAATGAATTAAAAGCTATGCCAAACTACTGAGGAGTCAGATAAAGTTAGATAGTGAATACTAATTAGTAGTAAAACAAGTGTCTTAGATTGCCGTTTTGTTGGGGCAGCTGGGTGGCTCAGTCGGTTAAGCGTCTGCCTCCCGCTTAGGTCGTGATCCTGGGGTCCTAGGATCAAGCCCTGAGTTGGGCTCCCTGCTCAGTGGGGAGCCTGCTTCTCTCTCTCCCTCTGCCCCTCTCCCTGCTCGTGCGAGTGCTCTCTCTCTCTCAAATAAATAATAAAATCTTAAAAAAAAAATTGCTGTTTTGGTTAGCAATAATGAGCTGCTCAGAAGGATTTTGGTCACCATACATGAAATGCAAGCAAAAAGTAAAGTCAATTTTATTTTATTTTATTTTATTTTATTTTATTTTATTTTATTTTATTTTTTAAAGATTTTATTTATTTATTTGACAGAGAGAGACACAGCGAGAGCGGGAGCACAAGCAGGGGGAGTGGGAGAGGGAGAAGCAGAATTCCTGCCGAGCAGGGAGCCCGATTCAGGGCTCCATCCCAGGACCCTGGGATCATGACCTGAGCCGAAGGCAGACACCTAACGACTGAGCCACCCAGGCGCCCCAGTAAAGTCAATTTTAATACTCCTATTGAAATATCAAACTGGTATTTAGACGTAGACATTTTATTAAGCTCAGTGGTAGAGTCTATAGTTAGGTGAAATTGTAAAAAAAATTAAATAAATAAATGCACATAGCAAGTTATTTCTGTTCCATTCTTAGGCCTATATCCTATATGTGAGGTCAGCAAGGACTTCAGCTATGGACAGCCGAGGGAACCCAGCTTCAGAAGGTCAAGAGACCCAGATATTCTATGGGAGTGTATTGTTAGCAATTCTGATTTGGGATCAAAGGCTGTGTAGAAAGGGAACCAGACCAGTGAAGTCTTCCCTGTGGATTCCAAATTCACAAAAGGAAGGGACTAGAATAGGTGGTAGGTGGAGAGGTTGAGTTTTGGTCCATGGGACTAGGAACAAGGCTCCAGTAAGTTGACCTGATGAACATTGGGACAGATCATAAGTTACTCCTTAAAAAATAAAATACCAGGGACCCCAGGGTGACTCAGTCGGTTAAGCATCTGCCTTTGGCTCAGGTCATGATCTCGGGGTCCTGGGATGGAGCCCTATATCAGGTTCTCTGCTGGTGGGGAGCCTGCCTCTCTCTCTCCTCCCTGCTTGTGCTCTCTCTTACTATCTCTCTCTCTGAAATAAATAAAATCTTTAAAAAAAAAATCTTTTTCTTTTTTTTTTTAAAGATTTTATTTATTTATTTGACAGTGAGAGAGGGAACACAAGCAGAGGGAGTGGGAGAGGGAGAAGCAGGCCTCCTGCGGAGCAGGGAGCCCAGTGCGGGGCTCGATTCCAGGATCCTGGGATCATGACCTGAGCTGAAGGCAGACGCTCAATGACTGAGCCACCCAGGCACCCCCAAAAAATCTTTTTTTTTTTAAAAGATTTTACTCATTTATTTGAGAGAGAGAGGGTGAGAGAGCACAAGAGGGGGGAGGGTCAGAGGGAGAAGCAGACTCCCCACTGAACAGGGAACCCAATGTGGGGCTCGAGCCTGGGGCTCTGGGATCATGACCTGAGCTGAAGGCAGCTGCTTAACCGACTGAGCCACCCAGGTGCCCTGAAATAAATAAAATCTAAAAAAAAAAAAACTTTATTAAAATTTAACCCAACATCAATACTATCCTAGGGCTTAAAATTCCTTCTGAAATAGAAAACCCAGAAATAGTATGGCCAAATTGATTTTTTGATAAAGGTACAAAAGCAATTCAATGGAAGAAAGATAGTCTTTTTTAAATAGAGTGCTGAAGCAACTGGATATCCACAGATAAAAAATTGAATCTTGATCTAAACCTCACACCTTATTAACTAAAAACCTAACTCAAAAAAGACCATAGACTTAACTGTAAAAGGTAAAGCTAAAAAAACTTTAGAAGAAAACATAGGTGAAAATGTTTAGGACATAGGATTGGTGAATAGTACTTGGATATGACACTAAAAGTACATTCTATGAACTTAAAAATGACCAGTCTAGATGTCATCAAAATTTAATACATTTACTGAGCAACAGACCCTGTTAAGAGGATGAAAAGACAAGCTACAGATAGGAGAAAATATTTGCAAACCACGTATCTGATAAAGGACTCATATCTGGGATGTATAAAGACCTCTCAAAATGTAACAGTAAAAAACAATACAGTTAGACAATGAGCAAAAGACATGAGATATTTAACTACATAGAATATACAGATGGCAAATAAGCACATGAAAAGATATTTGATATTATTAGCCATTAGGGGAATGTAAATTAAGGCCATGATGAGATATCATGACACACCTATTATTAATGTTGGTTGAGCTAAAATCAAAAATAGTGAAATAGCAACTGCTGGTGAGGATAAGGAGAAACTGTATCTCATATATTGGTGGTAGGAATGTAAAATGGTATAGCTACTTTGAAAAATAGTTAAGCAGTTTCTTTAAAAACAAACATACATATATCACATTGTGCTTTTGAACACTTATCCCAGAGAAATGAAAATTTATGTCTATACACACACACACACAAAACACACGACTGTTCATAGCAGTTTTATTTGTAATAGCCAAAAACGGGAAACAACCAAAATACTTTGCAGTAGGTGAATGGTTAAACAAATAGGTACGTCCATACGTGTATCTTACTGGCTTTGCTTTTCTGGAGGATCCTAACACACTAGGAATGCTACTCAGCAATAAAAAGGAATGCACTGTTGATACATGCATTAACTTGAACGGTTCTCAAGGGCATTATGCTGAGTGTAAGAAGCCAATCTCAAAAAGTCATACACTGCATGAGTCAATTTACGTAACATTCTTGAAATGTCAAAATTGTAAGAATGGAAACAGTACTGTTGAACTTTGAACAACATGGGTTTGAACTATGCGAGTCCACTCATATATGGATTGTTTTTTTCCCAATAAATATAGTACATGTATTTTCTCTTCTTAATGATTTTTTTCTTTAACTTTTTTTTTTTTTTGGAGAGAGAGAGAGAGAGCACAGGCTTGAGTGCGAGTGGTTGGGGGCGGAGGCAGAGGAAGAGGTAGGAGTAGACTCTCGGCTGAGCCAGGAGCCCAAAATGGGGCTTGATTCCAGGACCCTAAGATCTGACCTGAGCCTAAGGCTGATGCTTAACAGACTGATCCACCCAAGCATCCCAACTAACCTTTTTATTTTAAATAATTCACAGTTAATCATTGTTTTTAAGGTCAGTAGCCCTCAATACAAAGATGTTTCCAACACTGGTCTCAGAAGACAATTTTTGTTTTATATGTATGAAGCATTAATAACATTCTTGGTGTTTAGATTATGATTGCACGTTCAGAATTTACTGGGAAGACGAGAATATCAAATATTGTGTTCCATTAGTTTTTCATTGAAATCCACATGTCAAAAAAATAACCCTTTTCCAGGCCATGTGTCCAAATTGGAAAATATGATCGTTACAACTGGAGAACATCAGACTGAATACAGTCCTTTCCTGAGGGCTTATGTTCTGAATCTGGCAACACTTTGGAAAAGTACTACTTTAGGTTCTCAAAAACCCAGAGAGCCCTCTGGCTCTTCCGGTGGGCTCGGCCCTAAATATGCTCAGTCCTTTGAAAAAATTATGAGTTGCAGGTGTTTAAATTTTCCAGGTTTTTTTTTTCTTTTGGGGTGGGGGTGTATTTTCATTAAATAACCAGTCCTAACAACAAACAAAGATTACAATTTATGGAGGTAATATTTACACTTAATGCTCCGCTGCATTTTCTTCCATTCATTTTCCTTCTTATCTGTCAATCAAACCTTTCACCTCTTTTCTAAACGCCAAACAAAAATGAAGTAAACAAAAGCCCACTCTATTACATTGTGGTTACAGAGCCTTGAGAACGAAGGAAGTTTGTCCCTTCCGGAGATCCGTCCTGGCGTTTGCCTGCAGCAAGATGGCGGCGGTCTCAATGTCAGAGGCGCTGAGGCAAATGTTGTGGGGGAAAAGAGCAGTGGCTGTGGCTGCTATTTCCGTTTCCAGGGTTCCTATCAGGTAACAGGATTGTCAGGCTTCTTCTTCAAGCTTCTGGGGTCTCTCCACTTTTGCGGAGGTCTCTGCTGGCTGGGTCCCGGAGAAGGCCTCGGGGAAAGCTTTCTCTGCTGACCTCTTCCTCCGGAGAGGGCAGGCGGATTTGGGACTAGCTGCGATTCAGGGGCGCTGGCCAGGCGAGTGGGGGCGTGAATGCCGGGATGGGGAAGGAGGACGTATGGTTTCTTGGAAGCTTTTGGACTGTTGCTATGAGAGAGGGTCCGTGGGGTGGGGTTGTCTCCGGGTGTGCGAGCGGAGCTCTAGCCCCCAAAGAAGGGGAGGAGTCTGATATTTCTCCCCACTTTCCGAACTCCTCCATTTTTCACCTGTTTGTCCATCACTCCCAGTCCTTGTTGGAATGTTAAATCCCTCTGTCCCTTAACACGGCTTTAAGTGGTATTAGTGGGTTTCTATACAGAAAGATTGTTTTATTCATCAGACTGCTTGTTTGGAATTCATTGTTAGTGAACATATCACTGTTAGTAATACTGGAAGGTAATTTTTAAAAGGCTGGTGGTAATGTTGGCAAGTTTCCTATCCAGAATTTTATTAAAGCTTCACAATAATTCAGAGATTGTTGCTGTTATTGTTCTGCTTTGAAGCGTTTTTGTGATAGTGATTTTTTTCCGACTGCATTAATTTTCGATTTCCCTGTTTTTCCGAATTTTCCTGACTTTGTTACTAACACAGCATACACACTAGTATTTTTATCTGCGAAGAATTATGTTTTATCGCTATTTTCATTGTTTATTAGAAACCAGGGCATATATTGAATATCTTTATGCATGCTCTGGAGACTACACTAAGTGCTTAGAATAACATGGAAAGACTGTATGGACAGATGGGGGTGGTAAAAAATTGGTCTAGTCAAATGCTAATTAATTTAGTGTTATATTAAAATATAAAGGGAATGCAGAAAGTTAGAACTAGAGTTAATTAGAAAGGATTTTTAGAGGTAAGTTTTATTAAGGTTTTAAATAGTGGGTGTTGGGGGGTGGGGAGAAGAAGAGGATGTTCTGGGTTGGGTCAGTGGCTTATGAAAAGCTTCGAAGGCAATAGTGGATATATACATAATATACGGTTCTTGAAAAATACCATGCTAAGATTGGGGAAAGGTAAACAAGTTTGTTGTTAACTATTTTACATATGGGGAACTTGAAGAATGGAAAGTGCTTCTTTAAGTAAAATGCCCCAGTAATTGACTTAGGCTGTAAGAGAGGTGATCAGGTTAGTTCTTGTTCTAGACATTATGGAGATTAATTTTGCGTTCCCAAGTAATGTATTCATAGTAGCCCTAGAACTCAAAACAAATTTGAAGGGTCCACTGGTACATGGCTAATTAAGATATGACTGTATATTTAAGCTTAAGTCACAGCCATTTTGTCAGCTATTGTAGTTGAAGTAAGATACTGGATTTTGGAAACTGATAATAATTAGTACTACTTACGCAAATTTGAAGAGTTTCTGCTTGCAAATGTGTTTGAAGAGATTTGAAAATAAAACATTACATCATAAATGGTGACCTTTGTTTCACACATTAAAAAACTTTGCCAAGGAAAACAAATTTTAAACACAAGTCAAACGACACATTTACTTGCCTTTTTTTTTTTTTTTAAAGATTTTATTTATTTGACAGAGAGAGATAGCGAGAGCAGGAACACAAGCAGGGGGCATGGGAGAGAGAGAAGCAGGCCTTCCACTGAGCAGCAGCTCGAATCGGGGCTCGATCCCAGGACACTGGGATCATGACCTGAGCTGAAGGCAGACGCCTAATGGCTGAGCCACCCAGGCGTCGCTTTATTTGCCTTTTTAAAAAAGATATTATTTTTTAATTTTTTAAAAAAGATTTATTTATTTATTTTAGAGAGGGGAGGGGCTGAGTGAGAGGGAGGAAGAGTCTCAGCGTGGAGCCCGTTGGGGGCTTGGCCCCACGATCCTGCCCTGCCATCACTACTGAGATCACGACCTGAGCCAAAACGGGAGAGTCAGACGCTTAACCAACTTCGCCACCCCCTGAAGATTTTATTTTTAAGGAACCGCTACACCCAGTAAGGGGCTTGAACTCACAATCCTGAGATCGAGAGTCGCATGCTCTACTGACTAAGCCAGTCAAGTGTCCCTATTTATTTACACAAAGAGCTTACGGTCAACGCACCTTGAGGCAAATTTATAGCCCTTCTCTTTTACATAGTATTGGCTTTTCATCCATAAGTTTTCTCTTTCCATTATGATTGGGAGGTAATGAGGATCTGAAAAGTTTGTAGGTGGAAAGAGAACCAATTAATTGGATAATCTAAATCTAAAATTCATTTTATTGTAATGCTTATAAAATACTTGCAAATAATGTAACATTTCAGATCACTTGAATAAAATGAGGGAGAGTAGAATCAGTTAGGCAGTTGGTAAGAAGGGGAGTAGTGAACAAATATTGAAGAAAGATCAGTAGAAGGAAAGATGCAGTTACATTAGCTTGTATGAAATTAACTATAGTATATCAGTAAAAAACAAGAGCAAACCAAAAAACCCAACAACATACATAAGGGTGAAAAATTATTTAAACAGGGTAGATGATTCAGTTGATCTAGTTACTGAGCTCATGCTCTAGAGTGTCTTAGTTTCCATGTGCTTCTCATTTCCCTGGATTGAGTGAGGGGGGGAAACCTGGATCAGTGGCCTACATTTATTCTTACTTTCCCGGACTTATTTGTGGAATTGTCCAGGGTAAGTTTAACTACTTAGGATTTTAATCTAAAAGCTAGATAAAATGGTACTGTGTCTCAAAATAGCAGTACTTTAGACTCCATGCTTGATACAGTGGTTTTTGTTTTTGTTTTCTTTAACCTATTCATATATACTTATCTAGCCTTGTTTCATCATTTCTCATTTTGTTTTTTATTTTATTTAATTTTATTTATTTATTTGTCAGAGAGAGAATGAGAGAGAGGGCACAAGCAGGGGGAGCTGCAGGCAGAGGGAGAGGGAGAACGAGGCTCCCCACTGAGCAGAGAGCCCCGGGCTCCATCCCAGGACCCTGGGTTCATGGCCTGAGCCGAGGGCAGACGCTTAACCACTGAACCACCGAGGCGCCCCGTCACTTCTCATTTTGAACTGAGTCTTGTGTTTACCTCAAACACAGTTCCTTAGGGTCTGCACAGGGTATTAATGATGTGGTGGGAACTAAGTGTATGGATCTTTTTTGGGAGGCTTATTTTGTGCTCCTATCTCTGGCTCTGTTGTGTTGCCTTATTTCCTTTTTCAGCATTAGATAAGCCAGTATGAAATTATGAGTCTCCAGGAACCTCCAGTGAGTAAGATGTGCTGAAGTTGACAGTCCTAAGGTTGACAAGAGTTCTGTGTATATTACACCTTGCTGGGAAACTGTCTTAGCCCAAATTTGAGAAACATCTAAGACATTTAAAACCAGTTGTTGGCTTCTACTTCAGATAAGCTGGATAAATTCCTCTCTGAAGTGCAGCTACTTTCGCCTTCTTTGAAACATGTCAAAGCCAAGTTTAGTGAGCTTGAAATATCTCTAAAGTGTCTTTTTTTTTTTTTTTTTGAAGTAGTCTCCACCCCAGTGTGGAGCTCAAGGTAGGGCTTGAACTCATGACCCTGAGATAAGATCTGAGCTGAGATCAAGAGTTGGACGCTTAACCAACTGAGCCACCCATCCGCCCCTAAAATGTCTTCTAATAGGTTTCATTGTTTTGCTTATTTTCCTCATTAAGAAATACCCATAATTGGTCTGTTTTCTTCAGTAGTAGACATCTTTGTTGAAGTCTTCTTAGAATTAAATATTTTAATACTGATAAATATTAGAATAGTGTCTGGCACATAGTAAACCTTACCTAAATAAACAGTACTTTTATTATTGGCTTGAATATCTGAATATGTTTCTTTTCTTTAATCTTCCTGATAGATATTGTGATAGATGCTGTTATTGTTTAGAATATTTGCCTCTGTTCCCTGTGACAGGATTATACATCACTGCCTCATTAGCCAAGTGATTTGTTTGAGCCAATGAAATGTTACTGGCAATAATATGTCATGTCAAGCAGAAGCTTTGAGAGCTGTCTCATGTTTTGCCATGTCTCTTTTCCCTCTGCCTATGAGATGGACATTTTAGGTGGGATTTTTTTCTTTTAGCTTAGATCCTGGAATCAAGATCACATGAAGCAAAGCTAGAAGCTGATTCTTACAGGTTACATAAAATAATAAGTGACTAAGAAATAAATCTTTGTTGTAAGTTACAAAGATGTTTGGATTGTTGGTTGCCTCAACATAACAACCTATACTGACCCTTTTTTACACACACACACATACACACACTTGTAAATAAGCAGTTTTTAGCATGTGGACTGGTATATCAGTAGTGAGGCCACAGGCTTTTTTGGAGGGCTGGACAAAATTTTTACTTATTTTTGTATACTTCATGGCACCCATGTACTGGCACACAAATAATAGGTAAATGTTTATCACATAGGTGAGTAAATACATATTTAGAGATGTGTGATTGTGAGGAAAAGCAGGAAGCCATAGGTAGTATTTCTGTTAGTAGCCTCATCAATGAAAGCCAAGGAAGCACTAACCTACATAAATGTGAATATAAGATATCTACAACACATACTCTTTTCTAATTACTTGAGGTTGTCTGAGTTTAGGATATTGACTTAAAACTGTGTTATACTTCTGGTTGTCTTACAGATTTTTTTGTACTCATAAATTTCCTTGACAAGTGTCCTGACTTTTTTTTTTTTTAAAGATTTTATTTATTTATTTGACAGAGAGAGACACAGCGAGAGAGGGAACACAAGCAGGGGAAGTGGGAGAGGGAGAAGCACGCTTCCCGCAGAGCAGGGAGCCCGATGCGGGGCTCGATCCCAGGACCTTGGGATCATGACCTGAGCCGAAGGCAGATGCTTAACGACTGAGCCACCCAGGGGCCCCAAGTGTCCTGACTCTTGTATTCAATTTTTAAAAAAGAGGTAGAAATGAATTTACTTGGGAAAGGGTATTCATGGAACATGATAACTTTTTTGGAATAATAGTAACTAAATGTGATTATTAGACTTGCGTTCTGCAAGCCACTTTACCTGAAGTTCTTAAAAGTTGATGTTTCATTGGGCTTAGTGGAGAAAGGAGGAGCAATTTGATTCCTTCGTAATACATGTTCTCTGTTTGGGTATGGGGTAAATACAGAATAACACAATTTCAAATGGAGAAGCTTCTAAAATAAATCCCTTGGTGAAAGTTGAGAATCATTTTTATGGTATTTGTTCTGAGCACAAATTACTAATAGCTGACATTTATTTCTCACTGTGTATTAGTCACTGTGCCAATACTTTACCTGCATTATCTTATGTATTTCTCACAGTAATCCCATAACTTAGGTAGGTGTTCTTATTTTTCTCATTTTTCAGATGAGGAAACACAGATGAGGAAACAGATTTTAAAATTTGCATTGCTAGTAAATTGTCCAGTTTAGCAGTCTAAAGGAACATGTTGACTTTAGTAGTGAGAAATATAGGTCTGATAATAGTAAAATAAAACCTCAATGTCTTCTGTTTTTCTTTTAGCAAAATGTCTTTATTTGAGAAACTATCTGATGCTCTTTATTTTCACTGTACTGTGCCTTTTGTACAGTGAGAGTCTCCAATTGAGAAATTAGGGTTTTTCGTTTTATTTTTTGTAGTAAGGATTTTTTTTTTTCCCTTAGGTTTGGTAATTATTTTTGGTGAAAAACTTTGTATATGTGACTTGATTATTATACTTTCTTGTGCATGTGATGTATGTATTAAACAGGGTAAACTGAACATATTTTTCTTTTTTCCTTATTCCAGTGATCATTAGGAAAAACAGTTATTGTATTCTGATTCCTTTAAAAACTATCAAGTGTTTGCTATACTTTCTGAGTTCTTTTGTCTGCTTTTTAATAGTGTTTTTGTGTCCCTCTTTGACTGGTCTGCTTCTTTTTAGCAGTTTCACTACCCTTTTTCATTTGTCATGAGTTTGAATACCAAGCAAGTAAACCTGTTAGGATTTTGTGTAAAACAAAGTAGGCTTAATGAAGCTCTGATGATGGCTGAAATTTATTTTGGCTGTGATTAAAACCTTGAGCTTTCTTAAGGTTGACAGATAATTGCATATAATACATGAGCTCTTATTATAACTTTTTTTTTTTTTTTTTTTTTTTAGTTTGCAGTATCCAAAGACCCTCGTGGAACCTTATTGTACCTGAATTATGGAGTGGCCAGATTCTTCACAATGACTTTCAGCTAAAATATTTGGATATTTTAGCAAACTAAGAATTCTAAGTCTTTTGTCTTTTAAGTAATGGCATGAGAGTGATTTAGAATTCCTGTTTCAAATTTTCTTTCTGTTGTCTTATTTTGATAGGTGAATACAACCTTAGGTTCTTTAGAACTAGTTGTCAGATGTGACCTTTTTTTTTTTTTTTGCCTTTACTCATTAGACTTAATTTTTTCCTTTATGGGATTTTACTCCAGTTTAGTGGTTTTTAAACCCTTGCTGTGCATCAAAGTCACCTGTTGTGTGCATAAAAAATTCGGATGCCTTGGCCCCAGTATATAGTAGTTTAGTAAGTTTAGGTTGAGGCTTAGCTGTATGGTGATTCTGATGGGAAGCTAGGGGTGAAAGCTACTGTTTGTGTTCGTGTGTTTTAAAATAGTTTCCATGCTATATCTTGAAAGACTTCAAAATGCATTTTTCCTTGGGGGAGAGGTTGGAGATTTCCAGAAACAAACAAAAATTCTCCCATTTTTGCATATTTCCCTAATCTATAAGTTTTATGCTTTTCACCCGTGCACTGTGTGGAGGCTTTTTCTCGGAGGAATTTTCCTTTGAGGCAGAGCAGGCATTTTGGTAATTTTGGAGAAAGCAGGCCATGTTACTTGCTCTCTAGAGACTCTTGTTCTTCCTTTTGGAAGGGCTCAGGTTTAATATAGCGCAGCTGTTGAACTCTGCCCTTCAAAGTTTTAAGAAGAAAGTGTTTTATCCTTTAAAATGGAAATGCTTTTTTGGGGAGGTGGTCTTTGGCTAGATGTAGTTCTCTAAGAAAGTTGCATGCTTTTCTAGAGTTCTTTTGTTTCAGTGTTTTCTTAGAATTGGTTCCGATGTTGAGAGCACAGACTGAGAGTAAAGATCTGGCTGCTTTTGTAATATGTTTTGCTATATCCTTAACAAAGCTAGATGAAGAGTTTATTTCTTTGTGTTTTCTAGGACTCAAAAATATGTTCTTTCCTTTATTCAGCCACTCCATACATAAGTAAATGGTGCTTGAATAGGGTTTACTAGACAAAAGATCCTGTTCTAGATGACTGTTCAGCAAGCCATATGCTTCTCCTAAAAATGTCAGTCTGTCTTGATGAGCTTTAAAGTGAATGCAGATGTTTTGGCTCTTTTGAGGACTACCACTTTTTGTGTGGAAGGAACACTTCTTTTTCAGGAGATTTCTTCACTATACTTACAGAAATTTGCATGAAATTCATATTTATAACTTTTGTCTTTTAAGCCTAATGAAATTAGATTTAATTAGGCATTAGTAATTTGAGTTTAATTTTAATATCCTTAGGACAAATCAGATTTGGGAAATAAAATAGGTCTCAATATGGCTTTTGTTGAGATTTTGTATTTATTTAGTCTTTTTAAAAATTTGGAACTCAACGTGCTCTGTAATATTTACCTTTATGCAGTGAAAGGTGATATTTTGACAGGAAGAGTTACCTTTTTTAGATGTTCAGTGCCTTCTACTTTGCTAGGTTAACTCTAGAAGTTACAGTCCATAGATTTATACAGTGTTTGAATTGGAAGAAAACTGTAGGATCATCCTGCCTGACCTTTTGTTTAATGCAAAAATTTCTAGAATTTCCTGCTTCTTGATTATCTAACAATTGAGGAATAAATGCTGAATTTCTGGTAGCCCTAGAAAACCCTTTGTACTTTTGGATTCATTGGTAAATGATGTTTCCCTTTAATACTACACAGAAAAATTCTAACCCCCATGCATATGTAAGCCTTTCAGATAATTGAAAACCTTTGTCATTACTCATTCTTGCCTTTACATCTATGCTCCAGGCTTAACATACCAGTTTTTTTTTAAGCCTTTATTAATTTATTACCAGATTTCCTGAGGCTTCACTACCTCTTGGTACTCCTTAGGATGTATTCCATTTTGCTACTATCTTTCTTTGAGCTATATACTGTATTTTTAACTAAATGCGATTATCAGAGGTGATAACTTAGTGAGTTAAAATTGAATTAAAGAAAAAAGTTGACTCTAAGTTGGAATTTTAAAAATTTTATCTTTAGGGATGCTGGGTGGCTCAGTCGGTTAAGCATCTGCCTTTGGCTCAGGTCATGATCCCAGGGTCCAGGGATTGAGTCCTTCATCAGGCTTTTGCTCGGTGGGGAGTCTCCTCCTCCCTCTGCCTGCTGCTCTCCCTGCTTGTGCTCTCTCTCTCTTACTCTCGCTCTCTCTGACAAATAAATAAAATCTTTAAAAAAATAAATAAGATAAAATTTTATCTTTTAAAATCATTTTAAAATGGGGCACTTGTGTGGCTCAGTCAGTTGAGTGTCTGCCTTCAGTTCGAGTCATGATCCCAGGGTCCTGGGATCGAGCCCTGCATCAGGCTCCCTGCTCAGCGGGGAGCCTGCTTCTCCCTCTCTCTCTGCTGCTCCCACTGCTTGTGATCTCTAGCTCTCTCTGTCAAATAAATTAATAAAATCTTAATAAAAAAAAAATTACAAAGAAAAATTCACTTTTTCCTTTTGGTGAACAGTTTTTAGAATTTAATACATGTATAGATGTGTGTCATCACCACAATAGTCAGGGTACAGGATACCAAAAGACTTCATCACCTCAAAAGACTCCCTCATGTTATCCCTCTTGACTCTTATAATCCCTGGCAGTAAGTTATCTTTCCTTTTTTTTTTTAAGATTTTATTTATTTATTTGAAAATAGAGCAGGAGCAGGAGGGAGGGGGAGAGGGAGAAGCAGACTGTCCCCTGAGCAGGGAGTCCGATGTAGGACTCCATCCCAGGACCTTGGGATCGTGACCTGAATGGAAGGCAGACACTTAACAGACTGAGTCACATAGGCGCCCCAAGTTAATCTTTTCTTCATCTCCATAGTTTGGTAATTTTGAGACTGTAATATAAATGGAACCATACAGTATACTGTCTTGTGAAGATTGGTTTCTTTCACTCAGCATAATGAGATTCATCCAAGTTGTTGTTTATCAATAGTCTTATTATTTTTATTGCCAAGTAATACATATTTTATTGTGTGGATGTACCCCACGATTTATCCATTCACCCCTTGAAGGGATTTGGATTATTTCTTGTTTTTGACAGTTGTAAATAGAGCCACTATAAATAAACATTTGTGTACAGGAGTTTATGTGAACATGATTCCATTTCTCTAGAGTAGCTACCCAGGAGGGAGATTCCTGGGTCATTGGTAACATATGTTTAACTTTGTAAGGTACTGCTAAAACATTTTTCAGAGTGGTTGTACCATTTTGCTTTTCCACCAGCGATGTATGAAAATTTCGTTGCTCTGCATCCTCATTAACATTGATATTGTCAGTATTTTTTAATTTAGCCATTTTAGCAGATGTATAATGATACTTCATTGTGGTTTTTGTTTGTTTTTTTTTTTTTTTTAAGATTTTATTTATTTGAGAGAAAGAGAGAGAGAGCATGAGCTGGGAGGGGGCAACATAGGGACAAGCAGACTCCCCACTCAGTTCAGAGCCTGCCATGGGCTTGATCCTAGGACCCTGAGATCATAAACTGGGCCAAAGTCAGATGCTTAACTGACTGAGCCACTCAGGCGTCCCTTCATTGTGGTTTTTAAATAGCTTTATTGAGATATAACTTACAGGCCATAAAATTCACTCACATAAAGTAAAAATTGATGGTTTTTAGTATAGTCACAGAGTTGTGCAACCATTCATTGTCAATTTAGAACATTTTTATGACCCCGAAAAGAAAGTCTGTGCCCCCTAGCTGTTCCTTCCTGTTTCTCCCTTTCCCCAGCCATAGGCAACCACTAATCTACTTTCTGTCTCTGTAGATTTGTCAACTCTGGACGTTTCATACAAATGGAATCACATGTGATCTTTTGTGACTGGCTTCTTTTACTTAGCATAATGTTCTCAAGGTTTATCCAAGTTGTAGCATGTATCAGTACTTTATTCCTTTTTTATTGATAAATAAGATTCTATTGTGTGGACATACCACATTTTATTTATCCATTAGTTGATGGGCATTGGGGTTGTTTCCACTTTTGACTACTATGAATAATGACCTATGAAACATTGATATATAAGTTTTTGTGTAGACATATGTTTTTATTCTTTTGGGGATATACAGAAGAGTTGTATTGCTGGATAGTGTTATAACTCTGTTTGGCCTTTTGAGTAACTGCCAGACTCTTTCCAAAGTGGCTGCATCATTTTATATTCCCACTGTCAGTGATTGAGGGTTCCAGTGTCTTCACAATCTTGCTAACACTTGTTACTGTTTTCTTTATTATAACCATCCTAGTGAATGTGAAGTAGTATCCAGTGGTTTTGATTTGTATTTCTGTGATAGCTAACTCATTGTGGTTTATATCTATTTCCCTAATGGCTAATTATGTTGAATTTTGGAGAGGTGTTTATATCTTTTGCCCATTTTTTAATTGGGCTTTTTTTCCCCTTTTTATTATTAAGGATTTATTTATTTTAGAGAGCACACACATGCTGCAGGGAGGGGCAGAGGGAGAGGGAGACTCTGTGCTGAGCCCTTCGTGGGGCTGGATCCCATGACTAGAGTGGAAACCAAGAGTCAGATGCCCAACTGACTGTACCACTGATGCGCTCCTGGGCTCTTTGTTTTCTTCTTCTTTCTTTTTTTTTTTAAGATTTTATCCATCCATTTGACAGAGAGAGAACAAGCAGGGGGAGAGGGAGGCAGAGGGAGAAGAAGGCTCCCTGCTGCGCAGAGAGCCTGATGTGGGGCTCGATCCCAGGACTCTGGGATCGTGACCTGAGCCAAAGGCAGATGCTTAACAGACTCAGCCACCCACGCCACCCTGTTTGTTTTCATATTGTTGAGCTTTGAGAGTTCTTAAAATATTCTGGATGTAAGCCTTTTGATAGGTACGTGGTTTGTAAATATTTTCTCCCAATCAGTAGCTTTTCTTTTCATTCTTTTAACAATATCTTATAGATGGTGGCGCCTGGGTGGCTCAGTCGTTAAGCGTCTGCCTTCGGCTCAGGTCATGATCCCAGGGTCCTGGGATCGAGCCCCGCATCAGGCTCCCTGCTCAGCGGGAAGCCTGCTTCTCCCTCTCCCACTCCCCCTGCTTGTGTTCTCTCTCTCGCTGTGTATCTCGCTCTGTCAAATAAATAAAATCTTTAAAACAAAAAAAAACAAAAAAAACCACAATATCTTATAGAGTAAAAGTTATTAATTTTGATAAAGTCTACTTTACTAGTTTTTTTCTTTTATGGACTGTACTTTTGTTGTCCTAAGAACTCTGCCTAACCTTGTCAGTGAACTCTCTTGCTCAACTATAGACCCCAGCAGTTATTTCTTATTGCACTTTTCTTGAGGCATTGACAGAGAAATTTTGCAAAGACCTAAACATTCCAACCACCAGACCAGAAAACCCTGGATAGCAACACAATGCCAGAAGACCGCACCCCACCGATCCCCTTTCTAGCCTGTGATCGTGGGCTGAACACATACTGACCCCCACTCATAATCATCATACACTCTCTGCCCACTCTCTCGCCCATATCCCCCTGAACTCTTTCTGTAAAATTACAGGTGTCCATCTTGCTAGTGGAGATGTTGGTTATTAAGGCTCAAGCCGGCCACCTCCCACGGCTGCTGGCACCCAAAGTAACTTCCGTTTCTCTTTTGCAAACCCTTGTCTCTTGAGTTATTGGCTTTTCTTGAGATGAGTTTATCTAAGTTTGTTTGGAAATAGTGTTGGCAAACCCCCTTGGGATTCCCTAGGAGGAGCAGATGGCTGTAGCAGTGGCAGGGTTTACCCTTGCCTGTCCTGAGTTAGTAGCTATATGTTCAGTAACAACCCCAGGTCAGGAAGATTTTTTTGTATTCTCAAAGTTTTGAAGTTTAATGTTTTACATTCATATCTATGATCCATTTTGAGTGAATTTTTATATAAAGTGTGAGATTTAATTTGAGGTTAATTTTTTGGCATACAAATGTACACTTATTCTAACACCATTTATTGTAAAGACTACCTTTTTTTTTTTTTAAGTTTTTATTTTTAAGTAATCTCTAATCCAACATGGGGCTCAAATTTACAACCCCAAGATCAAGAATTGCATGCTCTGGGGCGCCTGGGCGGCTCAGTCATTGAGCGTCTGCCTTCGGCTCGGGTCATGATCCCAGGGTCCTGGGATCGAGCCCTGCATCGGGCTCCCTGCTCGGCGGGAAGCCTGCTTCTCCCTCTCCCACTCCCCCTGCTTGTGTTCCCTCTCTGGCTGTCTTTCTCTCTGTCAAATAAATAAAACCTTTAAAAAAAAAAAAAAAAGAGTTGCATGCTCTACTGACTGAGCCAGCCAGGCACCCTTAAAGACTGTCCTTTTTCCACTGAATTGCTTTTGCACCTTTATCCACAATCATTTGGTTATATTTGTCTGTGTCTGTTTTTGTATTCACCATTCTGTTCTATTGATCTAAATCCCTTTGCCAGTACCACAAAGTCTTGATTACTATAGCTTCATAGTAAATGTGTATTATAATTGAGCGATTGTAATTTTTCCAAATTTTTTTTTTTTTAAGATTTTATTTATTTATTTGACAGAGAGAGACACAGCGAGAGAGGGAACACAAGCAGGGGGAGCGGGAGAGGGAGAAGCAGGCTTCCCGCGGAGTAGGGAGCCTGATGTGGGGCTCGATCCCAGGACCCTGGGATCAGGACCTGAGCCGAAGGCAGACGCTTAACGACTGAGCCACCCAGGCGCCCCTCCTTCTAAATTTTAGAATCAGCTTATCAGTATCTATGAGAAATCCAGCTGGGATTTTGATTGGTATTGCTTTAAATTTATAGATTAATTTGACAAGAATTGTCATTTTTACTATGTTGAGTCTCCCAGTCTTATAAACATGGTGTGTTTCATTTATTTATTGATTTCTTTCACCAGTTTTTTCTTTTAGTTTTGAATGTTCAGATCCTACAGATGTTTTGTTAGATCTGTATCTAAGCATCTCAATTTTGGGGAGCTATGGTAGATAGCGTAATATTTATTTATTTATTTATTGCATTGTTTTTAAATTTTCAATTTCTAATTGTACATTGCTATATGCAGAAATAAGAGATTCTAGGGCACCTGGCTGGCTCAGTGGGTAGAGCATGCAACTGTTGATCTTGAGGTCGTGATTTCAAGCCCCACATCGAGCATAGAGCTTACTTAAAAAAAAAAAAAATAGGATTGATTTTTGTGTAATGACTTTGTATCCTATAACCTTGCTAAATTTACTTGTCCTGTAAGTATTTTGTAGATTCTTTTGGGATTTTTGAAAGTAGGTAATCATGTGGTCTGTGAATAGGAATGATTTATTTCTTCTGTTCCAATCCCTTTGCCTTTTGTTTTTTTTCGTCTTCCCAGAAGATGTTAAATATGACAGTAGACATTCTTTTCATTTACCAATCTTAGGGGAAAGCATTCAGTTTTTCACCATTAAGTGTAACGTTAACTAAAGTTTTTTATTTATTTTTTTAAAAGATTTTATTTATTCATTTGAGACACAGAGATACAGAGAGAGAGAGCATGAGCAGTGGGAGAGGCAGAGGGAGAGGGAGAAGCAGACTCCCTGCTGAGCCAGGAGCCCCATGTGGGGCTCCATCCCAGGACCCTGGGATCATGACCTGAGCTGAAGGCAGACGCTTAAACATCTGAGCCACCCAGGCACTCCCAAGTTTTTAATTTTTTTTAATGCCTTTTATCAGATTGAGGAAGTTTCCTTCTATTCCTAGTTTGCTAATAGTTTTTTTTTATCATGAATGGATGTTCTGTTTAGCCTAATGGCTTTTCTGCATCAATTGATATATTTCTGTGGTTTTCTTCTTTAGATAGTTAGAATTGTGCATTGTACTGCTTGATTTTCAAATAGTGAACTAGCCTTGCATTCTCAGGATAAACTCCCATTGGTCCTGTTGTTATCCTTTTTATGTATTTCCGTATTTGATTTGTTGATATTTTGTTGAGGATTTTTACCTTATGTTTATGAAGGATATTGGCCTGTAGTTTGTTTTCTTTCTTTCTTTTTTCTTCTTTTCTTTCTTTCTTTCTTTCTTGGACTGTTTAGATTTGGTATTAGGGTAATGTTGGACTCATAAAATGAACGAGGAAGTATTTCCTCATCTTCTGTTTTCTTTTGAATTGCTTTGGTTTCATGCCACAGTTTTGATATGTTGTATTTTATTTTCATTTAGTTTAAAATATTTTCTTATTTCTCTTGAGACTTCCTCTTTGATGCATGAATTATTTAGAGAAGTTTTGTTTAATTTCCAAGTATTTGGAGATTTTCCTCTCATTTTTTTGTTAACTAATTTTGAGTTTATTTGCATTATATTCTAAAAATCCAGTTCCCTGGGTTTCCCGTTTCAGTTTCCATCCAGAAATTTGTGGCTCTTGTTACTCTGCTCCGTAACCAGGGGCTAAGGGATGGAGAGAAAAAGCAAAACAAAACAAAAAAAGCAGCATATGTTGGTCCTACCTTCTTAGAATCACAGCTTTAGTAAATGGGGAAGAAGGTTTCTTTCCCTCAGATGTTGGCTCTTGTGGCCACAGGATTGCCTGTGGCTTGTGCTTGCGGTGCATGAGAGAACAGAAAAAAGAAGAAAAACATGGGCAATTTTCACACTTGTTCATTTATTAGTTCTCTTTCTAGCTCCTTGGGTCAGAGTGATTCTTCTGGAGAAGTGCTCACTCCTGGGTTTCCAGCTGCATTAAGTTCATTAATTTCTAGCTGCACTAAGGGATACTGGAGGGAAAATATGGTAAACTCACTTTTGGTTGAGTGGTACTTCAAATTCAGGTGATCTTCCCTGATCTGCCTGCAGTTTGCTTTTTAGTCTTCAGAAAGCTGTTCTGTGTATTCTGTCCTGAGATTATGGTTGCCAGTCAGTGAGAGAGAAAGAGTAGAGTGTGCTTACTACACCTTACCAGGACCAGACATTTTAGGATGAATTTTTTTAAAGCTAAATTCTTTTTTTTTTTTTTTTTTTTTTTTAAAGATTTTTTATTTATTTATCTGAGAGAGAGAATGGGAGACAGAGAGCATGAGAGGGGGAGGATCAGAGGGAGAAGCAGACTCCCCGCTGAGCGGGCAGTCTGATGCGGGACTCGATCCCGGGACTCCAGGATCATGACCTGAGCCGAAGGCAGTTGCTTAACCAACTGAGCCACCCAGGCGCCCCTAAAGCTAAATTCTAATATTCCTTGTATTTTAGCACATCTGAATAGATTTAAAAGATGTAAAAGTGATTCAAAAAAGTTCTTTTTTTTTTTAAGATTTATTTATTTATTTGACAGAGAGAGAAAGCACAAGCGGGCGGAGTGGCAGGTAGAGGGAGAGGGAGAAGCAGGCTCCTGCTGAGCAGGGAGCCCGATGTGGGGCTCGATCCCAGGACCCTGGGATCATGACCTGAGCTGAAGGCAGTTGCTTAACCAACTGAGCCACCCAGGCGCCCCTCAAAAAAGTTCTTCATATAGATTCTAAACCACGGATTCTCAGCTGTTGTAGAAGGAAGGGATGAATTAACATACCAGAATCTTAGAAATGAGACAGAGAAAGGGTTTCAAAATACTTGTGCCCTTGGTTGAAAACTATGGTATTTAATAAAAGATGGAAGTTTATAAATACGCAAAGATATACATTAAGTCACTGGCTTAGACCATCAACCAGTAAATCTTACCTTCTTTAGAGGATATGGTAGTCAGATATATTTTGAGTAACTGATGAAAATTTTATTAACTTTAATGTATACTCATATATATAAAATCAGAGTTCTCTTTTTAAGGGATTCATGGATCCAATGCTTTGTAGCCCTTCTATAGAGACTACTAGATCTTATATGATGTTTTATTTATACCAGCTCTTGTGTTAGGCCTTTCTCAGTTACAAGTGACAGAAACCTAGAAACTCAAATGACCAGCTTATGCAAGACGAGGGAATTGGTTTATATTACCAAGCAATGGAAAGGGCAAGGGTACAGCTAACTGGTCTCAAGGACCAGAGCTAGACAGCTATCAGGCTCTTTCTTATTTGTCTCTGTCATTCTCTGAGTGACAGCTACTACTTCAGATTATTTTTTTCCTCTGTGGCAGATATCATAGCTGATGAAAGTTTTTTAGGCTTATATCTCATATCTTTATCACCAGGTAGGGACTAAAAATCCTTTTCTTTGGTACCAAGTTTTATTTTATTTTATTTTAATTTTTTTTAAAGATTTTTATTTATTTATTTGACAGAGAGAGACACAGCGAGAGAGGGAACACAAGCAGGGGGAGCGGGAGAGGGAGAAGCAGGCTTCCCGCGGAGCAGGGAGCCTGATGTGGGGCTCGATCCCAGGACCCTGGGATCAGGACCTGAGCCGAAGGCAGACGCTTAACGACTGAGCCACCCAGGCGCCTCTGTACCAAGTTTTAAAAATCTTGGGGAGAGGCGCCTTAGTGACTCAGTTGGTTAAGCGTCTGCCTTCAGCTCAGGTCATTATCCCAGGGTGATGGGATCAGAGCCCCACGTTGTGTCCAGCTTCCTGCTCAGTGGGAAATCTGCTTCTCCGTCTCCCTCTGCCCCTCCTGCTCCTGCTTTCTCTCTCAAATAAATAAATAAATAAAATCTTTAAAAAAAACCCTAAAAATCTTGGGGAAATAGATTAAACAGACTAAGGATTTACTGTAATAATTATGTCATTGTTTGTAATTCTACTTATATCATATGTATATATAAGAACTCTGGAAATTAGGTGTAATGAAAGATATGCCCCCTGAACAAAAATTAAGAACAGGAATATTTTATATTGAGATATCGTTAGGGATCTTTAGGGAACAAATTATGTGTGTATATATATTGTGTAGGCTGACTTCTTACCTTTTTTTTTTTTAATAATTTTATTTATATGAGAGAGAGAGCACAGGAGCACAGGGAGGCGTAGAGGGAGAAGCAGACTCCCTGCTGAGTGTGGAGCCTGACACGGGACTCAATCCCCCGACCCTGGGATCTGAGCTGAAGTCAGACACTTAACTGACTGAACTACCCAGGCGCCCCTCTTTACCTTTTTTCTTAATGAACTCTGGGATTTTGTTTGCTAAAGGTTATTCACTCATTCAGCAAATACTTATATTTTTTTTCTACTCTCAAAAGACTGCATTTCTATGGGCTTTTACTAGGAGCATCTGCCTTGATGTTTTCTGGAACATTTGCTTTGAGGATGAATGTGTAGGATAGAAGTATTCAAGCACAGGCTAGATGGTCATTTCTTGGGTCTTGTGGATGGGCTTTGTCTTAGACTGGCATTTCTTAAAGTAGAGTCTGAGTCAGGGATATGGGTGTAGGTGATTTATTTGAGTTGACCTAGGAACTAGAGTGAGGAGTTTGGGAGACAGGGAAGGAAGAAAAAAGCATGATACTGAGATTGTTGCTGTCGTAATAGAGGCTCAGTTCCCCCTGGAACCTCCTGAGAAACATACAGAATGCCCCTCAGTATTGTCCATTTGAAAGATAGAAGGCTTGAACATTATCCACTGGTTTTCATTCACCTGTGGTTGAAAGTATTAACTCATCTGTACTTTGAGCTATACTTGTGCTCCTGAAGACCTGAGGCTTATGGGTTTACTCGATGTGGAATGTTGGTGGATAATCTGAGTCTGAGTTTCTTCTGTACCTGTGGCAAATGACAAATGGGCCAAGGGGGTGTGACATGAGCACTGAAGGGGTTTGTTATAGGTTTCCTTATAACTCAAGGGTCTCTAACCGATTTTTTGGCAGAGAGTGCTAATAATAAGAATTCTAGTAGCTATTATTTATTGAGCACTTAAGCACTGAGGTAATTGCTTTATGTATGTTATTTTATATCATGAAAATGAATATCTCATTTTAGATGATCTATTGACAATTATAGTTTATTCCTAGGGTTGTAAATAATTCACATTTATTGGAATTTGCTTTATTCTGAAGGACATGACAAAGGTTTGGGAAACTGAGGTCTTACAGCTCACTAAACTAAATAGTAATAGAAGTTCTCTAGGAAAGAGATGGTTTCTTCTGTAAAATACCATGTTTAAGGAATTCATGATGGCAAAATACTGCTGTACTATGTACTAGGTAGTTGACATACAAGATTGACAGTCAAAGATCAACTTACAGATTTTCCTTTGAATTTGAGAATGTCAACAGATAAGGCTAGTGGCTGGTAAGTTACATGATCTCGTTCTCTGGGTTGAGCATATATTTTCACTGATACTGCCTGAATGATTCAAAGATAGTTAAGAATTTTTTCCTACAACTGCATTTTAAGCTCTTGCTCCTGTACCACTGTCATCTCTGATTGTTAATATGGTGGTAGCTTTGTCTCCATCTTATTAATGTGTTTCAGCTACCACTTTAGTGCGTAGTTGGTTCTGGAATGGATATAACATGCATCTGAGGTTGTTTCACAAATTTTAGTTTCCTCATCCCTTGAGACTTAAAACATGGTTATTCTGTTGCTGATGAAGCTCATGGTTTATAAGTACATCTTAATTACTGCTTGTAAGTGACTCCTCATTAGGGCTCAAGTTTTTATTTTGGTCTCAAATTTATCTTTCGACTTCAAATTCAAAGTGTTAATTTGGCCAGTCCCCTTAATAAACTCTTACTAGTGTCCTTGACCCAAACTGAAGGAAAAACTGCTTTCCAGAGATAGACGTATTAACACCTGATATTAACCATGCTGCCAGGCTATATTCTTAGCCTCATACTTGAACTATTCTACTTTACTTCATTTATCAGTCCAGTCAAACATTTCAGTCTAACGTAGCAGTTAGGAGCGCACGTTTTGGAGTTCGCTCCACCTGCATTTGAGTCTTAGCTATGCCACTTTCTAGCTCTTTGCCTACCTTATGCCTGCTTTCTGTTTTATAAAATGGACATCATAATTTCTCTTTCATAAAGTATATAAAGAGCCTAGGGCAGTGCCTGGTGTATGCTAAGTGCCCGATAAATTATAACAATAACTTATCATCAATGTCATCATTATTCTTTTCTTCTGTGGCTTTTTTTCTTTTCCTTTTTGTTCCTTTCTTCCTTCGTCACCTTTCTTTTTTTCCTTTCATAAATCTTACCTAGATTCTAGTTCTTCTTTCTGGATTATGAGAGCAACCTGGATTTTGTTTATTTACAGTATTTTATTCATGAGTATATAAAAGAATTATCTGCACCTGGCTTTTTCCAGATTGTGACCTCCCATGCACTCTTCAGCTCAGTGCAGTCTATTTTTGGCATCCACCATTCCACTGAAATAGCTTTCATCAAGGTCTACAGTGACCCTGTTGCTAAATTAATAAGCTCTTCTCAGTCCTTATCTTACGTGACCTTTGCAATCAGATGACTTTCTGATTATTGAAAGATTCTTCCTTTAACTTATACTTTGGCTTTCCTCCTTCTCAGTTACCTTTGAATGTCCCATCATCTTTTGCCCATTCCTTGAGCTGTCAATATTTCTCATTTGATTTAATAGCTCTTTATTCTTTTAAAAATGTTTTATACTATATAATATTTTATATACACTTGAATAATATGTAACATATATATTTTAGGAAGCATAATGGCACAGTGAATTCATATGGGCCCACCATCCAGTTTAAGAACTGGAGAATTACTAATACCTTTATTCTTTGCATGCTCTCTGTGGTAGGCTGAATAGTTGTCCCTTCTTCCCAAATATACCCATCTCCTAATCCTCAGAACCTGTGAACGTTGCTTTAGATGGCAAAAGGGACTTTGCAGATAGGATTAAGTTGAGGATCTTGAGATGGGAGATAATCCTGGTGGGTCCAATGTAATCACAATGGTTCTCTTAAGAAGGACTCAGAATGAGTCTGAGGAGAAGGAAATGTGACATGGAAGCAGAAACTGGAGGGGCGCCTGGGTGGCTCAGTCGTTAAGCGCCTGCCTTTGGCTCAGGTCATGATCTCAGGGTCCTGGGATCGAGCCCCACATCCGGCTCCCTGATCGGCGGGAAGCCTGCTTCTCCCTCTCCCACTCCCCCTGCTTGTGTTCCCTCTCTCGCTGTGTCTCTCTCTGTCAAATAAATATTTAAAAAAAAAAAAAAAAAAAAAAGTGGAGTGATGTGACTATATGCTAAGGAATGCCATTAGCCTCTAAAAGCTAAAAAAGACAAGGAACAGATTCTCTTTGGAGTCTCCAGAAGGAACCAGTCTTGATTGACACATTCTTCATCTGTGAGATTCGTTTTGGACTTCTGACCTCCAGAACTGTAAGAGAATAAATTTATGTTTTAATCCACCAACTTTGTGGTAATTTGGCAGTAGAAAACTAATATGATTTCCTTGTATCTCATTATCTACCATGAGTTCAGTTACCATCTATTTGCACTAAAGCCTGAATGCAGTTCATTTGCATCATATATACTTTTTTTGAAGTTACTTTTTTTTTTTTTAAGATTTATTTATTTGACAGAGAGAGAGAGAGCACAAGCATAAGCAGGGGGAGCAGGAGAGGAAGAAGCAGGCTCCCCGTTGAGCAGGGAGCCCAATGCAGGACTCCATCCCAGGACTGTGGGATCATGACCTGAGCTGAAGGCAGATCCTTAACCAACTGAGCCACCCAGGCATCCTGAAAATGTTTTAAAAACATTTAAAAATGCAACTTGATTCTCTCATTATTCTACTTCGTTATTATTTAGTATTCAATCAAGAAACCGTAATTATTCCAGTGCTAGAGGACTGGCTTATGAAGAGATGGTATATCCTTTATGATGAGCACTGGGTGTTATATGTAAGTGATGAATCGCTCAATTCCACACCTGAAAACAATTTCATCATATATGTTAATTAACTAGAATTTAAATAAAAACTTGAAATAAAAAAAAGAGATGGTATGTCTTTACTGGTGGGGGCTTCCTAAAGGATTTCCAAAGATAATTTTTATTCTTTGTAGTTTTTTTTTTTTAAAGATTTTATTTATTTATTTGACACAGAGAGAGAGCATAAGCAGAGGGAGTGGCAGGCGGAGGGAGAGGGAGAAGCAGGCTGCCCACTGAGCAGGGAGCCTGCCGGTGCTCGATCCCCGGACCCTGGGATCATGACCTGAGCCAAAGGCAGATGCTTAACCGACTGAGCCACCCAGGCACCCCATACTCTTTGTAATTTTTGCCTAACACACTGACTTTAGGACCTACTTTCCATTAAGATGTGATTCTGCACCTTTTCTGGAATTCTAGATTTCTAGACCCTTAGATCTAGTCAGGATGTCCCCACTTGGATTTTCCACAGGCTTCTCAATCACAGATATATGAAACAATTTGATGATCATCATCTCCTCTACCACTCCACTCTTTTTCTGCCTTACTGTTACCAATAACTTGCCTGTTACCTAGCCAGAAACCTATGCATCATTCTTATCTCCTTCCTCTCCTAGGGCTCTTATCAATTAGTCATTCAATCCTAGTATTCATTTTCCTAACTCGCATTCAGTCAGTTTCCATCCTTACTGCAGCTGTCGTTACTATCATCCTGCCTCTTTTTTTTAAAAGATTTTATTTATTTATTTGACAGAGAGAGAGACAGCGAGAGAAGGAACACAAGCAGGGGGAGTGGGAGAGGGAGAAGCAGGCTTCCCACGGAGCAGGGAGCCCGATGCGGGGCTCGATCCCAGGACGCTGGGATCATGACCTGAGCCGAAGGCAGACGCTTAACGACTGAGCCACCCAGGCGCCCATCATCCTGCCTCCTAACTGGTCTCCATATCATCAGTCTTAATTTGTTCTCCATGTTGCTTATAGGATAAAGTCCATATTTCTCAGCATGACACAGAGTCCTTCATATTTCCTGCTCGAATCTTTTTTTTTTTTAAGGATTTTATTTATTTGACAGAGCACAAGCAGAGGGAGAGAGAGGGAAAAGCAGGCTCCCTGCCGAGCAAAGAGCCTGATGTGGGACTCGATCCCAGGACCCCGGGATCATGCCCCGGGCCGAAGGCAGCCGCTTAACCGACTGAGCCACCCAGGCGTCCCCCTGCTCGAATCTTTTCATTGCTTGGCATTCATCCTCTCATTTCCACTCTGGCCCAATCTCCAGCCATACACGAACTATATTTTAGTGATTCTAAACTACTTGAAATCCCTGACTGCTCATGCTTCCCCCCTCCGCCCTGTCCCCCTCTCCCTCTGTCTCTCTCTCCCCACCCCTTTCTCCCTCCCCCTTTCTCTCTCCCCCCTCCAACAATTAAGGTTCTGCCTACCTAGACTGTTTCTTCTTTCCCCTCTGTCCTCCCTGCCTTGACCCTATCTCAGCATCCTTTGCCTATTGAAGTCAGGTAGCACTTTAAACATCACTTTCTATAAGGAGCATTACATGAATTTACAAGCTTAGACTATAATACTAATCTTACGTGTTTTAGAGTCCTCTGTTCTTAACTCTTAACTTTTCTAGTACTTGTTATGCTTCATTGTGATTGCTTATTTCCTTGTCCCTGTTTCCCACTAGACTGAAGTTCTTTGAGAGCAGGAACTGTTTCTTCTTCACCTTTGTGTTTACACAGCGTAACACAGTCCTTAGTAGAGAACAGATACTCAGTTAATATCTGTGGGCTCATTTGATTATGGAATAGTATAAACATTTAAAAATATTTCATAGCAGCATTTCCTTAAGCAGGATGGCGTTTTAGATTTTTGTTTTCCTTACAAAATAACTAGGGTTTTAAATGTAACTATCATGGGCAATGATGTCATAGATTACTGAAAAATGATGACTTAGAGTTTAATGACACATTCTGCTTCTTCCAAATACTGAATAATAGTATTGTAGACTTTATCTTAAGGTAACATTTACTAAAATGTGTAATTGGAATTTTGTCAGAAAGACAGATTTTTGTGTGATTTGGGTTTTACTAGGACTCCAAAATTTTTCATCAAAAAAAGAATGGAAAAGATGGACATGTATTGTAAATTTAAGTAAATGCCAGTAGTAATTTTTTTCTGTAATAAATAGTTGTGTAGCTATTATATGACAGATTTTGGAATGGCAGAATGCTTGATATACAGAATATACCCTGGCTTTTAAGATTGAGAATTACACGTTCTGCTCTTTAGTCCACATTAAACAAACCACATGATTTTACTTAAATTTGTTCAGTTCTATTTATTTTAGAAATAAAATCAGTTAAAAAATGGAATCTAGGGGGGCGCCTGGGTGGCTCAGTCGGTTAAGCGGCTGCCTTCGGCTCAGGTCATGATCCCAGGGTACTGGGATCGAGCCCCGCATCGGGCTCCCTGCTCGGCGGGGAGCCTGCTTCTCCCTCTCCCTCTGTCTGCCACTCTGCCTACTTGTGCTCTCTCTCTCTGTTAAATAAATAAAAAAATCTTAAAAAAAAAAAAAATGGAATCTAGGGGTGCCTGGGTGGCTCAGTCAGTTAGGCGTCTGCCTTCGGCTCAGGTCATGATTCCAGGGTCCTGGGATCCAGCCCCATATCAGGCTTCCTGCCCCCTCCCCATGCTTGTGTTCTCTCTTTGTCTAAAATAAATAAAATCTTTTTTAAAAAATGGACTGTATTAGGGTTTAAGGTATTTTGGAATGTTGTAAATATCGTTAAATTTTTATTTAATTTACTGGGAGGGAGTTGGGAGGAGGCAAAATAAGCAATGGTGGAAAAATAAGCATTTTGGGGAAAAGAATTCATGACTTTTCAACTAAAATTTAGATTACTGGTTTTGTGGTACTACACCTAATTTTAAAACAAATTATAAGCATGTTTGCCAAGACTATATCAAATTAATAGGCACTAAATGTGAATGAATCAAAGTAATATGCTAAACATTTTTTAATTTTCTTCTTAATCTTGCAGCATTGACTGCTCAGTGAAAACAGTCCAGACAAAATTGTTAAGGAAGTTTTTCTTGACAGTCCATCCATATCCTACCAGTACACTTCCTACTCCCCAATACAGTTGTTTTTCCATAAATAGAAAAGCACCTTAAATATACCATTATCATAGAAATTACCACCAGCATTCAAAGTAGTGACATTGATATTATTGTGTATGTCTACCTTTCCCCAATAAAAATCTTTAAAGCCAGCTACTGAGTCCAGCATTGTGCATAAGACATAGTAGATGTTCCTTCCTTCCTTCTTTTTTTTTTTTTTTTTTTAAGATTTTAGTTTTCTAAAGTAATCTCTGTACTGAACATGGGACTTGAACTTACAACCCCAAGATCAAGAGTTGTATGCTCTACCAACTGAGTCAGCCAGGTGTCCTGACATAGTAGATGTAAGATTTATTTATTTATTTTAGAGAGAGAGAGAGTGCACAAGCGGGAGGGCAGGCAGAGGGAGAGAGAATCTCAAGCTGACTCTGTGCTGAGCATGAGCCCGAGGCAGGGCTGGATCTCACGACCCCAAGTTCACCACCTGAGCAGAAACCAAAGAGTCGGATACCCAAGCGGCTGCACCACCTAGGTGACCCTCAATAGATTTTTGGTTAATTGAGAGTAGGAATTACAATCTTGATATACATTCTTAAATATATATGGTCAACAAAGTTCAGCTGGGCTTTTTGAACATAGATACACTATTTTGTAGTTGAAGTATTACTAGCTCTTGCCAGATCTTTTAGATTTTTCTTCAAAGAATATTTCATTGCCTGAATATTCATCAACATAACCAAAGATGTTTTAAAATTAACGCATCTTGGGGCGCCTGGGTGGCTCAGATGGTTGGGCGTCTGCCTTTGGCTTGGGTCATGATCCCGGGGTCCTGGGATCGAGCCCCGCGTTGGGCTCCCTGCTCAGCGGGGAGCCTGCTTCTCCCCCCTCCCTCTGCCTCTCCCCCTGCTCATGCTCTCTCTCTCTCTCTCTATCTCTGTGTCTCGAATGAGTAAATACAAAAATCTTAAAAAAAAAAAAAAAATTAAGGCATCTTTTTAAGGTATAGCATAATGACTACAGTTAATAACACTGTATTGCATATTTGAAAGTTGCTAAAAGAGTGGGTCTTGAAAGTTCTCATTACAAGAAAAAAATTTGTAACTATGTATGGTGATAGATGTTAACTGTGGTCATCATTTCACAATATTTACAAATATTGAATCATTATGTTGTATACTTGAAACTAATACGCAGTTTATGTCAATTATACTTCAATTAAAACAAAATCCTCTTTAGTTGAATGTTTTTATTATTTATTTATTTTTAAAAAGATTTTATTTATTTGAGAGAGAAAGTACGCAAGAGCGCTGGAGCAGGGGTAGGCAGAGGGACAGAGGGAGAGAGAGAAGCAGACTCCCTGCTGAGCAGGGAAGCCCTACAGGGCGGATCCCAAGACCCTGAGTTTTTTTTCCCCAGGACCCTGAGATTTTTTTTTTAAAGACTTTATTTATTTGTCAGAGAGAGAGAGCACAAGCAGGGGGAGCGGCAGGCAGATGGAGAAGCAGGCTCCCTGCTGAGCAAGGAGCCCTATGCAGGACTTGATCCCAGGACCCTGGGATCATGACCTGAGCCGAAGGCAGATGCTTAACTGACTGAGCCACCCAGGCGTCCCTAGGACCCTGACATCTTGACCTGAGCCGAAGTCAGAAGCTTAACTGATTGAACCACCCAGGTGCCCCTAGGTGAATATTTTTAAAAGATGGAATGTAATTATGAAAAGTCAATGTAAAAAGTACTGGTTTCATGTCTCATTTTCTTACTGATTATATTAGTTTTGTGATTGAAATCAAATTGTATATTCACATGAAGCTAAGCAGGGTCGGGCCTGGTTAGTACTTGGATGGGAGACAATATTTAAACGTCATAGACTTAGGTCTGTGGTCTCAGGTTTAGCTAAATAATTTTCTTAAGGAAGTCAGTGGGTTTTTTAATTACTTTGTTCAGGATTATCAGTCTACAGTTTTACTGACTGGATTTGGATAAATTTTATAGTGATTGTTTTTTTTTTTTTTTTAATGGTAGGAAGGCTTTTAAAATGATTAGTTGAATAATAAGTAGCCTATTTTCTTTATTAAGCTAACCACTATGAAGTTTGTGTGTGTGTCTTTGTATTTATGTGGCCTTTTGTGGTCTTGTGTATGTATATTTTGTTGTGTTATGTTTACGAAATGATGTAAGTCTAGATCGTATTTTACACTTTTGGTTGTTTTAGAGTCTTTGAAATTTTTTTTACTTAAAATTTATTTTTAAAGATTTTATTTATTCGACAGAGAGAGCGCAAGAGAGCATAAGCAGGGGTAGTGGCAGAGGGAGAGGGAGAAGCAGGCTCCCTACTGAGCAGGGAGCCCTATGCAAGGCGCCATCCTAGGACCCTGGGATCATGACCTGAGCCAAAGGCAGACGCTTAACCGACTCAGCCACCCAGGTGCCCTTATTTGAATTTATTTAAACAAATTAATAGGTCTGTTAACTTCACACAAACATGCATTATTTAAAAAATAATACTGTATATCAAATTGGCCTGTTTTGCTAAACTAGTACAGAATATTTTCAGGTTTTTTATTAACCACTCATCTTTAGTTACAGTAATTTATTACTAAATTTTTACTTGATTTGTGCCTGATTTCAAAAAATGACTGCTCTAAAACAGGACACAGGTAGCAAACATTTATAGCTATTTTGGTAATAAAAGAATTATTGTTTAGTTAGTTTTAATCTAAAAATTTTTTGTAGTTCAATCAGTGTCTTAGAATTGGTGTGAATCTTTTTAGGGTTAATCTAATAAAAACTTAAAACTTATTCATTCATTCATTTATTTGATAGAGAGCACACGTGCAAGCAGGGGGGAGGGGGAAGAGCAGAGGGTAAGGGACAAGCAGACTCTGTGCTGAGTGGGGAGCCAGTATGAGGCTGGATCTCACTACCCAGAGATCATGATCTGAACCAAAATCAAGAGTCACTCAGCTGACTCAGCCACCCAGGTGTCCTCAAAACTTAAAACTTCTAAATGGAATTGTTAATTTAACAAATTTAGTGTCTTGAAAATAATAATGATTGTTAATAATGTTACTTGGAATAGATCAGGAACTGTGCCAAGTGCTTGTTATCATTTATACCTGATTTAATCTCAGTAGCTCTGGGAGGTGAAACCTTAACTGACTAAGGGTAGATGGTAACAACTTCTGATGATAGGAATTGTTAAAGGACAAAAATTCAACCAAGTAAATTTTAAAGATCTAATTGGCTTTATTAATTGATTCATGAATTAGGCAACATGCCATCTAGCAAGTAGAAAGATGCTCTAGAGGGTACAGAAAGGGAAAGGTTTTTAAAAGCAGGACAAGGGGGTTATAAACACTACAAAGGGTTCTTTTGGGTAAGGTCACCTTTTGGGTGGGGATGGGGGTGTCTTATTAGGTTGATTATCTCATCTTCCTTTCATTGGTGCTAACCAGTAAATTCCAAACTGACCGTTTTAAAACCACATTCCTGGGGGAGGTTGAAACTGCAATTAGTTGGATATTAAGTCCCAGTTTGGTGACTTGCATTTTGGGGGGTGTGTGTGTGTGTGTGTGTGTGTGTTAGCAGAATGGTGTGCTGTCAAGTCAGGTGTGTGTGTGTGTGTGTTAGCAGAATGGTGTGCTGTCAAGTCAGGTGTGTGTGTGTGTGTGTGTGTGTGTTTTAGCAGAATGGTGTGCTGTCAAGTCAGGTAGCAGGGTCCTCCATGAAGAGGTTTGTCACAGGCCTTATGATGAGAGACTTGGTTCACTAAAGATAAACAATAGCAGTAGCCTGATAGCAAGAATGGTTATGTCAGACAACAGTGTATTCTCTTTTTAAAAAGATTTTATTTATTTATTAGAGAGGGGGAGAGAGAGAGAGTGCACAAGCAGGAGCAGGGGGAGGGGCAGAGGCACAAGCAGGGCTGTGGGCTCCATCCCAGGACCCTGAGATCATGACCTGAGCGGAAGTCGGATCCTTAACTGACTGAGTGTATTCTTTGAAGTAGAGATCCTTGGCCCATAGGACCTTGAGTGTTCTAAAAGTCTAGGCTGCTGAGCTTGCTAAATTGTTAAGCTTTCTTCAGTGGTGCTAGTTTTCCTAGCAGTCATATATTTCAAATATCACTCATTATATCAAAGAAAAATAGATTTTTTTAAAGATTTTCTTTATTTGTCAGAGAGAGAGAGCACAAGCAGGGGGAGCAGCAGCAGAGGGAGAAGCAGGCTTCCCGCCGAGCAAGGAGCCTGATGCGGGACTTGAACCTAGGACCCTGGGATCATGACCTGAGCCGAAGGCAGATGCCTAACCAACTGAGGCACCCAGGCATCCAAAGAAAAATAATTTCAATCTTGCTTTACACCAGTCACAAAAATCTTTTGATATAAATTTTGATAGTGATATTTGGAATTCATGTCCATAAGTGATGTGGAAACAAAGGCAAAAGAAAAATTTCCTTACTACTTACAGCCCATTGACAAGTCCTTGAAACAGGGAGAGTGACTAGGAACTCAGCTGCCTCGATGTTAATACTTTGCTGAGGGCAAGAGACAATCTTATCCCGACCCGCCAGAATCCTTTAAAATATAAAAATTCCTTTGGAAATTTCCTTTATCTCTATTCCTCAAGATACAGGTTGGTAATCACCCTCCAAGCATATCGCCCACTGATAGACTTCTGAAGGGTCTCATGACTGAGTTTTTACTAAACAGTAATAAATGACCTTTTCCTAACAATAGCTAGCCCACTCAAGGTACTGGAAACCTTGCTTCTAAAATTCCTTAGAGACTTATGCTATCCCTGACCCCCTCCCAACTTGGAAGTATATAATCGGCCACTCCGTATGACCCCAGTGCAGCTCTTTCTGCCCACAGATCCTGTCCTCATGCTACTGAGAAGATTAAAAAACACCTTTTGAGGCACCTGACTTGGGCTCAGGTCATGATGTCCTGTCGGGGTCCTGAAGTCAAGTCCTGCGTCGGCTCCAGGCTCAGTAGACAGTTTGCTTGTCTCTGTCTCTACCCCCCACTTGTACTCTCTCTCTCTCTCAAATAAATAAAATCTTAAAAAACAACAAAACACCTTTTTGCACCAAAGATGTCTCAAGAATTCTTTCTTGGCCATTGGCTCCAAACCCCACCACTTCAGACCACATACATAGGTAGCCACTTCTGGAGAGCACAACTAATCATCTGTGGGTGTAGATTAAAATTAACTTGTACGTATTAGAGGATACTAATACTGAAGATTTATTTTTTTTTACTTCAACAGCTGGACTAGCTAACATTTATTGAGTCTTGAGCACATGCCAAGCACTTACTAAAGCTTTATGTACATTGTCTCATTTAATCCTCACAGTAACCGCATGCAGTGAGTAAAAATATGGTCAACATTACTTTTTAATGTAATATTTTGAAGAGATAATGCAGTTATAGAATTCTGTATGTATAAAGTAAATTGTAAGAGTCTTTTTCATCTGTTTCTGTTTGCTCATTTACCCCTGCTCTCCCACCCCCCAAGAAACCATTGTTATTAGTTTCTTATGCTTGGAGTTTGTGCATATTCAAGTAAATACATTTTTACTTCTTTCCATTTTTCCATAAATAGCGCATACTACTAATATTTTTCATTTTCCTTTCAGTTTTTCAACTTTTTAAAAAGTTTTTATTTATTTATTTTTAAGTAATCTCTACACCAACATGGGGCTCAAACGTACAACCCTGAGATCAAGAGTTGCATGCTCCACCAACTGAGTCAGCCAGGTGCCTCTCAGTTTTTCAACTTTTTATTAAAATCTTCACATATATAAAAAAGTTAGACTACAATAAATCCATAAACTCACCACCCAGATTTACCATTGTTAAGATTTTGGTGTTTTTTGCTCATTTTGCTTTTATGTATCATATGTATATAGGTAAGCAAAATGCATCTCTATCTATCTATATATATATATGAGCAAAATGTACAAACACATATATTCTTCTTACCTAAGCTATTTGAAAGTAAATTATAAAAGTTATGGTACTCCATCCCTAAATACTTCCATATTTTAAGATAAATTACCACCAGCCAATGAAGGATTTAGAGCAAAGGAGGGAAGTGATTGGGCGTAATTACTTGGTGATGTGGAAGATGCCTTTAAGGATAAGACTACAGTCAGGGAGACCAATTAAGTGATTGTTGTATTAGTTGAGGTGGGAGGGAATAAGGATCGAATCAGTGGATTTGGTAGTGCTTTGTAGTTTATTGGACAGAAAAAAAAACTGTTTACATTTTTTAGAGAAACTCTGGAAAAGATGTGTTTGTTCATCTTTTATAGGATTCTCTTTCCTCTTTTGCCCCTAAATGAGCTGATAATGTTGTTACTAGAGGGAAAGAAGTGAACATTTCTCTCTACAGCAGGCACTCCATGCCAGTTACTTAACAGGCTATTTCATTCTGTGGGGTATTATTATCCTTATTTTTGCAGATGAGGAAATTGAAGTGCAGAGTTGTGAAGTAATTTATTCAAGATCATATTGCTCTTAAGGGCAGATCGGGAATTTTAACATGGGTCTGATTCTGAAGTCACTACGGGACTGTTTCCCAAATTGTTTCATGAAGTTTAAAAAAAATAAATGTTAGTGATTTTTTTTCTTCTGAATGTATTTGTAATTATTCTTAATCATGTAATCATCGGCCTTTAAGAAATTGTGTGCCCGAGAGTGCCAGGTTTGCTAAGGGACAGACACTTTATCTTTGAATTGAAGAGTAAGCAGCACCTACCAACTAGCTTCCCCTGTGGTGGAATATTGCTAGATGATGAATACATCTGTTCAGTTTTCATGTCTTGTAATTTCAGCACATTTTCTGTGATCGAGTTTATTATTTATTATTGTTTAAATATATATTTATGATACAAACATAATTCCAGTGGTTTTTATGGCAGTTAAAAGTTTTAGACCAAGATTCCTAAACTGAAGGAAATAAGCAACAAGTTGGAATACTTCAAAGTGAAGATAAATGAGGATAAAATACATAGCCTTTTTTTTTTTTTTTTTTTTTAAGTTAGGTAAGCTGTCCAAGATGAAACAGTAGCATTAATGCTGGAATGAAGCAAATCATCTCATAGCTCATCCCTCTAAGCTTTGGAGCTATAAGAAAATAAATCATGCCGCCCTTAAAGACCAAAAACATGCTTTTTAAAAGTGACATCTTGATTTTACTTGAAAATAGTAAACTCTCAATATGTAATACTCCCAACCTCAGTCAGTGTGAAACAGACATCATATAACGTTCTCATATGGCATTCCCTAGAGAAGTACATGAGTAGAGAATTGCTTATCAAGCTGTATCAAGATACTAAACCCCAAAATATCTGTGGCTTAAACTAACAGATTTATTTCTTGTTCATGTTTCATGTCCCTAGTGGGACAGCTCTATTCCTCCACTATTTGTCCTCACTTGGGGACTGAGACTAACCACTATTGGTTTCTCTGACAGGGGTAAAGAGATAGGTATTTATGCAGTGACTTTTAAAGCTACTAGATAGTGTCACTTCTTTTTTTTCATTGGCTGAAATAAGTCACATGCCCACACCAAACTTTAGCGATAAAAGTGAAGTGTAATCTTACCATGTGCTTGGAATGAGAACTAGATTACTGGGCACAACTATAATGATTAATACATAAGCCTTATGAGGAACAGACTTTTTTTTAAAAGATTTTATTTATTTGTCAGAGGTACAGAGAGAGAGCGCACACGAGTACATAGGCTGGGGGAGTGCAGGCAGTGGGAGAGGGAGAAGCAGGCTCCCTGCTGAGCAAGGAGCCTGATGCACGACTTGATCCTAGGACCCTGGGATCATGACCTGAGCCAAAGGCAGATGCTTAACTGACTGAGCCACCCAGGCATCCCAAACATAGAGAATTTTGTGTGGTTGATTAGTAGAATCTTTTTTTTTTTTTTTTTTTTTAAGATAGTACCTATGAAGTAATACTAATGTGATGAATTAAGGATCTTGATGCAGGTAAAAAAGGTAGATAACTGAAAATGTCTAGTAGATATTTATTTGACCAGTCAATTCGTTCATCTGGGCTTGCTTTTCCTTGTGTTTTGTTCTTTATAACTTCTTAAATATATTAAGAAGTTTTGCTTTTAACCAACTGTTGATAACATAAAAAGTGTCAACTATTATTATGTAAAACATGTTGAAAAATGGTGGTAAAGCAATGGTCTGAAAAATCACCAGGGTGGTAATTGGCATTAAGTATTTTAGTAAGGTATCACTTATTTTGTGTTACACAGACATGCCCTAGAGATTTTTTTGGAAAATGTGCCACCTGAGGCAGTACAGAGAGTAATTATATTAAAGTTCAGCAGCCTCAGTTTGATCTTCTAAAAATTTGTGAAGAGATGATTGATTCTATTTATAGATATACATACATACATGAAGAAGCTTTTTCTAGGGAAAGCTATAAACCTTTGGCTTTGAGAAACTTGTATGTGTGTATTCCTCCTTATTAGTGGTTGTAAACAGGGTCAACAGTTTCTTTACAAGGCATATTCTTTTTCAAAGATTGTAAAATACGGGGCGCCTGGGTGGCTCAGTTGGGTGGGCATCTGCCTTCGGCTCAGGTCATGATCCCAGGACTCGGGATCAGGCCCCACTTCGGGCTCCCTGCTTGGCTGGGAGTCTGCTTCTCCCTCTGCCCCTCACCCCACTCGTGCTCTCTCTCTCTCTCAAATAAATAAGTAAAATCTTTAAAAAGTATAAATAAAGATTGTAAAATACACATAATGCAAAATTTACCATTTTAACCATTTTTAAGTGTAGTTCAGGGACATTAAGTACATTCATATTGTTGTGCAACCATCACCACCATACATCTCCAGATTGTTTTTTCATCTTCTAAAATTGAAACTCTCTACTCATTAAACAATAACTCTCTATTCTCCTCTCCCCCCGGTCCCTGGCAACCACCATTGTACTTTCTGTTTTTATCGATTTCACTACTCTAGGTACTTCATATGAGTGGAATCATACAGTCTTTTTGTGACTGACCTATATCAACTATCATTTCTTCAAGGGTCATCTGTGTTGTAGCATGTGTCAGAATTTCCTTCCTTTCTAAGGTTGAATAATATTTTCTTGTATATATATACTGAATTATTTTTAATCCATCCGTCTGTGGGTTTCTTCTCCCTTTTGGCTACTGTGAATAATGCTGCTATAAACATTAGTGAGCAAATATCTAGTCAGGTCCCTGCTCTCAGTTCTTCAACATATGTATCTAGAAGTAGACTTGCTGGATCATACGGTAATTGTTAATTTTTTAATGAATTGCTATACTCTTTTCCATAGCATCTATACCATTTTACATTTCCCACCAGTGATTCCATTTTCTCCACATCCTTGCTAGCACTTGCTCCATTCCCCTTCCTTCCCTCCCTCCCGCCTGCCTGCCTGCCTGCCTTCCTTCCTTCCTTCCTTCCTTCCCTCCTTCCCTCCCTCCCTCCCTCCCTCCTTCCTTCCTTCCTTCCTTATCATTCTAATGAGGATCGTGGTGTGTCTTTTGATTATGATTTGCATTTCCCTGATAACTAGTGTTGTGTTGAACAGCTGTTCATGTGTTTATTGGCCATTCGTGTGTCTCCCTTTCAGAAACATCTGTTCAAGTCCTCTGCTCATTTTTGAATTGGGTTAGTTGTTATTTTGTTGTTGAATTTTAGTGGTTCTCTATATATTCTGGATACCTCTTGTCAGATTATGTAATTTGCAAATACTTTCTCTAGCCAATTTCTTTTTCTCACTGAATTATGTTCCACTGTATGGCTCTACCACAGTTTATCAATTCACCTATATAAGGACATCTTGGTTGCTTCCAGTTTTTGTCAGTTATGAATAATGCTGTGATAAATATTCTTATACAGATTTTTGTGTGGACATATGCTTTTAGTTCAATTGGATAAATACCTAGTAACACAATTGCTGTTAAAACCATGTTTTAGCTTTATAAGAAACCGCCAAACTGTATTCCAAAGTGGCTGTACCATTTGTGTTCCCATGAGCATGAATGAGACTCCTTGTTGCTCCACATGCTTGTCAGTATCTGGTGTTGTCAGTTTTTTGGATTTTAGCCATTCTAATAGGTGTGTAGTGGCATCTCATTGTTTGAGTTTTCAATTCCCTGATGATATATGATGTTAAACACCTTTTCATATGCTTATTGGCCACCTGTATATCATCTTTGGTGAGGTGTCTGTTCAGATCTTTTGCCTATTTTTCAACGGGGTTGTTTTCTTGTTGAATATGAAGAGTTCTTTGTATATTGTAGATACCAGTTCTTCATCAGATATGTTTTGCAAATATTTTCTTTTTTTTAAAGATTTTATTTATTTGAGAGAGAGACAGAGACAGAGACAGAGCACGAGCCGGGGAGGGAGGGGCAGAGGGAGAAGCAGACTCCCCACTGAGCAGGGAGCCCAATGTGGGACTCAGTCCCAGGATCCTGGGATCATGACCCGAGCTGAAGGCAGACACTTAACTGACTGAGCCACCCAGGCGCCCCTGTTTTGCAAATATTTTCTTCCAGTCTGTGCTTGTCTTTCCATTGTCCTAAAGCATCTTCCACAGAGCAGAAGCTTTTAATTTTAATGAAGTCCAACTCATCTATTTTTTCCTTCGTGGATTTTGCTTTTGGTGTTGTATCTAAAAACTCAGAAGCAAACCAAGGTACCTGGAGTTTTATGTTATTTTCTGGAAGGTAGATAGTTTTGCTTCTTACATTTAGGTCTATGATCCATTTTGAGTTAACTTTTGTGAAAGCTGTAAGGTCAGTGTATAAATTCGTTTTTTTGCATGTGGATATATTCCAGTTGCACTTAATGAAAGATTATCTTTTCTCCATTGGATTGCCTTTGCTCCTATCTCAAAGATCAGTTGACTATATCTGAGTAGTCTATTTCTGGGCTATTGGTTATGTTCTATTGATCTATTTGTCTGTTCTTCACCAATTCCACAGTATCTTGGTTACTGATACGTGTAGTGAGACTGAAATCAGTGTTTAATCCTCTAATTTTGTTATGTGTTGGATCTGCAGATCAAGTTGGGAAGAATTGACATCTTACTAATATTGAGTCTTCTTATCCACGAACATGGAATGTACCTTCATTTATTTAGATATTTTGTGATTTCTTTCATCAATTTTCTAGTTTTTTTTCATATAGGTCTTATATATACTTTGTTACATTTACCTCCATATATTTATTTTTTGGTGCTAATGCAAATGGTATTGTATTTTTAATATTAAATTCCAGTTAGTCATTGCTGGTGATATAAGAAAGCAGTTGGTTTTGTATATTAACATATTTCACAAATTGCTATTATAGTTACTTTTTAGTCTAGGGTTTTTTTTGTTAATTATTTGGGATTTTTTTTTTTATTTTAAAGATTTTTATTTATTTATCTGACAGAGAGAGACACAGTGAGAGAGGGAACACAAGCAGGGGGAGTAGGAGAGGGAGAAGCAGACTAACCCGGGCTCAATCCTAGGACCCTGGGATCACGACCCGAGCCGAAGGCAGATCTTAATGACTGAGTCACCCAGGTGCTCCAGAGTTTTTCTTTGTAGACGATGTTGTCCTCTGTAAACTAGGATAGTGTTATATCTTCTTTCCTAACATGCTTACTTATTATTTCATTACTTATTACCATTAGCTAAGACTTGTAGTACCAATGTTAAATAGGAGTAGCAAGAGGGGATATCCTGCCTTTACCCAGTCTTAGGAGTAGTTACTCACCATTAAGGATGTTAATTGTAGATTTCATGTATATGTTCTTTATCAGTTTTGAAGTTCCCCTTTATTCCTAGTTTGCTGACAGTTTTTAGTATGAATGGGTATTGGATCTTGTCAAATGCCTTTTTTGTGACAATGTGATCATGTGATATATATATATATTTTTTAGCTTATTGATGTACTGGATTATATTAATTGATTTTCAAATATTAATCCAGCCTTGCATACCTAGAATAAATCCCATTTGGTCATATTTTATAAAACTTTTTTTTTTTTTTTTTTGGTTGAGGTTTTTTGCATCTATGTTTATAAGAGATAATGGTCTGTAGTTTTTCCCTTTTATTTTTTTGGTGCTGGTGGTTAAGATACTGCTGGTTTCATCAAATAAGTTAAGACATGTTCCCTTCTGGAAGAGATTGTAGAGAATTAGTATCATTTCTTCTTAAATGTTTGGCAGAAGCACTGTCTGGGCCTGGTGCTTTCTTTCTTTTTTTTGGAAGGTCGTTAATTACTGATTCAATTTCTTTAATAACTGTGGGCATAGTCAGATTATTTCTTCTTGTATGAGTTTTGGTAGTTTGTGTTTTTCAAATAGTTTATTTCCTCTAAGTTATTTGTGGGCACAGAGTATTTATAATATTTTTTATTATCCCTTTGGTGTCAATAGTGATGACACTTCTTTTGTTTTTGATATTGGTAATTTTTGTCTTCTCTCTTGTTTCTTGGTTAGCCTGGCCGGAGATTTATCACTTAAAGATCAGGTTATGGTTTTGTTGATTTTTCTTTACCAATTTCCTGTTTACAGTTTCATTGATTTCTGCTGTAATTTTTATTATTTTTTTCTTCTGCTTGCCTTAGGTTTATATTGTACTTTTCTATAGTTTCTTTTGGTAGAACCTTGGATTATTGAATTTAGACTTTTTCTTTTCTTATGTATGTATTAAATGCAAAGTTTCTAAACACTGCATTTGCTGCATCCAACAGACTTTGAAAAGCTGTATTTTCATTTTCATTTAGTTCAAAATATTTTGAAATTTCTCTGAGACTTCTTTTGATAAATAATTTCTTTAGAAGTATGTTGTTTAATCTCCAAATAATAGGGGATTTTCCAGTTTTCTGTTATTGGTTTCTAGTTTAATTCCATTGTTGACTAAGAGCATACACTGTGTGATTTCTTGTTCTTTTAAATTTGTTAAGGTATGTTTTATGGCTCAGAATGTGACCTATTTTGGTGAATGTTCATGTGAGCTTAGAAGGATGTGTATGCTGCTGTTGTTGGGTGAAGTATTCTGTAAATATCAATTAAATCTACTTGATTGATGGTGCTCTTCATTTCAACTGTATCCTCACTGATGTTCTGTTGGCTGGCTCTGTCCTTTACTATTAGTATAGATCACTTGATAATAAATTTTTTTTTGAAGAAGAAGAGTGTTGAAGTCTACCAATTATAATAATGAATTTGTCTATTTCTCCTTGTAGCTCTTTCAATTTTTGCCTCACATATTTTGACATTCTCTTGTTGGGCATATATACCATAAGGGTTGTTAATGTCTTCTTGGAGAATTGACTCCTTTCTCAGAATGTAATACCCCTTTTTATTCCTGATAATTTTTAAAAAGTGATCTCTACACCCACCATGGGGCTCGAAATCATGACCCCGAGATCAAGAGTCATTTGCTCAACCAACTGAGCCAGCTAGGCGCTCCATTCCTAATAATTTTCCTTGTTGTGAAATCTAGTTTGTCTGAGATTAATATTGCTGTTATAGTTAAGATTTGATTACTGTTAGTATAGTATATCTTTCTCCATCTCTTCACCTTTAATCTGTCTGTGTCTCTGACACATACTCTCTTTCAATTGGTGTATTTAGACTATTCTTAAATTGATTATTGATAGAGTTGGTATTAATATGTACCATGTGTATATGCTCTGCTCTCTTTCTCCCCTTTTTAGGTGATTTTTGCCTTGGTTTCTGAAAGTCCTTTATATATTCTAGGTATTAGTGTTTTAACCACTTTGTAGGTTGTACTTATTATCTCTGATATTTCCTTTAGTTTGTAGTACCCTTTGTTGTTCAGAAGTTATTTTTCTTCACAGTTTGTGGGTATTGTGCTTTGTGTCTTGGTTAAGAAAACTTTTCCATCCAAATGTTATTTTAAAAACCCTTATATTTTATTTTAGTAATTTATACACAGCACAATGTGTGTGTGTGTGTGAGTCCATCTGGAATTCTTTGGTAGATGATATAACTATTTTATAACAGGATTCAAACATTTATCTTTTTTTTTTTTTTTTAAGATTTTATTTATTTATTTGACAGGGAGAGAGACAGCGAGAGAAGGAACACAAGCAGAGGGAGGGGGAGAGGGAGAAGCAGGCTTCCTGCCGAGCAGGGAGCCCGATGCGGGGCTCCATCCCAGGACCCAGGGATCATGACCTGAGCCGAAGGCAGACACAATGACTGAGCCACCCAGGCGCCCCAGGATTCAAACATTTTTCTTCCATGAAAGGCTAGCCAGTTGTTTCAGTATTACTTATTAAATAGTTCATCCTTTCACCACTAATGTAAAATTGTACTTTTATTATATAATAGATTTACAAATCCACATTATCTGTTTTTGTACTCTGATCTGTACTGTTTATTTGATCTGTGTGTCTGTGCCTGTGTTAATACCGTATTTTAATTATTGTAGCATATTAGTTGGCAAGGCAAATCTTGCCTTCTAGTTGTTTTTCAAAACATTCTTGGTTATTTTGTGAATTTTTTCTTCCTGATGAGAATTATCTAATTTTATAAAAATTCTGTTAGAATTATTATTATATTTAACTTGTAGATTAATAATTGACATCTTTACGGTAAATTTGCTTCCAATTATATACCAGACATTCTAAAATACAGCAACTCAGTTCCTTCCTTTAAGGCATTCCAAACCATTAGTTACTTTTTATTGGCTAGTATACCTCAATGATTTGACTTTCATAAACGTGAACTTTTCATATATTCATTGTGTTTTGTAATAGAATTGCTATCAGCATGACATCTATTTCTTATTCCCTTTATTTTCACCTCATTTCTATTTATTTTGATAACCTGTTAACAAACTTGGGTAGATTTGTTTCTCCCTTCCTTTACATTTTCTGTCATGCCCTCCAATTTCTTTATTATCACCTTCCAAAACCTTGCCCACATTCTCCTTCTTTCACTCCTCAGTTTCATTCCGAAGTCTGTTATATAAGCATAATTACCCTTATCCCTCTTGCACAAATCTTTCCTTCATCTGTTGGATGACACTCAAAGGATTAATTTAAGGTTTTGGCTTGAGTTGTGTCCAGAGGCACAACTGCTATTAGTCTGTGCTGTAAGTTCCACCTGGCTCAGAAGAATGGGGAAAAGGATACCTAGGAACAGGAGATTGTTAATTTTTACTCACCTGACCAGTGGAACACTTTAAGATAATATTAAGTCCTGTAGGTAAAGATTAGAAATTTTGTGATAAATCTGAATTAGAATCAAGGAACTTATTTGTGAATAGATTATAAGTTATTTTCATTGTTCTTTCTACTGAACTTAACCAGACAGAGTATTTGTAACATCCTTCCCTTTCTTTTCACTCCACATATTTTCACAGAATATTAAAATGGTCCCTTGGGGGCACCTGGGTGGCTTAGTCGGTTAAGCGTCTGCCTTCAGCTTGGGTCCTGATACCAGGGTCCTCGGATTCAGCCCCGCATTGGGCTCCCTGCTTCTTCCTTTCCCTCTGCCTGGAGCTCCCTCTGCTTGTGCTCTCTCTGTCAAATATATAAATAAAATCTTTAAAAATAAGTAAATAAAATGGTCACTTGTCCCCTCATTTTTATTTTTTCCATTAACAATTATTTCTTGCTTCTGTCTAGTGAGTACAGTATTAATGACAGTTTAAGTTTTCTCTATTGATTCAAGATCTTGAAAAGCTTCAAGATCATTAACTTGAAGGTGATTGACCCAAATGCCACCATATTTTAAGTCTGAGATAATTATTGTGACATGGAGAATGCGTATATGTTTTTATTTTAATATTTTAGTTAGAACTCTTAGTAATATTTTCTTGTGGTTTAATACTTCTCTATGGAACTAAACACTTTCTGATTTAATGTGAATTTGGATTATAATTCAATTTCTAATAAATTGACAACAGACATAATTGGTTTTAATCAAAAGGTTGAGGATTAATTGATTCCTTGATTTCTATAGGATTAGGAATTTGTCTAGAAGTTGGTCAGTTCATTTCTGGTCGTTTGAAGTTACTGGTTCAATTTTAATGTTTATAAAATCATCTTCAATTATTTGTAGGGATGTTTTTATTATCTATAGTTGGACACAAGCTACCCCAATACTCAGTTGCTTAAAACAACAACAGTCATTTGTTTTGCTCACAAATACGCATTTTGGGCAGGGTTTGTCAGGGAAGTTTGTCTCTGTTCCACTTGGTGTCTGCTGGGATGGCTCATCTTGGGCTAGAGGATCATTCACATGGCTGGCAAAGTGATGTTGGTTATTGCTTTCTCCTCATGTGGGTCTCTCTGTGGGGCACCTTGGACTTCCTCACAACATGGTAGGTGGGTTCCAAGAGTGAATATCCGAAGAAGCAATGTTCTAAGTGACAGGAAATGGAAATGGCTAGTTTTTTAAGGCCTGAGCCTGGAAATACAGATAGCCTCAGTTCTGTATTATATTGACCAGGCACTCACAGGGCTCAGATTCTGGGAATAGGGGACCTGCAGCTCTTAATCAGAGGGATGAGTGTCGAAAAAATTTGGAGCCATGTTTCAAACTGCTACAAGGGATGTGGGAATTTTATTCTCCTTAGTTGATACAGTTAGTTTGCTTCAGAGGGAGAATAGTGTTAGTACTTTGAATCAGTACTGTTTATTCTTATTCAAATACTATTTTCCATTGCAAATGGTTTCTTTTTATCTTTTCACCATTAAGACTTTTTAAAAAAAAATTTTTTTTTAAAGATTTTATTTATTTATTTGACAGAGACACAGCGAGAGAGGGAACACAAGCAGGGGGAGAGTGTGAGAGGGAGAAGCAGGCTTCCTGCGGAGCAGGGAGCCCGATGTGGGGCTCGATCCCAGGATCCTGGGATCATGACCTGAGCAGAAGGCAGACGCCTAATGACTGAGCCACCCAGACACCCCTCATCATTAAGACTTTTTGAAGAGTGTATTTTGAAGTATTAAAAACAGTATTTGCAAGATGTATATGAGGAAAATTATAAAATGCCAAAGAAGTCAAAATCCTAATAAATATATACAGACAGGAAGACTCAATATTGTTAAGACGCCAGTTCTTCCCAACTTAATTAGTAGATTCAACACAGTCTCAGTCAAAACCTCAGCAAGCTACTTTGTGGATATCAAGAAACTGATTCTAAGCTTATATAGAAAGGCAAAAGACCCCAAATACTCCGTGAAATAGTGAAGAAGAATAATAACAAAGTCAGAGGAATGGTACTGACTGACTTTAGTACACAGCTGCAGTAATCAAGACAATGTGGAATTGGTGAAGAACAGACAAATAGATCAATAGAACATAACCAATAGCCCAGAAATAGACTACTCAGATATAGTCAACTGATCTTTGAGATAGGAGCAAAGGCAATCCAATGGAGAAAAGATAATCTTTCATTAAGTGCAACTGGAATATATCCACATGCAAAAAAACGAATTTATACACTGACCTTACAGCTTTCACAAAAGTTAACTCAAAATGGATCATAGACCTAAATGTAAGAAGCAAAACTATCTACCTTCCAGAAAATAACATAAAACTCCAGGTACCTTGGTTTGCTTCTGAGTTTTTAGATACAACACCAAAAGCAAAATCCACGAAGGAAAAAATAGATGAGTTGGACTTCATTAAAATTAAAAGCTTCTGCTCTGTGGAAGATGCTTTAGGACAATGGAAAGACAAGCACAGACTGGAAGAAAATATTTGCAAAACAGGGGCGCCTGGGTGGCTCAGTCAGTTAAGTGTCTGCCTTCAGCTCGGGTCATGATCCCAGGATCCTGGGACTGAGTCCCACATTGGGCTCCCTGCTCAGTGGGGAGTCTGCTTCTCCCTCTGCCCCTCCCTCCCCGGCTCGTGCTCTGTCTCTGTCTCTGTCTCTCTCTCAAATAAATAAAATCTTTAAAAAAAAGAAAATATTTGCAAAACATATCTGATGAAGAACTGGTATCTACAATATACAAAGAACTCTTCATATTCAACAAGAAAACAACCCCGTTGAAAAATAGGCAAAAGATCTGAACAGACACCTCACCAAAGATGATATACAGGTGGCCAATAAGCATATGAAAAGGTGTTTAACATCATATATCATCAGGGAATTGAAAACTCAAACAATGAGATGCCACTACACACCTATTAGAATGGCTAAAATCCAAAAAACTGACAACACCAGATACTGACAAGCATGTGGAGCAACAAGGAGTCTCATTCATGCTCATGGGAACACAAATGGTACAGCCACTTTAGAATATAGTTTGGCGGTTTCTTACAAAACTAAACATGGTCTTAACATATGCAGTTCAGCAGTTGCGTTTGTAGGTAGTTATCGAAATGAGTTGCAAACTTATGTCCCCACAAAAACATGCATATGAATGTCATTACCAGAAATAACCTTACTGTCCATCAACAGATGAGTGGATAAACAAATGTGGTATATATTTTTTCAAAGTTTTAACTCTTTAGAGTTTTAAAGAAAAACAGATTATGAGTTATTATTACATAGCATTTCCATAAGGGATTATTAAAACAAAGTAGAACTGTACTCGATTCCACTTATTAGAATCACAGAGACTTTTTTTTTTTTTTTTTAAAGATTTTATTTATTTATTTGACAGAGAGAGAGAGAGAGTCAGTGAGCGAGGGAACACAAGCAGGGGGAGTGGGAGAGGGAGAAGCAGGCTTCCCGCGGAGCAGGGAGCCCTATCGATCCCAGCACCCTGGGATCATGACCTGAGCCAAAGGCAGACACTTAACCGACTGAGCCACCCAGGTGCCCCAGAATCACAGAGATTTATCACTAAAAGAAACTTTAGAGCAACAAGTCCTCATTTTACAAATTTACTAAGAATGAAATTGAGGTGCAGAAAGGTTAAATGATTTGCTCATAGACAGAAATAGTAGGTACTAAAACCAGAGTTAGAAATACGATCTCTTGTTTTCCATTTCCAGGATATCTCATTTTCTTATGGGAAACTTGTACAGAAAAACTAAATATAATAAATGGCTTGTTCAGTTTAATAATGGGAATTGATAATAATAATCACAGGCATCATTGTTTATCCTTTGGGCTCAGAATTAAAGTTGACTCTTAAGAAACCTGGAAATGTGAAAAGGCAGTTAAGACAATAGGTGGGTGGACAGAAAGGCAAGTTTATGAGGCAAGTAAAATTACTAATTTCTCAAAAATAGGTACCAAATAGCAAAGTTAAAATTACTACCTATTTGCTAGTGATTACATATTAATCATTTCTACATATATACTTTTAAGTGTTCAAATACATTGCCCAATAACGTAAGATTATTAATATTTTGGCAGTTTATGCCTTTGGCTATTGGGAATTGTGCTATTAGGAACATGGGCATACAAATACCTATTTGAGTCCCTGTTTTTAATTCTTTTGGGTATATAGTGAAATTGCTGAATCGTGTGGTAATTCTATGTTTAAATTTTTTAGGAAGTGCCATACTGCTTTCCATAGGGACTGCATGATTTTACATTCCCATCAGCAATGCAGTGTGTTCTGGTTGTTTATATTCCACCAACACTTATTTTTTGGATAACCATCCAAATAGGTATGAGGTCGTATCTCATTGTGGTTTTGATTTACATTTCCCTAATGATTAGTAATTTTGAGCATCGCTTTGTGTGCTGTTGGCTCCTTACAGATCTTTGGATAAATGTCATTCAAGTCCTTTTCCATCCTTTTCCCAGTTTTAATTAAGCTGTTTGGGTTTTTGGTTGTGTGACTTCCTCTTGAAATTTAAGATGTATCCCTACTGGGCCGCCTGGCTAATTTAGTCAGTAGAGTAGTGTGAATCTTGATCTTGGGGTTGAGAGTTCTAGCCCCACGTGGGGCATAGAGATTACTTAAAAAAAAAAAAAAAAGAATTATTCCTATTTACTAATTTCTAGAAGCTCTTTTACCTATTTTGGATATTGATTCTTTACTGTTTTATATTGTAAATATTTTCTCCTTGTTTGTTACCTTTTGTCTTTTATAGTATCTTTGGTTTAGAAGTTTTAATATTACATTTTCTGTCATTTTTTCCTTTATACTTTCTAAGTTTTACTTGTTTAATGTTTTTATACTCTTATATTATTAAAAAGCACTTTATTTACTGTTACCAATTTACTGATGTAACATTCTTTAAAGGCTAATCAGCAAATAGATATTTGCTATATAATTTAATCTAAAATTAACTGTGCCTTATATTTTGTAGGTGTAATTAAATGCTATGTTTGTAATTTATTCTAGATCTCTGTTGCCACCTTAACTATTTATAATCGGAGGAAAATTTTTCTCCACATCTGAGATTTGATTTTTTTAAAAATAATTGCTGTCTCCGGACGCCTGGGTGGCTTGTTGGGTTGAGTGTCTGCCTTCGGCTTGGGTCATGATCCCAGCATGGTGGGATCGAGTCCCGCATCAGGCTCCTTGCTCAGTGGGGAGCCTGCTTCTCCCTCTGCCTGTGCTTTCTCTCTCTCACTGACAAATAAATAAAAAATCTTAAAAAAAAAAAAAAATAATTGCTGTTTCTGTGATTAGGGAGCAGTTACTTAGGACATGACCTAATAAAACCTACACACACATATACATGTATACATATGCACATATTATTTGTGCTTTCTTAGGCAAAATTTTCTGTAATAAATTATATGAATATATATTTTCAAATAATAAAAATTCTTAAAAAAAATTCTATTTATGATTTCTTTGCAATCTAGCCTATCTTTAAGGTTTTTTTCTTACATAAAGTTTTAATTGTGATTTTTAACTCTTTCTGGTAGGATTGTTTTACTTAACATCTTTTGTCACTTTTTTATTATGTTGTCTTTTATATACAGCCTGATAAAAATATGTGATGATGAGGCGCCTGGGTGGCTCAGTCGGTTAAGCGTCTGCCTTCGGCTCAGGTCATGATCCCAGGGTCCTAGGATTGAGTCCCACATCGGGCTCCCTGCTCAGCAGGGATCCTGCTTCTCCCTCTGCCTCTGCCTCTCTCTCTCTCTCTATCTCTCATGAATAAATAAATAAATAAAATCTTTAAAAAAAAATATGTGATGATTTTTCATCTGTGTATTTGTTAATAAAAGTTATCTGTTTTCAGAGAGTGATATATAGCTTCATTCTTATCATTAGTTGGAGATAAATTTAAAATTTTTAAAATACGTCTTTATATATGCTTTTAAAAATTTGCTTTAGGTTATGACTAATATACAATAAGATTTTATTACACAATTTAAGAGAAAATTGTTTAAAATCAAATTCACTGTGTAGTCTGAAGTTGCAAAGTTGATGGATTATAGAGGTTTTTTTTTGTTTTTTTTTGTTTTTTTTTTAAAGATTTTATTTATTTATTTGAGAGAGAGAATGAGATAGAGACAGAGAGAGCATGAGAGGGGGGAGCATCAGAGGGAGAAGCAGACTTCCCGCTGAGCAGGGAGCCCGATGTGGGACTCGATCCCGGGACTCCAGGATCATGACCTGAGCTGAAGGCAGTCGCTTAACCAACTGAGCCACCCAGGCGCCCCGGATTATAGAGTTTTAATCTATGTAGAATAATTTGCAGTTTTGCTCTAGTACTTCTCATTAGAGGACCTCTGCAGCTTCATTTTCTTGAAATGTAGCTACATTTTCTAATATTTCCAATATTTCAAGTTCTCCTGAGTTCTCTTATCATTGCCTAATTTTTTTCTTACAATATATGGATTTGATTAAGAGTATTCAGAATGTTTTTATTGTCATGTTATTGGTCTTAATGATTTCCAGAGTAAATAGATTTTTAAAAGTGCTGATTATACTCCTTTAATGTAACAACCAACACATATATTTTAACTGTCTGTATAAATTTAAAATAATTTCCATGTAGATGTATTTTGTGTATGTTTCTGAGCAGGATGTTTAAAGTAATAAGGAATTATATTAATTCTGGGAAATAACTGACAGATATTTTTTTGGGGCGCCTGGGTGGCTTAATCGGTTAAGCGTCTGCCTTTGGCTTAGGTCAGGATCCCAGGGTCCTGGGATTGAGTCCCACATTGGGCTCCCTACTCAGCAGGGAGTCTGCTTCTCCCTCTCCCTTGCCCCTCTCCCTGCTTGTGCTCTGTCTCTCTCTCTCTCTCAAATAAGTAAAATCTTGAAAAAAAATACATATTCATAAAGCAAAAAAGCCTTTTCTATTATCAGTTGTCTTTAAACTATGCTATTAGTAGATAGATTTTCTATAAAATTGTGTACACCATAGCTGTTGAAAGTTGAACTATTACATGAAGTTTTGCATCAGGTATTAGTGTTTATGTTGTGTCAAAATTATGATGGTGGTTTTACTTCATTTAAAGAAGAAAGAACTTGGGGCATCTGGGTGGCTCAGTTGGTTAAGCATCTGCCTTTGGCTCAGGTCCTGATCCTAGGGTCCTGGGATTGCTCTCCCTCTGCCCTTTCCCCCAGCTCGTGCTCACTCTCTCTTTCTCTCATATAAATAAATAAAATCTTTAAAAGAATAAAGAAGAAAGAACTTAATACTTAAAACCAGTATTCTGTTGGTTTTGAAATTTGAGTCATGATTGTATAGGCTAACTTTTAAAAAGAGAAATCTACATAGGATGTCTTAATGTTTTGGAAATGTAAAATGTTAAACTTAACAATCAGTGACAGTACGACATTTGTTAGTATAGAGTACAGTATGTATCTGAAGTAAAAAAACAAAAAACAAAAAAACCTGTTAGCTTTAAGTAATTTCTTTGGGATGAGGGTCCGGTGATGCTAATATAAAGGAGCTAGATATGGTGCCCATTTTATTTCTGACTTAATATTTCTATTTTAGCTATTTAGACTTTCTTCAATTCTGTGAATGAGATACAGGACTAAACTAATAACATTAGTTAAAATGATCATAGAAATCATTTCTATTTCAACTACTTTTGTTTTGAAATTAGAGTGAAGAAACTTAACATTATATAATTAAATTCTGTTAATATTTACTTTTGGCCATGAAGTATATGATTGAGATTTTTTTCTTTCTGATGGCGGTCATTTAGGAATCAGCATTCTGGAAGGATTGATATAGCTTTGCATTTTTCGTCCTAGTAGTGACAAACTAGCTACTGTACACTCATGGAGTATGGTACTTGTCACTGACGGCCTGTCTGTGACAGAGAGCCTATAGACTGACATAAAGTGCAGCCTGTTGTGAACTCCTAAGTGAGTCTGCCAAAAACTCAGCAGACAGAACTAATTGGGGAGAAAAAGGATTTTTGTGCCCTCTTCTCTTTCTTTCTATTCTTTTTTGTTTTATAAGACAGATATTGTTAAAGTAGCTCATTTATTTAAGATTTGTCTGCCTCTCTTTTCTCATCGCATGGATCATTTTTTAACTTAAAGTCTTGCACTGCAGGTCGTTAAGCACTTCCACATGGAGGCTGGCACAAGACCAAGCTCAGGACACGCAACTCATAACAGTTGATGAAAGATTGGTAAGAATTTTCTATTATATGCTGTTATGATTCTGCCTTCAGGGTTCTTTTTGTACAATAGCTTTTCAGAGTGGTGTTTTTGCTTCTTCCAGGTGAGTGATTTGAATTTGAATTTCTAGATTGTATATAAATTTTAAGAGAAAATATTCATCACAAAAAGATAATTTGTGTTAAGCATTATACACAAATATTAAGTCATATGCAGATATTAAGAGATTAAAATTACAAAAGGCTTCATTTTGGGGGTGTTTATAAGTCAGAACATTTTAAATTAATGAATATGAATTAAACATTAATATGAATATAAATATAAATATAGTTTTTTATTTTCTCACTATACTCCTGTTTAAGTTGTAAGACACTAAACTTAAGTATATTGGGTTTTTATGGAACCAATTATTGTTGTTACTGTATGTATATATGTGTGTGTACACACACATTACATTTCTCCATTATGCATGAGAGATTACAACTAGCAACAAATAAATAATATTCTGTTAATCAGTAGCAGATAGAATTATGGTAACCATCACTTAAAAATTTTTTCTATGTGTGATGTTACTTTAGATGCAGTTTATTATTTATGCTTATATTGTAAAATAGCATATAAATTTTGTAATGTCTAAGACTTGTAAAAATGTGTAATAGTATAAGCGTGCTTTTTCATTTTTTATCTGGTTTACCATTATCAAATGTATGGGTGTGTTTCTTAACCACTCTTCTTCCAGTTTTACATTCTTTTATCATTCAGTTTTGACTCTGTAAGCATAATTTAAAGAATAGATCACACTTAAAGATCTAAACACTGTTTATACCACTAAAGATATAAACAGATATATAAATAGTTAAAGTAAACAGACAGACAATGGATAGGTAGTTTGGAAAACTCCGATCTTATGCTTAAAGCTGGTTGGTTTTATCTTTAAACTGTCTCTTAGATCTGCTTGCTGACATTGCCATCATCCTAGTCTAGGCTACCATCATCTTTCACCTAGATTGCTGCAGTAGTTTTTGAATTGATCTCTATAGATACTTTAATTGTCCTTTAATTCATTTTCCAAAGGATAAACAATAGTCATTAAACGCTGGTTTTTTCACTTCTTGTGTAAGATCCGTTGGTTTTCTTACTGACCTAAAAGTAAACCTTAAAATCCTTACATGGTTTTTGAGGTTTTGGATGATTAAAGTCCTCCCTTCCTCTCTAGGTTAATCTTATACCACTGTGTTTTATACACTGTGCTCCAGCCACACCAAGCCTGGAACTTGCTGTTCCTTTCCCTGCTTCAGGGCATTCACATTGCAGTTCACTCTGCCTAGATGGTTTTCACCAATCCCCTAGCTCTTATCCAGGGACCTTCTACTTATTCTTCAAAAGTTGATCAACACCATTTGCTTAGTCAAGTATAAAAATGAGACAAGTATGTGTGTAAGAGGAGGATGATTTCCATATACCATGCGTTCATTAATTAATGTACTATTTTAATTTTTCCAGTGACCCATGTTTTACACCCCAAGAGATTGCCTTCTTGTTCTAGTATTGTGGGGTTTATTCTTCACAAGATTTTCAACTTTTATAGAGTTTATTAGTAATGCTTCTAAGTTGTCTTCTTTCTAGTTTGAAGAATAAGTGAGGTAGCAATCCATGTCTCTAAACAAGGTGCTGTGAGTCATATCAGAGAGGTATACAGACTGCTTTGCGTTTTATTTTTTATCTCATTAAATCAGTTGTATACTTTCAATGAATTTTGTTGCCCTGTATAGATTTTTCCTAGCTTTGTTATGTCTTTCTTGAAGTGTATTAGTCAAAATGTCTATTCCAGCTGAAATCAATTCAAGTCTTATTTACAAATTATTCATAGTTACTGAAGAAATATTTAAACAGGTACTGAAACCCGTAGGTAATTTTCAAACATGAGTTTTATTTTTATTTATTTATTTATTTTAAAGATTTTATTTATTTATTTGACAGAGAGAGACACAGCAAGAGAAGGAACACAAGCAGGAGGAATAGGAGAGGGAGAAGCAGGCTTCCCTCTGAGCAGGGAGCCCGATGTGGGGCTTGATCCCAAGACGCTGGGATTATGACCTGAGCCGAAGGCAGCCACTTAACGACTGAGTCACCCAGGTGCCCCTCAAACATGAGTTTTAGCCATTCATTTAGGTTTATATTAAAATGCAAATATTAGATAATCAAATAGGTAACATAATGTCGATAGGGTTTTCAGGTCTTCTTATTCCCACACACTACCTACTGGGTGAAAGGTTCAGTTGATAATATATTGACAAGACAAGTGGCTGAAGGGTACTTCCAGAAATATTGAGCAACTGAAGTTGATTATATTTGCATTTTGAACAAGAATTATTCTAAAAATACATAGTAACCTCCCCCTCCCCCTGCCCCTTATCCACAGGGGATTTGTTCCAAGACCCCCAGTGGATTCCTGAAGCCACAGATAGTACCAAACCCTATATATGCTATGTTTTACCTGTGCATACATACCTATGATAAAGTTTAATTTACAAATTAGGCACAGTAAGAGATGAACAACAACAATAGTGAGATAGAATCATTATAACAATATACTCTAATAAAAGTTATGTGAATGTGGTCTCTCTTAAAATATCTTATTGGCCTGTACCCACCCTTCCTGCGATGCTGTGAGGTGAGAAAATGCCTACGTGACGGGATGAAGTCGGGAATTACGTAGGCACTGTGACATAGCGTTTGATATATTTTCAGATACATATGTTAGAAGGAGAATCATTAGCTTCCAGACCATGGTTGACTATGGGTAACTGAAACTGCAGAAAGTGAAACCGTGGATTGGGTGGTGCAGGAGTGGGGGATCTACTGTATATCAACATTAATGATAAAAATACTTCAAAATGTGAAGTAAACATAAGTATTTTAGAAGGAGATGTGGAAGCAGCATTTTAACATCATTATTATGTAACGTAAACCAATTTATTAGCTAAGAATACTATTTTAATTACTCAACACTAGGTTACTATTACATTTGTACCTGAAATTGGATAAAAGCTAGTATCTTAATTGTAAGGTAAGGGATTTGGCCATTATCATGATCTGTATTGGATATTCTTACATAATGCATTAAAATTAATATAGGTGATGCCTCTTACAGCCCAGGGCTTAAGCACGTGGACTAAACTTAGTTGGGGATAAAGTTTTGTTATTATTGGAAAATGGGTCCCAGGAATGTAAAACCAGAGGATAACTTTAGATGTTACATAGTTATATTTACTGAATCCAGTTATTTTTCATTTAAAAGATAGTTCAACTTTTTATTCAAGAGAAATTTTATGGGGAAATCCAATAAGTAATTAACTAGATAAAAGATGAACTGCTGGAGGGTGAAGGTTAGGAACATGAAGGAAGACTTGTAAGCCTTCTCCAAGACAGTCTTCTTGGGGGACTTTATAGAGTGAGAGTTAGAAAGATAATTTAATCTTCTGTCCTTTTTATTAGACTGAACAACTTGTTCTCAAACTTATGTTTAAAAAATTTCCAGTTAACTGGTTCTCATTTCTTTTGAGGCTACTCTTTATATTACTAATCAGCTCTAATTATTAGAAAGCTATTTCTTACTGAGAAATAAATAGTCTTTTCAACAAATGAAGATGGAACAGTTGTATTTCCAAATGTAAAACAAAACAAAAACCTTCATCCATACTTCGTACCATATGCAAAAACTAACTCAAAGTTTTAAATGTAAACTCATAGTTCTAAATGTAAAACTAAAAACTATAAAACTTCTAGAAGAGAATGTAGGACAAACTTTGTAATTTTGGGTTAGACATGTATTTTATTTTATTATTATTTTATAAAGATTTTATTTATTTGAGAGTGAGTGAGCGAGCAAGAGAGAGCACAAGCTGGGGGAGGGGCAGAGGGAGAGGGAGAAGCAGACTCCCCGCTGAGCAGGGAGCCCAACGTGGGGCTTAATCCTGGAACCCTGGATCATGACTCAAGTCGAAGGCAGACACTTAACCAACTAAGCCACCCAGGCGCCCCTTAGACATATATTTTATAGATACAAAGCAAAGTGTAATCCATTTTTTAAAAAACTATAAAGTTGGGGGGTGCTTGGGTGGCTCAGTCGGCTAAGTGTCTGACTCGATCTCCGTTCAGGTCTTGATGTTAGGGTCATGAGTTCGAGCCCCACATTGGGCTCCACGCTGGGTGTGGAACCTACTTTTTAAAAAAAATTAAGTTGGGTTTCCTTACAGTCAAGAGTTTCTGCTCTTTGAAAGATTGTTAAGAGAATGAAAAGACAGGGCACAGATTAGGAGAAAATATTTGCAAAACACATATCTGATAAAGGAGTTGTATCCAGAAAATCAACAACACTTACAACTAAATAATATGATATTAACTCAAATAAAAATGAGCACTTTACCCAGAAAATATTCAGATGGCAAATGAGCGTATGAAAAGATGCTCAACATCATTAGTGATTATGGAAATGAATATTAAAACTACACTGAGATACCACTGCACATTTATCTGAATGGCTTGAAAAAATTGACCATACCAAGTGCTAGCAAGGATGCAGAGCTACTGGAACTGTCATAGAGTGCTGGTGGGAATGCAAAATGACAGCCATTTTGGAATATAGTGTGGTAGTTTATTATAGAGTTAAATATATACTTACCATATAACCTAGCAGTCTCACTTCTCAGTATTTACTCAAGTGAAATGAAATCTTACGTTCACACTGAATCCTGCATGCAAGTGTTTTTAATAGCTTTATTCATAATTCCAATAACTGAAAACACTCCAGCTATACTTCAGTACCTCTATATAGTAAACTTTTACTCACCAATTAATAACAAATCTGGATGAATCTCCAGTGCGTATATTAAGTAAAAGAAACCAGACTCACAGGCTACCTACTGTATGATTCCATTTATTTGACATTCTAGAATAGGCAAAACTCTAGGGACAGAAAATTGATCACTGTCAAGGTTGGATGTAGGAAGCAGAATATACTAAAAAGGGCATTAGGAAATTTGGGAGGGTGATATAACTGTTCTGTATCTTGATTATGGTGTTGATTCTTTTTTCAAAACCCTTATTTTTGTTTTTTAGAGATTTTATTTACTTGGGAGAGAGAGAGTAAGCACAGAGGGAGAAGCAGAAGCAGCCCCCTGCTGACCAGGGAGCCCGATATGGGGCTTGATCCCAGGACCCTGGGATCATGACCTGAGCTGAAGGCAGACGCTTTATTGACTGAGCCACCCAGGGGCCCCACAAAACCCTTATTTGTATTCATTTGTTTAAAAAAACCATAGAACTGTAAGCTTTAAAGGATAAATTTTTTTTATTTATGAATTACATCTCAGTTTTTTAAAAGGGGGAAGATTGTTCCTTAATTTGGTGTTAATCTGCTTCCTTTTTTTTTTTTTTTTTAAGATTTTATTTATTTATTTGAGAGAGAGAGAGATAGTGAGAGAGAGCTCGAGCAGGGAGGAGAGAGATAGGCAGGCTCCCCGCTGAGCAGGGATCCCGATGCAGGGATGGATCCCAGGACCCTGGGATCATGACCTGAGCTGAAGGCAGATGCTTAACCGACTGAGCCACCCAGGTACCCCTAATCTGCCTTTTTTTTTTTTTAAGTTATTTATTTATTTATGAGAGAGAAAGAGAGAATGCGTGCGCATGTGAGCAGGGGGGGAAAGTAGAGGGAGCCGGAGAAGCAGGCTCCCAGCTGAGCAAGGAGCCCGATGTGGGGCTTGGTCCCAGGACCCTGGGATCATGACCTGAACTGAAGGCAAACTCTTAACCAACTGAGCCACCCAGGTGCCCCGCTAATCTGCTTCTTTATAAGTAATATCCATTGGTTCAAGGTCTGCCCTATTATAGAGGACATGACATTTTCTACATGATGGCCTTCTGTGTGTTTGAAAACAGCTCTTTGGTCATCCTAACTAAGTGGTTCTCAAAGAGTGGTCTGGGCAGGATGGAGGTGGGGGGTGGCCCAAGACCCTCGTAAGAGTCCATAAATCAGACTATTTTAGAAAATTATACAAATGTGTTGCCATTGACATTTAAGTTACAAAAGCAATTTTTTTTTAAAGATTTTATTTATTTAATTGACAGAGAGAGAGAGAGAGAGACAGCATGAGGGGAACACAAATAGGGGGAGTGGGAGAGGGAGAAGCAGGCTTCCCACCGAGCAGGAAGCCTGATGTGGGGCTCGATCCCAGGACCTTGGGATCATGACCTGAGCCGAAGGCAGTCGCTTAACCAACTGAGCCACCTAGGTGCCCCCAAAAGCAATTTTGGTACATCTGTGCTGCTATTCATTTTATTCTTCACCTTCTTGCATTCGTGATTAAAAAAAGTACAGTTTCACTTAATGTCCTTGATGAATCAGCAAAAATTATTAATTTAAAAAATTTCAGTGCTGCATAAACATCTTTTTATGTTCCGTGTAACAAAACAGAAATCATATGCATAAAACACTTTTGCTGCATACTGAAGTACCGCAGTTGTCTCAAGCAAAACACCTGTATGGTTGAGTTGCTGTTGCAAACCAAATTTAGCCACATTTTTCGTGGAACACCTTTTAAGTGAAAAAACAGTAACAGATGACAGACAAATGATGGTTATTCAATTTTCAGTACATGGCAGACATTTTCTCAAAAACTAACTTCAAGGAAGTGTTGCTAATATAAACTGCAAGATTTCAAGTGAAAATTAGAATTTTTGTAAAACTTGATTCTACCACTTAATCTGATTGAGCTTGACATCTTTCCAATACTTAAAGACTGTTCTAATAGGATTGGTGGGGTATTAATGAATGTGATTTTTAAAATATTGTGTAATGAAATATGCTAACAATTGGAAGATGTGCATACCTCTCTGAAATAGTATTTTCCATACGACCAATGTATGATATTATAAAATCATGCATGGGTAAAAGTTTCATTTAAAGTGCAAGAAAGAACAATGAATTTAATGTAACTGGTTTGAAAATATTAAGGCTATTAAAATATTGCTCCCTTTTCTAATTACATATCTGAGGATGGATTTTCTTCATTTATTGAAACCAAGACAACTTAGCACAACAGTTTGAATTCAGGAACAGATGTTAGAATTCAGCTGTCTTTTATTAAGCTAGATATTAGAGATTTTCAAAAATGCAAATCATTGCCACTCTTAGTTTTTGAAAACGTTATTTTTCATTATGTTATTTATGTAGATACATAATCGGTTTATTTTAAATTAAGTATATATTTACATTTTTCTCCATTTTAATTTCTTATATGGTAAATATCTATAGATATGTCTCATATAAATAAAACCTCATTGGAGTCTCAGTAATTTTTAAGCATATAAAGGAGTCCTGAGGCCAAAATGTTTGATAATCATTATCCTAAGTCTTCTCTTTTCTGGGTTAAACATCCCCAGGGCTTTGATTCATTTCACATGAGTTCCAGTTAATTCATCATCTTGATTACCTTCCAAGTTGACCAAATCCCTTTTAAACGTTGTTGCCAGGATTTCTTATGATACTCCAGAGGTATGGTGCAGGGTATGGCAGGGATTATTACCTCTATTCCTTTTAATCTCAGCAGTTCTAGTAAAGCAACGTAAAATTTAGGTTCTCATACTTCTTCCTTAATGTGGATTTCATGGAGAGCTAAAACCTCAGATCCTTTTTTATTTGTACTGTTATCAAGTCATGTTTCATTTCTTTCATCTTAAATATGTGCTCCTTTTATTTTTTAACTGTTATTCTTAGATTAGCTCAAACAGCATGTTCATCAAATGAAGCTTATCACATCTGACAGGCCGAATTTAATAAAATGTTTTATTCTGGGCATCAGTTGTATATTGACAACATGTTTTCTGTTTTTTTTTTTTTTTAAGACATAGAACGTAGAGGGGGTAAATCTGCCTGGCATTTTCTTTCTTTTTTTTTTTTTTTTTTAAAGATTTTATTTATTTGACAGAGAGAGACACAGCGAGAGGGGGAACACAAGCAGGGGGAGTGGGAGAGGGAGAAGCAGGCTTCCCGCGGAGCAGGGAGCCCGATGCGGGGCTCGATCCCAGGACCCTGGGACCATGACCTGAGCCGAAGGCAGACGCTTGACGACTGAGCCACCCAGGCGCCCAACCTGCCTGGCATTTTCTAATGTAAAGAATCTATTCCCTAATTTTAGAACTATATACAGTGTTGACGTACTAGAGAACAAATCTTCAGAGAATAAAATGGCATTCCCTGGATTACTGTTAATAATAATTTTTTTGTCAGAGCACATGGTAGATTTCTAATCGGTCAGTCTTAAGAATGTCTTCTCTTGTGCATAAACTGTCTTTTTCATTTACTAATAAATGAACTAGTAAAATTTTAAATATCAAAAGAGTAGATGACAGTATTTTAAAAATAATCTTGTCCATTTATGTAGAAGCACAGTGTTAAAAAAAAAAAAAAAGCTTTTTGTGGGTTGCACCAGTATCATTTCCAAATATGAAATACTTCCTAAAAATAATAAGTAAAGCTTACAAATGGTTTTTTGGCCCTTAGTTTTTGTTGCAGGAGTTGCTGTGTCATGGAGGTTGGGTGAAGAATGTCTTTGCATTTGTGCAAGAGTAACTTTTTTCTTTTATGCCACCTTAGCTTCATTTCCTTCCAGTACATTTGACGAAAACCTAAGTCCCATGAACATGTTGTCTTTCTGTATTCACTTGGACTACAAAAAGAAGTTAAATTTTCAGTACTCTTTAAAGATTTTGTGTAGGTGCTCCCCCACAAAACAACCAAAACATACATTAAACCTCCATAGGTATATTTTTGATTTGTTTTTTTGTTTGTTTTAATCATTTTTATTACCTCTTTTAAATACCAATTCCTGTTTGTCACAGTTACTTATATTAACTATATACAAAAGTAGAAAAATAACCTCATAATATGTAAGAATTTTCAATTAATAAAAAATGTGAAATGAGCTTTAATTAGTATATTCTGTAAAATTATGTTGGCTGCCATATTTTCTTCATTTTTCATTTATTCAATAAATATTGGGCACTTGTGTGTGCTAGGCATATATGTAAATTTGAATGGCTTGTTTCCTTTTAGGTGCTTATTTGTTTAAAACCTATTAAGTACCACCTATTTTAAATCTTACAAAAGTATTATGGTTATCCATTCATCCTCAGCACAAATGCATATGAAAAAGGAAACTTTATTTAGCAGTCTGTAATACAACTCAAGTTGGTTGAAGGGGAGGGATGAGTATTGTTTCTAAGCTTTTTCTTGAGAAGTTGCAATATACACTATTATTGTAATAAGATCCTAATATATATTTTGTTCATTTTATGTAGTCTGTATTTATATCTTTAAAAATAAGGTGTGCATGTAAAATAGAATCAGTGTTTTGAATGTTACCAATTTGTTATTTTACTACTTGAGGGTTTCTTCCAAAGAACAGTAACACAGCAGCAGTTAAAGCTTTGTTACTTGCTGATAATTTGCTGTATGTAATTGCTATTTGATTAAGTACATGGTATTAGTAGCACAGTCAGTCAACTGGGTGATGATACTGCTGTTTTCGAATGTCTGTTAGCAGCCGCAAGTTATTTAATAGAATTTTTTTTGTCACTTTAATAGGTTTAAAATTTTTTCATTGCTTGAACTTGCTCTAAGAAATTTGTGAAAATGAATGATGTTTTCAAGCCTTCAGAAATGAAACAATTCTTTGCTACACAAGTATTTGTTTTATTTGTTTTTGCTTCCTAACTTATTAAAAGTTTATAGCTGAAAGCTTTTATAAGTCTGCAAACTTGAAATAAAAATCAGTCATTAAGAGGTGGCCAGCACGAAAAGATAAACCTAAGTTAAAGGCTTAGATTTGCTTTGACTGCTTGCTTTTTTGGTGGGGGTGGGGGGTCAGTTTTCTTTTGGTGAGATTACTTTTGGTGCATGGCAGCGCTATCTCTGCTAGATTATTGGAAGGACTAGTGTCTGCAGTTGGGGTTATACAGCCTTCTAGCATCTCAAGTGTCTGTTTTGTCTGGACTTTCCTCACGCAGCATTCTTGTGCAAAAATTTCAAGGCTTTAGTCTGGAGCACTGGGTCAAAGGATATGTCTCTTTGAAGGGTAGACAGGAGTTTTTTATGTTTTATTCACTAAGTAGTATTTCATTTTACATCAAAGAATAGCAGTCTTTGAGAACCTTCCATGGTGGCAGTTTAGCATTTGGTTTTTTTTTTCTTTAAGACTTTCACTAAATATGGAATAATGTTTCTTCGTGTTTTTCAGTCTACAGATGCTTATTTATATTCTTGTATTTAGATAAGACTATTAAAATAAAAAGAGAAAAAGCATTGACTATAAATGTTAGTTTGCAATATAGTTTTATGTTTTAAAAACAACTATAGTTTTTTTGTTTTTTTTTTACAATGTACTTCTTTCTGTGGTTTTACACTACCCATTAGCTACTGAAAAAAATTGTTGAATAACCTTTAAAATTGTAGCGATACTGTTGCTTAAAATTCTAAAGAAGTAATGACTAATGATTCTGGAAGTGTAAATTTTATAATGAAATGGCCATTATTTAATTGGCCTTTTTTCAGGCACTATTTTGTGTGTGTGTGTGTGTGTGTGTGTGTGTGTGAGAGAGAGAGAGAGAGGGAGAGACAGAGAGAGAGAGGAGGGAAAGGGGAAGAAATACTGATTTTGGAAAATATCAAAAACTGTGAAGTAATGAAAAATGTAAAGATTCAGTATGGCTTAGAAGAAATGTTCTTCCTACACATTTGGGATAGGTTAATCAGTAAGTATATTTTGTACCAATAATATTAATCACATAAATGATTGCTTATATGTTTAGAAGGTTATTAAATTGCATTTAATATTCATATCATATGACATACATACCTAAGCATATGGTCTAATATTAAAATAGCTTATTTTTATGTTTATAGATGAAACATGCTCTTAAATTACTGAAAATTTATCTAAATAGAGTCAATTGATCATTTAAAATAGAAATATTTCTACTCTCATTAATATATTAACATATTGATTTTAAAACAACTTCAGTTAACTCTTACATTTATTATTGATTAAAACAAGTCAGATCATTTATTGTTTAGTTATTTTAAATAAAATTATATTAAGTACATAACTTTGTTGTCTGAAACACACTCCCAATTAAAATAAGTTACTTTCACATTATTATCAAATTATATAAAACTTGTACTTATTAAGTACTTACAGAGGAAATAGACATTAATAGTTTTTATATGCGGACAGGAACCATTTAATTTAAAATAGAGAATGATCTTTCTATATTAAAATTGTTTAAGGAACGAAAGATCTTTCCTCTACATTATTCAGCCATCTCTATTATCTGTGATTCTTCAGCAATTAAAGCAGATTTATTTTCCTCTTTGTTCCTACTTGGAATACTTGAACAATGCTGGAGAATTGAACTGACTGGACTGTTTTATCTTTCAAAAGCTTTAAAGTTCTATGTACCAATTAGCAAAATACAGTAAAGGTTTAAACTGTTAATAGCCACAACATCTTTAATGCATAGATCTGTAGTATGCTAGGGCTGTATAACAGTTCTCCATTGTATGTCTCTTTTAAGGAGAGTAACTGTGTCAGTTCTTTTCTTGCTTTACTACCTGCTGTGTATGGAAATTGTGTGTAGTACTTGACACTTGCTTTCACGAATTTAAAATTCTTGCATGTTATTATGTAGGAGCTTTGGCTCTCAAAGTAGAATTGATAATATTTTACTTGTTTGGATTTTGATTAAGATTTCTTGGTCATATTTTAGAGATTATACAGTTTATATATGAAAATACATTATCTGTTTTTCTTTAATGAATTCAAGGTACATAAGCTGTATGTTATCTCCTTGGAAATTGCTTGTCTAATTTTATTCATTTGACTGAATATAATTGGGAGGACTCATCAGTGTTTATATCAAAATATGTAGATACATGATTTATACTGTGTTTGAATATAGGTGGCTTTTTTGATTGTTGGCTTATTTGGTAGTAGAAAGAGTATTTTGTTTTTAGAGTTACTGCTTTTTTAATTGTCCAGCTTACTTGGATAATTTCAAAATTCAAGAATTCATCCAAATATCTGCTTCAAACTTGTTAAAGCCTGATGTTCATCAAATTACAGTAAGTTCTTAAAGAATGCAGAGGTGAGAGGAAGTGAAGAAAATGGGAATAACATCTTTTGGTGGCAGTTACTTTTTTCTTTCATCGCATGTGTCTCAGGGAATAGAATTAGAGCAAAGGAGAATGCAGACCTCAGAATTTGAGACTAGCAAACTATTCTGTTTCTGTGTTCAGGCTTTTTAATTTTATATGATTTAGTCTGTGCTAATTCTAACTCTTTAAAATACCACTTGCAAGCTTGCAAATATCATTCATGTTTTACAAGATGAGGAAGTTTAAAAAAGGGTAGTGATATGGAACCCTTACTGTATGCAGTGTACTGTCCTCACAAAACTCTGCTTCTTCATAAAGCATACTTTTCAAGAGTGTATGAATAGGCTTTTTGTTCCATTCCTGTTTCATGTTTAATACTTCTTTCAGCTTTGAGTATATTGCATATTAGTAATTGAGTAGGTTTTTTTAATTTTAAAGCTTCCACTAAAATAGGTATAAAAAATGATCTTGGCAACACATAGGACATATGTTGGGCTGAGAACGTTAATGTAATTTCGAGAACCGAGGATCTGATTAGTGTACAGATTTGCATCTATTACAGTGATTACTAAGCATATATTGTTATAATTAAAATCTGTCAATTAAAAAGATTTTTAGACCTAATTGAGTAGTTTGAGATTTGACATCCAAGAAATTAAAATAAGGTTCCTAATTTAGTAAACATCATAATGTATTAAATGGCTGAGGTGGCCTGTGCCTAGAGTGTTTAGAGAGTAAAGCTATTCTAGGGCTAGGAGTTTTCTTTTTATTTATTTATTTATTTATTTATCTATTTATTTATTTATTAGAGAGGGAGGCAGAGGGAGGGTCACAGGGAGAGGGAGAGAGAGAATCTTAAGTAGGCTACACCTCCAGCACAGAGTCCCATGTGGGGCTCGATCTCACAACCCTGAGATCATGACTTGAGCCGAAATCAAGAGTTGGGCGCTTAACCAACTGAGCCATACAGGCACCCCTAGGGCTAGGAATTTTTTCTTTCTTTTTTTTTTTTTCAGGAATTTTCAACTATGACAGTCTGTAATTGTTTGTGATGATCCTGCAAGGGATTTTTTTTTTTTATTTGTCTCTTATTTTTAGCATAAAATCTTAACTGTGCTTTTTCATTTGTTTATTCCATTTTTTGAACATATATGTATTTGTGTATATGTGTGTGTGTGTGTGTGTATGTATATGGCACCATTATTGAGCACCTATATATATTATTTGAGCATATAGCTATAAATATGGAACAACATTGTTGCCCTTAAAGCTTATATTTCATGTGTAAGCATATGCCAACTTTCTAAATAATTAAGAAACTTCCATAGATTAATGAATGTTACAGAAAAAGAGCAAGGTGATGGGATAGAGAGTAACTGGGGGGGTTTGGGTAGAATAGGGGTTATTTATAGGGCAATCAAAGCAAGCCATTTTGAGAAGGTACGGTATTTGAACTAAGATCTGAATGATGAGAAGGAGTTAGCTATGTGAGAATCCAAGAAGAACATACCCGGCAGAGGAAGAAGCTCACTCCAAAGTGTAAACCAGCTGGTAGTAGTCAAGAGAGAAAGCTGTGACATAATGAAAAGGGGGAGATTAAACAAAATGAGGTCAAAGAGGTAGGCAGGGATTGGATCAGTACAATTTTTAGGTTGGTGGTAAGAAGTTTGAATTTTTATCTTAATTATAATGGGAAGCCATTTTAGGGTTTTAAGTAGGAAAGTGATTTGATCTGATTTACTGGTCAAAAAAGCATGAGAATTACTTAGCTGTTAATGGTTAAAGATCACGTCAAAGAAGCTCAAAGGAAGTGGTTCATTTATTGCCATTTTTATTTACTCCTATGCCTTTTTTTTTTACATTCATGAAATAATTTTTATAGTTTTCATAAAGTTTCCTACATGAAGTTTTCTACAAGTGATTGAATTTTTAACAGCCATTTTAAAAGATCCTGGTTTTTGTCTTTGCATTTTAGATTTTCTTACATATGGTATAACAATTCAGTGATTCTTCCTATTAAAGAATCTTCTGAATTTGAAATGTTTTTTGTTAAAGATCATATTGGGACCTGAAATAATAAATTTATCTCCTTCCTCTAATTCTCCACTCTCTCTGGCCTGCCCACACTCTCTCCCCGCCCAGTCCCCCCAAAAAAGGGGGAAAAAGTGGAGATCTGTCGTCACTGTGAAGGAAGATAAATTAACTGAGCTGCTGTCCACCAAGTAGGTGCTGACAAAGCTCCACATACATTTAAGCTTCTGTACCTTGCTTCAGCTGGTGGTGTGGGCCAATGGTGATGGTTGTCTGTCTTCATCTTAACTTTGACTCTGCTTCTCTCTCTCTGTGCCATTCCTTTCTCCCTCTTTCTCTCTGCTTTTTGAGATTTGTCTTTCTATCCAGTGTTTGTATAGCTATTTCCCTCTGTCTTTGTGACTCTGTTCATTTTTCTGACTCTGAAGCTGGCAGTCATCTCTCTGACTGTGTTTCCCCTTCACCCCTGTCATTTTCCCATTTCAGCAACTGGCTATAAAGAAATATGGCTTTGGACATTATCATTCTTTTCTTTTTTCCACTCCTTTATGTCTCTTCTACTCTTCTTCTTTTTCCTCCCTTTCTCTCCTCTATTCCACATTTCTGTTACTTTTGTCCTTTTTCTTCTTACTTCTTCTTTCTTCTTTCCTTCTCCTAAAATCCTGGGAGAGCTAAATCAGACCTAGAGAGGAAAGACAGAGATGGCCCTACCCTCTAATAGCTTTTCTTCTCTCATTGCCTTAATTCCCCCTTTGGGAATGTATAGGACTTTTGAAGACATTTACGAACTGGAAAAAGAAACGCCATGATGTGTACATTATATTATTTGAAATTTTCACCCTAGTGAGAGACTTTGGGACACTGGAAAGACTGTGGACTGATTTATAGATACAACATTAGATCTTTAAATCCGTTCTTTTAGCTGTAAGACTTTGAGCAAGTTATTTAACTTCCTTGTCCTCATCTTACAAAATTAAAACACGTTTTCAGATTTGTTTTGGAAGTTAATTGAGAATATCTACATTAAACAAGAGGAGATACAATATCTTATTTATTTCATCAATCAATAAAAGCTCTTTTCCTCCCTCTTTTCCCTCCTATGTGGAGTCATTCGTGTGAAGAGAGAAACAAACTGGAATTATGATTGTTACCGTAACTGAATTTGAAGTAACTGAGATATTCTGTCACATTTCTGCTCAGACACTGAGTGCTAGGGGATCTTGGAGCAAAATATTGACCTCAGTTACAGTGGTCTTAGGTTAATATATCAGTTGTGTTCATTTGTCTATGTATGTGTGTGTGTATTTAATAATTTTTGTTATGTAACTTGCCTTTTTCTAACAGCCTATGGCATTTTACTAAATCATCTTTGATATTACTGTCTCATTAACATAGTTTCTGACAATCAGTTGTGTAGATGTATTGATATATAATTATCGTTTCAATGAGAAATTTCTTTAGTCATTTATAACCTATTTTTAATGGGAATTTTAAACTGTATTACTCCAAAGAAGTTTCTGAAGGCCTTATTCATTTTATTATACATTATATTCAGTCATTAAACTGTATGTAGTTTAAAAACTTTACTAATTTTAACAGTAAAATATACACATTGTAGAAATATTAACCTGGAAATGTAAAAGTACAAAGAAAATGAAAATCATCTTTAATTTCAGTCTTGGTGATATTACTTCATTTTTATATGAATATTTAAGCGCACCAACATCCAGCATATTTATATGTAACACAAATCGTGCTTTATAGTTTGATATCCTGTTTTTTCATTTTATTTACATTATATTGTGAATATCTTTAAAATTATTCAAAGGTATAATTGTAAATGGATATATAGTCTCCCATTGTATGGCTATACCATAATAACATCTATTGTTATACTTCCCATTATTTAAAATTTTTCACCATTATACACAATGCTAGAATGAACAACTTCATACCTAAGTCTAATCTTCTATAACATCTTTATTTTAGGATTGATTCTTTGAGTGGGATTACTAAATCAAAGGGGTTAGTATTAATATTTCAAATATTTTTTGATACCTAAAGATAATTGTTACAGAATACTTCTAGAGGTTTTTACTAATTATATAATTATATTTATATATTTATTATAACTATATAATATATAATATATATTTATTATAACTATATAATATATATATTTATTATAACTATATAATTTTAGGGTTATGCTTCTTCATAGCATGTGCTGTTTTCTTAGCATACATGGTCCAGTTCTATGGATGCCTTTCAGACTCTAGCACATGAATATAACAGATTCTACCTAATATGTCTAAGAATTAGAAAACAATAAAAACACATAATACTTAAATGCATTGAAAATACTTCAGAGTTTAGTACATCCTGAGGATCAACATTATGAAGTTAGCTATCATTGTACTATCAGTTTCTGGATATGCAGGTTGATGAAATTTTTATCATAAATATATATAAAATGCATAGCAGTTAGTACTATTGCTATTACTATTATAATACATATTAACAGAGTTGTTATATATGAAACATTCTCCCTATCTTACATGTCAGTCTATATTCTTTCTCATTCTTGTTCCAGCACCTTTCCAGAACAGTGCAGGGTGATCATCCTTAAAAATGTCTATAGTATTTCTCTTTGTCATTTATTTGGTGAACTACATTATTATTGATTTCTAATTTAATTTAACTTTGTTGTAGTCAAAAACACACTCTGAATTCAGTTTTGAAATTTCTCAAGACTTTTTTTTATGGCTCAAAATGTGGCTTACTTTGATGAATGTTCCATGTATACTTGGAAAGAATGTACATTTTCTAGTTTTGGGGTTTGGTGTTCTGTTTCAAATTTCAATTGAGTTTTAAGTTGGGCTAATAGTGTTCAGATTTTCTTCATCCTTCCTAATAATTTTGTCTCTATCTTCTGTCAGTTACTGAGAGTAGTGTTAACATTTCAGCCTATAATTTGTGTTTCTTATGTTGGTCATTTTTTTGCTTCACTTATTTTGAAGCTCTACTATTAGATGCATAAACATTGAAGAGTGTTATGTGTGCTTGATGAATTGATGTTTTTATCCCTTATGTAACGTCCCTCTTTTTCTGGTGCTAATCCTTATTCTGGAGTCTGCTTTGATGATATTAATATAATTGCTCTTGTTTTCTTACTTTTGCATGGTGCATCATATTTCACCCCTTTACTTTTTTTTTTTTTTTTTAAAGATTTTATTTATTTATTTGAGACAGAGAGAATGAGAGAGAGAGAGCACATGAGAGGGGTGAGGGTCATAGGGAGAAGCAGGCTCCCTGCCGAGCAGGGAGCCCGATGCGGGACTCGATCCAGGGACTCCAGGATCATGACCTGAGCCGAAGGCAGTCGCTTAACCAACTGAGCCACCCAGGCGCCCCTCACCCCTTTACTTTTAACCTATTTGTGAGCTTATATATATTTTTTAAGATTTTATTTATTTATTTGACAGACACAACGAGAGAGGGAACACAAGCAGGGGGAGCAGAGTGGGAGAGGGAGAAGCAGGCTTCCCACTGAGCAGGGAGCCTGATGCGGGGCTCAATCCCAGGACCCTGGGATCATGACTTGAGCCGAAGGCAGACGCTTAACAACTAAGCCACCCAGGCGCCCCTGTGAGTTTATACTTAAAGTTTGTCGTTTGCACATGTAGGGATGCCAGGGTGGCTCAGTTGGTTAAGCATCTGCCTTGGGCTCAGGTCATGATCTTGGAGTCCTGGGATTGAACCCTGAGTTGGGTTCCCTGCTCAGTGGGGAGTCTGCTTCTCCCTCTGCTCCTCCCCACCACTTGTGCTCTCTCTCTCTCAAATAAATAAATAAAATCTTTAAAAATAAATAAAGATAAGTTTGTCACTTGCATATGTATATATTTGGCTCTTGCTTTTATTTTACCTAGCTTGACAATCTCTGCCTTTTAATTCTCATGTGATTTCTCTTTTTCTTTCTTTTGGGGGGGGGCAACTTCACCCATTTCTTTCTCTCGTCTCCATCTCTGACAATCACCAGTGACCATTTTACTTCTTCCTTTCCTATTAGGATGCCTTTTTCTTGCCTAATTGCTCTGGCTAGGACTTTCAATACTATGTTGAACAGAAATGGCAAGAGGGGGCATCCTTGTCATGTTTCTGATCTTAAAGGAAAAGCTTTCAGCTTTCTACCATTGAGTATGATGTTAGCTGTGGGCTTATTACATGGCTTTTATTATGTTGAGATACATTCTCTCTATACTCACTTGTTGAGAGTTTTTAAATGCTTTTTTTTGCATCTATTGAGTTGATCATACAACTTTTATCCTTCATTTTGTTAATGTAGTATATCTCTGTCACTGTGTAATCTCTGCCTTTTAATTCTCATCTGATTCCCCCCCTTCCCTTTTGCCTTTATATTTTAGATTGAATACATTTTTAGAAACCTATTCTATCTCCTCTGTCAATGTTTTATCTGTACCTCTATTTTTTTTAGTGGTTCCTTTAGGAATTACAGTATGCATTCTCTTTTTTCTTTTTTTTTAAAAGATTTTATTTATTTATTTGAGAGAGAATGAGAGAGAACATGAGCGGGGAGAGGGTCAGAGGGAGAAGCAGACACCCCGCTGAGCAGGGAGCCTGATGTGGTACTCGATCCCGGGACTCCGGGATCATGACCTGAGCCGAAGGCAGTCGCTTAACCAACTGAGCCACCCAGGTGCCCCAGAGTATGCATTCTTATAAGTTTTTACATTCTGCATGAACTAGTAATATGTCACTTTACATGTAACATAACCTTGAAACATTGCTTTCATCTGTTACACTAGCCCTTTGTGTTAATGTTGATATACATCTTATTTCCAAATATGTTACAGGCCTCATAGTAAATTATTAATATTGCTTTAAACAATCAGTTATCTCTTTTTCTTTTTTTAGTTTTTTTATTTATTTATTTTTGAGAGAGAGAGAATGACTGAGAGAGAGAGAATGAGAGGGGTGAGGGTCAGAGGGAGAAGCAGACTCCCTGCTAAGCAGGGAGCCGATGCAGGACTCGATCCTGGGACTCCAGGATCATGACCTGAGTCGAAGGCAGTCGCTTAACCAACTGAGCCACCCAGGCGCCCCAACAATCAGTTAATTTTTTTTTTAAAAGATTTTATTTATTTATTTATTTGAGAGAAAGAGAGAGAGACAGAGAAACAGCATGAGAGGGGAGAGGGTCAGAGGGAGAAGCAGGCTCCCCGCTCAGCCGGGAGCCCGATGTGGGACTCGATCCCAGGACTCCGGGATCATGACCTGAGCCGAAGGCAGTTGCTTAACCAACTGAGCCACCCAGGCGCCCAACAATCAGTTATCTTTAAAGAAACTAAGAAACAAGGAGAAAAATCTTTTTTTTTTTTTTTTTTTTAAGATTTTATTTATTTATTTGACAGACAGCGAGAGAGGGAACACAAGCAGCAGGGAGTGGGAGAGGGAGAAGCAGGCTTCCCACGGAGCAGGGAGCCTGATGTGGGGCTCGATCCCAGGGCCCTGGGATCGTGACCTGAGCCAAAGGCAGACGCTTAAAGACTGAGCCACCCAGGCACCCCAAGGAGAAAAATCTTATATATTTACCCACTAATTTACCATTTTTGGTGTTCTTCATTCCTCCATATAGATACAGATTTCCATCTGGTATCTCTTTCAGTCTGAAGAACTTCATTTTAACACTTCTTGTAGTGCGGATCTATTGGGACAAAATCTCTTAGCACTGTGTATCTGGAAATGCTTTTATTTTGCCTCTGCTTTTGGAAGACGTTGCTCAGGCTGCCATAACAAAATAGCGTAGACTGAGTGGTATATATAACAGAAATTTATTTTCTCATAGTTCTGGAGGCTAGAAGTCTAACATCCAAATGCCAGCATGGTTGCTTTCTGGTTAGGACAATTTCCAAAGCTTGTAGATGGCTGCCTTCTCACCTTGTCCTCACATGGCGGAGGTGGGGGGGGGGCAGGGAGAGAACAAGAGAGAGAATGCAAGTGAATGTGAGCATGTAGGTGGGTGTGAGCAAACAAGTGCTCAGGTTTCTTATATAGGTACTAATCTCATTATAAAGACCCGACATCATAACTCATCTAACCCAAGTTACTTCCCAAAGGCCCATCATGTCTCCAAATGCCATCATATTTGGGGTTAAGCCTTTAATACGTGAATTTATGGGGCAAGGGGACACTGAATGTTATGGACATTCTGTCCATAACAACCTTCTCATTGGATATAGGTTAAGGTTTCTATTTTAACACTTTTAACACTTTAAAGATGCCATTCCATTTGTTTTTTTTTTTCATTGTGGTAAATATACATAACATTTTAGCCATTTTTAAGTGTACAATTCAGTGGCACCAGTATCTATTACCAGAACTTTTCATGATCCCAAACAGAAACTCTGGACCCATTAAATAATAACTCCCCATGACCCACTTCCCCACATCTCTGGTAACCTTTATTATACTATCTGTCTCTATGAGTTGGCCTATCATTGGTTCCTCTTACGAATAGAATCATACAGTATTTGTCAAAGGGGAGAATGGTCTGCAGGGAGTGGGAGAGGGACGCTGGGTCTCACACTCTGGAAGGTACCCAAAGTCCCCTTTCTGCTTTTGTGTTCTCCGTTCACTATTAATAAACTTTGAAGTAAAACTGGTCTTGGTACTCATGTTGAAAATCAGTTGACCATATATGCAACAGTTTATTTTGGGGGCTGTCTGTTCTCTTTCATTGGCCTGTATCTGTCCTTGTACCAGTACCACACTATTTCAAATACTATAGCTTTGTAATAAGTTTTGAAATCAAAACGTTTTCATCCTCCAACTTTTTTTCAAGATTGTTTTGAAGCAGAATTTCCATATGAATTTTGTGATGAATTTTTCTGTTTCTGCAGAAAACATCACTGAGATTTTGATAGAGTTTGCATTGAATCTGTAGATTGATTTGAGTAATGCTATCATCTGAGTATTAAGACTTCTAATCCATGAACACGGCATGTCTTTCCATTTATTTTTGTCTTCTTTAATTTAAGCAGTGTTTTGTACTTTTCAGTGTACATGTCTTTCACCTTCTTGGTTAAGTTTATTCCCAGGTATTTTATTCTTTTTGATACTATTGTAAATGGAATCGTTTTAATTTTCTTTTCATATTGTTTATTGGTAGCATTTAGAAACACAACTAGGTTTTGTGTATTTTTTTTATCCTGCCACTTTGCTGAACTTGTATGTTAGCTCTAACAGATTTTGTGGGTGTATATGGAGTCCTATAAATCTGTGAACAGAGATAATTTTACTTCATTTCTATTTTGGATATCTTTTATCTTGCCTGATTGCTCCTCTTCAGAATTCTGCTTCACAAATGTTTGTTACCTCACCAGCCCTGAACTCTGATTACCTTCTCTGCTTTGAGACTACTATGTTCTGCTTGGGCCTCACAATGGTCTGCAGTGTACTTCTAGGCATAACGCTGAGACAGTTAAGGACTACATCATGAATTCTTCCTTCAGGGATTACAGTATGATTCTGCCTACTATCCAGTTGTCCAATATCTGAAAATAGTTGCTTAAAATAACTTTCCCAGTTTTATATGGCAAGAGCAAGTCTGGTAACAGTACTACATTGTGACAATTCTTTTACAATGATGGCTGTGTTAATGAATCTTTTCCTTTTTTTTTAACCTACCTTTAACAATTTGTTCAGTTACTGATTCTCTCAATTCTTTCTATAAAACATACTTACTGACACCTTAACACACTACATACCATGGCTTAATTTAGGTTTCATTTTAATATACTACGAGACTTCAGCTCTCAGTAATTGAGTCATATGCTTATCAAGACTCAGTTGTGTTTGTTTCCACAAGTTTCTATGCCAGTCTTACTTGAAATTGTAATTACATAATTTAATTGAATACTATGATCTGATTGCTATATAGGGAACAAAGAAGTTCTGTTGAATACTTTGAAAAGACAATAATGATGAATTTCTAATAAACAATTTGTCAAATTAGGTGGAGGCGAAACAATTATAAAAGATTGTCATGTAAAAGGAAATCACAAAATTCCAAACAGATTTTGGACCCATAGTGTTTCATAAATGTCTTTATATTCTAACTTCACATTTAAGAAACCAAACTATAAATTGTAGGTGACATATTTTCTTGGTAGCCTGTGGAAGAAACGACACTTGGAATTTAATCACTGGATCTATACTCAAAAGTACTGGCCCTATTATCAGTTTATTAAAAGAACGTATATGTATGCTTTTTGAGTTACAATACAATGTTTAAGGGTGAATGTATATGTAGGCACACGCATGCACATGTGCATGTATGTATTTACTTACTTAGGGGTCCCCTATTGTCACTAATATTGTCAGTTGACTGACTGTCATTTCCTAAGTCAAAAAGGAGACTTCTGTTGGCTACTTTCACTTTTATTCTTACACTAAATAAGTTTCTTAGGTAAAGAGGATTACTAAATCGTTATTATGTTGGGGAAGAAGAATTTATTCTGCCCTTCAAGGTCCTTCTAGATGAACTAAGAATCAAGTTGACACGAGACAGATTAACAGGAGAAAATCAAATTTAATAGGGTGTATATGGCAAGTCACATAGACATGGAATTCCAAAGACAGTTGAGCAATATGATGCTTATATGAGCTAAGGAGAGGGGTAGGAGTGAGGATACGAAGGGGAGAAAGACCATTAGCGGGAAAGTAAGAAGAGATGTTTTAAAAAAACCCCAAAAGTTGCCTCATTATATAGATAAGTTTCTTAGGTAAAGAGGAATCTGTTAATAGCTCTCTTTCTGGTACAGGCAGGCAGTTAAGGGGGAGGTAAAGAGCTTTTCCTAAATCTGCTGAGTTTTGATTGCTTTTAATTCAAAATAATGTTCATGCCAAATTGGCCCATCTTGAGTTGGCCTCCCGTTGGTCACTACAATTACAAAAAGATTGTATATTTGTATGATGTTCCAGAGTTATATTTGGGGCAGTTAATTAGATTTTAGGTGAGTGTTACCTTCTCATTCTGGTTTCTTCTGGTAGCTGCTCTTATAAGGTAACATAACATCATTTGGGTTAATTTTGAGGAAATTTTGCTAATTTTTTGCTTTGTTTTTATGAGTCAGACACCAAACTCATCCTCTCCTTTATAGTTTTGTGTGAAAACACACACTAAATAAATTCAAACCAATTAATATATACCTGTGTTTCTGTGTCTTGAGAGAATAAGTGGAAGTTGGCCTACCTTGTTCGTGGCAATATAAAATTTGACCACAGTTTTGGAAAGCAATTTGGTAACATTTCAGGGACCATGAAAATTCATATAACCTTTGACTTCATCAATTCCACCTTCAGTGACAATTAAAGAAATTAGTTTACTGGGATTTTCATTGCAGTATACTTGAAAGGCAATAATAATGAAACAATTTGATTTTTCAGTAATGAGGAATTGTTGCTGATTGATTTATCATAGCCACTAACTCAGGAAATAAATGGTTGAGTCCCGATACACTGCCTCAGCCAACTGCTCTGTCCCAGGGATTCCTGAGGGGGCTGGACAAATCAGAAGAAGCATTGCTTCTGGCTGGGTTCGCCAGCACTATTACTGAACAAACTCGTTGCAAGAGAAGCCAGTAACTCAAGAGACAAGGGTTTGGAAAAGATAAAGGGAGAAATTTAATTCAGGTGCCAGCAGCCTTTGGAATTGGCAGGCCCAAGCCTTAACCGCCTACCTCTTTGCTGGCAAAATGGATACCTAGAGTTTTATAGGGAGAGTTTGGGGGGGGGCTTCCCTACAAGAAAGCAAGCAGAGAGTGTATGATCGTGGGTAGCAGTCAGTATGTGTTTAGCCCATGATCCTATATGGGCTGGGAAGGGGATGTGTGGGGTGTGGTCTTCTAGGTATTCCTTTTGCTATCTGGGCTTTTCTGGTCTGGTGGTTGGAATGTTCTAGTCATTACAAAATGTCTTTGTCAATGCCTCAAAAAAGTGCAATAAGAAATAAGCACAATGGGTTTTAGTTAGAAAATGAGTTAAGTGGTCTTGTCTATTTCTGGTTAACTATTGATGCCTATAGTTTAGCAAGAGGGCTGACTGACAAAATTGGCTAAGACATTGTGACATATCAACTTAACAGATTTTTAATGAGGCCATTAAAACAAATATGAACACCGGGTAACTACATGTTTAAAAAGGTAGTGATGTGATACTTAAAAATAACCAGTGCTAAGTATTACAACTCTCTAAAATGGATATGTATATAGATAATTATTGATAGGTAAAACAAGAAAACAGTTGCTAGGGTTTTAAGTATATGGATATATTTTTATAAATTTCTCATTAATACTGTTACAGTGTTCACCAGTATCTTTAAAATCGTAAGTATCCTGAAGGAATCATCTTCTGTGTCCCTCTTTGGTCAGGTATTTTCTGATATTTTTCACCTTTAAAACCTGATTTAATCCTTCCAAACAGTGCTACGACACAGGCTCTGTGATACAGTTTTTCAAGTAGGAAACTGACATGCAGAGAGTTTAAACAGCGTGTCAGTACTGCACAGGTAGCAGATGGTGGCTGGGGTTCCTCCAGATTTATCTGAATTATACTTCCTTGCTCTTAACCAATATTGTATTTCACAGTATGATTATTTAGTTATTTCTCCCACACATCACCTCCAGCATGGGTGCACAAATTGTAAACTTACTTATTCAGGAATAAAGTTTTGTCTTTATATGCTCTGCAGCCCCTGGCTTAATTAACTTGACATAGTAGGATCTTTGATTTGGAGTTGAAACAAATAAAGGTAAATTATATCTTATTCTTTCAATTCCATGAATGTCATAGGCTTACCAGTGTGTTTTAATACTTAACCAATTTAAGATATATTTTACTCAGTGTTTTTGATGTGTACAACAAATGAGACATTCAGCTCTTTTTAAAAAGCTACATTTTTCTCTCCAGACTTGAAGCAACTTACTGACTCTTAATTACAAAACCCTTTGTTGTATTTTGATTACTAACTCAGTTTTCAAGGAAGATAGATTTTCTGCATCTTAACACCAGCTTCCTATTATTTATTCACCCTGTCCTTTTTAAAAGTTCAGTATTAATTTTCATGAAAATAGAGATGATATTTGTACTGTTTTGAGCATTGTGTCCAGTACCTAATGCTGAAAACTATGTTGAGTAAATGAGATACATTCTTTTATTGTCTAAGATAAGCACTCTACATATATTAGTCATCATTTTACCTCGCTTAGTTGATTTTATAGATGGTGAATTAAGAAAAGTTTATTAATTTGCCCACAGTTGTGGGTTGGGATTCTTCTAACCCAGTTTGACTCAGCCCTTTGCTTTTAACCATTGCTCCTGCTCAGAAGGATCTAGGAGTAATGAAGATAGTTGAGATTGAGAAACTGTCTCTAATTCTTAGTTTTTCGCTTGTTTTATGATTTGCAGTCATTTGCATGTTACTATTTCTATCTTAACATTTTATTTAAAACTTAACTTTTGGTTTCATGATAGCCTTGCCCAGTATGAAAAATGTAATGTTACATTCCAACACTTGTTTCATCACCTGGTTGGATTCCCACATCAGTGTATTTTTGCAATTTTTATTTGTATCTGAATTTTTATGGCCACTGACTTTTTAGAAGTGCTTAAAGTTCTTCCGTGATAAGTAAATACATTTGGTTATGCTGTCAACCTTAAAATTTTCAAACTGTAAAATTTATTTTGTAAAATGTCCTTCATTATTTATGAGACCATTGAATGAGTTTCTTGTGCTAAGTATCTGTAGGGTGCTTGAAAGGAAGTTTTTATTACAGATCTAAAATTGTTTTCATTTTAAAATCTTTCATGATTGAAGTAGAATATAAATGCAATCTTCAAATTTAGATCAATTTTAGCCCTGGATTAAATTTTAAATACATAATTGGTAACTAAAAGCTTGCAGTAGAACAAGTTTCTGTAACAGTATTTGTACTTAATGTTCCAGTATGTGCTCTATTAAAACTTTTCAACATTGATCCATACGTGCAGTTTAGTGAATTTATTACCAAAAAGCCTGGTTAAAATTTTGGCTCTTCTGGATGTACTGGGAGATCTATCAAAAATTCCCCGAAGTGGTGAAAACCTTTTTCATTTATTTCTCTTTATGACAAGTGTAAACTATTAAGGTTAAGTGGGTGGGGCAACTGGAAGTAATTACTAAGGCCAGTGGCATTTTTGTGGTTTAATAAAGGCAGAAGCTAATTATTCAGTTTTTATTTAAGTGAAATGGTGCCAAAAAGGAGGTTCCTGCAGAGCAGCTGCACTCCTTCAGTGTTACCCTAATTTACCAAAGACACAACTGTCACAAACAAAACTTTTAAACTTGATATATAGCCACAAAAGTAAGGAGGCTTTTGTTTGGAGTGCATGCAGAAGAACTCCTTTATACAAATCAACCGGCAGATGACGGACAATGATGAAAATTTGATTCTTTGAAGTCATAATAGTCATTGAAATGTGTGAAATTCTGGTATTGAAAAGAGAGCGACCAGCAAGACTCTAAATCCTGGGTGGTTGCAAGAAGCTTGCTGGGAGGTTTTTCTGCATTTTGACACCAACTTCCCATTGCTTGTTCCCTGCTTCCTTTGTTAAAAAAAAAAAAAAGTTGAATTCACACAACATAAATGGGGACAGTTGATAACCGAATCATACAGTTTTTATATGGAAAACTAATATTTTATAATGGAAATTGGTATTTGAAAGAATAAAGTTCATTTACATGTGCTGGCATATACTCCCTTAATGATTTTTTAAATTCCTCTTCCATTTAACTAGACTTGTGAAAGAGAAAGTCAGCTGTAAGCTCTTCCAGAATTTAAAATTGTGGAAGAGATGGTGCTGAAAGAGTGGAACGTCGGAATTACGATATGCATCTTTTCAGTAGCAAATAATTGAATGCCCTTCAGTCTACAAATCATTAGTTATTGTTTCTTAAAAATGCATTATTGTACCTAAGATTGTGTTTGTGAAACTTTAAGATAGTGACATTGTTTAATATTTGGAATATAGGTTTTATGCTTGACTCATCTGTTTAAAAATTAAAAGTTTTAAAATTCAGTAAATTAGTGTATATTATCCAAAGGGTAACTTGATTTATTATTATTTATAGGTAATTATTAGCTAGTGAGTCTTGAGTTTCTTTAGGTAAAAACTTAAGGCTTCTTACTCATCCAATGTGATTTAGCTTTTTTGTAGGCATAGAAAATTATGAATTGTTACTTATAAATATTTTACCAATGAAATGAGAAATCTGTAAAAGGCAATATTGACATCTTCAAAGCATTTGTATCTTTTATAAGTGGGTTTTAAAAAAAAAACCACAGGTGATCCATATCACAATACCAAAGTTGAAATCTAGAGATAATGTCTTTGGTTCAGTATAGTTTAGTTTGCTGATGTTTTATTTATTTATTTTGTGGGAGAGCAAAGAATTCAAAACACAAGTAAAGATTTCAACATAGTGCCTCATAGTTCTTTTCAAGTATTACATTTTTTTTTTCAAGTATTACATTGTTTTAATGGAATCTTGGAGTGGGAGCTTTTAGCCCATTGAAATGTGGCTTAAAGGACAGGTTCTTCTGTCACTAGCTGAAGCTGTGTGGATGAAATGATAACAATAGTGTCGTAATGCATTTTAAAAGTGTGAGAAATCAGTTTGTCTAGACTAAGAGTGTGCCTACAGGGACTAGGAATTTTAGAGCTTCTGTGCCCTTTAGGTGTCAAGTATGTGAGAGATGCCAAGCCTTTTCATCTTCAGTCTTTGGCAGCGGCTCAACTCAGGCTGCAGTACCTTACATGTCTTCTGCAGGCAAAAACAGGGATTCTGTGTCAGGACAACTTAAGCTTCAAAATTCAGGAACTTATTTGTGCCAGTGCCAGTTTTAAATTGGGCAATGATATCAATAAAAAAAAAATGCCATACTTTGAGAAGCCCTGGAAGCACTGATAGTTGTTCAAAATAAAAGCTTAGCAACATTTTGTAGCCATTTAAGAGAGATTTTCCATCCTTAAAAAAATCATTGTCCTTTTCTATGTTAATAGATAAGTACAAATCAAGAAATGCTATTTCCTTTTTAAAAAGTTTTTTTTTTTATTATTATTTTGGCATATATACATCACAATATATGAGGTTATAAAGGAAAAGTAAATGTTTCCTATAATCTCATCTTCCTGAGCTAATTAGTGTTGAGTTTAATACGTTTCCTTTCCTGTAAGTCTTAAATAGTGGCTAACTGATAGCTTTAGTTTTTATGAACTCACTATGGAGAGTTTGCTATGGAATTTGGAAATGCTGCCTCACCATGTAATTTTGTAACACACTTATATTGTTTGTTTACATCCCACTTCAACTCTAGCTGAGAAAATATGAATTTAATATAAAGATATATAATATTAAATAATGTAATATGACAGATTGTTTAGGACTTCCCAGGAGTCTCTTTAAGCTCTTGAGTAGAGAAATATGCTTCAGAAAGTCATAAAATATCATCATACTTGAAATTTCTTTGAAATTGAACTTGACAATTAAAACTTACCGGTTAAAACTTATATTCATGGGTGCCTGGGTGGCTCAGTCGTTAAGCGTCTGCCTTCAGCTCAGGTCATGATCCCAGAGTCTTGGGATCAAGCCCCGCATCGGGCTCCCTGCTCAGCAGGAAGCCTGCTTCTCTCTCTCTCTCCCTCTCCGCCTGCTTGTGTTCCCTCTCTTGCTGTGTCTCTCTCTGTCAAATAAATAAATAAAATCTTAAAAAAATAAAACTTACATTCATATGTTTAAAAATTATGAACCAGTTGCACTTATTTTGCTTTTATTTTATCTTGTATGCAAAGAAACTTTTAAAAAGGTACATACTAGAAGTACATATTTGTATAAATATTTATATGGATAATTTTGGTAGTTTCTTCAAACAGACAAGCTGTGACAAAGTAACCACACCTAATTAATTATTGGTGCAGGTAGAAGGGTATTGTGTTAAGCAGAAGATTGAATGCCAGCTAAAATAACTTCAATTTTTTAAAATCCGTGAGTAGGAAGACTAGTGCAGTCAGAAATACACTTAGTATTTTCCCAGTACATATTGCAGCACCAAGTATTAACACTAATTATTTGGTCCATAGCATTATTTAGGGTAGGAGTATAAATAAACATTAGTCTTCTTTAGCGGATATGTTACAGTGAAATCGAAATTCACAAAATTTTCTGGTTTTCACAAATTTGGTATCATTTTCATGTTAACTCTGTTGTTTTTCACCAGTTATTTAAAATTTAGTAAGTGAACCATGATGCTATAATAATCTTACTTTGATCAAATAAAGTATTTCTACCATTACTGAATAGAGATTTAAACTCTGAATTACTTTACTATTTTGTGTCCTGATTGCTACTATATTTGATAAATAGGTCTAATCTGGGGCATCAAAATTACATGCATTTATCAGTTGAGCATTTGTTACTGGATAATTATTTAAAAAAAAAAAAGTCTAAGTTACCATTGTTTTCATTTCACATTTCTGCAAAAATTGTGTAACTTTTTGGCTTACTTTTTCAGAACAGATTTGATGTATCATTTTCTTTTCAGTAGATTTCACCAAAGGGAGATAAAATGCTAATTAAAGTTTTAATTGATTTTGTTTACCAAAAGGCTTAGGCCTCCCACTAAAGGAGATAGATGTCTTGTAAGCAGTTTGACACAGAAATCACTGGTAATAGATTCTTTTCTACTTAAAAGTTACTAATTTTTTATATCTCCTTACTTTTAATATCCATTCACATTTTTCTCTGCATACTAGTTACACCAGCTCATGAAATAAGAGTCTACTGATGACAGGCTCTTCTGTCAGCAAACTCTTCAGAAATTACCAAAGCTTTGTTGGACGGAAGGGACCTAATTTTTTTTTTCATGAACCCTTTCCCACTATATCCTAACACTCCTCCCAGTATACCTTTTCCAGATATCAAAATAGTAATTTATAGGGTGAAACAGTAGAGTAGTGAAGTCAGAAAGCTAAAAACCCCAGTTTATAAATCTGAATAGAGTTGCATGGATATAAAAAGCAGCAAAAATACATTAGAGTGCATATGGGCTGTTAGAAATGTGTTTGCTTGTTTTTTTGTAGGATATCACTACTTTAACTGGTGTTCCAGAAGACCATATCAAAACTAGAAAAGTCAGGATCTTTGTTCCTGCTCGCAATAACATGCAGTCTGGAGTAAATAACACAAAGAAATGGAAGATGGAGTTTGATACCAGGGAGCGATGGGAAAATCCTTTGATGGGTTGGGCATCAACGTGAGTACTTTGGTTTAATTTGAATATTGTTTTCTGCTCTTTGTAGATTTTCCTTATAAATATATTGAAGTGTAAACTTTTTCATGTATAGTATGCTTTGATAGTACTTTGTGAGGCCATTTGTGGACGTATCATGTTCAGTGACAGACATATATATTACATTTATGTGTATATATATTTAGTATTCATGTAAGTGTGACCCAGCACAATAAATCCTAGAAACAGTCTTTTCAGAGTACTATTTATTGGATGAAATGGCTGACAGTTTGAGTACTGTTAGCATGGTCCCAAATGATGTATATTAGTTTAAGATATGATGTGTGAATAGTGTTAATAATTTAATAACACTTTTGTTTATTTTTAATTTTTTTTGGTCGTTGTTTGTAAGGAGAAGAATTTAGAAATTAGCTATTTTGAGGGAAACTTGTAAGTTCCTGCGATCTTGTGATTAACAAATTTACAGTGCATTGGAATAAAGTGGTTATAAATTCTGTGGCACCAATGAAGTAAGTCAGTGACCTAAATCTCTGTGGTGGAATAAAACTCAAATAGCAGGACTACCTCTAGCTGAATAAAAGCTGCTGCGGGGTGCCTGGGTGGCTCAGTTGTTAAGCGTCTGCCTTCGGCTCAGGTCATGATCCCAGGGTTCTGGGATCGAGCCCCGCATCTGGCTCCCTGCTCGGCGGGAAGCCTGCTTCTCCCTCTTCCACTCCCCCTGCTTGTGTTCCCTCTCTCGCTGTCTCTCTCTTTCCCTCAATTAAATAAATAAATAAAATCTTTAAAAAAAAAAAAAAAGCTGCTGCTACTAGAGAAAATAACCAGATAAGCTAGAAAATTATCAGTCTTTTTGAGACTCCTGGAACACTTTGTGTCCAGTCTGCAGTTGAAAGTGGTTATCCATTTTAATTATGTCTAATTTTAGAAAAGTATGATATTTAACATCTTTTCTTATCAAAGTACCTGGGAGAGTTTTTGTTAAAAACGTCTGCCATGCTGCAATTTAAATAGAATTATAGGGGCGCCTGGGTGGCTTAGTTGGTTCAGCCCCTACCTTTGGCTCTGGTCATGGTCCCAGAGTCCTGGGATTGAGCCCCATGTTAGGCTCCCTGCTCAGCAGGGAGTCTGCTTCTCCCTGTGTCTCCACTCATGCTTACTTGCACGTGCTGTCTCTCTCAAATAAATACAAATCTTTAAAAAAATAAATAGAATCATATTTTATTTGGCAAAATATAGGCACAGTTTTTTAGGTGTCCATACTCAGTGTTTGAAATGTCATGATTACTCTTTTATTTTATTTTATTTATTTGAGAGAGTGAGAGCAAGCACGAGCAGGGGGAGCAGCTGAGGGAGAGGGAGAAGCAGACTCCCCTCTGAGCAGGGAGTCCGACATACGGAAGGGCTTGATTCCAGGACCTGGGATCATGACCTGAGCTGAAGGCAGACGCTTAACTGACCGAGCCACCCAGGCGCCTGTGAAATGTCATAATTACTCTTTCAGTCACATGAGATTTTAATGTTTTCTTTTACATGCAAGACTCATCCATTGTACTATTTATTGATGGCATTTGGGTAGTTTTGTTAATAAATTAACGATCAAATTGGCTTTATTCAGCAATTTATGAATCAGGCAGGATCCCATTTAGCTAATAGAAAGGAGCTCTAAAGAACTATACAAAATGGAAGACTTGGGCTTGTTTGTTTAATTTTATTTTTAGGTAGTCTCTACAGCCGGCATGGCACTTGAACTCAGCAACCCCACAATCAGAAGTCAGTCACATTTCTACTGACTGGAGCCAGCCAGGCACCCCCAGAAGGGAAGACTTTTATTGGCAGAAGGGGTAGAGACAAGGAAAACACAGATCACATCATCTTTCTTGGGGACAGAAGGGGTCTATTGGGTGGATTACCTCACTATTGTTGACTAGGAAATTCTAGGATTGACTAGTTTAAGATTACATTTCTGGGAGAGGTTGAAACTACACTTAGGTTAGGTATGAAGTCTTGCTTTGTTGATGAGAGGCTTAGCATAAGTGACTCCATTTTAGGCCGATTTAAATTTTTTTTTTTTTTTAACAATCCTCACTCCCCCCCAGTTTGGATTAGACTCTTAGCTTAACTGAGAGATATGATTAAAATTTAAGGCATTAGCATTACTCCCAGCTACCACTTTGAAGTTCTCACAGCTTTTGTTGATCCTTTGTGTGGTATTCATAGGTCTTGATCTCTTTGACAGACCCTGGCTTCAGGTTTATAATTTTTAAGTTGGTCATTCTTTTTGATGTTTCAGTCTTAGGGAGATCATTTGCTTCAGTGGGTAGAGGCTACGAACATGCATTTAAAGCCTTAGAGAATAAGGCATGCTAGGGAAGACTAGTATGATTATAATAAGCTAGATAATTCCCAGTGTTTGGATTGGATTTTAAAGCCATGGTCTCCAAGACTCAAACCAATCAAAATCAATTAAGTCAAAGAAAGACTCCATGGAAGGAGTCACCTTTTTACACCAAGTGGCTTTCTTAGTGATCTTACATAACTGAGTTTCAGCTTCCTCAGAAGTGGTAATCCATAGCAGGTGGTGTTGACCAGGGAAGTAGAGTCCTGCCAAAGGAAGTGAATCCTGAATGCCTCCTAAAAATTCCCATTTTAATCTGTGGCTCTGGACTGGAAAGGTGACAGACATGGAAGCCAGTAATATTTTAATGATCTGTAGACCACACAGGCAGTTTTATTCTGGTTACCCTTGCCTGTGTCCCATTCTTTATATAGAGCCTGGATGCAAAGTTCCCCAAGTTTTGAGGTTTTTAACAAAAGACAGGGAAATGGACCAAGGGGTCTCTAGTATATAGATTAGAGTTTTTGATGACAAAAAGAGAGGGCTTTGGCTAAAGTCTTGATTTGATGTCTTGAGAGGAAATAGCATACATTAATGTCACCTACTTCTCTTCTTCAATTTGATTTGAAGGTTTCCAGTGTTTTCACAGGATTAGATGTTAAGCAAAGCCTTTTTAAGCTGTGAAATATATGCCTGAGGTTCTAATCCTTGCAGTTTGCCATCTAGATGGTGAGGAGGAATATAGCCCCTTCCAAGGAGATTCAAGGGCAGTCTTTGTTCTTAGTGATTCCAAGGGTGGGAGGAAATTGAAAATACTACTTTGGAGAGTTGTAGCCAGATATTTGAGGAAACTAGAAAAATTCAGGATCTAGTCCAGTTTACAGGCATATAACAAAACCTCAAAAATAGTTAATAGAACCAGAATCTAACATTTAAAAGGTGCAAACATTATCTTACTCTCTACAATGAACTCCACTTTTTTTTTAAACCAAAGATAATCACAGTAAAACTAACTTGTTTGCAGTAAACTTGGCCTGATTGTTTATATAAGTGCAGTGATAATAGTGACTGATCATATAAGCTCTTTTTGAAGACTGCTTTGCTGGAATTTTTCATAAGGAATCTTTGAACTCTCAAAAGCTTCTAAGGGACTGGCCATCAGATCTTGCAAAACCATTCCAGTCAAAGCCTCGGTGATATGGCCAGTATTTCCAGTTGTGTCTTGTTATAAGGAGAACAGATTTTTATTTAAGTTATGTAAATAATTAACTATATTACTATGAAAAGAATACTATTGGGTGCCTGGGTGGCTCACTTGGTTAAGCAGCCAACTCATGATCTCAGCTCAGGTCTTGATGTCAGGGTTGTTCAAGTCCTGCTTTGGGCAGCACATTGGGCATGGAGCCTACTGAAAAAAAAAATACTCAAGAATTTCATATTCACCAAATTGTTGTAAGTCATAAATAGTTTAAGATAAAAAGTTTTGCCAAATCTGGAAAAACAAAACATTAAAAAACCAATATTTCAAACAAGAAATGATAAAAATTAAATTTTCCTCATTCAGTCCCATGTTATTAAATCTTTTTTTTTAAGTAGGCTCTATGCCCAACATGGGGCTCAAACTCAACAGCCCTGAGTCGCATGTGCCCAACCACCATGTCATGAATTCTTGAATCCAGTTTTTTCTAATAGTTCTGAAAATTCCTACCCAGTTCAGTTTTATGATTTTAGTTATCAGAAACCTTTATTAGGGCACCTGGCTGGCTCAGTCAGTAGAGCATACAGCTCTTGATCTTGGGGTTCTAAGTTTGAGCCCCATGTTGGGTATAGAGATTACTTAAAAAAATAAAAATCTTAAAAAAAAGAAACCTGTACTTGTCAAAATCCTTCCCATGAATCTCCTTGAAAATGTAGCACTTTTGCAGTAACACTTAAGTATCAGAGTAAAACAACATCTCTCTGAATGACAAAAGAGTTAAAAATGTCTGTGGTTAAAGATCTGACAACAGTCCCTTATAATGGAATTGACAAGGAATTTGGTTGTTTTTGTGTTACACAACATTTTAAGATAATAGGTGGAATTATGAATGATAACATACGAGGACATCAGATTTCTAAGAATTTCATATAATCTTTAGAACTTATAATACATACCTATATAAATACAACATAAAGAAGGCTTAATATTTTATTTGACAATGCTTCTCCTGTCATTTAACGTATCAAATAAGCCTAATTAGTTTAACTTTTCCAATTTTCCAGGGACCCTGTAGAAAATCCTAAATTTAGTTGAAGGTCAAAAATACTTATTTGGAGTTTGATTTGTGGGAAGTTGATCAAAAATATCATAAGTTAAAAAACACTGGGTCAAGTAGGATCATAGGTTACTGTGAAACAATAGTTATCCAGTTAACCATAGTGACAATTAAAGACTTGGAAGGCAAATACAAAAAGTTAAATCATTGTAAAACAATAACCTTAGCTGTTTTAATAGGGGAAGATTCAGTGTTCTTAAGTAATCAGAGACCTGATAAAAACAACATGAGACACAGGAAATTATTTTGAGAAGATAAAATCTTTGTTTTCTAGGCAGATTGCTGTAAAAGATAAAGGAAAAAGAATTTTTTAGTCTCTTATCAAAACCAGACCAATACAATAGTATAGAAAACTTTGGCCTTTTAACAGAGAGAAAACCACATTCTAATTTAGCACTTCTTTCTCTTTCTTTCTTTCTTTCTCTCTCTTTCCTTCCTTCCTTCCTTCTCGTTCTTTCTTCCTTCCTTCTCGTTCTTTTCTTTCTTTTTTCTTTCTTCTTTCTTTCCTTCCTTCCTTCCTTCCTTCCTTCCTTCCTTCCTTCCTTCCTTCCTTCCTTCCTTCTTTCCTTCCTTCCTTCCTTCCTTCCTTCCTTCCTTCTCTTTCTTTCTTTCTTCCTTTCTTTCGTGCGTGTGAGTAGGGGAGGGACAGAGGCAGAGAATCTTAAGCAGGCTTCACCCTCAGCATGGAGCCTGACACAGGGCTAGATCTCACGATTCTGAGATCATGACCTGAGCCAGAATCAAGAGTCAGATGCTTAATAATGAACTGAGCCACCCACGTGCCTCATACTAGCTTACTATAAAACACATTCACCTAAATTCATTCTGATCTTAGCCAGTCTTGACCATGCCTAATATTCCTGTCCTAAGATTCCTTTTCCACAAACTTTAGTGGCTTTAATTACATATATTAGAATTTTTAACTCTAGAAACCTTAAAATAAAGTAGGCTCCGTGCCCAACGTGGAGCTTGAACTCATGATCAAGAGTTGCATGCTCTACCGATTGAGCCAGACAAGTACCTGTAAAAATCTTAATTTTTAATGAAAATAAAGAAGTAAACAGTTATAAATTGTGTTTTACTCTAGCACTCTGTGGATTGGCAGACTCATAAATACTTTTTACTATTTCTGGAAATGCATGTTTTCTCATAGTAAATTTAAATTTTTCAGGCACAAAACATGTTTACTAATAGATCCAAATACTTTTAGTTCCTTTGTAAAAGGAAGCCAGAGCAGATAAACCTATATTCAGTAATTAATGTTTCGGTTTTTATCTTATTTGTAAATGATCTATATATTTAATGATCCTCCATCACTTAATTTAGCACAACTTTAAGGTTTCAGGTTAAGAAAAAGATTTGGGGAAACTATTTTAAAAATTCATCCAAAAACTTTTATCCTGCTTACATCTGTTTAATTCACTTGTTCTCGGGATACCTGGGTGGCTCAGTAAGTTAAGCGTCCAACTGTTGGTTTTGGCTCCATTCATGATCCTAGGGTCATGAGATTGAGCCCCAAGTAGGGCTCCACAATCAGTGAGGGGTCTGCTTGGGATTTTGTCTCTCCCTCTGCCCTGCCCCCCTCTTGTGCATGTGTGTGCTCTGAAATAAATAAATCTTTAATTCACTCATTCTCAGTAATTATATTTAGATAACTTATGAAAATTCATCATATTAGGTTATTTTTCTTGCTGACAAGTTCTGTAACAGAGATAATGTGAACATATTTGACTACTAAACCCAAGTAGAATAAAAGTTGTTTGTCTGCATTATATTCACTATTTATAACTCTAAAGACCTATTTTAATTAAACCAACAAACTTAGATTAGCTTTGACATTGAATATTTTCCCAGATCACATGAATATGAAAAGCATTTGGGTTAGTTTCTATTTATATCTGAGAATTTTAGGAATACCTTGATTCAAAAAAGCGCTTAATTTTCTTTAAACCAGTTAAATAGAGCTCTTTTACAAATTAATTTTACCAATACCATTTAGAGATAAAAAATAATAATCTATCTGCAACATATATATTTAGACACACACGTAGACATACAGACAGATGTAATGGAGAACTTCTAACTTCTATTTTAAAGTTACTGCCATGAATTAGGTACACAGACCACTATTTATAAAAGAAGTTGGATCTAAGTTGTTTTTCTAGTAGATGGAATAAGTTAAGGTTACCTGCTCAGTTGGCTAAAGCTTTTTACTAATATTTCTGGAGGAAACATCTACTTCACTTGAGCTCATGTTGACAGATTTGCATAGGACCTTTGAGGATACTTTTTTTCCAGTGAAGCTGATGATTACAAATGAAGCATCAACCCTTGGGCCAACGTTTTGATTGTGGACTCCTAGGAAGGTGTGATGTGGGGGACCCAGGTGTTATTTTAGGTGGCTGGCCTTGGAGCTATTGTAGCTGTAAGGCCGGTAGCTTGGCAGACTTTTGTTTGTGGTGGTGTTCCCAAGTCCTTTCAAAGTGCTCAGCTATGACCACAAATTCAGTCAGTGGTCTCCCATCCTTGTTTATCAATCCACTAATCTCAGGAAATAATCCATTTACAGATAGGGCAGCTAGACCAAATTGGGTGACCTCGTTTATTATATGGAGCCCCGGAATGCTATAGGAAGAGAACTTCCAAGTGGGCTTAAGGTCTGTGGCAGATTCATCTTTGAATAATTTACCAATCAGTGTGAACAGGGAAGATTCTAGGAATGGCTTTTAAAGATCAGTCGGCTGTTCTGTAGACCTTTTCTAGTCCACAAAGGGACGAGGTTGAAGGTTAAAGATCTTGGATATGGTCCTTGGAGTTACACTGTCCTGCTTCCTGCATCCATTTTTGGGCTTCACCAAGTCTCACCAGCTTGTGCACAGACTGACAAGATCTGGCAGCCTGGGGGCATAGGCCCTCATAATGACTCTAATAAATTCTTCAGAAAACTTTGGGGATCCTCCTTGGGTTTAGGAAATTCTTTAACTATGGTTTTTAGCTTGGTGTTTGACCAAGGAGTGAGTTATCCTACAGCTTCGGGTGATTTTATCATAAAACATAACCTTTTAATAGTCTCTTCAGAGTGGAAAGGCAGTTCAGATACAGGATTGGTAGAATGTCGAATACTCAGGCGAAGGAAGATTAGAGTGGAGCAATAGGAATCATGTCAGTTTTATTGTCTTTTTTTAAGTACCTCTTGTGTCTTTAATTTTTCATTAGCCTTTTGCTTCATTTTTTAATGAAGGAATTTGATGCGTTTTGCAAGCTTCTGAATACCAATTAAAACACATATCCCATTCTGTTTGTTCAGTTCAGGAACCCTTGTTTTCAAGTGCATTTCTTAAATGAATGATCTCGTCTAATTGGAACGTTTCCCATAATGGACATTGTAATTCTAAGTTGTCTCTAATAAAATTTTGACATTTTTGTAGATATTTATAACTTCTGAGACTATAGTTCTTAGACAAAATATGCAGGTGTGCCAGAAGGTGGCATGCTTAACTTTTTAGAATTTAAGGATCTCTTTTTTTTTTTTTCCCCAAGCTAAGCCTTTGGGTCTCTCAGAGCCAAACTAATACCTAAAAGGGATGTGCTGCCACATTGGGGATTTTGCAGTGTACCTCATTGCATAGAAATTTTCTTGAGGTTCACAGTGATATAGTGTCAATCTAATCCATTCTGCAACCAACTTATACTAACACGGGAATCTTTGAGTTAGGTGGTGAATGCTCTGGCAGCTTTTGAGTGCTCAACATATTCCCACCAATTTTTGCAGCTTTTTGGCTTCCAGGATGCATTAACCTTTACACAACACAAGATGAACAAACATGTATACCTTAATATATTGGCAATAACCTAGAGATGTTACTGTGTCCTGGCCATGAGATAGTCCAGTGTGTACCACCGATAGTTTCCGTCATGGTACCTTGGACTGGGGAAAGGATTGAACTAGCAAACACCAACAGACGGGGACTGGACGCTCCACATCAGTGGGAAACTGCAACGGCCACTAACAGTTCCCACATGGGTCTTGGGACAGAATCAAGGACTGGGGGTTTCCACCAATTAAACCAGAATTCCAGAATTGTGGCATGAACTGCCAGCAGCTCCCAACATGGGACTGACTGGTAAGCCAATTAGATTGGGATTGATGCAAAGAGTGGGTTCAGAATCAAGAGGAACTTACCCATGGCTCTTGGAAATGGTGAAAAAGACCAAGAACTCAGAAGGGTTTGTGGGTACCACACCTGTTGCTCATTGTCTCTGAATGCCATCAGAAAGTTGCTTCAGATCCCACTGCTGCCACTAAATTGGTTAAAAACAAAATTCAGCTCAGAAATTTAAAGATCAAATTGGCTTCGTTCAGTGATTCATGAATCCGGCAGCATTCCATCTAGCAAACAGAAAGAAGCTTCTACATGCTGTGCAAAATGAAAGGCAAAAGGGGGCAAAGACAAGGAAAGAGCAGATTATCTCACCTCTGTGATTGGTATTCCAGATTGACTAGTTTAAGATTACGTTCCTGAGAGAAATTGAAATTGCAGTTAGGTTAAAGTGAAGTCTCGTGAACTCTTGATTTGCTGATGTGTGGCTAAGTACAAGTGACTCTATTTTGGGCCTATTGTCCTTTTCTAACAGTTTTCAGTTGGGGTTATTATGCATAATACTAAAGTGAAGATTCTTTTTTTTTTAAGATTTTATTTGACAGAGAGACACAGCGAGAGAGGGAACATAAGCAGGGGGAGTGGGAGAGGGAGAAGCAGGAAGCCTGATGTGGGGCTCGATCCCAGGACCCTGGGACCATGACCTGAGCCGAAGGCAGACGCTCAACGACTGAGCCACCCAGGTGCCCTAAAATGAAGATTCTTGTACATATCTTCTGGTGAACCTATGACTTCATATTAATATGCTAATTAGCCCCTGATCAAGCCAATTTCTATTAAGAAGTTTCATTCTGAAAAAAAGGAGAAGGAAAAAAGTATCATTCCATTAATTCTCTATCCTTACGCCTATCCACTTAATGACACTGGTAATGTGAGGAGTTTTGTTCTAGAAGACAGTTAAATTATGAATAGATTACCTTGAATTTGTGGAGGATTTATTTTATGCTTTGTTGGGGTGGGTCTGTTTCAGTTTTACCCTGGTTTTAGTCCTAGAACATAGTGTTAAAAAATAACAAGGCATGGGGGCGCCTGGGTGACTCAGTTGAGTGTCTCACTCTTGATATCAGCTCAGGTCTTGATCTCAGGGTCATGAGTTCAAGTCCCAGGTTGGGCTCCATGCTGGGCGTGGAGCCTACTTAAAATATAAAAAAAAATAATAATAATAAAAAGGCATGGCCCTTTTGAGGTTTCAGTGAAAAGCACAAGGTTCTTACCAAGTCCTTCTAATTCTGTGGGACTCCAAACTCAGTCTCCCCTGTAGCAAGGAAACAGCCCCTGAAATCTCTGCTTAGTTCTTTCAGGCTTCTCAGCTATTGTTTTAGAGCCTTTGCACATTTGTGTGCAGTTCAGAAGTTCCCTCCTCTGCAGATTCCTCCTTTTCACTGTTTCCTCCCCTAACTTCCCAGCTGCTCTGGCAATCCTAGACTCCCATCTCCAGATTCCTTGTGCTGATAAGACTGTGGCTTTCTGCTTGAGTTCTTGATGGTCCTAATGTCTGGACCAGAGAGTACCTTTAGGGGAAAAACTATCAACTGGATCTAATCCATTGTGGTTCCCTTCTTTGAAAAGTTGATTCCTCTCCATTTTCATTCCTGCTTTTGGTCACTCTGTTCCCCTCAAACAGTTGGGCTTTTTTATTATCTATAGTTGTTAGGCAGATAAATCTGATTTTAATGGTAGGTAAATCTGCCATTACCCAAATTGGAACCTCAGTAATTGGGAATTGAGCAAATAAAGTTTAAAAATATAAGTACAAATTATATTTAGTAAAGATTGAAAAGAGAGATTATTTATAGTTGGAGGAGGGTAAGATGTAAAAGACTTCATGGAAAAGATTGGTATGCATTGTAAACCATGAGAGATGGTTGGGGTGGACTTCTATATGCTGATATAGTGGCCTCTCTCTATATTCCTAGTGGAAGGAACAGATTGAGCTGGTGGGAACATATAGGCTACATTTAGAGGAACATTTAGCAATCTGACTAGTTGGTTACCTCCAAGGGGGAAAATTAAAAAGAAGACTGGAAAGTGGGTTCTGATCATATTGTAGAAGTGCTTGAATGCTAAAGTGTAGGTTTTGAAATTCATTTGGTAGACAATGGAAACTATTTTAAGTTTTAAAGTTGGACAGTGAGTTTGAGAGTTGAACTTTAGGAAAATTAATCTGGCAACATGGTGAAGGGTAGATTGGAGTCGAGGAGGAGGAAAGATTAGTTAGGAAAGTATAGTAGAGTTTGGGGGGAGGATAAGAAAGGGTGAAAGCTGGTTGTGGCAACATACTTAGAAAAGAACTTCAAAATATAGGAGATGAAGAATGAGAAGGATAGAAATGAAGTGGCTGGGAAAATGGTGGCTTACTGATGCAGGTTGTTACTGTTCAACCTATGTAATTCTTCCTAAAAGTGAGAATAATAAAGACTGTACCACCTTTGCAGATTATAGAGCTCTTGGCTCCTGAGTTTTTCCTACAGTTTTTCTGTTTTGTTTCCTGTTCTCAACTAAGCTAACATGAATATCAACACTCATCAGATTATGCAATCAGGGTCTCCTGGGTGGCACAGTTAATCATCTGACTTGAGTTTCAGCTCCCTCCTGATCTCAGGGTTGTGGGATCCAGCCTTGTGTCGGGCTCTGTGCTCAGTGGGGAGTCTGCTGGAGATTCTCTCTCCCTCACCCTCTGATCCTTCTGTTCATTCCCTCTCTCTCAAATAAATCTTTAAGAAAAGAATACTGGGGGCGCCTGGGTGGGGCTCAGTTAAGCCTCTGCCTTTGGCTTGGGTCATGATCCCAGGGTCCTGGGATTGAGCCCCACTTTAGGCTCCTTGCTCAGCGGGGAGCCTGCTTCTCCCTCTTCTTCTGCCTGCCGCTCTCCCTGCTTGTGCTGTCAAATAAATAAAATCTTTAAAAAAAAAAAAGAAAAAAATTACTGGATTGTATTTATGTTGACATTTCTGTTCTCAGTATAAACTATCAACTGAGAAATCATGTGTGCTTTGAAAAGGAGGGATCAATATAAAATTATTTGTTACTGGTACTAATGCAGCTAACCAATGTGAAGCTCTTTTTCTTACAAGGTGGGGGAGGGAGTATGGTAGGAATACATATCCTTATAGGGATCTCATAGCAGCCCCAGAACAGTAACCATAGTAGAGGACTAAAACTTCAGTAGCAATAATTTGTAGATCTTCATTTCAGTGAGGGCTACTTCCTGTATATTCTCTCCTGTGTATATCTCCGATCTTTCCATTATCTGTATTACTTCCTAAATCTTACTTTTTTACTTTAACATTTCTAAATGATATTTCACAGAATGTACCTATATTTGCCTTTGAGAGATTCATAATAAACATTTATTTGAATGCATTTATTCTCTCATAAAGCAGCCTATTCCAGTTTTGAGACCTCTGTTTATTCTTTTTACTTTGATCCAAACAGTGTTTTACCTTTTTATAAATGTACTAGTAAAAGTGATATTTCTGAAATTATGTGATATTTTGTGCATTTTGTGAAGGTTCTGTGTAGACTTGTAAACATTATCACTATCCTAGATTGAAGAACTCAATTAGATGTTAATTCTTGGAGCTTAATTTTTTCATGGGGCCATTATGCTTAATTATTGTCCGTAATGATGGAAGGTTCATTTAGATGTTATTGCCATCTATTTTTTGGGGTAATGATGGTACCGGCAATTGCACTCACCAGTAAATTTCTTGATATTGAATTTGTAAGGTCCATTTGAGAATTCTGTTGGGATTTTTTTTTAATTCAATTTAATTTTTTTTTTAAGAGTTGAATAAATGATTTTATTAAGGACTAAAAATTGCTGAATGTCTTTGCAGTTACAGATTTTTTAATTTGACAGTACAGGTTAGAATAATCTCAGTTTAACACAGGAAAAGATATTCAAAAAGTTAACAGTTTTAAAATAAGGTATTTCATCAGTAGTATACTTATCTGATATTACAGAAGCTATTTATTTTCTGAACATTTTACTTTATTTAAATATGCTTTTATTTTTTTTTACCCAAAGCTTAATGTTAAATCCTGGAAAAAAATTGTTTCTTACAGGGCTGATCCCTTGTCCAACATGGTTCTAACCTTCAGTACTAAAGAAGATGCAGCTGCCTTTGCAGAAAAAAATGGTATGTTTGGTCTGTTTTTGTTTTGCTTTGACAAATGAAATCAAGATAGGATTTTATGTTCTTGACCTTAATCAAAACCAGTCAGGAATATAGAATTTGAGTTGAAAGAAATCCTGTAGTATGTCTGATCCAGTGGTTTTTAGATTTTTTTTATACTATCAGAACACCTCCCCCCTCCAAAAAAAGTCTAAAATGGAATGCCCACATAACATGTAAAAGCCAAAATGCTCTAATTAGAAGTAGAGGCAGGGAGTAAAACTACTTCTGCTCCTACCTTGTTCATGGCTCCCTCTGCAAAATCACTAATACATTGTTTTTAAACTGTAGTTGAATGTCTCATAAAGCAGCCTATTCCAGTTTTGAGACCTCTGTTTATTCTTTTTACTTTGATCCAAAATCTCAAATCTATAATTCTACGTAATAGCTCTTTATTTGGAAAATAGTTACCATTACCTTATTCTTAAATTTTCCTTAAATTACCTTACAGTTCCTTAAAGTACCTTAAAATTTCATGTAAGCCTAAATGTCTGTGGGCCACTTTTCTAGATATGGTGGGTATAGTACCAAGCATAATCTCAAAGCTATAATTAGATTAATGCAGCCTAAGAGAGTATTAGTTTTTGAGATAGCCACCTAAAACTGTTGTTTATATTGATTTTCCTATCAACAAAAATACAGAATTTTTTTTCTCATTTTCTATTAAGCCATGCAACATGGTAGTGAAGAGAGGCTTTGGAGTCAGTCCAGTCTGAATTCTGATCCTTATTATGCCACTTGGAAGCTACATGATTTTGGATTAATTTCATAATGGACTTAATGTTTTCTCATTGTTGAAGTCATGATACTTAACTCATAGTGTACCTAGTCTAGTACCTGATACAAAATAGATACTTACTGTTTGTTCTGACCCTTTCCTCTCTCCATCTGATATTTCTGCTATTTTTCCCTCATGGATTTACAAGCACTGCTGTATGTTTGTACCTAATGCATTCTTCTGTTCTAAATGGTCAGTTGAATTTGAATCTAAATTATTTGAGATAATGTCTATTTAAGTATATTTTTACTTTAAGGCAATATGTAAATGTAAAAGACTATTAGTGTTATATAACATATTTGACATATAAATGTGAAAGCTCCATAAAGGTTATTATCTAAGATACTTGCTTTTTAAATATTTTACTTTTTATAGCTTATGATTAAGAGTGTGAAGCCAAACTGCCTGGGCTTGGATCCATGTTGGTCTTTTACTATTTGTATGTCTTTGTACTTCCATTTTCTCCTATGTACAATGGGCATTGTTATGAGGATTGAATTAGTTAATAGAAGTGTTTAGAACATAGTTAAGTAAGAACATAGTTACGTTATAATTGTATATAAGTTTATCCTATTCTTTTTAGACTTTAAAATCTAAAAAAAAATTTTGTAAGTGAAGCTCCTTATTAAAACATGTTCTTGGCAGTTTCGAAATTTCTTAATTACATAATTATTCTCAAAGTGGTCATAGTCTTTAAAATATTATTTTGATTTAAATTAAATTGCTTTTTAATTAAACTGTAATATAGCTTATCAAAAACAGTTCTATTAATGTTTTCCATCTTTGCAGCCTACCATATTTCATGTCTGACACCTTGAAAATTATTCATTTGAGGTCTGCAATGTGAGTTTAATAACAGGAAATCTAATTAAATTGTTAAATCTCTGGTTAATGTCTAAGTGGTCACCAGGACTGCGTGACTACAGTTGCTATGTGAATTGCAGGTGTGAACTAGCCACTGCTGCTGTTGAAATTTCTGCCTCCCTGGGAAAGAAAACTGAGGAGCATTATCAAAGTCAGTAGACAGTATAACTTGAAAAAGCTTAACTAAGGATAGTATCTTACAATACTATAGGCTAACAGTGGATCAGGAATTTTAACCTACATCTTAGTCACTGCCTTGTCCCCAGCACCTAGCATAATACCTACATAATGGACATGGGATATGTGGTAAAATTACTTTCTAAAATACATTCCTCTACTCAAGAATTTGAAGCCAGTCTCATTCCTGGGAGAGTTCTCACTGATTAGTCCACCCTTGAATTCACATAATACTTGTGATCTGCCTCATTTATTTAACATTCAGCATTATAGATCATTATATGTAAAGAGACTTTATGTATAAAGTCCTGTTTCTCTAGTTACTGAGGCAGTGAGGCTAAGCATATCATTGAAATGGTACAGAATCATGGGGTGGAGGATCTTTTCCAAATTACCCACATCTTATCCATTCTGATTTGCCTCATTTGGGTAGGTGGATAGGATGGGGACATTCAAAAGGTTTCCCTCTCCCCCGACACCTAACATCATTTTGTTGTGAGCTAATGCTGTTGAAGGTTGGGTGAACCAATGTTCTGGTTAGTGAAAGCATTAGAAAAAAATGGTTTAGAAGTTGTTACTAATATGTAACAACCATTGGATTCAGAGACTAGTAACTAGGATTCTCATTCCATAACTGTCTGCTTTATAGATCTTGAGCAAGTCACGTTTCACTATACTTAACCTTTGATAAACATGTCTCTTCCTCTTTGAAATGAGAAATTGGATTGGTTAATACTCAAAAACTATAGACTTAAGGATATTAAGCTCATGGGCCCACATATATTTTTATTTCTTTACTTTGTAGCCCAGTAACTTATTATATGCTCTAGAGGGAAAATATGTTTCTGTTGATATAGATGATTCTGTGTTGATAATAAACAAAAAATCTGGCAAAAGTTATCCATTTAGGAGTATTAAATATTTGCCTTTCAGTAGTGTCAAGAAACAGGAGGTTGGGGTAAAGCTGCCTCAAAAAAAAGATAGTTCGTATACTCAGGGACTATTCTGAAAATGAACAACTTACACCTTTCATCCCCTTCTTAGGTTTCTTGTTTTCCTTACTTTTAAATGGTTTTATTTTTATCTTTTTATGATTTATTTTTATTTATGTATTTGGGAGACAGGATGAGAGAGAATGAGAGGGGGGTAGGGTTAGAGGGAGAAGCAGACTCCCCGCTCAGCAGGGAGCCCGGTGGGATGGTGGGGACTAGATCCCGGGACTCCAGGATCATGACCTGAGCGGAAGGCAGTTGCTTAACCAGCTGAGCTGCCCAGGCACCCACTTTTAAATGTTTTTTTTTTTTTTTTTAAAGTCATGACCATCATTTCCCTTGACATAAAAGATTATATTATAGAGAATCAGTACAGTGAAGAACAAGATTTTCAGATTCATTTGCTTCCTAGAAGTTTTTAATGCCTTCTATTACCAGACTCAGGTAATAAGTATCATCATCACAATGTTTTTCATAAGTACTAAGGCATGAGTTTGTCACTCTACTAAGTGCTTTTCATTCGTCCCATTTAATCCTCACTGAAACTCTTTGAAGCAGGAACAATTATCCCCATTTTGTAGATCAAAGAAACTGAGGTTTTAGAGACATTAAGTAACATTAGCTTACAAGGTCATTATACCTGTAAGTGAATGAACAAGTTTTATTTGAACACAGTTGTATTCATTTATTTATGTATCGTCTATAACTGCTCTTCAGCTGCAATAGTAAAATTAAATATTTGTAACGGAGACCATAAGGCCCCCAGAGAAAATAAACATATTTTCTATTTGTCCATTTACAGAAAACATGTATTAACGCCTGGTCTAAACCATTGTATAAAAATATATATATGCACACAGTCTTAATACCAAGACCCTTTGTTCTGTGACATTTTTCTAAATCCAAAATACTCTTTATGCAAACATCTTGAAGGGCCTCTGCTTAAGAGATACACTTCTCAACTGATATTCAGAGTTCTTCACAGGGGCACCTGGTTGTGGCTCAGTTGGTAGAGCATGCAGCTCTTGATCTTGGGGTTGTGAGTTCAAGCCCCACGCTGAGTGTGGAGATTACTTAAAAATAAAATCTAAACAAACAACAACAACGAAGTTCTTTACAATATAAACACATCACTGAAGCACTGACCTAGCTTTATTTTACTATGTCCCAACTCTTTGTCCTGCTCTTATCCCCAGGCTTGTATATTTTCTTCCATCTACAACCTTACTCATGCTGTTGTTCCCTTTCTCATCCTTATTCCTGCCAAGAACTACAACCTAGCCTTTAGAATACAGTTGAAACATTAACTCTTTCCTGCTCCCTTTTCTTATTCCCCTTTCCCACCTCCATCTCCCACCCCTTACTGGATGTGCTTTCTCTTTCTTTTAACTTACGCAATTTTTTCCTTTCTTACAGCTTTTATAGTACAGTTTTGTATTTTTTGTATGGCATTCCATCAGACACTCTTGTTGCTGGCACTGGGTGGGGATCAGTAGTTAAATAAGGCATGTCCTTGTACTCAAACTGTAATATTTTATTCCTCCTACTGGATTATAAGCACCTACATGGAAAAAAACACCCAGTCCCACTCATCTTTTAATGTGCTCAGTAAATATTTGGTGAGTTTGAACTGTACATTTAGTGATGTTATATTCTCCAAATCATGTTTTAAACTTTTTAAAAATCACTTTAAATTGATTTGGTTACTTGTTCTGTCTTTCAGAAGAACTGTTACTTCCCTCTAACTGGAGAAAGAAAATTATAGAATGATTAGCAGTTTCTTATATTTTAGTGTGTTTGTAAAATACAACCAATGTTTCTCTGTCTAATGTGCTTATCCTGAGTTTATTAACAGATAAACTTAAGTATATTCCAGTGTACTTATGATTATTTCATAACGTTAGGGCTGTTTTCCAAGGCGTAAGTTATTTGTTCTAAACTCTTTTTTAAGGATACAGAGGCCTAGAAATTAATAAAACAAGACCAAGATCACTCACATAGCTCTTAACTGATAAGGCCCAAGTTCCTAGATTCTAAGTTCAGTATTTTTTATATGATACTATGCTGCTAGTAGATCTTAAAAAAATCATCATTATGATGTAGGAAATGGTTGGGGTTCAGAGCCATGGCCAAGAAAGAATTCTCGAGACATCTTTGGTGTAAAAAGGTGGTTTTATTAAAGCATGTGGACAGGACCCTTGGGCAGAAAGAGCTGCACTGGGGTTGTGATGGGTGACTGATTATATACTTTCAAGTTGGGAGGGGGTTAGGGACAGCACAAGCCTCTAAGGAATTTTGGAAACAAAGTTTCCAGGATCCTGAGGGGGCTAGCTATTGTAGGAAAAGGTCATTTATTACTGTTTGGTAAAAACTCAGTCCTGAGACCCTTCAGATATGTATCAGTGGGCCATATGCTTGGAGGGTGATTGCTGAGTATCTTGGGGGGGTAGCGGGAAAGGAAGTTTTCAAAGGAATTTTTATATGTTAAAGAAGACTTACAGGATCCTGGGGGGTCGGGATAAGATTGCCATTTGCCTTTAGCAAAGTGTCAACATGAGGCATCTGAGCTCTGCAAGGAAGGTCACTCTGTTTCAAGGACTTGTCAATGGACTGTAGGCAGTAAGGAAATTTAATTTTTTTCTTTTGCCTTTGTTTCCCACCTCAGTTAGGTCAGCACTGTCCAGTATGGTACCCGCATGTGACTGTATAGCCCTTGAAATGTGCTGTTAAGTGTAAAATGTACACTGTATTTCAAAGACTTGGTATAAAATTATCTCAAGTTTCTATATTGATGACATATTTAAGTGATAATATTTTGGATATATATTGGGCTAGGGAAATATGATTAAAATAGATGTTACATACTTCTTTAGTCATTTTTTAAAGTGGGTACTAGAAAATTTAAAATTATACTGGGGCACCTGGCTGGTTCAGTCAGAAGAGTGTGCAGCTCTTGATCTTGGGCTTGTGAGTTTGAGCCCCACGTTGGGTGTAGAGATTACTTAAATAGATAAATAGATAAACAAACTTTAAAAAAGTAAATTTAAAGTTATATGTGATTCACATTATGTTTCTGTTGGACAGCACTGACCTATATAGTACTTAGCAATGCACAGAATATACATTCTATACATATTCTAAACATATTCTAAATATTTCACTTATATTCTATAGTGAATATAAGAAATAGGATAGCAGGAGAGGAAGAATGAAGGGGGGGAAATCAGAGGGGGAGATGAACCATGAGAGACTATGGACTCTGAAAAACAAACTGAGGGTTCTAGAGGGGAGGGGGGTGGGGGGATGGGTTAGCCTGGTGATGGGTATTAAAGAGGGCACGTTCTGCATGGAGCACTGGGTGTTATACACAAACAATGAATCATGGAACACTACATCAAAAACTAATGATGTAATGTATGGTGATTAACATAATAAAAAAAAAGAAATATGAAAACCTTATCCAACTTTGGAAACTTCACATTTTATATTTTTGAGAAACATAGTTCTATTCTTTATTCTTACCCAGTATGAATCAAGGATAAGTGGAAACTCTTATGTTACATGTAATATAATAATGAAATAAAATAGCTAAAAGAGACCTATATTATACCACAAGATCCCATTAATCACCCATTTTTCATTTCTTAACCATATAAGGTATTGTGCAGGTTCATCTTTTTATATAAGAATTTTATGTAAGAATATATAATTTCTGAGACTAAAAAGAAGTTCTTCATGCTATTAATAACTCCTGTAACTACCCCCTGCTTCTGTTTTGCTTAGGTCTCTCTTCTCACCATATCTCACTTCTTCAGAGGGCTGATCCTGTGAAATTAGGGGGTGGGAAAGAAGATTGAATGCCCTCCCTATGGCTTTTCCCCCTGCTCCCTACCTTCCACTCCCCCAAATCTTAGTTCTCAACCTCCCCCAACATACACACTAAGTAAAGAAAATATAAATACTCTGTGTCTTTTGGCTTTAACCCCAGGGCCTCATCCTGAAGGTCTCTGTTTGAGCTCAGCAAATATTCCAGAGGAACTCTTCAAAGATAACCTTTCTTTGTAAAAAGAGAAAAGAGTATCTGAGGTTTCCTCTGAAATGTAGATGAACCTCACTTTAGTTCTTTGTGTACTGAAAAGACCCACCTTTCTCACCCATTGTGGCTTTTGTCTTTCCTAGTGTTTCATGATAGGGTTGAGGGCGGGGAGGAGAAGGAAGCTGCATCACGGAGAGAGGAGGAGTAAGATAGTTGTGGAAAAATGTCGATGGTAGAAGGCTAGGATCTACTACCATTTACATGCTAATGAAAACCAGAAATGGCCTTTTCCCCGTTTGATCTGATTTGAAACTTTGTGACTTTCCTTTGGTAGGTCATTTTACCCCCTGTGTTTTTCTCGTTGTTGTTAGCTGTAAAAACTCTTTGAAATTCTCAAAATAGGGGAGGGTTTCTTTCAGGAGTGGGAGGATAGAGGATAAACTGTGAAACTGCGTTCTGTCCATAGTGGGTCTATTGGGGAGGAAAACCCGCCTCTGAAGTAATAGAAGGTAGAAGCAGGGGAGGAAGCAGACAGGTCGAGCCCTGGATTCAGGAAAATAAGGAGGTAATTGGAGTTTGCAGCCCAGGACTTAGAATTATTCCAGAAGTAGACCCAGCAGCAAAGTCTGGATTTCCACCTAACTTAAACCTTCTAATGAGGGCCTCAACCTCACATTCAGTCATCTGTTAAAAAGACACCTTTGTTTTGAAAGCTAAGAATCAGGACTCCTAAGATATAAAAATTTGTGTTAAAGGATTTTTTTATTCATGTAATATAAAAGAACTAGGTAGATGTTATAACCAGTTCAAAGTAAAAGTCCAAACAGCACAAATGTATGTGGAAAAAAGGAATGCAAATGGAGACAGATGGAGGTTTTGTGGGGGAGGGGCAGTTAATTAAATCACTACCAGTGGGACACAGGACATAATTTGCATATCTATCAGTCATACAACTTAAAAAGAGATAAAATAGCTGAAAGACAAGGAATTACGCTGAAATCTGATAACCTGGAAGGGAAAGGGCATACTATAGATAATGCAGTTTTCTACTGAAACAGAATTTGTTTCTACTCTTCTCCTTCTGTGATTAAAAAAAAAATCTCAAAGATTATTTATGATCACAAAATATTGGGCTAATATTTGGCCTGAGTATTTATTTAGGTATAGCAAGAATGAATAATTTGCAACTGTAGGAGAGGATAAATAATTTTCCCTTTAACTTTATAGGTCTTGACTGAGACCCCCTGCTCCCTATAATTAAAAGATGTAACCAAGAAAAACCAACAGAAGTTTAATAATATGTATACCTCCTATGTACCCGGGAAAACTGATAACTCCAAAATGGCCTTTGCCACTACCTTAAATACCATCTCCAGATAAAGACAAAAGATTTGGGGAGCGGGCGCTGGGGACAGCCTTGGGAGGTTATTAGGCAAAGCACCATAAACAAGGGTATAATTTGTTATGCAGACTTAATTCCAAGGCTTTTCCATTGGTTGAATTTCCAGAGTTTTAGTCATCCTCCTCTTCCTAGTACTGAGTGGGAAACACCTTTACAAATGGAGATTTCTCTTATAAATGTTCATTTCCCTCACAAAAGGGAACTTTCTTCATTTTCGGAGATTTCCCTGTGTTTACTGCTTTTTGAAACTTAACCAGCTCAAAATCCTTATGCCTAAAACGTGTTTTTTGGGGGCGGAAGTTCTGCTCTTTACCACATAAGCTTTCTTTAAGTTTGCTTTGCTGAAATTTTTCATAAGGAATCTCAGACTTTTCACAACAAATAACTTGCCATCAGATTTCTTCTGTGATGCCTATTAATTTGGGCAAATTTTTCCTCCCTTCTTAAGGTCCCTAAAATATCCTAAGATCCTCAAAGAAAGGTTCCTTACCATCTTGGGGAACTTTGTAATTTGTTAGCCTGGAGCCATGGCACTTTCCTGGAAAGATTTTGTAAACTTTAGTTCCTTAAAAGTGTCTGGTCATATCTGATTAAATGAGTATCATTGTCAAATATGTCAATCTAGGTATGGCCCTCGTTGCATAACCATTGTTTACACTTATTTTCTAATAAAAAGGAGGACATACTGAACATGTACAAATAACTATATTGCCATGAATATAAGAATATTCAACAAGCGTTCCCTAATTCTGTAGGGGTCATGCAGGGAGACTAATCATTTACAAATGATAACAAATTTTAGTTTACAAAACACTGTCTATTAAATTGTAGATACCTTAGGAGAAAAGGGAAAGGACTTCCTTAAATGCCCAGAAAATAGAACATTGAAACAATATCAGAAATACTCCAAACAGAAACTACATTCAGCCCTCATTAGTGCATTCAGTCCTATATAATTCTTGTTTCACTGGATCATAAATTTATCTGCCGCTCAACTAGAGTTCTGGAAGTCCTGACTCAGTCCACTAGTGTGGTCTTAGAATTATTATGCCATCATAAGCCTATACCCAAGAATACCTAACAGTCCTCCTCCACAGAGCTCTCAGGCTGTCTTTATTGAAGACAAAGCACTCTGGCCTGTAACTGATTTCAGGAGCTTTCAGGGTAGCATCAGAGTAAAACAAACAAATCTATCCCTAAATGATAAAAGATTTAAGATGGCTGTAATTAACATTAGTGGTAAATTTCAGAAATGAAATATAAACAGTCATAACAAGAATAATGCAACTTAAAGTCATACCAAAAACGTTATATACAAAATATCTGTAATATTAAAGCCTGGTTTCAAAGAAGACAGTGAATGTGCATCTAACTTATAAAAATGGATGAACATATTTACAGAGAAATAATAATCCTGAGATGTAATATACCCTGAATGTGCCAAACATATAGTAAGAATATACCAGAAATATGTTAAGAAGATCAAGTAAAGAGATTCAGTAAGTCTGGGGAAGGTCCTAAACATTTGTATATTAATAAAACTCCATTGATTAGTGATATGTATTCCCAGTTTACATATACTGGCCTAGAAGATACGAGATCCAAACTACAGAAGATGCAGCCAAGTTGATGTTTTTAAAGATAACTGAAATTGTGTTTGATAACCTATACTAATATCGGACAAAGCAGTACTGGGGCTCTGATAAATAAAACATGGACAGTGAGGGCACTGAGAATGTATACTTAGTACATAGCATAACTATATTAGTAACATTTTACCCATATAGATTTAACCTCAGGAGAGCTAAGCATCTCTTCTGACTTGATAGCTCTTATAGTACCACTCATCAATAGTATCGTGTCAAGTAAACCTAATTATTTTCAGTATCTCTCTTTTCATGAGGTTAAAAGAATACATCCTTTTGATAGTCCCAGAGGCCTTCTGGGGAAATCTTGAAAATAGTTTTAGGTACAAAGATAATCTGAATCTTTTATTTTACATTTAGGCTGCTATTTTGGGGAGGCAAAAATTTAAAAATGTCAGTAGATTTGCACACTTAGGATAGGAATAGGATCGTAGGTACTAGACAAACAGTACTTGACTGTTCATTTCAAAGGGATGATAAAACTTACAAACATAAAAGGTAACATGACTGTAAAGATCCTGAGCTCTTATGGAAGTCATTAAGGACTTAAAGTCAGCATATAAGGTTATTCTGGTAAGCCGCAGAAACTTTGAAATCTAGGCAGATTAGACAAAAAGAATAACCCTTCATGTTGTAAGTAGAGGCAGTAAATAGCGAACTAATGAAATAAGCCCACCTAAACTGAGCAAACTTTGTAAGATTTTAATACATTTCAGAGCTTTTCAGATTTTTTGGACATAACTATAAGGCAAATAAAGCTTTGTTTTTGCAAAGCTTACATAACTTTCAGTATCCATTCAGGTTTTGTCTTTCACCATTCTCTTTCTCATTTTGGACATTTACTTTAGGACCTAACTGTGGAGTGACCCGACCCGATAGGGTGGCCGCTGCAGTGTGGGAGGTGTAAGAATTCACCCAAAGCAGAACAAACGGTGGGCAAGATAGCAAAGGAAAAAGGGGCTAGTGAGGGACCAGTTATTGGGACAGAGGGCTAGTGAGGGACCAGTTATTGGGCAGAGTGAGGGAGTATGGAATTTTCCCTTTTTTGGTAATCTTTGGAACTGTGCCTGGTTGTAATTGGTCAGTTAGGGCCTGTGGCTGTTTCCCGGTAGGTCGCTTAGTGAGCCTGTTTGCATTCAGCTTGGTGGTCACTCTGGGCCCCTTTGCCTTGATCAGGTTTCTGTTGTTCAAGTTGGTTGCCTAAAAGAGGCCTCTATACTAACTATTCCCTTTTTCCGTTGGTAAACAGAAACACATCTCATTACCTTACATACGAAGTTATACCTCTTTGCCACTATTGCTCCTAGGAGAATCTCATATCTATTAATTATATCTTTTAACCAAAGTTAACTCTGATTTCATAGAGAAAACTGAGAGCTAGATCATTGAAAACTGTTACACACTGATATTTAACTAAACTAGCAAAACTTACAAATTCACCTAACAACTTTCTACAACCACATGCAAGACTTTATAGTCAGACTTCTCCAAGTGGCAAAAAAGAATGTGTCCATTAACAAACCCAAAGATACAGCCTCTCTGTACCATATAAAAACACAAAGCAAAAATATATAAACTTAGGGCGCCTGAGTGGCTCAGTCGGTTAAGCGACTGCCTTCAGCTCGGGTCATGATCCTGGAGTCCCAGGATCGAGTCCCACGTCGGGGTCCCTGCTCAGCAGGGCGTCTGCTTCTCCCTCTGACCTTCCCCCTCTCATGTGCTCTCTCTCTCTCATTCTCGCTCTCTCAAATAAATAAATAAATAAAATCTTTAAATATATATATATATAAACTTAAATTTTTGCTTAGTAATCAGTTCAGTATTCTTAGAAATGATCTAAATGTCTAATAAATACCCATTAACATCATCTAAGTTTTTTTTTTTTTAAGATTTTTATTTATTCATTTGAGATACAGAGAGAGAGCACACGTAGTGGGAGAGGCAGAGGGAGAGGGAGAAGCAGGCTTCCCACTAAGCAGGGAGCCCGACGTGGGGCTTGATCCCAGGACCCTGGGATCATGACCTGAGCTGAAGGCAGACGCTTAACGACTGAGCCACCCTGGCACCCCCATCATCTGAGGTTTTACGTTAACCTAAGATTTTGGAAATTAATTTCCAAAGTGACATACTACAAAACTTAGTTACTGTTAAAATTACCAGAATGAAGAATCATTTTGGATAAACACAAATTTATAGTTTTTAGGATTATAAACATTAAACAGAAGTAATGCTAGCTTATTTGATCAGTAAACTTATATAAGTTTAGAAAGAACATATTGAAATAGAATAAAGATCTGTGCTTGGCATATTTAACACTAATAAACTAAAGAAAATATAGCTTTTATTAAATAAAAATTATTAAATTTGTTTGCCAAAGATCACCTATATATATGTATTTTAAAGATTTATGTATTTGAGAGTGTGCGTGTGCATGCGCGCGTGCACATACCAGCAGGGGGGGCAGGAGCAGAGGGGGCGGTGCTGAGCGCAGATCCTGATGCAGGGCTCAATCCCACAACCCTGAGATTACGACCTGAGGCGAAACCGAGAATTGGATGCTCAACTGACTGAGCCACCCAGGCACCCCATAGATTGCCTATAATATTATATATATATATATATATTTTTTAAGTATTTATTTATTCATTTAAGTAATCTATATACCCCGTGTGGGGCTCGAACTCACCACCCTGAGATCAAAAGTTGCATGCTCTTTTAAGCAAGCCAGGTGCCCCAAGATTCACCTATGTTATTTGTACTTGAATTCTTAAATGTTCCTTAGGTCTTTAAGAATGTTTCTTTTTTTTTTTTTGAAAGAGTGAGAGTCCCAGCAGGGTTGGGGGTGGGGGCAGCAGAAGGAGAGGGAGAGTATCTCAAGCAGACTCCCCGCTGGGCCTAGAGCCCACTGGGGCTCGGTCTCACAACCCTGAGATCATGACCTGAGCCGAAATCAAGAGTCGGATGCCTAACTGACTGAGCCACCCAGGCACCCCAAGAATACCTTTTTTAAATCTGGCACATTAAGACTATTTAGAAGTTGAATTTCCTTGATTTCTAAGAACTGTAGGAATTCTTATACAAGCACTTATTTTTTCCTATAAGCTAATCAAAACAGAGCCTAAGAGATTTTACAATCTTAATTCATTAATGACATGTAGAGGTAGAAGAACATTACCCATACATATATAATGAGAAGTAAAGACCCTTCTGAATTAACAGACATGTAGACAAGACCAGTAGTCACACAGTTCATAACTTCAGTTCTAAAATTTCAGTCATGGGTTAACAGTTAACACAGAATTATGTCCATACTAAAGAGCTGTTCTCTTCTCAGTGAGTACAAATTCTTCATTTGTTTGAGCTCAAATAGACTGCAAAGACCAATAGACCAGATTTTCTGGTTTTTTTTTTTTTCATCCTATTTAGAGAATAGCTCTCTAAAACCAATTCCCAAACTTAGTAGAGAGCAAAGTTAAAAATAGAAAACATCAAATCAGCAAAATTCTCTTGTATTTGCCTCTTGGGGCCAAGAAAATACATACCTGAGCTTAAAATAAGGTATACCACTTCTGGTGAAGAAGTTTGCCAGGCTTTGGCTGGTGGATCTATTAGGTGTCTCAGTGGGACTTCCAAAATTGTGAAAAGAATATTTCCTTAAAAAGATAAAATCATGACTCTAATATAGATATAGATAAATACATTTTTAAGAATTTAGTTTACTCATGAAATGAGGGAACTAGGCGGATGTTATAACCAGTTCAAAGGAAAAATCAGTAAGGCACAAATTTATATGGAGTAAAGGAATGTTGAGATGAATTACAAGTGGAGACAAAACTGGTTTTTCCAAAGGGGATGGGGAAGAGTCACCAGGCAGGACAGAATTTATATTATCTGTTACAGTTGGTTCTTGTTACTCATGGTAGTTATGATCTCTAAACTCACAAAAAACACTAAATTAACGAGTACTGAAATACTGCTCCTAAGAAAAATACAAAGTTAGATTCTTTTGAGACTCTGATCACAAAATTTTGTCAACCAATCAATACATACATAACCTTTTTTAAATGTGATTCTGTTCAAATGTTTAAAAACACCTTATTTAATGTATATTGTTGATTCATGAACATTGAACTCATAGCCAGCAGCACTGTAACTTATGCCTGAATGAAGCTTATCTAACATATATTGGTACATCAGAGCCTTCTTGTCCTTAGGAACACTAGAAAGTGCTAGAGCACTACACTTGTGGGGCCATTTTAAACATCAAAATCATCAACAGGAAGCACAAAAATGCCACAAATGCCCCTGTAAATGGACCACGAAAAGGACACTTGTTTACAGTATGTGATCTGAAACAAGAAAGCACAGAGCATTACCTTGCTTGACCTCAGCTGGGAACATGTACGTTGAGCTGGGAACATGTATGTTGAGTGACTCAAATTTCCATTGCTCTGTGCATGTCACTAATGACCATGGAAGCATTGTGAATATTGATTTGGGGGTTACAGGTAAATTTTAGTGAACAGGCAAATTCACAAATACAGAATCCACACCTACATCTTACAGGGTTTCAAAATAACTCAAAGACCATAGTCAGGGCTGAGATCTGGTATGCCGTAGACACCATAATTTTCTGTTGAAGCCCCAATTTTTTTCTTCGTCATTCTTTCTTCTCAATCCCCAGTCCAAGGTACTGGCTGTCTTTGTGGCCAGGGAAATGTTCAGCCTGACTCCTGAACTGCTGAGACTCCTGAGAGACAGACAGACATGCTGGGTGGGGAGAGAGATTTAGATTCCCTGTTGGAGGTCTGAAATAATTTTTCTCATAATGTTATACATGGTGGCTTAGTCAGGTTCCTAGTGTATTATGGGTTAAATGGGATTTGGAAATCCCTATGCACAGACCACACCCAAACCAATTACATCAAAATCTCTGAGAGTGATTTTTGGACCTTTACCACTGTTGTATAGTCTCTTTCTCTAGAAAAAAATGTGTTCTCAATTTCTAATGACTGATTTTCACATGTACTTTTGGAACACAAACCAGTTTATTTTGTGGCAAATTCTGAATAATGTGGTTCCAATTACTGCCTTGGAAATCAAAATAATACTGTATAGCAACTATATTATTTGAAAAGATAAAATTTAAGGGGGCCATTGACTATCACATCAAAGGTGGGATTTTTTTTTTTTTGAGGTGTTGCAGCTGTGGCAGGTGTGGGGTGTTACTAATCTTTCAGGTGCCTCACATTTTCACCTTATTTGCTTGTTTAAATAATTTTATATAATTTTCGTGGAAAGAATTGCTTTGCCAATGTATCCCAACCCCTGTTATTTCTCCATAATATTTTCTAAAAGAAGATCTAAGATACTTTCAAATTAATCTGAACCTCCCCCCCCGCCAAATACTAGGTGCTTGGGAATTTCAAAGTAGAGGGACTTCTAAAATGAAATTCCTCAAAGACTATCACAGCCCCCAACCCCCTTTAAATTATATTTTAAAAGTTTATGCTTTGCTTTTACCCAGGCATAATATGGGTACATAGCCTGGTGAAAACCCTTGAAACCTTCCAAGTATCCACATACCTTGCTGTGGCTTCCCAAAGCCTTTTCTATTCTGATCCCATACCTCTGTTAGCAGCAACTGTGAGTTATGTCATTTTGTGCCAAATTATGCAGTGCTTCTCGATTTGTACACAGATGGACAGTAGGAAAAACCATTAAACTATTCACTTCTGAACTAATGTCAGGGTTTGAGATTAGATTATTACAGGAGAAAGACATTTTATAGGACTTGGACCAAGGTTACTAGAGGTAACATTTCACAAGCAATAAAAGCACTGATGAACATTTCTCTGTATTTTGCCTTACTGAACCATAAGTAAAATGGTTCTGTAAATAAAAGTGAATGGAATTAATTTTCTGTCTCATACATAGAATTCACAAGTTAATTGTCGTGATCTGGTTTTGTTCAGAGGCCTTTTGTGGATGTATTTTGGTCTTTAATTTTGGGTTTTGGGGTTTTTTGGGCGCATTTGGAAGATTACACCAAACATTCATATCATAGGAAGTAGAATATCTCAACCACAGTCTGGAGATCAACAAAATAAATGGGCATCTTTCCAAAAAAGAAATTGAGCATGAGATATTACAGGTCACATTTTAAGTTTACTACAGTATTTGCCAGAGGTACTTCTCTGATACTAGGGCTTAAAGATCAAAATATCTTTGTGAAAGCATTCCAGTGTGTGAAACAGCAAAGGGAGTCAGCTTCTCATCATTTAGGTGCTGGTGGTTGGATTTGTGGTTAATCCGTGCCATATGGCTGCTCTCCTCAGTGGGAAGTGACGGCAGCCCTAGGAGCTTACCCCATTCCTGGGGCAGCTGCTTTGGACTCAGTTGCTTTGATCTTCTTCTGTTGCACAGCTGGGAAGAGTGAAGGCTGGTTTTCAGTGTCCTAATAGAACAACATATTGGGACCACTGTCATAGACTACACCTTGATTTTGTATAAGCATTCTTCAGAGAATGCAAGTGTTTTCACTTCCATGATCTCATTCAGAAACTTGAGTTTTTAAAAAAGCTTAGTGTTGAAAAGAAAATTCTTACAGCAACTTAACATTTCACAAAATTCCATTCTTAAATTTTTACATTCTATTTCTTGCAAGTTACATTATGTTCTTTCTTTTTAAGAACAACCTTCACATAGGAAGTAGAAAAGAAGCACAGTTCATGTAACTTATCCATTAAGTACAAATGTTTAATGTCCTTTCAAGTGTTGTTATTTTTATGGTTTGTCTTTTTAGCTAAAGCTCACTGCTTGCTCCAGTAGCCTTTATATTGCCACAATATTACAAAAAATAACTTGGCAAAGATTGTGGTATGAAGTATACTAGGACCAATAAAATCGTTTATCCACACATTGCAAGGTAAACACTTTGGAGGAGGATGCTTAGAAATGTGGTCAGATTCTTAAGAGATCCCCCCAAAAGAGCAAATTTTCATCCCAGCATCAGTCCTACCTAGAAAAGTTTTCTCAGTGATGGATAGAAAATCCAAAAGGAGATTTATGTAGACTCTGAGGTGAGTTTCAGTCTCTTGTGAGTTCTCATTAGAATTCTTCATACCCCTCTTTCCTTTTACTTAATCAGAGAAGTTATTAGTTGCTTGTGCAGGTTTGGGAGCAAAGTTGTTTCCCACAGAAAAATGTGAGGAAAAGAGATCCCCCCCCAATACATCCTAATAATCATAGGTGGCTGTGGTAGAGCAATAATGTAGAGCTGAATACTGTTAGCAAATGCTAGTTTCTTCCATGTATGTTTTTGTTTTCCCAAGATGCTTTGCCCATCCACATTCCAGTCCCTATAATGATAATTCTATTTATTGTTGTTACCACCATCAACAGCAACTATAATCTGGCTCACAATTCCCAAGAGCCAGGTCACTCCTTTGTTACCAGGAGAAAACCCAAACCAGTTGTTCTTTTATGTGTACAAAATCCCAGTCTTCTCACATTGCAGTGACCCTGACAGCATTTTGAGACTCCATGAGCAAAACAGATAATAGAGCTACGTCTGCATTCTGACACAGTAAAAAAATTTTCTTCTCCCTGGTGATTGAAAGACAGATTAACCATGTAAATGAGAGTGATTATCAGGTATATGTTCATGTATAATACCAATTCCTAAATATGTCCAAGTACTTTATCATTTCTTCAGTTCCTCTTATAATGTCTTTTATTGGGCTGGAGAGTGTGTTGGGAAGCAGGGGTGAGGGAGCATAGGTTCTCTCACCCATCACTTGGCAAGACGAGATCATGGAGGCCTTGGATAACTTACCAACCATCATTATAACCAGACATAGAATCTACACTAGAAACCTTTTCCTTTCTCCACAACCGGGGTGGGGGTGGATGGACATATGGCAGAAATAGACTTACTTTCCAGGCATTCTTGAAACAGTTATTTTCAACACATTTATAAAAATTAAGGGGGGGGTTTACAAAATCACAAAGATTGAAAGGAAATGGGTGAAATAGATAAAAATTGAAATTACAAGATGCTTTTAAAGAAATGCAGTTTTATTTATGAGGTGGTTAGGTACATAGCTTTAAAGTCAGCCTCGGTTAAAACCCTGACTTTGCCACTTAGCCATGTGGCTTTAGGCTGCTTATTTACCTTCTCTGTGCTTTATTTTTCCTAAATAATTAAATATAAAATTGGGGCATATAAAATGCCTACTTCATAAGCCAAGCAACCTATGATCTCAGTTTTAAAATTCTATAAAAATACATTTAAAGCACTTAGCAGAGGGCTTAGAACATGCCTCAGGCTCTTTTCCCAGACATCCACATGGCTAACTCTGATCTCCTTCAGATCTTCAGTCAAATGTGACCTTCTTAAGGGGAGGGAGAGTTTCCCTGTGTACCCTCTCTAGAATGTTTTTTCTTTAGTGCTCATTAGCATAAAATATGTATTTTTAATCATAGGTATTGCTGTATTAGCACCTAGTATACCATGCATTTACTTATCAATTTCTTTTCTGCTAACTTGAAGAAGTTTGGGAATTTATTCACTGCTTTACCTCTGGTGTCTCAACAGTCCTTGACACAGAGTATGCAATCAATAATATTTATTAAATGAATAGCAAATGCTCAGTAAGTATTGCTATACCTGCTTTATTGAATTATTTTTTATAATTAACAGCATCATTTGCTGGTTAATGTAGGAAGTGCTTGAGAAGTTCATAATGTTAAAGTTATCATGTTCAGGTCACAGCATTAATTTGCTTACCAAAATTCCTTTCTGTATTTAATTTCAAAATTAGGGGTTTCAATGTGATGGAAATTTTATTTACTTTAATGCTTCACTTCATATAGAAGATGTGTTACCAGAAAGTTGCAAATCAAATTTGAGACAGAATAGCTTATTTATCAAGTGCTTGCTATAAACCACAAGAGACACAGTATTAGTTAAAGCAAAAGCTCCAGAATCAGATTCTTTGTTTAAATCCTGATTCTGTCCCTTTCTAGCCAAGTGAGCTTGTGCTAGTTACCTCCACTCTGTGCCTCAGTTTACTCAGTTACATAAAGGAAATATTAATTCATATAAAGGTTTTAGAAAAGTACCTTTTTCATAGAACTCAATAAGTGATTGTTAAGTGCCAGGTATTTTCTAAGCAATTCACATGAATAAGCTTGTTTAATCCTCATGACAACCTATGAAGTAGGTACTATTCTTAGGCCTGTTAGTAAAGTTTTTGAAATGCAAATAGCCACTTGTTAATGTACTTATTTTATAGGTTCAGCTCCTCTTAAAGTAAGACATAACTTTCTGATTTTTTTTCCTGTTTTAATGGATTAGAAAGTACTCAAAATTTTACTCCGTTAAAGTAAGGTTATGTTTAAGCAAGTAAATTGAATCAATATTTTCTCTCCTGGATTCTGATGTTTCGTTTGTATTTTTAAACCATTTGTTTCATTTGCTTTCCTACTTCTCAATTTCCTTATAGCACATGGACTTTCTTTGAAGATGGAGTTCTAGCAATGGAATTATTTCCTCTTTTTGGACACTAAAATAAGCAGTAGTAGCAGTATACTTTGATGACTTGATTTTTACAGGCTTCACTTTTGTGGCAAAATTGCATTCTAAGGGGCTAGTGAAATATAAGCTTTTGTGGCAGCAAATACTATACCCACCAAGAGGCACTAGAACTCATAACAATTCACAAGATCAAGAAGTTTACTTAATGAGACATGTAATAGTTTGGACATTTTATACATGACTGCATGATTCAGCAGCCATGGATCAAATGTTTCAAGATGAGTTATTTGAAGAAAGTCCTCAGATAGAATGATAAATTATAGGGATGGAAAATGAATCTTATGAAGAAAAGTAAAAGTTACAGAGGTTGCTTGGACTAGGGAATAGAACAATGACTTAATTGTATCTTCAAGAAGGAGGATGTTGAAGGATTGTTCACGTTAGAAGAACTGAGGAACTGGACTTAAAGCAGAAGACATGGGCATGAATAAATCTAGTTTTCAAAATTATAAAACACTGAGAAGGGCTTTGGAGAGAAGATACAAAGACTCCCAGAAGCAGACAGTTTAGGCCAGTAGTTCTCAAGCTTCTGTGCATAAAAATCTCTCAGGATCAATAGTTAACGTACAGATTCCCAAGCCCCTACCAGAAATTAGACCCAATGAGCCTTTGGTCAGGCCAAAGAATTTGCATTGTTATCAAGTACTTCCATGGGATTCTAAATAGATAGCCCTTGCTGAAAAAAGTTTTTGAATTTAATCAGTAGCCTGTCAAAGCCCAGAGAGCAGAACCAAATAATCTTTTAGGTCTACTCCGACTCTGTCATTTATATAGGTAACTGTACATAGATATGTACACATAACCATGTATGCTTTTCTGTATTGCTTTTAGCATGAGCCTTTAGAAAACAGTGAGACAGATTATATTGCTCAGTGTTCGCACTGCAGTTATTAAAGAAGACGCATATTAAACCACATAGAGAAATAGAAAATTTTACATGAATATGTAACCATCAGTAATTGAATAAGGAATATTGAGCAAGGAGAAGTCACATTATGGGTTACGCTTTTGAGATATAGTTAAATCATCTTCAAGCAATATTTTGGACCCCCTTGTCACACAGGATTATAAGGGAAAATATTACTAAGTATTTATATTTCAGATGTGCTGACATGTACTCCTCATGATAAATGAACATTAAATTTATGAAAGCTTCTGCTTGCTGTGCTCTTGAGGTATCCTCTCTAATTCTGTTTCTGTGGGTTTGTTTTTGTTTTCTAGGGTGGAGCTATGACATTGAAGAGAGGAAGATTCCAAAACCCAAGTCCAAGTCTTATGGTGCAAATTTTTCTTGGAACAAAAGAACAAGAGTATCCACAAAATAGGTTGGCACTGACTATATCTCTGTGCTTGATGGTGAATAAAAGTCAGCTGTGCAGTATTTATAGTCCATGTATAATACATCTCTTAATCTCCTAATAAATTTGACCTTTAACCACAAATACATTTTGTGGTGCCTATTTTAAATGTTTTTTGATGTCTCAAAGTGAACATGTTTCAGTTTCCTATTTATAGAGGAGATTTGAGGTGATCATACCTCTAGGAAATTTCAGTACTTAAAATCTGTTAAAAGGAATGCTTGAAATCAGCTGCAACATTGAAGTTTTACACTTGATTCTTTATAGCCATTCTCAAATTAATAGTGTTTATAAATTACCAGCCATCATTATTATAACACTGTCTTAGAAATTTTCTTGTTTTATCTGAGGTTAGAGAAATTCAAGATTACATTGCAAGCTAATAAACCCAAATCTCATTATTGAGGTTCTCTTCTTTTTAATTTTTTGGGGTTGGGAAGGAGAGGAAGAGGGAGAGAATCCTAAGCAGGCTTCACACCCAGCCCAACGTGGGGCTTGATCTCACAACCCTGAGATCACGACCTGAGCCGAAATCAAGAGTCAGACGTTTAACTGACTGAGCCACCCAAGTGCCTCTGAGGTTCTCTTCTTTAATTAGAATTTTATATTCTCTAAGATTGAGTCTGAATCTGAATGAACTGTTCCATACTAAACTCTGCTCAGAAATTCAAATTCATGACTGTGAAGGGTTCAGATGAAGATTTTACATTCTTATGAATTGAAAGATTCCAAGAAAATAATCAGTTCGTTATTAGAGAACTTTTTGTATTCACTGTTGTTTTTGTAAAATAGACATAGATATATGTTCTTGTTATGTCTGTAATCACTTAGGTCATTCAGTATGAGGTATCAAGCACATACTCCTGTCAGTCTCTTCAGTAATCATTCTGTACACTAATCTTCATCATAATTCTGTTAGGTAAGCACTATTATTTCCCCCATTTTGCAAAGACATAAATCAAGGTCTAAAAGGACTAAATAACCTGCTCAAAATCACACAGATCCTAAGTGTCAAAGCTGGGAGTTGAACCCATGTCTGTCTTAACATCCCATACTTTTAATTACTTTAGTTATAGAAAAATAGGATTAATGGCAGATTTTTTCTTTGGATTACTAATAAATTCTACATTACAAAAGTTATATACTAATTATGTACTTCCTCACAATTACATTTCATAAAAACACTAATAGCACATTGACTTAGCCCAGCAAATAAAACACATCAAAGTGTAAATTTGTATATTGTTTTGAAGAGCAGTCTCTTTTCAGAAACATGTATTCCATTTAATTCTAAAAATCCTCATCCTGACAAATAGCCCATAGATATACACAGAGGCGAATGTACAAAGGTATTATAGAATAGTTTCTAATAGCTAATAAGTTGAAACAATCTAAATGTTTATTAAAAGAGGAATGTAGGGGCTCCTGGGTGGCTCAGTTTGTTAAGCAACTGCCTTTGGCTCAGGTCCTGATCCTGGGGTCCTGGGATCAAGCCCCACATCAGCCTCCCTGCTCAGTAGGGGGTCTGCTTCTCCCTCTCCCTCTGCCTGCTGCTTTGCCTACTTGTGCTCTCGCTCTGTCAAATAAATAAAATCTTTTAAAAAAATACGTAAAAGAGGAATGTAGTTAAATGGAGTATTACACAGCTATTATAAAGAACAAGAAATATCTATGCGCTGTTTGGAATGATGTTCAAGATATATTGCTAACTAGAAAAATATAGGAATAGTAGATAACATCTGGGGGTGAGGTGCAGCAGCAGGTGCTCACAAATATATGCATCTAGAATATTTTGGGCAAGATACGTAAGAAACTAGTAACATGATTTTACCATTGACTCTGGGGGAGGAGAGTCTTGGGTCTTTCAACTTTTTTTAATTTTTAATTTTTAAATAGTTAATTTATTTGACAGAACACAAGCGGGGGGGGTGGCAGGAAGATGGAGAAGCAGGCTCCCCGACCAGCAGGGAGCCCAATGTGGGGCTCAATCCTAGGACCCTGGGATCATGACCCGAGTTGAAGGCAGATGCTCAACTATCTAAGCCACCCAGGTGCCCCTTTCAACTTTTTTTTTTAAAAGATTTTATTTATTTGAGAGAGAGTGCATGGGGATGGGAGTGGGTGGGTGGAAGGGGGGTAGGGGCAGAGGGAGAGGAAGAAGCGGACTTCCCACTGAGCAGGGAGTCTGACGTGGGTCTGGACCACAGGACCCTGGGATTAGGACCTGAGTGGAAAGCAGACACTTAACAAATTAAGCCACCCAGGCACCCTGGGTCTTCCAACTTTTAATACAGTGTTTGAATGTATTACTAAAAGGATGTATTATTTATATAATCAAATATACATAACTATAAATATTTATACACTACAATTCATATCTTGCCATCTTAAGCTTGAAAATTATACATATTACTTTAATTACTACTTTAATTAGAATTTTAGTTCAAGGGGCACCTGGGTGGCTCAGTTAAGTGGCTGCCTTCAGCTCAGGTCATAATTCCAGGGTCCTGGGATCAAGCTCCACATTGGGCTCCCTGCTCGGCAGGGAGCCTGCCTCTCTGCCTACTTGTGCTCTTTATAAAAAAATAAAATCTTTAAGAAAAATAAAAAGAATTTTAGTTCAAGTAAACTCTGCAAAATATTAAAATAGAGCTATTAAGAAATTCCAGAGGGGGTGCCTGGGTGGCTCAGTTGGTTAAGCGGCTGCCTTCGGCTCAGGTCATGATCCTGGGGTCTTGGGATCGAGCCCCACGCCGGGCTCCCTGCTCAGCGGAGAGCCTGCTTCTCCCTCTCCCTGCCACTCTGCCTACTTGTGCTCTCTATCTTTCTGTCGAATAAATAAAATCTTTAAAAAAAAAAAAATTCCACAGATACTTAAAAAGTGTAAGTTTAAATTTCAGTTAAAAGAAACCTGTATGTATCCAGCACAGTAAAGGCAATACAAGCAAGTTTCCTTTCAAAAGAGATTTAGCGTTCCACCTTCACTTTGGCTTTTAATATAACATAGCACTCTATTTCTGTTACTCTGGTAGAACTAACTTCCTAGGCAACCTCCTGCACTGGCTGAAAAAATTCAGTATTGTTCTTTTCTTTTGTAATATCTGGTCCTTATTTGCATAATAAATCAATGCACCTGTTTCTGGGTTGTTTACATCTTCCTCATTACTCTATAGGTGCTGTTGATGCAGTGACTTTTATGTTCATATTTAGTATAATTTGTAATTTGATTTATTTCTGTAAGACTGGCATCAAAGGGCCCCCATTTGTTGTATTTGAGATTTTTTCCTTTTGGGGTAAGTATGACAAATCTGAAAAGAGAGAATAACCTAGACGTCTCTCATTTTTATAGTCTATGTCTTATGCTAAGGGATCCTGTATGTAAAAGAAAATTTACAAAAAAACAGTCTATCAATAGTCCTAAAGTGTACTATCAACACAAATTTGTCTTACTTTTTCCCACTATTTTAACTTAAAAGTTTTGGTGCTATCATTTTGATTGTGGATACCAAGCTATTGCCTTTATTGACTGAATCTGAACCCAAGTTACCTAGTTTTTGGTTGTAAACTGTAGTGACAAAAAGGTGATCTGTTCATTAACATAAGTTTTTACTTGATGACTACCATGTGCTATATACTACATTACACCCTGGGGTCACAGTGGAACAAGATTGACAGGGTCCCTGCTTTCATATTACTTGGAGACCTAAAGTGGGAGCTTATGTTCAGCAATTGCTAGTCATTTTGTGTGGGTAAAGATTGATTGAGGCTACTTGGGCTTGAATTCTGGTTCAACCACTTACTAACTCAGTGATCATTATAAAGTTAATTAAGTTTCTCTAAATCTCCGTTTGCTTATCTCCCAAACAGAGGTATTTACCTAATGGGATAGGTGAACATCAAATGATATAATCAGAGTAACTGTTTGCTGAGCACTTACTGTGTTATGTACAGGAAACTGTGCAACACATTGTGTGGGAATTCTTTTTCTTGTAGGAAGACATCTTTGAGCAAGCACTCCAGTCCTATATGTCTTAACAGAACTCACCGACAGGACAATTTGGTGCTTAGCATATATTGCTTTGTATTTTAAACTATGTTTTAGAATTCTTTAAAATATTTGTACTTTGGGGGCACTTGGATGGCTGAGTTGGTTGAGTGTCCAACTCTTGGTTTTGGCTCAGGTCATGATCTCAGGGTGGTCAGATCAAGCCCCAAGTGAGGCTCCACATTCAGCATGGAGTCTGCTTGAGATTCTTCCTCCCCCTCTGCTCCTCTCCCAGCTCTCTCTCTCTTTCAAATAAATAAATAAAATCTAATAAAATATTTGTACTGTGATTACGGAAGTGTTGCAAAAATACTTGATCTAAAAAAGCTTCCAGGACAAAAAAAACTAAAAGAATTTGCAAACACCAAACCAGCCCTACAAGAAATATTGAAAGGGGTCCTCTAAACAAAGAGAGAGCCTTAAAGTAACATAGACCGGAAAGGAATAGAGACAATATACAGTAACAGTCACCTTACAGGCAATACAATGGCACTAAATTCATATCTTTCAATAGTTACCCTGAATGTAAATGGGCTAAATGCCCCAGCCAAAAGACAAACGGTATCAGATTAGATAAAAAGACAAGACCCATCGATAGCTGTCTGCAAGAGACTCACTTTAGACCCAAAGACACCTCCAGATTGAAAGTGAGGGGGTGGAAAACCATTTACCATGCTAATGGACATCAAAAGAAAGCTGGGCTGGCAATCCTTATATCAGACAAATTAGATTTTAAACCAAAGACTATAATAAGAGATGAGGAAGGACACTACATCCTACTTAAAGGGTCTATTCCAACAAGACAGCAATTTAAAAAATCTATGCCCCTAATATGGGAGCAGCCAATTATATAAGCCAATTAATAACAAAAGCAAAGAAACACATCGACTACAGTAATAGTAGGGGACTTTAACACCCCCCCTCACTGGAATGGACAGATCATCTAAGCAAAAGATCAACAAGGAAATAAAGGCTTTAAATGACACACTGCACCAGATGGACTTCACAGATATATTCAGAACATTCCATCCCAAAGCAACAGAATACGCATTCTTCTCTAGCGCCCATGAAACATTCTCCAGAATAGATCACATCCTAGGTCACAAATCAGGTCTCAACTGATACCAAAAGATTGGGATCATTTCCTGCATATTTTCAGACCACAATGCTTTGAAACTAGAACTCAATCACAAGAGGAAATTTGGAAAGAACTCAAATACATGGAGGCTAAAGAGCATCCTACTAAAGAATGAATGGGTCAACCAGGAAATTAAAGAACTAAAAAAATTCATGGAAACAAATGAAAATGAAAACACAACTGTTCAAAACCTTTGGGATGCAGCAAAGGCCGTCCTAAGAGGAAAGTATATAGCAATACAAGCCTTTCTCAAGAAACAAGAAAGGTCTCAAATACACAACCTAACCCTACACCTAAAGGAGCTGGAGAAAGAACAGCAACTAAAGCCTAAACCCAGCAGGAGAAGAGCAATAATAAAGATCAGAGCAGAAATCAATGAACTAGAAACCAAAAGAAGAGTAGAACAGAGTAACAAAACTAGGAGCTGGTTCTTTGAACGAATGAGATTGCTAAACCCCTGGCCAGACTTATCAAAAAGAAAAGAGAAAGGACCCAAATAAAATCATGAATGAAAGAAGAGAGATCACAACCAACACCAAAGAAATCAAACAATTATAAGAACATATTATGAGCAACTATATGCCAGCAAATTAGATAATCTGGAAGAAATGGATGCATTCCTAGAGATGTATAAACTACCAAAACTGAACCAGGAAGAAATAAAAAACCTGAACCTACCCATAACCAGTAAGGAAATTGAAGCAGTAATCAAAAATCTCCCAACAAGAGCCCAGGGCCAGATGGCTTCCCAGGGGAATTCTACCAAACATTTAAAGAAGAATTAATACCTATTCTTCTGAAACTGTTCCAAAAAACAGAAATGGAAGGAAAACTTCCAGACTCATTTTATGAGGCCAGCATTACCTTGATCTCCAAACCAAAGACCCCATCAAAAAGAATTACAGACCAATCTCCCTGATGAACACAGATGCAAAAATTCTCACCAAAATACTAGCCAATAGGATCCAACAGTACATTAAAAGGATTATTCACCACGACCAAGTGGGATTTATTCCTAGGCTGCAAGGTTGGTTCAACATCTGCAAATCAATCAATGTGATACAATATATTAATAAAGGAAAGAACAAGAACCATATGATCCTCTCAATAGATGCAGAAAAAGCATTTGACAAAGTACAGCATCCTTTCTTGATTAAAACTCTTCACACTGTAGAGATAGAGGGTACATACCTCAATATCATAAAAGCCATCTATGAAAAACCCACAGCGAATATCATTCTCAATGGGGAAAAACTAAGAGCTTTTCCCCTAAGGCAGGAACACGGCAGGGATGTCCACTATCACCACTGCTACTCAACATAGTACTAGAAGTCCTAGCCACAGCAATCAGACAACAAAAAGAAAGAAAAGGCATCCAAATCGGCAAAGAAGAAGTCAAACTCTCACTCTTTGCAGATGATATGCTACTTTATGTGGAAAACCCAAAAGACTCCACTCCAAAACTGCTAGAACTCATCCAGGAATTCAGTAAAGTGGCAGGATATAAAATCAATGCACAAAAATCAGTTGCATTTCTATACACCAACAAGAAGACAGACGAAAGAGAAATTAAGGAGTAGATCCCATTTATAATTGCACCCAAAACCATAAGCTACCTAGGAATAAATCTAACCAAAGAGGCAAAGAATCTGTACTCAGAAAACTATAGAATACTCATGAAAGAAATTGAGGAAGACACAAAGAAATGGAAAAACGTTCCATGCTCATGGATTGGAAGAACAAATATTGTGAAAATGTCTAAGCTACCAAGGGCAATCTATACATTCAGTGCAATCCCTATGAAAATACTATCAACTTTTTTCAAAGAAATGGAACAAATAATCCTAAAATTTGTATGGAACCAGAAAAGACCCCGAATAGCCAGAGGAATATTGAAAAGCAAAGCTGGAGGCATTACAATTCCGGACTTGAAGCTCTATTACAAAGCTGTAATCATCAAGACAACTATGGTACTGGCACAAAAACAGACACATAGATCAGTGAAACAGAATAGAGAGCCCAGAAATGGACCCTCAACTCTATGGTCAACTAATCTTCGACAAAGCAGGAAAGAATGTCCAATGGAAAAAAGACATTCTGTTCAACAAATGGTGTTGGGAAAATTATTATACAATTGGTGTGTGTGTTTCCAATATTTTTTTTCTATTCCCTACATATATATATGTTGCTTTTATAAAAAATTGCCATATTGTATTGTACATAGTTTTTAAAATTTTTTTTATTTTTTAAAGATTTTATTTATTTGACAGAGAGAGAGAGACAGCAAGAGAGGGAACACAAGCAGGGGGAGTGGGTGAGGGAGAAGCAGGCTTCCCACTGAGCAGGGAGTCCGATGCATGGCTCTATCCTAGGACTCCGTGGGATCATGACCTGAGCTGAAGGCAGACGCTTAATGACTGAGCCACCCAGGCGCCCCTGTACATACATTTTTTAAAACAATTAAATTGGTATCAAACACTTTTTAACTGAGTATATGTTTTCCCATGACATTTTTCTATAACATGATATTTAATGGTCAATTTTTTTTTCAACATTCAGATTTTTTGCTTTTGTATTTTTACAAATATAACTTATCTCTCTGGCCATATTGTAAATGAGAAGAGTAAGAATTGTAGTTTCTTTCTCAGTGTCTCCCATAAAGGCTCATTCTTGGGATAACTCAATAAACAATGCTTAGTTTGATTATTTAGAGGATTCTGAACACAAACCAAAGCTGGTATGTCCTGTTCTCTTTTGGTTTTCAGTTGATAGGTCTTTGAAATTGTTAGTGGATATTTACTGGAACTCTAGTCAATAGCTGCTTGAGTCGATGATGTTCACACTCATCTAAAAATTGCACCAGGCACTAAAGAATTATTACTTTTAATGATTTTAAGGTATCTCTACACCCACTGTGGGGCTCAAACCCACAACCTGGAGATCAAGAGTTGCATGCTCCACCAACTAAGCCAAGCAAATGCCTCTATAGAGTTATTTCTAAATATTTTTCTTTAAATTTTAGGAGTCAGGGTTTTTTTTTTTTTGTAAAACAGCCTTGTGTTTCATCCTAAATAATGTCCCATAAATTCTCAAAAACTGGGAAAAATTTAATTTTACATTACAGTGGGTTTCCTTGAAAGATAAGTATGAAATCTACATGGATAATGAAAATTAAATACCAAAATAAAAAAAAGATTCTAACTTGTGATGTAATTGATCACCCATAAATATAGAAATAATTACGTCTGTGCTTTGGATCCTGGTTGGGCTAGATTTAGGCTGAGGAAACTGAATGCTGGACTTTATGGCAAGTGTGGGAACCTGATGAAAAGCTTCACGTCTCCAGTTAACAATTTAACAAAAAGAAGTCCAGGAGATTTCATTATGGTAAGAAGCACATCATGTTGATTTTGAGAATCGTTTGCCAACAAAGATATGTAATACTAATGTATTATAACTTAATAGGTTTTCTCCTTATCTAAAGGTCACTGGTAATATTTTTAAAGTCCTTTCTTTTCACTGGAATTTTCCCTAAATTTTTATTAAAACAATAAAGGTTGAAAATGAACATTCATATACCCTTCACTTAAATTTACTAGTTAACATTTGTTCCATGTGTTTTCCTTCCTTTCTGCACATAACTTTCATTCAGAAGTAAAGTGCATACATCATGATGTCATCTCAGAATACTTTGGGGTGTGTCTCTCTTGAAAAAAGATATCATTCTTTTATATACCACAATAACCTTGTCACAATAAAAAAAAAATTGATCACTGGTAACAATATTCAGATTTTGTGAGGTTGCTCCAGTATTGTTCTTTGCGCTGATTTTCTTAAAATCCAGGACCCAGTTAATAATCCTGCATTGAATTTAGTCTCCTTTAATCTTGAACAGTTCACCCGCTGTTTTGTTTCTTTCATGATATTGGGCAATTTTGAAGAATCCAGGCTAGTCATTTCATACAGTGTTTCACAATTTGGATTTCTCTCATTTTTTCCTCAATGAGATTCAGGTTAAACATTTTGGTAACAATCCAAAGAACGCTAAGACATATTTGGTGAAACTTTTGTCGGAATATAGAATTGATGCAATTTCAAATATCAACCCATATATTACATACTAACCAAAAGAGATAAAAGTATTTTTATGATGGAGAAGTCTGCTATGTACCAGTTGAACCAAGTGATCAATAACCAATCGCTAACCAGTAATTAATGATTTTATATTCTCAATCACTTCTGGAGGCACATAAGATCACTGTCCCCCCGCACACACACATACACATAGACACACCATCATCATCATGATAACTTCCTATTTCATTCTAGTAGCTCAGAGTTCTTCCTCTGCACCCTACTTCATGCTTTATCACCCTTATCTCACAATAAGAATCCTCATACCTAACATCGACGCATTATTCATTTACTCTGTCCTACAATACAAAATTGGTTTAATATCACTAATGCCATCAGTAACAAAGTACAAGGTAAAGCTCAAGTTTTCTTCACAATTCTTCAGAAAAAAATTATAGAGAAGATAGAGTGTTGTGTTCCAGGTTACTTGAACTCATTCTTTACATTGTCAATTTTCATGTACAATTAGGTTGTTTGTTCCTTTGTATTCCTATATGCTTTTTTCTTACTGATTTATTTTTTTTAAGATTTTATTTATTTGAAAAAGAGAGCATGAGCGGGGGAAGGAAGCAGAGGGAGAAGCAGAGTCCCTGCTGAGCAGGAAGCCTGAGGCAGGGCTTGATCCCAGGACCCTGAGATTATGACCTGAGCCAAAGGCAGACCCTTAAATGACTGAGCCAGCCATCCAGGCGCCCCGTTTATTTTTTAAATATGTAAAATTTCTCGTTCAAAAGTCAAAACTGTAGGGGTGCCTGGATGGTGCAGTTGGTTAAGCGTCTGACTCTTGGTTTCTGCTTAGGTCCTGATCTCAGGGTTGTGAGATTGAGCCCCACATTAGCTCCATGCTTAGTGCAGAGTCTGCTTGACCCTCTCTCCCTCTCTCTCTGACCCCCACCGCCTCAAATAAATAAATAAATAAAAGCAAAATTTTATTAAAAAGTTGTACTCTAAGGAGTCCCATTCTCACCTACTGCATGAAGTTTAACCAGTTAATATTATTTTCTGAGTTATCCTTCCCATGTTTCATTTTACAAAGGTAAGCAAATACATATGTATTCATATTTTTACTTTCTTAAACAAAAAGGAGCATGCTACATGTACCCTTTAGTATTTTGCTGTTTTTTCCTTATTATACCTTAGAAAGTGCTCCATTAACTTCTATACTTAAAAGTACATCTTAGTGTATGTAAATTATACCTCAATAAAGCTGATTTAGACATGAAAACAAACCTCAGTATGATGTCAAAGCAGCACTTTGTGAGGTTCATGATCTATGAGCATTTGATATAATCAACCATATATACAAGGTTTTTGATACTTGAGAAAATTGTCTTGTTAGAATCCACATACCCAATAGTCTAAAAAGTCATATTTTCCATTCCTTTAGTCACTTGTACCATAACGAGGATGGTCCATGTGGAACAAAGTAAAGTGATGAAATGCTGAAAAATATTACTCAAAATTGACATCTGCAAAACTCCCAAAATCAGATACTCATCTAGTTTCCATTATTGTGTAAAACAAAACAAAACAAAATTCTTAACATGCTTTATTTGATGAAGCATTCATTTCATGGTGTGATTTGGTTTTCTGTTTATAAGTCTCTCTTGGGAAGATGAATTCATTTCTAGTTATACTGAATGTAAGATGCCAGTGAGCTACCCAGCTGAATATTTACAGCAGACCATTGGAAATATACGTCTGGAGATGAGCAGATGGGCCAAGAGAATTGGCTGTATAGTAATAAAGCAACAGCAATGAGTAGACTGAGAAGTTAAGGATTATGAGGGAAAGAGAGGAGAAGTCAAGGATAATCCCTTAGAAAAAGTATTTTTGGTAAAGAAGAGGTGGCAAACAAGGAATAGAGGAGGCCAATGTAGGGTTTTTCTTTTCTTTTTTTTTAAATTAAAAGTGTTGTCTAATAAAGCTAGCAGACCACATACATCTTTATAGGTTGCTAGGTGCTTAGGATCAAGATTACTAAAATATCAGAACAAGAAATTGAAGAAAATTGGATGAAATTTCATAAAAATGTGACTCTGCTAATAAGTACAAGGCTATTTAGTCTTCATTTCTTATCATTACTGTAAAAATTGCCACAAACTTGGTAGCTTAAAAGGACACACATTTATTCTATAGTTTTAGAGGTCAGAACTCCAAAATCAGTTTCACTGGGCCAAAAATAAGGTGTTGGCAAGTGTAGACTCCATCTTCTGGCCCTTTTCAGTTCTAGAGCTGCCTGCCTTTATGTGTAGCCCCTTCCTCCCATTTTCAAAGCCAGGAACACTTTGCTTTAGTTATACCGTTACCTTCTTACACTCAGGTCCACTTACCTTCTGCCTGTCTTTTATAAGGATGTTGTGATTACATTTAGGACCCACCTATATAACCCAAAACATGGGAAAATAAAGCCATGTAAAATGTCCCAGAACTACCTCACTCCTTAAACTGCCAATCTGTCTGACAAATCTGTTTGGCAGTACATGGTTATCAGTGTGTACGTGAATGTTTACATTTTAGAAGGACCTTCAAAGGTAATAATGGATCTACTTGAAACTTGTGGAAATAAGGAGTAACTTACACAATTTTATAAAACCAATCTTCTTATCACAATGAGGCTTAATACTGTCTTTCCTTTTGAAAAGCTCCCTAGAATAGTCACATGACCATTTTGATCAGACTGTTAAGTTTGGCCTGCTTGAAGCCAAGAAAAGACATCCAAATTTGTAAGGAAAAGGTAAAACTGTTACTATACCTTTGCAGATGACATGATACTATATATAGAAAAGCCTAAAGACTCAACCAAAAAATACACATATTAAAACTAATTCAATATACAGACATCCATTGCAGTTTTAAGATTTTATTTTATTTTTTAAATATAAGTTGCTTTTTTAAAAGATTTTATTTGTCAGAGAGAGAGCACGCACAAGCAGGGGGAGCGGCAGGCAGAGGGAGAAGAAGGCTCCCCACTGAGCAGGGAGCCCAATGCGGAACTTGATCTCAGGACCCTGGGATCATGACCTGAGCTGAAGGCAGTAACATTAACCGACTGATCCACCCAGGCATCCCAAAGATTTTATTTTTTTAAGTAATCTCTATACCAACATGGGGCTCAAGCTCACAACCCTGAGATCAAGAGTCACATGCTCTACTAACTGAGCCAGCCAGATGCCCCTGTTGTGCTTTTATACACTAATAATGAAATGAAATAGCAGAGAAATTGAGAAAACAACCCCATTTACAATTGCATCAAAAAGAATAAAATATCTAGGAATACACTTAACCAAGGAGGTGAAAGATCTATACTCTAAAAACTGTAAGACTTTGATGAAAGAAATTGAAGAGGACACAAACAAATGGAAAGATATACCATGCTTATGGTTTGGAGGAATTAATGTTGTTAAAATGTCCATACTACCCTAAGCAATCTACAAATCCAATGAAATCTCTTTCAAAATACCAACAGCATTTTTCATAGAACTAAAACAATCCTACAATTGTATGGAACCACAAAAGAGCTCAAATAGCCAAAGCAATCTTGAGAAAGAAGAACAAAGCTGGAGGTATCACAGTCTCAGATTTCAAACTATTCTACAAAACTGTAATAATGAAAACAGTATGGTACTGGCACAAAAATAGACACATAGATAATAGAACAGAACAGGAGCCCAGAAATAAACCCATGCTTATATGGTCAATTAATCTATAACAAGGGAGGCAAGAAAATACAATTGGGAAAAGACGGTCTCTTCAATAAATGCTGTCGGGAAAACTGAACAGCCACATGTAACCTGGACTACTTTTTTAATGCCATACACAAAAATAAACTATAAACGGATTAAAGTCTTAAATGTGAAACCTGAAACCATAAAGCTCCTAGAAGAAAACAGTAAGCTCCTTGATATCAGTCTTGACAGTGACTTTGCACATCTGCAAGAAAAGCAAAAATAAACAATGGGACTACACCAAATTATAAATCTTCTATACAGCAAAGGAAATGATCAACAAAAGGGCAAACTACTTGAATGGGAGAAGATATTTGCAAATGATATATCGAATAAGAGGTTAATATCCAAAATATACAAATAACTCATACAATTCAATACCAAAAAAACAAACTGATAAAAATGGGCAGAGGACCTAAGTAGACATTTTTCCAAGGAAGACCTAAAGATAGCCACAGACACATGAAAAATGTTCAATATCACTAATCAGGGAAATGCAAATCAAAACCACAATGAGACATCACCTCACACTTGTCAGAATAGCTAGTATCAAACCAAAAAAAAAGAGATAACAAGTGTTAGGATGTGGAGAAAAGGGAACGCTCATGCACTGTTGGTGAGAATGTAAATTGGTGGAGTCACTATAAAAATAGTATGGAGGTTCGTCAAAAAATTAAAATTAGTAATACCATACAATCCAGTAATTTCACTCTGGGTATTTACCCAAAGAAAGTGAAAACACTAATTCAAAAAGATACATGTAGCCCTATGTTTATTGGAGCATTATTTATAATACCAAGATATTGTAGCAACCTAAGTGTCCATTGATGGATGATGAAATGTTGTGTGTGTCTATATATATATATATATATATATATATATATATGTAATGGAATATTAGCCATAAAAAAGAATGAATCTTGCAAGCCATTTGCACCATGAATGAACCTGGAGGGTATTATGCTAAATGAAGTAAGTCAGATGGAGAAAAACAAATGTCATATGATTTCACTTATAGATGAAATCTAAAAAGCAATACAAATGTACAAAAGAAAACAGAAATAGACTCATAAATACATAGAACAAACTGCTGGTTGCCACAGGGAAGGGAGGTAGGGGGATGGGCAAAATAGGTGAAGAGGATTAAGAAGTACAAACTTCTAGAATAAATAAGTCACTGGGATATAGTCAATAATATTGTAATAACTTTGTATGGTAACTACACTTATCATCATAAGCATTCCATAATGTACATAAATGTCAAATCATTAGTACACCTGAAACTAATACAAGCTGTATGTCAAGTATACTTCAATTAAAAATAATTTTAAAATAAGTGAATAAAGTAAATAAATAAATTTATCAGCTTTAGTATCCCCTTTGGGGGAGAACCAAAAGCACAGTCTTCTTAAGACAACCCTTAGATCAAATGTCAGGTGTGCCACTTCTACTTGACATCTACACCTTAGGTATTATCAAATGAAATTGAATAAATAAGTATTTAGTAGATACTTTATAAATGTTGGGCACTCTCCTTCATGAAAATTCACATCATTCATTGAATATTATTTGTGGCCAGGCATTAGGCTAAATTTATGTGTGCCTTCTATTTAAGTAATTTTTTTAAACCTTAATCATAATGTGAGATAGAAAGATAAAGAGGATGCCTACAGATAGGAGTAGGACTTAGGTAAAATAATATACAGTTTAACTTTTAAAGTTGTTTTTATAATTAAGAATAAACAGGACTTAGCTGACCTCTTGTAAATATGTGAATTAATTAATGGTTTTATGGGAAATCAATCAAATAACGTATGGGTACAGAATGATATGGGTTAGGTTTGTTAATATCTAACTCAGATTTACTCTTAAATGAAATCTCCAGAGAAAAATGCTAACAAAATAGGTTACAATGTAATATTCTGACATTTTTCATTATCAATACATAATTAGCAGCTCCTAAAACTTTAAGTGTTTGAAGATTTTATAATCCTTAGAATACTAAAGTATGTATGAATGGAGGAAATTATGTTTTGTCTAAAGCCAAAGAAGATAGTCACAAGGTGAAACTTAGTCTATCTGTTAATTTTAAACAGCTCTGTGGGGTGAACATTTTTTTTTTTTTTTATAAGCAGTGATAGATTTCGTGAATGGTTGCATTGTAGTCTCTCTAATTGATGTCAGGAGTTTGTATTATACACTCCTGTCTTTGTCAGTTCAGATGGGTGTAATGAACTACCACAGAATAGATGGCTTATAAACAATAAACATTCATTTCTTAGAGTTCTAGAGGCTTGGAAGGCTGAGATCAAGGTGCCAGCATGGTCATGGTGAGGGCCTACTTCCTAGTTCATAGACAGCTGTCTTTTTACTGTGTCCTCATATGTCAGAAAGGATGAGACAGCTCTCTGGGCTCTTAATAAGGTTAGAGATCCCGTTCACAACAGCTCATGACCTAATTGCCTTCCAACAACCTGACCTCCTAATACCATCATGTTGGGAGTTAGAGTTTCAACATATAAATTTGGGTGGGGAGGACACAAACATCCATTCCATAACATTCCACCACCACACCCCCAAAATTTATGTTCTTGTATACAAAATACATTCATTCCATCCCACAGCCCTGAAAGTCTTAAACCATTCCATTTTCACCTCTAAAGTCTCATCTACAGCTAAATCAAATAGGGGTGAGATTCAAGATATAATTCATCCTAAGGCAAATTACTCTCTATCTGTAAACCTGTGAAACCAAACAAATAATATGCTTCTAAAACAGGCACAGGCACAGGAAAGACATTTTACTCCAAAAGGGAGAGATAGGAAAGATAAAAGACCTTGTGGGTCCCAAGGGAAATATTAAACTATAAGATTTAAGAATAATTCTCTTTGGCGGATATTTTACCCAGACTCCAGACAGACTGGGGTAGAGGTCCTACATTCCAGATCTAGTGGTATGACATTTCCCCCCAACCTCCCCCACCCCCAGTTCAGAGAGCATGGCCCACCCGTGGCTCTTTGCAGTGGTCATGCCCATGCTACACTTCTCCATGGTGTGAAGGTTATTCCCCCAGGGCTCTGCCAGATGCCTACTCCCATAGTTTCACTCAGCATTGGTACTGCCCTTTGAAATCAAGGTGGAGGCAGTCCTGCCTCCTGGGCTCAGGCACTCTGAACCTGTGGTGAAAGTGATGTCCTAAATAGAGTATTTTCATGTAATTGTGGGAATAATTGGCAAAAACATGAGCCAGCCAATCTGAAAGTGTTAATACCATTGAAAGTAAAGGCTACAAATATGAAAACCAAACAAAATTGGTCTTGATACCAGTTTACAATCATTAAATGGGGGGGAACATCTTGGAGATGTAAAACAATCAAATGAGTCTTAGAAAGGGATTTCCATGTGAATCTAAAGTAATATACGCCATAGTTAAAGGATGTTTTCTTACAAATGGCAATTCCCCTAAGGACACACAGTGTGGTAAGTTTGGGGATTATAAATCATACAAATGCAAGACAGGGAATGAATGAACATTAGAGAAGAAAGAAAATTGCTAGTGGTGAGAGTAGAATTTCAGAGAGGACCATAGCTGAATATGAGTTAAGTAAATATGTAACAGTATGGAAGGACCCTGGGGAGTACATAATGCAATTTCATTGTGTATTAAACAAAGGATAAATTGAAGTAAGTGAAGAATTGCTTCAATTAAATTTCTAAAGAAGAAAGTACACATTGCATTCTGCTTTAGGTTACACCATTCAAAGAAGTATATGGAGAGAATTCCAACAAAGATGACAACAAAAGCCAAATGCCAAAAAGTAGATCATATATAAAAAATAAAAGTCCTGAAACAACCTCATCTACTTGGAGCCATTAAAAATAAAATAGTCTGGGAATGCCTGGGGTGGCTCAGTCAGTTAAACGTCTGCCTACAGCTCAGGTCATGATCCCAGGATCCTGGGATGAGTCCCCACATTCGTCTCCTTGCTCAGCAGGGAGCCTGCTTCTCCTGCTGCCTGCTCTGCCTGCCACTCTCCCTCCTTGAGCTCTCTCTGACACATAAATAAAATCTTTAAAAAATATAATTAAAAAAAATTTTTAAAGTAGTCTGCTTAAAACATCACAAAGGGGGGCGCCTGGGTGGCTCAGTCATTAAGTGTCTGCCTTCAGCTCAGGTCATGATCCCAGGGTCCTGGGATCGAGCGCCACATCAGGCTCCCTGCTCTGTGGGAAGCCTGCTTCTCCCTCTCCCACTCCCCCTGCTTGTGTGCCTTCACTTGCTATGTCTCTCTCTGTCAAATAAATAAATAAAATCTTAAAAAAAAAAATCACAAAGGTTTGAGAGACAACAAAGAGCTAGGGCACAGTTGAATGATGAGGCTCATTTTCTACATGAGGCCACTCCACTCCTTCAAGATTGGGAGAGTTGGCTATTTTATCTCATATATAGAAACCAACACTGAGAGTGAAGGAAAATGAAGAGAGAAATATGTTACAAATGAAAGAACAGAATAAAACCTCAGGAAAAATCCTTAATGAAACAGAGGTAAGGGATTTAGCACATAAAAGAGTTCAAAATAATAGTCCTAATGATGCTTAATGAACTCGGGAGAAGAATGAACACAGTAAGAACTTCAACAAAGAGAAAATACAAGAAACTACCAAGTAGAAGTCATGAAGATGAAAATATAATGACTAAACTGAAAAATACACAGAGTTGCTCAAGAACAGACTAGATGAAGCAGAAGAGAGGATAAATCACTTCAAAGACAAGGCAGTAGACAGAGCAAGAAGAAAAAAAAAATTAAAGTGAAGATAGCTTAGGGTATTTGTAGGACAACACCAAACAGATTAATATTCACATCATAGACCTCCCAGGACTTGGGGGGGGGAGGGGCAGAAAACTTATTTGAAGAAATAATGACTGAAAACTTATCTGAAGAAGAAAACAGACATCTAGATCCAGGAAGGCCAGAGGGTTAGAAGTAAGATGAACCCAGGGACCCACACCAAGATACATTATTATTAGAATGTCAAAAGTCAAAGACAAGGAAAAAATCTTAAAAGCAACAAGAGACAAACAACTTGTTACGTACAAGGGAACCCACATAAGACAATCAGATCTGGGGACAGAAACATAATGGAATAGTATGCTACATTCAAAATGCTGAAAGAAAATTACTTCCAATCAAGAATACCTGGAAAAATTGTCATTCACAATTGAGAGAGAAAGATTTCCAGACAAGCAAAAGCTAAGGAGTTCATCACCACTAAATTGGCCTCATAAGAAGTTTTAAAGATACTTCTCTAAGCTGAAATGAAGGACATTAATTAATAACAGGAAAACATAAAGGTATAAATTTCACTGGTCAAGGTCAGTATAGAGAAAAGATGGTAGATTAATCACCTATAAAGCTAGTATTAAGGTTAAAAGACAAAAGTTGTAAAAAATATCTATAACTACAATTATTAGTTAAGGAATACAGAAGATAAAGAGATATAAAATGTAAAACCAAAAAATAAAACACAGGAGGGGAGAGTAAAAATGTAGAACTTTAGAATACATTTAAATTTAAGTTGTTGTCAGATTAAAATGCAATGTTATAAGTTGTTATATGTAAGCCTTATAGTAACCACCAAGGAAAAATCGATAGTAGATACACAAAAGAGAAAGGACTCTAAGATACCACTGAAGAAAGTCATCAAACTGCAAAGCAACAGAGCAAAAGAAGAAAGGAATAGAGGAAATACAAAACAGCTAGAAAGCAACAAAATGGCATTAAATCCATATCTATCAATAATTACTTTAAGTGTAAATGAACTAAATTCTCCAAACAAAAGACATACAGTGGCTGAAAGGGGGGGAAAAAAAAAGAGAGACCCATTTATATGTTGCCTATAAGAGACTAGGATCTAAAGACACACAGATGGAAAATGAAAGGATAGAAAAAGATATTCCATGCAAATTAAGATTTAAAAAAGTGGGGGTAGCTATATTTATATTAGACTTATATTAGGCTTTAAAATAAAGATAATAAGAGACAAACAAGGGCATTACATAATGATAAAAAGGATCAGTCCAACAAGAGAATATTTGTAAATACTTATGCACACAACACAGGAGCAAATAAATACATAAAGCAAATATTAACAGATATTAAGGTAGAAATAGAAAGCAATACAATAATAGGATATTTTTTTATTTTTTTTTTTAAAGATTTTATTTATTTATTTGACAGAGAGAAAGAAAGCATAAGCAGGGGGAGCAGCAGGCAGAGGGAGAGGGAGAATCAGGTTCCCCACTGAGCAGAGAGCCCAATTTGGAACTCGCTCCCAGGACCCTAGGATCATAACCTAAGCCAAAGGCAGATGCTTAACTGACTAAGCCACCCAGGCACCCCTAGTAAGTAAATTTAATACCCCACTGATATCAATAAATAAATCATCCAGACAGAAAGTCACTAAGAAAACATTAGCCTTAAATGACATATTAGACCAGATAGATTTTTTCTTGTGTTTTTGATTTTTTTTTCACATTTTTAAATTTAAATTCAATTAACATATAATGTATTGTTAGTTTCAGAGGTAGAGGTCAGTGATTCATCAGTCTTATATAATACCCAGTGCTTATTACATCATGTGTAATAATAATGTCTATCACCCAGTTATCCCATCTTCCCACCTCCCTCCCCTCCAGCAACCCTCAGTTTGTTTCCTATGATTAAGAGTCCCTTATGGTTTGTCTCCCTCTCTGGTTTTATCTTGTTTTATTTTTTCCTCTCTTCCCTGATGATCCTCTATTTTGTTTCTTAAATTCCACATGTCGGTTAGATCATGATAATTGTTTTTCTCTGATTGACTCATTTCGCTTAGCATAATCCTCTAGTTCCATCCACGTCATTGCAAATGGCAAAATTTTATTTTTTTGATGGCTGAGTAGTATTCTTTTTTCTTTTTTTAAAGATTTTATTTATTTGAGAGAGAGAGAGCACAAGCAGGGGAAGGGTTGAGGGAGAGGGAGAAGCAGGCTCCCAGCTGAGCAGAGAGCCAGACAGGGGGCTTGATCCCAGGACCCTGAGATCATGACCTGAGCCGAAGACAGATGCTTAACCGACTGAGCCACCCAGGTGCCCCTATTCTGTTACACACACACACACACACACACACACACACACACACACACACACACACATCTTCTTTATCCATTTATCTATTGATGGACATCTGGGCTCTTTCCATAGTTTGCCTATTGTGGACATTACTGCTATAAACCCTGGTGTGCAAGTGCCCCTTCAGATCACTACATTTGTATCTTTGGGGTCAATACCTAGTAGTGCAATTGCTGGGTCATAGGGTAGCTCTATTTTCAACTTTTTGAGGAGCCTCCATACTGTTTTCCAGAGTGGCTGTACCAGCTTGCATTCCCACCAACAGTGTAGGAGGGTTCCCCTTTATCTGCATCCTTGCCAACATCTGTTGTTTCCTGACTTATTAATTGTAGCCATTCTGACTGGTGTGAGGGGTTATCTCATTATGGTCTTGATTTGTATTTCCCTGATGCTGAGTGATGTTGAGCATTTTTTCAAGCATTATTGGCATTTGTATGTCTTCTTTGGAGAAATGTCTGTTCATGTTTTCTGCCCATTTCTTGATTGGATTATTTCTTCCTTGGGTGTTGAGTTTGACAAGTTCTTTACAGATTTTGGATACTAGCGCTTTATCTGATAAGACATTTGTAAATAACTTCTCCCATTCTATCGATTGTCTTTTGGTTTTGTTGACTGTTTCCTTTGCTGTGCAAAAGCTTTTTATCTTGAAGTTTCAATAGTTCATTTTTGCCTTTGTTTCCCTTGCCTTGGAGACGTGTCTAGCAAGAAGTTGCTGTGGCCAAGGTCACAGAGGTTACTTCCTGTGTGCTCCTCTAGGATTTTGATATGTGATTCCTGTCTCACATTTAGGTCTTTCATCCATTTAGAGTCTATTTTTGTGTATGGTGTAAGGACATTGTCCAGTTTCATTCTTCTGCATGTGGCTGTCCAATTTTCCCAACACCATTTGTTGAAGAGACTATCTTTTCCCCATTGGTTATTCTTTCCTGCTTTGTCGAAGATTAGTTGACCATAGAGTTGAAGGTCCATTTCTGGTTCTCTATTCTGTTCCATTGATCTATCGTCTGTTTTTGTGCCAGTACCATACTGTCTTGATGATGACAATTTTGTAATAGAACTTGAAGTCTGGGATTGTGATGCCACCAGTTTTGGTTTTCTTTTTCAACATTCCTTTGGCTATTTGGGGTCTTTTCTGGTTCCATACAAATTTTAGTGGTTTTTTGTTCCAGGTCTGTGAAAAAAGTTGCTGGTATTTTGATAGGGATTGCACTGAACATGTAGATTGCTCTACGTAGATAGACATTTCACAATATTTGTTCTTCTAATCCATGAGCATCAAATGTTTTCCATTTCTTTGTGTCTTCCTCAATTTCTTTTATGAGTATTCTATAGTCTTCTGAGTACAGATCCTTTGCCTCTTTGGTTAGATTTTCTCATTGTCTCTGAATTTTGCAAATTCCACTATTATATTTCGGGGTGTTGACCTATTTTTACTGATTTTAAGAGGGGTTCTCTGTGCCTCCTGGACTTAGATGGCTGTTTCTTTTCCTAGATTAGGGAAGTTCTCCACTATAGTTTGCTCTAGTATACCTTTTGCCCCTCTTTCTTCTTCTGGGATCCCAATTATACTAATCTTGTTTCACTTTATGGTAGCACTTATCTCTCTCATTCTCCCCTCATGATACAGTAGTTGTTTCTCTCTTTCTCAGCTTCTTGATTATCCATCATTTTGTCTTCTATATCACATTCTTTCTTCTGCCTCATTTATCCTAGCACTTATATCCTCCATTTTGATTGCATCTCATTAATAGCCTTTTTGATTTTGACTTGGTTAGATTTTAGTTCTTTTAATTCTCCAGAAAAGGATTCTGTAGTATCTTCTATGCTCTTTTCAAGCCCAGCTGTTATCTTTATAATCACAAGTTTTAACACTAGTTCTGACATCTTACTTACATCCATACTGATTAGGTACCTGGCAGTCAGTACTGCCTCTTGTTCCCTTTTTTGAGCTGAGTTTTTCCATCTTGTCATTCTGGCACAAAGTGGTTGCTTTTCTATTTGTAGAGTTGCAGCTATTCTTTTCTTAGAAATCTGGTTGAGTTCGCAGGTGTTTAGAATGATTTGATAGCTATCTAGCTGCATTCCTGGGACCAGATGAAACTAAAGTCTCCTACTCCTCCACCATCTTGGCTAGACTAGATGGATTTTAAACAGATATTCAAAGAAATTTTCATCCAAAAGCAACCTAAATAAACCCCACCCCCAACTTTATACCTCAAGCAACTAGAAAAAGAAGAGCAAATTTAAAAGTTAGTAGAATAAAATGAATTAACAAAGATCAAAATAAAAATGAATGAAATAGAGACTGAAAAGACAACAGAAAACATCAGTGAAACTAAAAGCTGGTTCTTTGAAAAGATACAGAAAATTGACAAACCTTTAGGTACATTCACCAAGAAGAAAAAAAAGAACTCACAAAAAAAATCAAAGTGAAAGAGAAGTTACAGCTACTCAGCAGAAATACAAAAGATCGTAAGAGACTACTATGAATACTTTATGCCAACAAATTTAACAACCTAGAGGAAATGGATACATTTTTAGAGACATACAAATTACCAAGAGTGAATCAAAAAAAAAAAAAAAAGAAAGAAAGAAACATTGATTACTAGTAAGGAGATTGAATTAGGAATCAAATACCTCCCAACAAATAAAAGTTCAGGACCAGATGGCTTCACTGGTGAATTCTACCAAACATTCAGAAGAATTAATACTAATCATGCTCAAACTTTTCCAAAAAATAGAAGAGGGAACATTTCCAAAGTCATTTTATAAGGCCGTCATTACCTTGATTCCAAAACTAGACAAGACACCAGAAGAAAAAAATATTATAGGCCAGGGGTGCTTGGGTGGCTCAGTTGGTTATGCATCTGACTCTTGATTTTAGCTAGGGTCTTGATTCAGGGTCGTGAGTTTGGGCCCTGCTTTGGGCTCCATGATGGGTGTGGAGCCTACTTAAAAAAAAAGGGGGGGGGGTATTAGAGGTTAATATCTCTGGTGAACAAAGATGCAAAAATTCTTAACAAAATATTAGCAAACAGAATTCAACAATGCATTAATAGGATCATGTACCATTATCAAGTGGGATTTATTTCAAGGATGCAGGGATATTTCAACATCCCCCAATCAATGTGGTAACCACATAAACAAAATGAAGGTAAAAATCATGCAGTCATCTCAATAGATGTAGGAAAATCCTTTGACAAAATTCAACATCCATTTATTATTTTATTTTATTAGTCACCGTACATTACATCATTAGTTTTTGATGTAGTGTTCCATGATTCATTTTTTGCATATAACACCCAGTGCTCCATTCAATATGTGCCCTCCTTAATACCCATCACCAGGCTAACCCATCTCCCCACCCCACTCCCCTCTAAAACCCTCAGTTTGTTTCTCAGAGTCCATAGTCTCTCATGGTTCATCTCCCCCTCTGATTTCCTCCCCTTCATTTTTCCCTTCCTACTATCTTCTTCTTCTTTTTTTTTTTTTAAAGATTTATTTATTTATTTGACAGAGAGAGAGAAAGCGAGAGAGGGAACGCAAGCAGGGGGAGTGGTAGAGGGAGAAGCAGGCTTCCCGCCGAGCAGGGAGCCCGATGCAGGGCTCCATCCCAGGACCCTGGGATCATGACCTGAGCCAAAGGCAGATGCTTAACGAGTGAGCCACCCAGGCACCTCTCTCTCTCTCTCTTTTTTTTAACATATAATGTATTATTTGTTTCAGAGGTACAGGTCTGTGATTCATCAATCTTGCATAATTCACAGTGCCCACCATAGCTCATATCCTCCCCAATGTCCATCACCCAGCCACCCCATCCCTCCCACCCCCTACCACTCCAGCAACCCTCAGTTTGTTTCCTGAGATTAAGAATCTCTTATGGTTTGGCTCCCTCTCTGGTTTTGTTTCATTTTTTCCTCTCTTCCCCTATGATCCTCTGTCTTGTTTCTCAAATTCCTCATATCAGTGAGATCATATGATACATGTCTTTCTCTGATTGACTTATTTTGCTTAGCATAATACCCTCTAGTTCCATCCACATCATTGCAAATGGCAAGATTTCATTTTTTTTGATGGCTGCATAATATTCCATCATATATATATATACCACATCTTCTTTATCCATTCATCTGTTGATGGACATCTTGGCTCTTTCCACAGTTTGGCTATTGTGGACATTGCTGCTATAAACATTGGGGTGCACATACCCCTTCGGATCACTACATTTGTATCTTTGGGGTAAATACCCAGTAGTGCAATTGCTGGGTCATAGGGTAGCTCTATTTTCAACTTTTTGAGGAACCTCCATACTGTTTTCCAGAGTGGCTGCACCAGCTTGCATTCCCACCAACAGTGTAGGAGGGTTCCCCTTTCTCCGCATCCTTGCCAACATCTGTCATTTCCTGACTTGTTAATTTTATCTATTCGGACTGGTGTGAGGTGGTATTGCATTGAGGTTTTGATTTGGATTTCCCTGATGCCGAGTGATGTTGAACACTTTTTCATGTGTCTGTTGGCCATTTGGATGTCTTCTTTGTAGAAATGTCTGTTCATGTCTTCTGCCCATTTCTTGATTGGATCATTTGTTCTTTGGGGGTTGAGTTTGATAAGTCCTTTATAGAATTTGGATACCAACCCTTTACCTGATATGTCATTTGCAAATATCTTCTCCCATTCTGTCAGTTGTATTTTGGTTTTGTTGACTGTTTCCTTTCCTGGGCAAGAGCTTTTTATCTTGATGAATTCCCAATAATTCATTTTTGCCCTTGCTTCCCTTGCCTTTGGCAATCAACAACCATTTATGATAAAACTCACAACTAACATCGTACTTAATGGGGAAAGACTGAGAGCTTTTCCTCTAAGATAGGAACAAGACAAAGATGTCCACTCTTACAACTTTTGTTCAATATACTACTGCAAGTCCTAACCACAGCAATCAGACCAGAAATAAAAGGCATCCACATTGGTAAGGAAAAAGTAAAACTGTCATTATTTGCAGGTGCTATAATACTATACAGAGAAAATCCTAAAGACTCCACCAAAACTATTAGACATAATGAATAAGTGTATTCATTAGTTTCAGTACAAAATTAATATACAGAAATCTGTTGCATCTCTCTACACTAATAACAAAATAGCAGAAAGAGAAATTAAGAAAATAATTCCATTTACAGTTGCACTCAAAAAGAATAAAGTACCTAGGAATAAAGTTAGCCAAGGAGGGGAAATATCTGTATTCAGAAAACTGTAAGACATTGATGAAAGAAACTGAAGACAACACAAAGAAAATGGACAGATATACCATGCTCATGGATTGGAAGAATATTTTTAAAATGGCCATACCACCATAAACAATCTATAAATTCAATGAAATCCCTATCAAAGTATCAATGCATTTTTTCACATAAATTTGTATGGAACCACCAAAGAATCTGAATAGCCAGAACAATCTTGAGAAAGAACAAAACTAGAGGTATCACAGTCCAGATTTCAAGATGTACTGCAAAGCAGTAATGATCAAAACAGTATGGTATTGGCACAAAAATGACACACAGATCAACAGAACAGAATAGGGAGCCCAGATATAAACCCATGCTTATATGGTCAATTAATCTATGACAGAAGAGGCAAGAATATACAATGGAGAAAAGACAGTCTCTTCAAAAAGTACTGCTGGGAAAACTGGACAGCTACATGCAAAAGTATGAAACTGAGGGTGTCTGGGTAGCTCAGCTGGTTGGGTGTCTGCCTTTAGCTCAGGTCATGATCCCAGGGTCCTAGGATCTACCCCTACATAGGGCTCCCTGCTTAATGAGGAATTGAGGAGCCTCTCTTTCTCTCTCAAATAAATAAGTAAAATCTTAAAAAGAAAAAAAAAAAGAGCAAGTATAAAACTGGATCATTTGCTTTAACCATACATAAAAATAAACCTAAAACGTATTATAGACTTAAATGTAAGACCTAAAATCAAAAACTCCTAGAAGAAAACACAGGCAATCATCTCTTTCGCATTGGTTTCAGCAACATTTTTCTAGATATGTCCCCTCAAGCAAGGGCAACAAAAGTAAAAATAAACTATTGGGGCTATACCAAAATAAAAAGGTTCTTCACAGCAAAGTTAACCATCTATGAAACAAAAAGGCAACCTACTGTATGGGAGGGGTAATTTGTAAATGATATATTTAATAAGGGTTTAATATCCAAAATATATAAAGAACTGATACAACTCAACACCAATAATAACAATAATAATAATCCAGTTAAGGGGCACCTGGGTGGCTCAGTCATTAGGCAACTGCCTTTGGCTTGGGTCATGATCCCAGGGTCCTGGGATCAAGCCCTGCATCAATCTCCATGCTCAGCGGGGAGCCTGCTTCTCCCTCTCCGACTCCCCCTGCTTGTTCTCTTTCTATCAAATAAATAAAATCTTTAAAAAGAAATAACAATCCAATTAAATATGGGCAGAGGACCTGGATAGACATTTTTCCAAAGAAAGATATGGCCAAGAGACACATAAAAAGTGGCCCAACATCAGTAATTATCAGGAAATTGAAAATCAAAACCACAAGATATCATTTACACCTGTCAGAAAGTTGCCCAACATCAGTAATTATCAGGAAAATGAAAATCAAAACCACAAGATATCATTTACACCTAACATCAAAAAAAAAAAAACAAGAAATAACAAGTGTTGAGGGGGATGTGGAGAAAAAGGAACCCTCATGTACTGGTGGTGGGAATGTAAATGTAGCCACTATGTAAACAGTATGGAGGTTACTGAAAAAATTAAAAATAGAAATACTGTATGATTTAATAGCCATTACTAGGTATTTACCCAAATAAAGTGGAAAAATTTGAAATGATATCTGCACCTCCACATTTTTTGAATGATTATTTACAATAGCCAAGATACGGAAGCAACCTATGTGTCCATTGATAGATGAATGGATAAAGGAAATAAAGACGTGGAATAGATATACAATGGAATATTATTTAGTTGTAAAAAAGAATGAAACCTTGCCATTTGCAACAACAAGGATGGACCTAGAGGGTATTATGCTAAGTGAAATAAGTCAGAGAAACACATGTACCATATGATTTCACTTATATGTGGAATCTAAAAAAACAAAAAAACCACCCAAAAAACAGTACCAAAAAAACCCCCCCAAACCCAAATGGACAGAAAAAGCAGAAACATATCCCAAATACAGGGAACAAACTGGTGATTATCAGAGGGGAGGAGGATAAGGAGATGGGCAAAATGGGTAAAGGGGAGTGGGAGATACAGATTTCCAGTTATGGAATTAATAAATCATGGGAATGAAAAGTACAGCATAGGGAATATAGTCAGTGGTGTTGTAACAATGTTGTATGTTGACATATGGTAGCTATAGTTGTAGTGAGTATAGCATGATGTATAGAGCTGTTGAATCACTATGTTGTATACCTGAAGCTAATGTAACATTGTGTGTCAGCTATACTTTAATAAAAGGGGGAAAAAACAAAACTCAACAAAGTGGGTATAGAGGAACTTATCTCAACATAATAAGGGCCATGTAAGACAAGCTCACAGCTAACATTATACTCCATGGTGAAAAGCTAAAAGATTTTCCTGTAAGTTCAAAACCAGACAAGGATGCTCACTCTCACCACTGTTACTAATATTGTTTTGGAAGTCTTAGTGTCACTATTTGCAGATGACATGATATTATATATAGAAAACTCTATACACTCCACCCAAAAAATTTTAGAACTAATAAATGAATTGGTGAAGTTGCAGGATACAAATCATTTTGTAAAAAGTCATTGAGTTTCTATATTTTAACAACCATCAGAAAGAGAAATTAAGAGAACAATTCCTTTTACAATTGTATCAAAGAGAGTAAAATACCCAAAATTAAATTAAACCAAAAAGGTGAAAGACCTGTACATTGAAAACTATAAGACACTGATGAAAGAAATTGAAGAAGACAAAAATAAATGGGAAGATATTCCATGTTCCTGAATTGGAGGAATATTGTTAAAATGTCATTACTACCTAAAGTAATCTACAGATTCAATGCAATCCCTATGAACATTTCAAACACTTTTCTCAAATAGAACAAAGAATCTTAAAATTTGCATGAAAAAAAAAAGACCCCCAATAGCCAACCATTCTTGAAAAAGAAGAACAAAGCTGGAGGCATCTTGCTCCCTGATTTCAAGCTATATTTCAAGGCTATAGTAAGCAAAACAAATTGTATTGGCATAAAAACAGATAGTACATCAATGGAACAAAATAGAAGGACCAGAAAGAAACCCATGTATATATATTGTTAATTAATTTACAACAGCAGAGCCAAGAACACACAATGGAGAAAGGATAGTCTCTTCAATAAATGGTGTTGGGAAAACTGGACAGCCACATGCAAAAGAATAAACCTGCACCTCTACCTTTGGCACACACAAAATTAACTGAAGATGGATTAAAGACTTGAACATGAGACTTAAAACCATAAAACTCCTGGAAGAAAACACACACAGTGAGCTCCTTGACGTTAGTCTTGGCAAAAGTCATTACTTTTCAGATCTGACGCCAAAAGAAAAGGCAAGAAAAGCAAAAATAAATGACACAACTACATCAAACTAAAAAGGTTCTGTGAAGGAAACCATCAACAAAATGAAAAGGCAATCTACTAAATGGGAGAAAATATTTCCAAATCATATCTCTGATAAGGAGCTAATATCCAAAATATATAAAGAATGCATACAACTCAATAGGAAGAAAAATCCAATTAAAAAATAGGCATAGAATCTGAGTAGATATTTTTCCAAAGAAGACATACAGATGGCTAACAGTTACACGAACCTCAGCATCACTAATCACCAGGGGAATGAAAACCAAAACCACAATGAGATATCATCTCACACCTGTTAGAATGTCTACTATCAAAAAGACAAGAAATAATAAGTGTTGGTGAGGATGTGGAGAAAAGGAAATCCTTGTGCACTGTTGGTAGGAAAGTGTTTCAGTATAGTCACTATGGAAAACAGAATGAATGTTCCTCAAAAAATTAAAAGTACCACTAAATATGATCTAGCAATTGGGTATTTATCCAAAGAAATAAAAAACAGTACTTGAAAAGATATGTGTATCCCCATGTTCACTGCAGCATTATTTACAATAGCCAAGATATGGAAACAACCTAAGTATCCATCAGTGTATAATGGATAAGAAATTGTGTCATATGCACACAATGGAATATTACTCAGACATAAAGAATGGCATCTTGCCATTTCCAACAATGTGGATGGACCTTGAGACCATTACGCTAAGTGAAAGAAGTACTGTATGATCTTATTTATATGTGGATTCTGGAAAAAAAACAAACAAGCTCATAGATACAGAAAACAAATTGGTGGTTTCCAGTGGCAAGGGGGGAGAGGTGGGTGAATTGGGTGCATAGGTTCAAAAGGCACAAAATTCCAGTTATGAAATAAGTAAGTCATAAGGATGTAATGTACATTATAGTGACTATTAAACTGTATTACATATTTGAAAGTTGCTGAGAGATCTTATCACAAGAAAGAAAGAAAGAGTTCTCATCACAAAAAAATTATAACTATGTAATGAAATTTAACTAGACTTATTGTAGGGACCATTTGGCCATATATACAAATATCAGAGAAACATCAGAGAAGCAGAAAAGTATCACAGAAGGATTAAAGTAAAAGAAGATCTTTCTCTTTTCTTAATTGATCTAAAAGATAACTGTTTAAAGTAATAATAAATAGTAACAATGTGCTGGGTAATTATGACACATAGATGAATGAAATGAATGACAGCAATGTCATAAGGCACAGGAGGGAGAAACTGTGAATACTCTCTTATAAAGTATCTGCCCTACATGTGAAACAGTACAGTTTTAGTTGAAGGTGGACTTAGATGATCAAAAATGCATATTGAAAACTCCAGGGAAACACCTAGAAAGTTAAAAGAAAAACTAACAACTCCGTGACACAAAGTCAAATAACCTGATTAAAAGTGAGCAAATGACTTGGATAGACATTTATTCAAAGATGATATATAAAATTCCAAGAAACGTATAAAAAGATGCTCAACATCACTAATTATTAGAAAAATACGAAAGCAAAACCATAGTTAGATATTACCTTAAACCTATTATGATTTCACGCTGTTAAAAACATACAAACAAAAAATGCAGAAAATAACAAGTGTTGGTTAGGATATAGAGAAATTGAGACCCTTGTGCATCACTGGTGGGAATGTAAAATTTTCCTCAAAAATTAAAAAATAGAGCTACCATACCATTCAGCAATTTCACTTTAAAAAAAAAAAAAGATTTTATTTACTTGAGAGATTGAGAACGCGCGTGCACGCGCACAGGCGCACATGTGGCAGGCGGGGGAGGGCAGAGAGTGAGGGAGAAGCAGGCTCCTCCCTGAGCAGGGAGTCCAAAACCCAACTCCATCCCAGGACCCAGAATCATGACCTGAGCCTAAGGTAGACGCTTAACCGACTGAGCCACCCAGGCACCCCTCATTTCTTCTTCTTTTTTTTAAAGATTTTTTTTTTTTTAGGGGCGCCTGGGTGGCTCAGTTGGTTAAGCATCTGCCTTTGGCTCAGGTCATGATCTCAGGGTCCTGGGATGGAGCGCCACCTCCCGGCTCCCTGCTCAGTGGGAAGCCTGCTTCTCCCTCTCCCTCTGCCTGACGCTCCCCCTGCTTGTGATCTCTTTCTTTCTAGGAAATAAATAAATAAAATCTTAAAAAAAAAAAAAAAGTGTGGTTTTTTTTTTTTTTTGAAGTAATCTTTACACCCAATGTGGGGCTCGAACTCACAACCCTGAGATCGAGAGTTGCAAGCTACACCAACGAAGCCAGCCAGGTGCCCCCAGTAATCTCGCTTCTAGGTATCTATTTAAGACTTGAAAGCAGGAGCTTGAAGACATATTTATATATCCATGTTTATAGCCACAGTGTTTCCAATATCCATGAGGTAGAAGCAACCCAAATGTACATCCACATCGGAATTCATAAATCAGTATGTGTTCTTTGACTCAGTAATCATACTTAGAATTTACCTTGATGATACACTCCAATAAATGTAAAATTACATATGCCAACTTTATTAATCGCAGCTTTAATTGTAATAAAAATATTAGAAACTACATAAATATCTAGGTATTAAAAACTGAATGAATAAAGTATGGAACATTCACAAAATTGGGTATTAAACAGCTGTTAAAAAGAGTGAGGAAAATTTGTATGAACTGATATGGAGTGATTTTTAACAGACATTATTTACTGAAGCAACAAATATAAAGGATAAATATATCCTTTAGTGTAAAAAGAAGAGAAAACCAGAAAACAATGAAGCTCTTTACCTACAATGGATAAATGAAAACCACACTGAAGGGAGAAAAAAGAACAAACTTAAGTTATTCTGAACATAGTATTGGATTATACCCATAGTCTTGGATGGGATGGAATGGTTGGGTTGAATTCAAAGCATATCCTTAACTCTTTTTTTGGTAGGGTTGTCTTATGTAGTAGTATGGGCAGTGAAATTCTGAAACAAATTTGGATGTATTATATAATTAATAAATATACTGTTTTCATTGAGGAAGAAGGGACATACAAATACAGAATGAGGAAAGGCGAGAATCAACTTTGTGGGGATGAATTAGAATTGGTGAAATTAATGTAAACTCTTGATTTCTAAATATGTATCTGTGTGCATGTGTATGTATATGTGTGTATATATATGTGTGTATATGTACAGAAATTTCCTAGTTTTGCCCATTGAAGGGCAAGAATCAAGATACTCCAGTATCAGAGAGCACACTTAGCATCAAGAACCTGGTCTGTAATAACATTTCTTAATGAAATCTACTAGGGCAAAAAAAAATAAGCCTAGCACTGGGCCAGGATAAATACAAGATAAGTCTAAAACATCTTGGGATACCAGAAAGTAAGAAAACATTCCAACAAAATGATATACAACAATGAAGAATTCAGCTTAAAAGAACCCCACTGGTCAAATCTTAAACTGAGCAAAAAATTATTAAGTACATTATAATGAAGTATAAAGCATTAGGGAAAAGAACAGCAACTCATGAATCCATAGTCATAATATAGATAGATAAGGGAGAACAAAGGGCTCTTGTTTATAGTAGAATGCCATGTGCTAACCCATAAATTTGGAGAGAATGCTGAAGTTGGAAAATCAGTAGTTTGCAACCCTCATAGTCAAGATTTGATTAGGCAGTGGGATTTCTGAAATATCTACATGAGAAGCTTAGCAGATCCTCTCCTCTGAGAAAAAGTGGTGAAACAAGATAAATACATAAATGAATATTTTTTAAAAAGTCTCTGGAAATTGACTAAAGGGCATACAACAAATTGAGAAGCAATTGCTCAGGAAAATCTATGCATCTCAGTAAGAAAAGTGGGAGTCTGTGTCACTGAAACCAGGGGCTGCTCCCATCATCCCTACCTCCATGTAGTAGAAATTTTATCTATGGGAGGGCAGCTTCTGAGAAATGACAGCTCCCATCCTTCCTCACAGGTTCCACTCCAGGAAAGGCTGGGGCAGGTTGGGAGGACCAGTGGCACCCATCTCCACACCCATGGCTCTAGTCTTGTGTTGTGGAGGTTCTGTTCAAGGTGGGCATGGAGCATTATAGGGGACTGGAAGCTTCCTGGCCTTGCCTAAAGGGGCTAACTTTATTTGAAGCAGAACATGGGAAAAGCCATGCCCAGGAACATTGTTAAGAACAGTAGACATCAGTGACAAGTAATCAAGAAAGGCGAACATTTCTGTGCTACTTGTAAAGGCAAACAAAACTGCATTATCAGAAATGAAAGCAGGAGATTTAGGGACAGAGATAGCCAAAGAGAGCCTTGCTAAGACCACATTCATCCCTGGTCATTTGAAAAGCTGTGCACATGAGCAAGACTGCACACAAGTAACAGAAGGTACTGGTCCTTGGCTGAACATGGAGCAGGCTTGTAATTTTGACTCCTGAACTTTGATAGAAGTCCACACACTACAAAGAGATCCAATAGCAGAGTAGAAGCATTACTGTCTCAGCGGGCTTAAGCATAACCTCTGATGAATCACTGACCACTAAGCTAAGCTGACCCAGGGGTGATGCCTAGGTAGCTTAAAAAGGAAAAAGGAAAACAAATGAGCAGTGACATACATCAGAGACTACACACTGCAGAGGAAACAGACTTCACAAATTTTGTCCAATCAAGTCACTAAGAAAGAAAACAAAAAACAGCAACAACAAACTTGGAGTGGGAACACAGAATAAGAACTGAGAACTGCTATAATATATTATCTATTTGTCCAGATGTCAGCAAAAAATTATGAGATGAGTGAGGAAACAGAAAAGTGTACCCCATACACAGGGGAAAAAAAATCAATCAATAGAAACTGCCTTTGGGGACACCAAGATATTAGAGTTAACAGACTTCAAAGCAACTACTATAAATATGTTCCAGAACAAAAGGAATCCATATTTAATGCACTAAACAAAAGTATAATGACTCACCAAATAGAGAATACTAATAAAGAGATGGAATTAAAAAAAAAAGAAAAAGAACCAAGCAGAAATACTTGAGTTGAAAAGTATAATGACTAGAATAAAAACTAGAGGGGCTCAAATAATAGATTTTAGCTGACAGAAGAAAAGGTCAGTGAAGCTGAAGATAGATCAATAGAGATCATCCAATCTGAAGAAAAAAAAAAAAAAAAAAAAAAAAACCATGAACAGAGCCTGAAATATCTGTGAGATATCATTAAGCATACCAATCTATGTATAATGGAAGTATCAGAAGGAGAGGAAAAAGGAATCATATTGGTTTAGTATTGGTTTCATAACAAATTACCAAAAACTTAGTGGCTCAAAACAACATTCATTCATTTACTCACTCACTATTTGACAGTACTAACATATGTCTCATTGGGCTAACATCAAAGTGTTGGCAGGGCTACATTCCTTTCTCAAGGCACTAGGGGAAAATCATTTCATTTTTTTGTTTTGTTTTATTTTCCAGCTTCTATAGGATTCCCACCTCTCTTCACTCATAGCCCCCTTTCCATCTTTAAAACCAGCATCTCTCTGATCATTCTTTTGTAGTCACATCTCTCTCATTCCAACATTGACTTCAGTCAGGAAAGGTTCTTTTAAGGACTTTGGGCCCACCCAGATAATCTAAAATAATCTCCCCAACCCAAGGTCTTTGTTCTTAATTTTATCTGCAAAGTCCTCTTTTCCATATGAACTAACATATTCATAGGTTCCATAGATGAGAACATGGACATCTGTAGGGTGGGAATGGGGTAGGGCTGCATTATTCTGCTTACCACAAGAGCAGATAAAAACATTCAAAATAATAATGGCTGATCACTTCTCTCAAATTTGAATAAAAAACAAGCTACCCAATAAGAAGTTCAAAACAATCCAAGTAAGAAAAAAAAAAAAATCCAAACATGGACACATCATAGGCCAGCAGTCGAAAGACAAAAACAAGGAGAAATCATGAAAGCAGCAAGACAACAATACATCAGATACAAAAGAGCTACAGTAAGAGTTGATTTCTGTTAAACATCATGGGGGCCAGAATACAGTGGAATGACATATTTAAAGTGATGAAAGAATAAAAAAATCCTGTATACAGCAAAACTTTTCAAATATGAAAAAACGGTATTTCCAGATAAACAAAGATTGACAGAATTCATTGCTATCAGATGTGCTTTAAAAGAAATATCAGAGGGGCCTCCTGGGTGGTTCATTTGGTTAAGTGTCTGACTCTTGATTTCTGCTCAGGTAATGATCTCAGGGTCGTGGGATAGAGTCCCACATTGGGCTCTGTGCTTAGTGCAGAGTGTGCTTGAGATTCTCTCTCCCTCTGCCCCTCCCTCTCTCTCCCTCTCTCTCAATAAGTAAATAAAATCTTTGAAAGAAATATTAGAGGGAGTAACATGAGAAAGATGGGCACATAGGTCATTCCTAACTCAGCTCCCTCTCATAAGAAAAATAACTAATAACTATTTTTGGACAAGACATTGCTGAGAAATCCTAGAACACAGAGGTAGGCTGAAGCATTCCCTGCACTACAGAGACCGAGACAGACAACATTACAAGGGTAATAGGAATGGTTACATATGCTGACTGCATTGCCACTGGCATAGAACTGTGCTGAGAGGTCCCCCCTAAACTTGTTTCCTCCAGTGGGAAAAGAGCTCAACAACTCAGATCTTGGCTGACTGAATTCCTACCTGCAGCACCCAAGTAATGGTTCCAACAAACAGTTTTGCTTATCATTGGCAAAGTGTGACAAGGGAACTTGGTAAGGTGCTGGTCTGCCTGATTCAGGTTCTTAAATGAAGAGATTTGCTTCCTCTGTACCCTGATCTCCTTGCACCCAGACATAAGAGCTGAGTCATAGTCAGATCTGCTGCTCAGTGTAGCTCCAGGCTCCATCTGACCAAAAATGCTGGCAAGAACACCTGGAAGTTGCACAGCCCAGCAACATTTGAGTAGAGAGTCTGATAAGCAGAGCTGCTAGTCTGTAGAGCAAAGTCAGTACTGGACTTAGGGGTTCTCCTCATCCAAATAGGCAAGGGAGCTATTTCACAGCACTACCCATAGCTGAATGAAGTTCCCAGCCATGCCCATCCAAAAAGCTTGGTGAGAATGACTAGAAAGCTATAGTTCAGGAACAGTCAAGCAGAGAGTTTGGCAGGTAGAGCTGAAGTCTGCAGAGCAAAGCCAGTGACCCTGTTGACTAGGGGAATTGGGAGCACAGATCAGCTTGAGTCACGAGCAGAAACAAAGAGCCTTTTCCATTTGGAGCTGATTCTTCTACTGCACCCAGGCAGGGGAAACTAATTCATAGCTCCACCCATTGCTGAATATAGCTTTCAGCCTACACAATTATGGAATCTTGCCAGAGCACTTGGGAGGCTGTGAATCTCATCCAAACAGCCCTCCTTACAGGGACTCTTGAACAGAGAGCACAGCCCATTTATTTCCCTGTCTGTGAAGTTGGTGGCTCTGTCTGGCTAGGGAATTCACTACACAGTCTTGCCTGATTTGGGTCCCCAAACAATGAGCTAGTTAGGCCCTGGGCCCCATCTTCCTGTCCTGCCAGGACAGAGAAGCTAATTCATAGCTCCACCTATGCTGATTTCAGTATCCAGTCTTGACCATCTAGTAAGACTTACCAGAGAACACAGGCAACCATAGAGCCCATCCTATAGCCTCACTTTGGCAGGAAACCAAGCCATCTGTTCTACCCAACTAGCTAAACTATGTAAGTGAAAAATGGTAAAAAGGAACAAAGAAGGTCATTACATAATATTAAAAAGATTAATCCATCAAAAATATATAACAATTGGGGGTGCCTGGGTGGCTCAGTCAGTTGAGCAGTCAACTATTGATTTCATCTCAGGTCATGATCTTGGGGTCCTGGGATAAAGCCCTGTGTTGGGCTCTGTGCTCACTGCAGAGTCTGCTTGAGGCTTCTCTCTCTCCCTCTCCCTATGCCCCTCCCCCCTCTCATGCTCTCTAAAAATAAATAGATAAATCTTTAAAAATATATATATATAACAATTGTAAATATTTATGCGCCTAACATCAGAGCAGGCACAGAGGCACATGAATATATGAAGCAAAAACTAACAAGAACTTAAAAAAGATATAAACAGCAATACAATAATAGTTGGAGACCTAATGCCCCACTCTCAACAACAGATTATCCAGGTAGAGAATCAAAAAATAGTGGATTTGAACAACATTATAAACCAGATGGACTTAATGGACATACACAGATATTCTATCCAACAACAGCAGAATACACATTCTTCTCAAGGGCACATGGAACGTTTTCTAAGATAGACCATATGTTAGACCATAAAATAAGTCTTAGCAAATTCAAGAAATTGAAATCATATCAAATATCTTCTTAGACCACAATGATATGAAACTAGAAATCAGTAACAGGAGGAAAATGGGAAAATTCAAGAATACATGGAAATTAAACAACACTCTCCTGAACAACCAAAGGATCAGAGAAGAAATCAAAGAGAAATGAAAACAATAACTTGCGACAAATGAAAGTGGAAACACACCATACCAAAACTTCTGGGATGCAGCAAAAGCAGTTCCATGAGGAAAGTTCATAGCAGTAAATACCTACCTTAAGAAACAAGAAAGATCTCAAATAAACAACTTAACTCTATGCCTTAAGCAACTAGAAAGGGCACCTGGCTGGCTCAGTCAGTAGACCATGTGACTCCTGATCTCATGGTCATGAGTTTGAGCCCCATGTTTGGGGTAGAGTTTACTTAAAAAAAAAAAAGCTAATTTTTTTTTTTTAATAAAAAAGAAACTAGAAAAAACACAGAGCCCAAAGTTAGAAGGAAAAAATAATAAATTTAAGAGCAAAAATGAATGAAATAGAGAACATGAACAAAATAGATTAAGAGTTGGTTCTTTGAAACAATAAAGAAAATGGACAAACCTTTAGCTTCACTAAGGAGAAAAGAGAGGACCCAAATCAACAAAATTATAAATGTAAAAAGAGACATTACAACTAATACCACAGATCTATAAAGAATCATGAGAGGCTACTCTGAATTATATGCCAACAAACTGGATAACCTAGAAGAAATGGAAAAATTCTTAGAGATATACAACTACCAGGGTACCTGGCTGGCTCTGTTGGTAGATCATGTGATTCTTGGTCTCAGGGTTATAAGTTTGAGCCTCGTGTTGGGTGTAGAGATTAATCTTAATTAGTCTCCTTTTTAAGAGATTATTTTAAAAAATCTTTAAAAAAAATATACAACTACCAAGACTGAATCACAAAGAAATAGCAAACCTGAACAGACCAATTACTAGTAAGAAGTTTGAATCAGTAATCAAAACTCTCTCAAAGAAGAAAAGCCCAGGACTAGATGGCTTCACTGGAGAATTTTACCAAACATTTAAAGAATTAATTCCAATCCTTCTCAGACTATTCAAAAAAAATCAAAGAAGAGGGAACACTCCCAAAATCATCTTATGAGGCTAGAATTACCCTGATACTAAAGCCAGAAAAGGACACTACCAGAAAAAACAAACAAACAATGGACTACAGGCCAATATCCCTGATGAATATAAATGCAAAAATTCTCAATAAAATTCTAGCAAACCAAATTCAGAAGCACATTAAAAGGATCACTCACCATAATTGAGTGGGCTTTATCCTTGGGATGCAAGTATGATTCAATATACTTAAATCAATGTGATATATCACATTAGTAGAATGAAAGAAAAAATCCATATGATCATCTCAATAGACACAGGAAAAGCATTTGACAAAATTCACCATCTGTTCATGATAAAAACTTTTAAAAAATGATTTTATTTATTTGAGAGAGAGAGAGAGAGAAAATGAGTGGGGGAAGGGGCAGAGGGAGAGGGAAAAGCAGACTCACCACTGAGCAGGGAGCAGGTCACAGGGCTCTACCCTAGGACCCTGAGGTCATGACCTGAGCTGAAGTCAGACATTTAAACAACTGAGCCACCCAGGTGCCCCCATGATAAAAACTCTTAACAGATTAGGTATAGAAGAAACACACCTTCACATAATAAAGGCAATTTCAGGTAATACCATATTCAGTGGTGACAGTTTGAAAATTTTTCCTCTAAGATCAGGAACAAGGAAAGGATGCCCTTGACTCACCATGACTATTCAACATGGTACTGAATAATCATAGCCAGAGCAATCAGGCAAGATAATGACACAAAATGCATCAGAATTGGAAAGGAAATAGTAAAATGGTCTCTTTTTGCAGATGACATGATTTTATATATATAAAACCTTAAAGACTCCAGCAAAAAACTTTTAGATTTAATCAATAAATTCAGTAAAGTTTCAGGATAAAAAATTAACATACAAAAATCAGCAGCATTTCTATACACTAAGTTGTCTGAAAAAATATATAACAAAATGATTCCTTTTACAATAGCATCAAAAACAATAAAATATTTAGGAATAAATTTGACCAAGGAGGTGAAAGATCTCTACTCTAAAAACTACAAGATGTTGATGAAATAAATTGAAGAAGACACAAATAAATGGGAAGATATCCCATGATCATGGATCTGAAGAACACTATTGAAATGCCAATAGTACCAAAAGCCATCTGTAGATTCAATGCAATTCCTATGAAGATTCCAATGGCATTTTTACTGAAGTAGGGAAAAAAAAAAAAAAAAAAAAACCTCCTAAAATTTATATGGAACCACAAAGCTAAATAAATAGCTAAAGTAATCCTAAGAAAGAAGAACAAAGTGGGAGGCATCACATTTCCTGATTTCAAGTTATGTTCTAAAGCTATAGTCATCAAAACAGCATGGTACTGGCATAAAAACAAACACATAGGTACTTGGGTAGCACAGTTGGTTAAGCGTCTGACTCTTGGTTTTGGCTCAGGTAGTGATCTCAGGGTCATGAGATTGAGCCCCAAGTCAGGCTCTGCCCTCAGTGTAGAGTCTGCTCGAGATTCTCTATCCCTCTCTCTCACCCCTCCCACTCATAAACACGTACTCTCACTCTAAAATAAATAAATAAATCTTTAAAACAAATAAGAGACAAACATAGACCAGTGGAATAGAATTGAGAGTCCAGAAATAAACCCATGCATGTATAGTCAACTAATATTTGACAAGGGAGCCAAGAATACTTAATGGAGAAAAGACAGTCTCTTCAATAAATGGTGTTGGTAAAATGGGATATTCACATGTAAAAGAATGAAACTATATCCTTATCTTATATACCCCGCACACACATACAAATTACCTTGAAAGGGATTAAAGACTTAAATATGAGACCGGAAGCCATAGAACTCCTAGAAGAAAACCCAGGAAAAAAGCTCCTTGATAAGGGTCTGGGCAATGATTTTTTGGATAGGACACCTAAAGCACAAGCAACAAAATCTAAAATAATTTGGGCTATATCAAACTTAAAAGAAGCTCAAAAGAAACAATCAACAAAATGAAAAAATTTAAAGAATGGGAAAAAATTTAAAGAATGGGAAAAAATATTTGCAAACCATATATCTGATATAAGGCAAATATCCAAAATCTGTAAAGAGCTCATACAACTCAACAGCTAAAAAAATCCAATTCAATAATCAATTTAAAAATGAGCAAAATAATAAAAGCACAACACAGTATTCAAAGGTGAATTTATAGCTATAAATGCCTACATTACAAAAGAAGAAAGATTTCAAAGAGGTAACATAACTTCCTACCATAAGAAACTAGAAAAATGTGAAATTGAAATACAGATAGATTAGGTAAAAACATAAGGTAAAATTTACTAATGTCAATAAATATACAATGGTTGTAAAAGGGAATCTATTCGTGGAGAATACACATTGAAGTATTTAGGGAAAAAGTTTCAGAAAAAAAATCAGACAATTTCTTTGTCTTTCTCCCTCCCTCCCTCCATACACATATATGGGCAAGTGCATGCATGTATGTGTGGATAGGAGGAAGAAGGAAGTGGGAGGGAGAGAGAGCACGTGATAAACCAAATGGAATAAAATGTTAATAAGTTGAATTTACATAATGAGTATATGGATATTCTTCACATTATTGTTATTCTTGCAGCTTTTCTATAAGTTTAAAATTATTTAAAATTACTCATAAGTTTAAATTACATTATATTTATTCATATTTAATAAATCATTATCAATATACCAATAAATTAATAAATAATTATAGAAGTTTAAAATAATGAATGATCACATGTTAACATAAAGAACACTTTTATGAAACAACTATATTTCCAAAAACAAAATATTTAGTGAGGAAAGTGGTATTCCTATACATTTTTGCCAATTTCTTTCTCTAATTTAATAGAAGACACTGGGATATTCATGTCTGTTTCTACATTCAATTTGTCATAATATGTTGTTTTGATTGAAGTATATGAAGAAAATATAGCTTTATAAAGATACGTAGTTGGAAAAGGAAAGATATTTTTAATAGCATTTTCAGACAATTGTGGGTATTGGTCAAGTGGCATTTTCTTAAAGGTTAATTGCAATGTGGAGTTAGAAACCATATCAAGGAACTTTTCTGTTGCATTAAAATCCATTGGCTTATCTTGCACTTTGAGTCTTTTACCCATGTGTGATTTTGTAGCATCTTACATCGATCATTTGTAAAATATTAGTTCATTGAATTACACAAATTTTCCATATTTTGACATACTACACTATATAATATTTATAAAGTCACTTTCATTAATATCAGTACCAATTTCATTAGAAAGCCTTTTAAGTATTGGAAAATTGCTAAACTTATAGTATTGGGGCAAGTTTTCCAAAATTCATATTTTCACTTGAAAGCTGAAAGTTTGTCACTGGCTAAAATATCAGTTGTTTCCTGGAATTGACAAACTCACTTCAGTTTTGAGAAAATGTTTGCCAAATATCCAAGTACAAATAACCAGTGTATTTGTCAGTTATTCTTTTAAGAATATATTGTTTCCCTGGAGAAAGTGGCCAGTTCAGCAAATAATTCAGAACAAGCACACAAGTGCTTTTCCTTGAGACAACCATCATATTTCAGCGCAAAAAATTTGCTTCCCATTTCATCACAAACAATAAAAGGCATGTACTAAAGAGCAGATATATAAAGTTAAGTTCTATTGCTTTGTCAAAGACATCTTTGAGTAAAATTTTTAGATTTTTTTTTTGACTGCGCATGAAGACTACAATAACTAATGGTATATTTGGTGCTACTGTCTTGATGCACGTTAAGACACCAGCAACTTTCCTCTCCATTAAAAAATATAATTTATTACAGATGGCCAAGAGGTACATGAAAAGAATCTCATCATTAATCATCAGTGAAATGCAAATAAAAACCATGATAGGTATCCTCACACCTGTTAGAATGGCATTATCTAAAAGTCAAAAAATAACAAGTGCTAGCAAGGAGGTGGAGAAAAAGGAGCCCTTGTACATTGTTAGTGAGGTTGTAAATTGGTGAAGCCACCATGAAAAAAGAGCATGGGTTTCCTCAAAATATTAAAAATAGAATTACCATATGATCCAGCAAATTCTACTCTGGGTATTTATCCAAAACAAAAAACAAAAAAACAAACACAGAAACAGTAACTCAAAGAGATACTTACACCCATATTTTTGTTGCAGCATTATTTATAACAGCCAAGATCTGGAAACAACCTAAGTGTCTATCAATGAATGAATGGAAAAAGAAAACAGTATCTAACAATAGATTATTTAGCCATTAAAAAGAATGAAATTCTGCCATTTGTGACAAAATGGATTAACCTTGAGGGCATTTTGCTAAGTGAAATAAGTCAGATAGAAAAAGACAAACACTGTATGATCTCTTTTATATGTGGATTCCAAAAAAAAAGAAGATAAAAACCAAGCTCATAGATACAGAGAACAGATTGGTTGGGGTTGAGAGAAATAGATAAACTGATTTTTTTTTTTAGTTTAAATAAATTGAATAAAAATTTTTAAAAAATGAAAAATGATAGTTCAATTGATGTTCTTTGAAGTTAATTAAACTAATTCCTTTGCAAATCATTCAAACTTTTCTTAGGGAAAAAAAAGTTGCAAGACCAATTGATTACACAATCTTCCTTTATTTACCATTGTCTGTGAGCTAGTTTTTTGAGAATTTATTCTGATTATGATTTTTTCTTTTTATAATTTTTAGAATAATACATGTTTATTTTAAAAGACAGAAAAGAAAAAATATGATTTATTTTATTCTATTTACAAATGGCACAAAAAATGTTTCCTCATGTTTAAAAAGACTGTTGATTGTGACAACAATGAATATGCTTTATTATTTGGGAAATCTATTTTAACATTGTCAAACAATTTTTTTTTGTATCATCAATGTAAGTAACAGTGAAAAAGGCAAATAACCTTCTTATTATGAAAAGAGTTTTGGCCTTTTATATTTCCTGAAAGGGTCTCGAGTATTAACACAGAAGCCCATGGACCACTTTTTTCAAGAACCACAAGTTATAATGCCATTTGTTCTGTAACTACATGAAGAGCAGAATAAAAAGATATGAGCATGAAATGTAGGTTATGTTTACGAGCACATCGTGACTATAAGTAGTGTAAAGGAATTAAAGCAGGTCTCTGGAGGTTGTACAATTTTCTTTCATGTGATTTATTTTTATAAATTGTTTTTAATTATAAAAGTAGTAGTGTGAATCCTGTATGTTCTATTTAGATTACACTAGTATTATTTCACCCTATTTGCTTGCATATTGAAGTGATTTAAAGCAAACTTCAGACATCATGGCATTTTACCCTTATTATACCAGTTCATATTCAAATTTCTCCAGTTGCATCAAACATCATTCTATAGTCAATTTGTTTGAATTTTAATTCCCTGCCCCCTAAATTTTGCAAACTGACTGAGCTATTGTGAATTATTAAAGAGACCAGGTCAGTTTTCAAATAAACTGTCCACATTCTGGATTTGTCTACTTGCTTCCAAATGGTGGTATTTATTTTTTTTTGGAGAGTGAGTGCATACATGCACGCACACACACACACAAACACACACACAGAAGGGGAGGCAGGGAGGGGCAGAAGGAGAGGCGGAGAGAGAATATTAAACAGCCTCCATGCCCAGCACAAGCCTGACATGGGGCTCAATGTCACAACCCTGAGATCATGACCTGAGCCGAAATCAAGCCTCTGACGTTTAACCGACTGAGCCACCCAGGCACCCCCCCCCCCCAAATGGTGGTGTTTATCCCCATCCCATACTTCCTATAAACTGAGATTCAATTTTAAGGTTTGGTAAGATTCAGGTTCAACATTTTTGGCAAGAATACATTATGGTGGTACTGCCGTAAAGACTCACAGAACAAGGCAAAGCCTTATCTTTCTTGAAGGGTTTAGTGGCAGGAGTAGGATTACATAGATTTGCTTTTTCTTCTTCAGGATTTATACAAAACAGTCTTAGAGTTGGAAGGATATAAAAGAATACCACAGCTTGGTGGTCGCCTGTTAGAACTGGAAGTTACCTTCAAGATAGAGATCTAAGCTAATCGGCTTACCCAGGGGTATGCAATTGTTTAGAGCAATTTCATTAGCAGATTTGTTTAGCTGTGGCCATTAAAATTAAAAAAAAAAAAAAAATCAAATATTCGTTTTCAAAATCAGTTGTTTTTTTTTCCCCCCATTCCTACCTCACCCAAGTAACCTAAAACATGGTAACTTGGTGATTTTCCACTTCATTAAGAAGTATCTTTAAGTGACGGATAAATGGAGTTACTTAAAAGTTTATAGTTTATTTACAGAGTGTTTTAGAATCACTGAAAGAAAGATTCTTTACCTGTGTTGCGAATGTGCCTTTGTGTGGGTGGGATGTTCCCAAGGTTCTGAATTATTGGTTAAAATAAATGTAAATAAAAACCAAGAAAGAAACAAACGGAAAAGGGGATCAAAGACTTACGGCATTTCCTGGTAGCATCGGTAGAATTAAGACACTATTAGTTTTCTTAGATATTAATCATTTCACAGGGAAAAACTGCTCAAGGCTGACTTGTCATACAAATTTTGAGCCCAGAGCAATTCTTTTTAAGGAAAATCTGATTAAGTTAGTGAAGGGGGTTTAAAAACAGCTGATCTGAAACCACAGAAAGATTTTTTTCCCTTTAGAGAAGTCTTGTCATGTCTGGTAGTGGTGAGAAGGTAAGTAAATTCTTGGTAACTTACTGCTAAAAAGAAACCTCCATTTCAGTCTCCCCTTCCTATAGCAATCCTTAGTCCTCTGACAGAAAAATATGCATTCCCTAAATAATACTTTCCGGGCGCCTGGGTGGCTCAGTTGGTTAAGCAACTGCCTTCAGCTCAGGTCACAATCCTGGAGTCGCAGGACCAAGTCCTGCATCGGCCTCCCTGCTCAGCAGGGAGTCGTCTTCTCCCTCTGACCCTCCCAGTCTCATGCTCTCTCTCTCATTCTCTCTCAAATAAATAAATAAAATCTTTTTAAAAATAAATAAGGAGGGGGGAAAGAAGGCGGAGGAGTAGGGGACCCTATTTCAACTGGTCCCTGGAATTGAGCTGGGTATCTACCAGACCACTCTGAGCACCCACGAAACCAGCCTGAGATGTAAGAAGATCTGGATCTCTACAAACAGAATATCGCAGGCGGCTGGTTTTGAGGTACTAAGCGGGGAGCCCTGATTCCGCGGGCAGATATTGGAGGATAAACGGCAGCGGGAGGGTGCCTGGCCATGGAGATCCTACACCACTGGTGAGCGACAGCCTCACGCGCTGGGGACGGGAACAGAGTCGCAGACCGGTAGTGGCGGGGAAAGGACTTTAGGGCAGCCCCCAGGGTGGAAACCCGGAGCGGCGGGGTCGCGCCTGCGAACTGCAGCCCCGGGGACGGAAACCCAGAGCAGCGGGGTCCCGCGTGTGAACTGGGAGCGGCTGGCGGTTTTAGAAGCACAAAGGGCAGAGACGTGCCCCGACCTGGAGGCAGGACTGGGAGCGCTGCAGAGGGGCGCACAACCCAGGATGCTGCAGTTTATAGCAGCACGGACAGAAACGGAGACGGTGTGGCCTGGAGAGCTCACTGAAGAACTGACTGTGGTCTCTCTGCTCTGAGGCAGAGGGTTGGAAACGGTCTCTTCTGCTCTGACTCGTGGAAGAGACGCGGAAAGCCACCAGGGAAAGCCGCCAGAGAACAAAATCCCCCAAAACTGATTCCCGCTGAGCCCATCCCCCACCACAGGGGCGCAGGGCAACTCCGCCCAAACAGGGTTGCCTGAGTAACAGCGCAGCAAGCCCCTCCCCTGGAAGACAGGCTGGGAAAACAAGAGGCCAGCAACCCTAAGGTCCCAAGAAAACAGGTGCATCTTGCTTGGGTTCTGGTCAATAATTTGGACTCTATACATTCCCTCAAACACCTATCAACAGAATGACTAGGAGGAGGAGCCCCCAAAATAGAAAAGACTCAGAGATTATGACTTATGCTGCAGATTTACAAATGGATGCAGATATAACCAAGATGTCGGAGATGGAATTCAGGCTAGCAATTGTGAAGACAATGGCTAGAATGGAGAAATCAATTAATGGCAACATAGAGTCTCTAAGGGCAGAAATGAGAGCTGAATTGGCAGAACTTAAAAATGCTATCAATGAGATCCAATCCAATCTAGATAATCTAACAGCTAGGGTAATTGAGACAGAAGAGAGAATAAGCGACCTGGAAGACAATATAATAGATAAAAAGGGAAAAGAGGAGGCCAGGGAAAAACAACTCAGAATCCATGAAAATAGAATCAGAGAAATAAGTGACACCATGAAGCATTCCAATGTCAGAATTATTGGAATCCCGGAGGGAGTGGAGAGAGAGAGAGGACTAGAAGATGTATTTTAGCAAATCGTAGCTGAGAACTTCCCTAATCTGGGGAATGAAACAAACATTCATGTCCTAGAGGCAGAGAGGACCCCTCCCAAGATCAAGGAAAAGAGGCCAACACCCCAGCATGTAATAGAAAAACTTGCAAATCTTAGAACCAAGGAAACCATCTTAAGGGCAGTTAGGGGGAAGAGATTCCTTACGTACAGAGGGAGGAACATCAGAATAACGTCAGACCTATCCACAGAGACCTGGCAAGCCAGAAAGGCCTGGCAAGACATATTCAGGGTACTAAATGAGAAGAACATGCAGCCAAGAATACTTTACCAGGCAAGGCTTTCATTTACAATGGATGGAGAGATGCAGAGCTTCCACAACCGGCAGAAACTGAAAGAATGTGTGACCACTAAGCCGGCACTGCAAGAAATATTAAGGGGGGTTCTATAAAAGGAGAAAGACCCCAAGAGTGATCTACAACAGAAATTTACAGGGACAATCTATAAAAACAACGTCTTCACAGGCAACATGATGACAATTAATTCATATCTTTCAATAATCACTCTCAACGTGAATGGCCTAAACGCTCCCATAAAATGACACAGGGTTGCAGATTGGATAAAAAGACCGGACCCATCCATAGGCTGTCTACAAGAGACTCATTTTGAACCTAAAGATACATCCAGACTGAAAGTGAAGGGATGGAGATCCATCTTCCATGCCAGCGGACCTCAAAAGAAAGCTGGGGTAGCAATTCTTATATCAGGCAAATTAGATTTTAAACTAAAGTCTGTAATTAGAGACACAGAAGGACACTCTATCATTCTTAAAGGGTCTATCCAACAAGAAGATCTAACAATTGTAAATATCTATGCCCCCAACATGGGAACAGCCATCTACATAAGCTAACTGTTAACCAAAATAAAGAGTCATATTGATAACAATATGTTAATTGTAGGAGACCTCAATACTCCACTCTCAGCAATGGACAGATCATCTAAGCAGAAAATCAACAAGGAAACAAGAGCTTTGAATGATACATTGGACCAGATGGACCTCATAGATATTTACAGAACATTCCACCCTAAAACAACAGAATACTCATTCTTCTTGAGCGCACATGGAACTTTCTCCAGAATAGACCACATACTGGGTCACAAATCAGGTCTCAACTGATACCAAAAGATTGAGATTATTCCCTGCATATTCTCAGACCACAATGCTTTAAAACTGGAACTCAATCACAAGAAAAATTTGGCAGAAATTCAAACACTTGGAAGCTAAAGACCACTCTGCTCAAGAATGTTTGGGTCAACCAGGAAATCAAAGAACTTAAACAATTCATGGAAACCAATGAGAACGAAAACACATCGGTCCAAAACCTATGGGATACTGCATTCCCCCCCCAAGAGGGAAATACATAGCCATCCAAGCCTCACTCAAAAAAATAGAAAAATCCCGAATTCACCAACTAACTCTGCACCTTAAAGAACTAGAGAAAAAGCAACAAACGACGCCTAAGCCACACATTAGAAGAGAAATAATTAAAATTAGAGCAGAGATCAATGAATTAGAAACCAGAAACACAGTAGATCAGATCAACAAAACTAGAAGTTGGTTCTTAGAAAGAATAAGATCGATAAACCACTGGCCAGACTTATCCAAGAGAAAAGAGAAAGGACCCAAATTAATAAAATCATGAATGAAAGGGGAGAGATCACGACTAACACCAAGGAAATAGAAACAATTATTAGAAATTATTATCAACAACTATATGCCAATAAACTGAGCAATCTGGATGAAATGGAGGCCTTCCTGGAAACCTATAAGCTGCCAAGACTGAAACAGGAAGAAATTGACAACCTGAATAGGCCAATAACCAGTAATGAGACTGAAGCAGTGATCAAAAACCTCCCAAAAAACAAGAGTCCAGGGCCTGATGGATTCCCTGGGGAATTCTACCAAACATTCAAAGAAGAAATAATACCTATTCTACTGAAGCTGTTTCAAAAAATAGAAACAGAAGGAAAACTTCCAAACTCATTCTATGAGGCCAGCATTACCTTAATCCCCAAACCAGGCAAAGACCCCATCAAAAAGGAGAATTTCAGACCAATATCCCTGATGAATATGGATTCCAAAATCCTCAACAAAATCCTAGCTAATAGGATCCAACAATACATTAAAAGGATCATCCACCACGACCAAGTGGGATTTATTCCCGGGATGCAAGGGTGGTTCAACATTCGCAAATCAATCAATGCAATAGAACACATTAATAAGAGGAGGGAGAAGAACCATATGGTCCTCTCAATTGATGCAGAAAAAGCATTTGACAAAATACAACATCCTTTCCTGATTAAAACTCTCCAGAGTACAGGGATAGAGGGAACATTCCTCAAGTTCATAAAATCCATCTATGAAAAACCCACAGCGAATATCATCCTCAATGGGGAAAAGCTTTCCCTTAAGATCGGGAACACGTCAAGGATGCCCACTCTCACCACTGTTGTTCAACATAGTACTAGAATTCCTAGCAACAGCAATCAGACAACAAAAAGAAATAAAAGGTATTCAAATTGGCAAAGAAGAAGTCAAACTCTCTCTTTTCACAAATGACATGATACTTTACGTGGAAAACCCAAAAGACTCCACCCCCAAATTACTAGAACTCATCCAGCAATTCAGTAATGTGGCAGGATACAAACTCAATGCACAGAAATCAGTTGCTTTCTTATACACTAACAACGCAACTGTAGAAAGAGAAATTAGAGAAACAATTCCATTTACAATAGCACCAAAAACCATAAGATACCTCGGATTAAACCTAACCAAAGAGGTAAAGGATCTATACTCTAGGAACTACAAAACACTCATGAAAGAAATTGAAGAAGACACAAAAAGATAGAAAAATATTACATGCTCATGGATCGGAAGAATAAACATTGTTAAAATGTCTATGCTACCCAGAGCAATCTATACCTTCAATGCCATCCCGATCAAAATTCCAATGACATTTTTCAAAGTGCTGGAACAAACAATCCTAAAATTTGTATGGAATCAGAAAAGACCCCGAATCGCCAAGGAAATGTTGAAAAAGAAAAACAAAGCTGGGAGCATCACGTTGCCCGATTTCAAGCTATATTACAAAGTGGTGATCACCAAGACAGCATGCTACTGGCACAAAAACAGACATATAGACCAATGGAACAGAATAGAGAATCCAGATATGGACCCTTAACTCTATGGTCAAATAATCTTTGACAAAGCAGGAAAAAACATGCAATGGAAAAGACGGTCTCTTCAATAAATGGTGGTGGGAAGATTAGACAGCCACATGAAGAAGAATGAAACTTGACCATTCTCTAATACCATACACAAAGATAAACTCAAAATGGATGAAAGACCTCAATGTGAGACAGGAATCTATCAAAATCCTAGAGGAGAACATAGGCAGTAACCTCTTTGATATCGCCCACAGCAACTTCTTTCAAGAGACATCTCCAAAGGCTAGTGAAACAAAAGCAAAAATGAACTTTTGGGAGTTCATCAAGATAAAAAGCTTCTGCACAGCAAAGGAAACAGTCAACAAAACAAAGAGGCAACCCACAGAATGGGAGAAGATATTTGCAAATGACACTACAGATAAAGGGCTGGTATCCAACATCTATAAAGAACTTCTCAAACTCAACACCCAAAAAACAAATAATCAAGTAAAAAAGTGGGCAGAAGACATGAAAAGACACTTCTCTGAAGAAGACATTCAAATGGCTAACAGATACATGAAAAAAATGTTCATCATCATTAGCCATCAGGGAAATTCAAATCAAAACCACATTGAGATACCACCTTACACCAGTTAGAATGGCAAAAATGGACAGGGAATGAAACAACAAATGTTGGAGTGGTTGTGAAGAAAGGGGAATCCTCTTACACTGTTGGTGGGAATGCAAGTTGGTACAGCCACTTTGGAAAACAGTGTGGAGGTGCCTCAAAAATTTAAAAATAGAGCTACCCTATGACCCAGCCAATTGCACTCCTGGGTATTTACCCCAAAGACACAGATGTAGTGAAAGGAAGGGCCATACGCACCCCAATGTTCATAGCAGCAATGTCCGCAATAGCCAAACTGTGGAAAGAGCCGAGATGCCCTTCAACAGATGAATGGATAAAGAAGATGTGGTCCATATATACAATGGAATATTACTCAGCCATCAGAAAGGATGAATACCCACCTTTTACATCAACATGGGTGGGACTGGAGATTATGCTAAGTGAAATAAGTCAAGCAGAGAAAGTCAATTATCATATGGTTTCACTTATTTGTGGAACATAAGGAATAGCACGGAGGACATTAGGAGAAGGAAGGGAAAAATGGGGGGGCGGAATTAGAGGGAGAGATGAACCATGAGAGACTATGGACTCTGAGAAACAAACAGGATTTTAGAGGGGAGGGGGGAGCGGGTATTGGTTAGCCCGGTGATGGGTATTAAGGAGGGCACGTACTGCATGGAGCACTGGGTGTTATATGAAAACAATGGATCATGGATCACCACATCAAAAACCAATGATTTATGTATTGTATGGTGACTAACATAATAAAATTTAAAAAATAATAATAAATAAATAAATAAATAATACTTTCCATGAGAGATATGAAAGATTCCATCTCAGGTTGACTGAGGTGGAAACAAAGATGGCCAAAACAAAGCTGTAGATTGTGGTGATCGTGTAAACATGGACATCTGACACTAGGGTGGTTACAAATAATCTAACTTGACAACTGCATATGTGTAAGGGAAATAGAAAACACTTTCATCACATAGGATCAGATTGGAGAGAAACGCCCTCTCAGACTAGCAGGTGTCCAATGGTTGATGTGCCATTTGGCTTTAGCTTGTAGATTCCACCTAGGCCTCAGCCTTGAGTGGAGTTACTTTGCTTCAGCAGTCAGGATTTTAGAACCAGTGATTTACTTTAGTGGCCACACAAGTCACAGTCCAGATAGAACTCTAGCATCAGGAGGAGGGCCAAACCTCTGGCTCGCAATCTTTCAAAATCATCAGAATTTCCTGGGCTGTGGGAAGATGAGTGAGTTCATGGAAACTAAGTGTTTCTATTTCATTTTGGAATTGTTTAATCTGGATTCACTGGCTACAAGAGACACATAGTTTAAGTACAAAGGGGAGTCCCCTAGGGCTCCTGCTTTCTTAACTTTTCTTAGTAACCCATATAGGCTAAAATTAGTGGCAAAAATAAGCTTACATTTCAGTTAAATAATAAGAACTCCTTTCCTGAAAAATTCAATCTGCCTTTATTTACATCATCTTTGTCAGTGGGTAGAATGAATGACACTCCTGGGTTTATAGGTAGAAAAGTGCACGCACAGAGACAGGGGGAGATGGGAACTACTGAATGCTGGTCCTGGAGCACAACTGGGAGCACACACTAGAGTAAAAACCATCTGACAGTGCCCTCTGCCAAGTCATACCCTCTCATGGTCTCTACCTCATCTCACCAGCCCCATCTCCACATAGAAGCAAGCAAGGGAAACAGGTAGGTTAACACAATTCCTAGAATAATGCAAACTGATATCTATCCAGTATCATGGGCCAAGCAGTGCTCTAAATGACAATGTAATAAAGTATTTCAAACTCACAACCACTTTATGGGGTGGGGGAAGTAAGGCACAGAGAGGTTAATTGATTGGCCCCAGATCAGAGCTGATTAGCAAAGGGGCCAGGCTTGTGTATTTACATCTCAGCACTTTCTCTTCACCACCGTGCTGTGGCCGTTTTGGCCCTTGCATTCCTCGTCCATGCTCTCTTCTCTAACATCAAAGATGTATATTGGCCCAAAGTACAAGCTTTAGCTAAGACACAAAAACTGGCATTAGTACCAGTCCACAACCTCTTGGTCTAAAATTCCAAAAATCAGAACGCTCTGATATCTAAGGTTTTTGGAATTTTAGAGATACCTTCTGAATTGTGGTTCCATAGAATGTGCTTTTTTCACCCTTGTAACTTAGGGAAAAAACCATGGTTTAGGTCAAGGTCTAGCAGATACATTCTGACTTAATGCTCTCATCAAACACACAAGAAAATTTGTGCAGAAAAGTTTTATGAATTTTACTAGGTGCACATGGCTAGTTAGTGGCAGAAATGAAACTGAGGCCCAGGTCTTGAAATTCTGTTCTCTGGAGCTCCTAATACACCTCTTTGACAAGGGCTTTATACTTCCCTGGCTTAGCAAAGAACTCCCAATGACTTCACTAAGTTGACCAGATGCTGGGGCAGGCCATGCCAGAACTGCTCCCCAGAGCACAAGGTTAGACCTCTCACTTGGAGTTTTCTTTAGGGGCAGAGGATAAACAGCAGATAGTAACTTCACCAAAAGATAGTTAGCATGTTTCAGCAATATGCTCAAGAATTAACTGTAATGTTTATTTTATTTTTAAAGATTTGTGAGAGTGAGAGAGACAGAGAGTGCGCACATGTGTGTGCATGAGTGGGGGGGAGGGGCAAGAGGAGAGGGAGAAGTAGGCTCCCTACTCAGCGGGGAGCCTGAGGCGGAGCTCGATCCCAGGACCCTGAGATCATGACCTGAGCCAACCAGGCACCCCTGTAATGCTTATTTTAAAATAGACATTGCAGCTCTCCTATCCCTCTACCCTAAGCTTGTAGGAATCTGCATTTCAACAAGAACTCTAGTAATTCCAGGGCAGAGTCCTCTGGTCCTCTGACATGCCTTGTTTAGCAGTCGATGTATCCCAGGTCTTCCAAGTTGCATAGCTCCAGGGGCAGCCATTCACAGTATAATCTCTTTGTGAAGGAGCGCCCTGTTGTGCAGTGTACGGTCTGTGTAGCCTTTCCCCATGGACCTGCACATCAGCAGACACACGTCCCTTCATGAATGTCAACTAGACAGAAGCAGTCCTGCATAGGACATCAGCAAGGGAAGGCCAACAAAAATGAGTTCAGTTGTGATCATCCAGAATGTTGTAATCAGGATATGTAAAAATATTAATTTTATAGGAAAATATAGATTTATAGAAATATATAGAAATTTTAATTTCCACATACATCTGTTTTAAAGTTCAATCTTGTCTTTACTAGAAGAAAGGAAATAATAAAGACCAAAATAGAAATCAATAATGTAGAGACTAAAAAAACCAAAAAACAACAATGTCAATGAAACCAAGAGCTGATTCTTTGAAAAGATAAAATTGGCAAAACTTTAGCCAGGCTAACCAAGAAAAAAAAGAGAAAGGACACCAATAAAATCAGAAATGAGAGAAGGGAAGCAACATCTGACACCAGAGAAATACAAAGGGTTATAAGAGAATATTATGAAAATTTACATGCCAACAAACTGGACAACCTAGAAGAAATGGGTAAATTCCTAGAAATACACAGTCTTCCACAACTGAACCAGGAAGAAATAGAAAGTCTGAACAGGCCAATAACAAGTAATAAAATTGAACCAATAATCAAAAAACTACCAAAAAATAAAAAATTCAGAACCAGATGGATTCACAAGTGAATTCTATCAGACATTTATATTTTTTAAAAATTTTTAAGATTTGAGAGAGAGCGATAGCACACCTGTGAGCACAAGCAGGGGGAGGGGGAGGGAGAAGCAGACTCCCCACTGAGCAGGGAGCCCAATGCAGGGCCTGAGCCTCGGCCCCATATCATGACCTGAGCTGAAGGCAGACACTTAATCGACTGAGCCACCCAGGTGCCTTTCTACCATATTTAAAGAAGAGTTAATACATATTCTCCTCAAATGATTCCAAACAATAGAAGAGGAAGGAAAGCTACCAAATACATTCTATGAGGCCAGCATTACCCTGATAATAAAATCAGACAAAGACACCACAAAAAAGAAAACTATAGGCCAATATCCCTGATGAACATATATATATATATATAAATCCTCAATATATTATCAAACTGCATACAAAAATACATTAAAAAATCATTCACCACGATCAGGTAGGATTTATTCCTGGGATGCAAGGATGGTTCAATATTCGCAAATCAATCAACATCACCCACCACATTAACAAAATGATGGATAAAAATCATACGATCACCTCAATAGATGCAGAAAAAGCATTTGACAAAGTGCAACATCCATTAATGGTAAAAACATTCAGCAAAATGGGGTTAGAGGAAACGTACCTCAACACAATAAGGCATATATGAAAAACCTACAGCTAACAATATACTCAATTAACTCAACAAACAAGAGTTTTCCCTCTAAGGTCAGGAACAAGACAAGGATGTCAACTGTCACCACTTTTATTCAACATAGTACTGGAAGTCCTAGCCATAGCAATCAGACAAGAAAAAGAAGTAAGAGGCATCCATATTGGTAAAGAAGTTAAACTGTTGCTATTTGCAGATAACCTAATACTATACGTAGAAAATCCTAAAGACTCCACCAAAAACTACTAGAAGTAATAAAGAAATTCAGTAAAGTGACAGGATACAAAATTAATACCCAGAAATTGGTAGCATTTCTATACAGTAACAACCAAGTCACAGAAAGGGAAATTAAACAAAACAAAACACCATTTACAATTGTACTAAAAATAATAAAATATCTAAGAATAAACTTAACCAAAGAGGTGAAAGACCTGTACTCTTAAAACTATAAAACACTGATGAAAGAAATTGAAAATGACATAAACAAATGGAAAGATATTCCATGCTCATGAATTGGAAGAATTAATATTGTCAAGATGTCCATATTATCTAAAGCTATCAACAGATTCTATGCAATCCTATCAAAATACCAATAGCATTTTTCATAAAACTAGAATAATCCTAAAATTTGAATGGAACCAGAGAAGATCCTGAATAGCCAAAGCAATCCTGAGAAAGAAGAACAAAACTGGAGGTATCACAATTCCAGATTTTAGGATATACTATAAAGCTGTAGTAATCAAAACAGTATGATACTGGCACAAAAATAGACTAATGGAACAGAACAGAGACCCTGGAAATAAACCCACATTTATATGGTCAATTAATCCATGAAAAGGAGGCAAGAATATACAATAGGGAAAAGATGGTCTTTTCAATATATGATGCTGGGAAAACAGGACAGCTACATGTAGAAGAATGAAACAGGACCACTTTTCTTACAGCACACACAAAAATAAACTCAAAATGGATTTAGACCTAAATGGAGACCTGAAACCATAAAAATTCTAGAGGAAAAGACAGGCATAATTTCCCTGACATCAGCCATATTAACATTTTTCTAGCTATGTCTCCTAAGGCAAGGGAAACAAAGCAAAAATAAACTGTTTAGGCTACATCAAAATAAAAAGGTTTAACATAGCAAAGGAAACCATTGAGAAAACAAAAAGGCAACCTATCGAATGGGAGAAGATATTTACAAATGATATATCCAATAAGGGATTAATGTCCAAAATATATAAAGAAATTGTACAATTCAACACCAAAAAACCCAAACAATCTGATTAAAGAATGGGCGGAGGATCTAAATAGACATTTTTCCAAAGAATACATCCAGATGGCCAACAGATACATGAAAAGATGCTCAACATCACTCATCATCAGAGAAATGCAAACCAAAACCACAATGAGATATCACCTCACACTTGTTAGAATGGCTAAAATCAAGAAGACAAGAAACAACAAGTATTGGCAAGGATGTGGAGAAGAGGGAACTCTTGCACTGTTGGTATGAATGTAAACTGGTATAACCACTATGGAAACCAGTACAGAGATTCCTCAAAAAATTAATAGAAATACCATATGATTTAGTAATGCCACTATTGGGTATTTACCCAGGGAAAACAAAAAAACTAACTTTTTTTTTTTTAAGATTTAATTGATTTATTTGAGAGAGAGAAAGAGAGTGCATGAGTAGGGGGAAGGGGCAGAGGGAGAGGGAGAAGCAGACTCCGCACTGAGCAGGGGCTTCAATCCAAGACCCTGAGATCATGACCTGAGCCGAAGGCAAACACTTAACTGAGCCACCCAGGCGCCCCCAAAAACACTAACTTGAAAAGAGATATGCACTGCTATGTTTATTGCAGCATTATTTACAATGGCCAAATTATGGAAGCATTGTAAGTATCCATCAATAGAAGAATGGGTAAGGAAGATGTGGTGTGTGTGTGTGTGTGTATGTGTATGATGGAATATTACACAGCCGTATAAAGGGATGAGATCATGCCTTTTGAGAAAACATGAATGGACCTAGAGGATATTATACTAAGTGAAGTAAGTTGGTCAAAGACAAATACCATATGATTCCACTCACAAATAGAATCTTTAAAAAATGAATAAACAAACCAAAAGCAAAATCATAACTATAAATACAGAAAACAAACTGATGGTTGCTGGCACAGGTTGTGGGGGGAATCGGGCAAAATGGGAGGAGACGGGGAGATACAGGCCTCCAGTTATGGAATGAGTAAGTCATAGGAATAAAAAGCAGAGCATAAGGACAGTGATACTGTAATAGCAATGTAATGGGAGAGATGGTAGCTATACTTCCGGTGAACGTAGCATAATGTAAAACCTTGCCAAATCACTAAGTCGTACACCTGAAACTAATGTAACATTGTGTGTCAAATGTAGCTGTCTCATGAAATTAAATCTAAACATGTTCTTTATATCATTTTATATATGTTATATATTACAATATTATATATTATATAAATGTATAATACAAATATATATTGCTATATAATGTAATAATTATATAGTTTTTACTTTTCTTTCCATTGCTTAAGCCTCTGAAAGATCATAATCCAGCCCTGTTCACATCTTTTCATCTTGTTTTCTGTCAACCTCATTCTTTACAACTTACCTACTTCCCTCCCAAACTAACCTTACCCCAAACCCTGCCACCAACTCCTCCCTCCCCCAAAAGAAACCCATCTGCTTAGCCGCTTTCAGATCAGTCCTGACAGTCCTAAACACTTTAGCTTGACCTGGTTTCCGATCACCCAGTTGTTTCTTAAACTAATAGCTTATGGTGGAATTTTGGGCACCGGGCTAAGTGGAGGGGCATGTTTAGATTATTTGTTTAGGTAGATTTTTCAACACTTTTCAAATTATACCACATATCTGCCTCACTGTTCATGAATACTGATGAGAATCTAGTTTCTTTCTCTCTCTTTCATATTTTATTTATTTACTTGATAGAGAGGGAACACAAGCAGGGGGAGTGGGAGAGGGAGAAGCAGGCTCCCCGCTGAGTAGGGAACCCAACCCGGGGCTCGATCCCAGGACCCTGGGATCATGACCTGAGCCGAAGGCAGATGCTTAGCTGACTGAACCACCCAGGTGCCCCAGAATCTAGTTTCTACTCATACAAGACTGGTTGTGTTTATTTAGGACTTGTGCTGGAACCCCACCCCTGCCTCACACACAGGAGGAGTGTGTCACAAAGCCAAATAAAAGGCCTTTCTCAGAGGAAAAAAGATGGCCACCTCCAAGCTAGATTTAGCACTATTGCACTGTGAACTAACTGGAGGGGAAAGAGGTACGACGTGTCACTGGATAGGTCAGTATCCTAGAGAGTGTAAACACTCCACAGAGTCAGAAATGTCATTCTTTCTCCAGCTGGCTCAGGCCTTGGAGGCCTTTAGGCCTAAACCATTAGCCTTGAAGTCAAGAATTACGTCTCTTGGCCTTGTAATTTCTTGGCCCAGGAGCATCTTGCAGGTATGGACGCTCGACTGAGCCACCCAGGCGCCCCAGAAGGTGAGCTCTTACTCAAATAGTTACTATTCAAAATATATGCATCTAAAAGCAGCTATCTCCATTGGTATAACCAGTACCTAAGTAAGAATAGAACACACACTTAAGATTTTAAATTTGTTAAAGGATTCTTAGTCACTTATGAAACAATTGTTTTAATTTCTATGCATGTTAAAAATTGTTCAAATTTCTAATTCTCACCCCTGTAGCATACTTGCTCTGTGAAGAAGGCTTTCCATGTAATTTTAAAAATAGAGAAATAATTGGGGCGCCTGGGTGGCTCCGTTGGTTAAGCGACTGCCTTCAGCTCAGGTCATGATCTTGGAGTCCTAGGATTGAGTCCCACATCAGGCTCCCTGCTCAGCGGGGAGCCAGCTTCTCCCTCTGACCCTCCCCCACTTCATGCTCTCTCTTTCTCTCAAAAAAAAAAAAATTGAGAAATAATTGAAGTGCTTGAACACACTTGCCTATGTTGACATATTCTGTGTCACAGAGTAACTGTTTTCACAGTATGTAGAAACCAGACTGAATGGTACTTTGTTTTCAGTGTTTACTTGGCTGAATTGTATTTTGCTTATTCAGATAAAATTTTATATATTAACTGGTAAAATACTTTATAATAAAAAGGGAAGGAGCTTGTATTAGTCAGCTAGGGCTACCATAATGAATAGCACAGATTGTGTGACATAACAGAAATTTAAAACACTTTGGAGGCTGCAAGTCCAAGCTCAGGGTGCCTGCAGGGTTGATGTCTGGTGAGCTAGCTCTTCTTGGCTTGTAGTACTGCCTTCTCACTGTGTTTTCATATACCTTTCTCTCTGTGCATGCACTCTTGGGGTCTCTTTCTCTTTTTTATAAGGACATAAATCCTGTTAAGGGCCACACACTTATGACTTTATGCAGCTTTCATTACCTCCTTGAAGGCCCTATCTTCAGATAGAGTCACATTGGGAGGGAGGAGTTCAACATATGAAATTGCAGGGGTCACAATTCAGTTCGTAACAGAGCTGTCATAACCAGAGTATTTGGGTTTTAGAACATACGCAGAATTCAATCTAAATGCTTAATGCACAGCCTGCTATGATTTCATAAAACTAAATCTTGATTTTAAATCTAATGTTTTAGAAATAAGCTTAAAGCAAAGAAGAAATAATGTCCATTACCCAGGGGAAAGAAGAAGTTCCTTAGAAGAGGACAATACTCATGGCATTGAAAACAATAAGTAATGTTTGTTTTCCCAATGCCATAGTAATATTTTTGTAGTATTTTATTTGCTATGTGTTCTTATCACTATAGGCTGCTACAACACAGAAATTTTTCTTGTTTTATATTGGCTATGCACACTGCTAATTTCAAACTGCATTTATATATGCTCCATTTATTTCCCCCAAACATCCATATGAATGGCCAAAATTAGAATGCAATTGAATAAAAACAGTTTAGTGTCCAGTTGACAGGTGGCATGATTATTAATACATAAAAGTATAACTTCCAAATTGTTTCCCATAAATTTATAGTTTCCCAAGACTTTCTAAGCTACCTTTTCTGTTGAGACTAAACACTTGCTGGGGATAAGTGCTTAGAAAAGGTAATATGCTCTTTGAAGTTTCTTCTACTCTCATCTTCATCTTCAACTCAGCCCATAAAGAGCATCTAATTTTGCTTAGAGCTTTGGAGGCTGATGCAGAAGAACTGAAGAGGACTGAAGGTAAAATCCATATTCATCTCAGCAACAGGCTTGCAGTGTTGCTGAGCCCATTATCATGTCCTCATGAATGTGGAGTTCCCCCAGCAAATTTCCCATTATTGTCCCAGTGCTTTATAAGTTTACAATCCAAGAAGAAGGAAAAAAAGACCAGTCACACTAAAGGTAAGTGGGAAAAAATTTTAAGTGAGTAACTAGATGGGTAATAAACTACAACATAGAGTGTCAGGGTTGGAAAGAATGCTAAAGATCATCTCTAATTTTATCAATGAGGAAAAGAAAAAAAGCACAGAAGAATCTCCTCTGTAATAAGGACAAGTTGGTAGATGAAGGGAGAGAAGCTATGGCCCATGTAACAAGGCAGGAATAGGTCACTAGGCAACAGAGCCCCATGGTTAAGGTAAGTTCTGGCATCAGACACACCAAGGTTTGAATCCCAGCCACCATCACTCAATAGCTGCGTGACCTCATAAAAGTTGCTTGCCCTCCCAATGTCTCACTGTCTTTATCTGAAAAACAGGATAATAGTAGTATTAATTAACTGGCAGAATTGTTTTACATTGACTGTAGAGTGTTTGGACTGGGGCCTAGTACATAGCGCTCACTCAATACTAGTGATTTATCAATCTCCCCTTTGAACAACCTAGAAAGCTTCACAGAAATTTAGGGATTTCAGGAACAGTTTAAATAATAGGTATGAGCAAGAAGTAAGACTCATAAAAATGCAATTATAGAATTTCCAGTTTCTACAATATATGGATTGAGATAATAAAGACCTTTCTCTATCTATAAACATATAAATAGGTCAGAAAACATAACAAAAGATATTAACTACATAGTTGAATGAAGAGGGGAAAAGTAAAGTCCCAGCCAGAAATGAAGAGGGAACTTACAGCCAGAGTTGTTGGCCATTGCTGGGATGCTAAAACATAGGTGCTGGAAGGAAGGAGGTATTAATGCCCACATGAAAATACATGGGGTCAGAGGCTTGCAGATGACAGAGATCTAGAACCGAAACTCTTCAACCCTGGAAAGGTTGCCTTCTCCATGAAAGAATGACTGGAGGGGTCTACCCACTAACTGAGAGAAGTAGCAAACAACTTGCCTAAGGCTCTAGGAGAGAGCTTCCATGAGAAATTATTGCTAAAAGGAATTGTAGGCACCTGATACTCCTGTTGGAACAGTATTTATACCACCAAGGCATGTTGAATTTCTACACATACCCCACAGATCAAAGCTAAAGATAGGCTCATAATGAAAAAATTAAACTATATGAAGATAGAGTTCACCATGAGGCAGGCAGCAGAAGCTAAGACAACAAACAAAAGTACTGGTATAAAATTTCTTGAGATGATGGAAGAATTTGGAAGAAAATCTAAAATACCTGAGTTTAAAATTATTAAGGTGACTTAAAAAAAGGGAAGAGAAATGCCAAAGGATACCATGTACAAAGAACAGGAAGATGTAAAAAAGAAACAAATATAGCCTCTATAAATGAAAAAATAAGGGCTTTGAAACAAAAAAATTCAGAGGAAGATTAAACAGCACATTAGCCAAATTGGAGAATTGGTGAGCTGAGAGAGAGAGATTATAAAAATATGAAAGGATGTTAAAAGAAACAGAAGACTAGAAAGACCCAACCTACACATATTAATAATTGCCAAAGGACAGAGGACATAGAATATTGGAAAAGAATATGTTTGAGAATTTTCCAGAATGATTCAAGAGCTAGAATTCTCAGTTTGAAGAAGCATCAATTTTGAGTGGGATAAATAAGAATAAGTTCACACCTACATATGTGAAACAGCAAAGACTCTCTTTAAAATACCAGAAAGAGAAAAGGGGGATGACCACAAAAAACATTCATTAAAATAAAGGCAGATTTCCTATCAGCAACATCGGAGGCCAGGAGATAATGTAATAATATCTTTAAAGTGGTGATGAAATACAACTATCCAAAAATCCTATACTTATCGTTCAGGACTGAAGAGAAATGAATACATTTTCAAGCAAAGTTTGTGAACAGTTTTCTGAAAGAACCACTAATGGAGGTCCTTCTCTAAGAAGGAAATTGAACCAAGAAGAAGCAGATAGTAATAATGAACAAATAAATTTATAAACATAGCATATATGAACAAGTGCTGGCTATTAAACACAAACAATAATAAGAACTAATTTTAGTGGATTGAAAATAATGTGCCATGACTGTTGGATATCAACATGAAGATTGGTGAAGAGAGTTTAATTCTCAGGAGGAAGGTAATGATATTAACTTTAGACTTTGGTAAGACAAGTATTTATTTTAACAACAATATGGTGCAGCCACTCTGGAAAACGGTATGGAGGTTCCTCAAAAAGTTAAAAATAGAACTACCCTATGATCCAGCAATTGCACTACTAGGTATTTACCCAAAGGATACAAAAATATTAATTCGAAGGGACACATGCACCCTGATGTTTATAGCAGCATTATCTACAATAGCCAAATTATGGAAATAGCCCAAATGTCCATCGACTGATGAATGGGTAAAGAAGATGTGCGCGCGTGCACGCACGTGCACACACAGAGGAATATTACTCAGCCATAAAAAATGAAATCTTGCCATTTGCAACAAGATGGATGGACCTAGAGACTATTATGCTAAGCAAAATAAGTCAGAGAAAGAATTTCACTCATATGTGGAATTTTTTTTAAATAAGGGTTTTTGTTGTTGTTTTTAAAGATTTTAATTTATTTGACAGAGAGAGACACAGCGAGAGAGGGAACACAAGTAGGGGGAGTGGGAGAGGGAGAAGCAGGCTTCCGCTGAGCAGGGATCCCGACGCGGGGCTCGATCCCAGGACCTGGGGATCATGACCTGAGCTGAAGGCAGACGATCAACAGACTGAGCCACCCAGGTGTCCCGAGAGTATGTCCTTTTATAGAGTTTTGCCTTTCTCCATTGGGATGGCCAATGTGAGTGATTTCAACACATTGCTTTCCTCATCTAGAAAAATGGTCTGCTTTTCTCCATTAACCCAGGGCTGGCCTGCTCAACTAGTCCAGGCACCACTAAATGGTGCCTCTCCTGCTCCTGCTTCTTTGTGCGTCTGGCTTTCTGTTCAAAGGCTGGGTTGAGGCATCAGGGGAACCACCCTAGGTCACATGCCCAAACCCTAGCTGCAAGGAGGGCCCAGTAAAGGGGCTTTTCCAGCTTTTAAGAAGGAAATTTCTCAAATACAGAAAGGGAGTTCATATACTGGATAGCAAAAAAAAAAAAAAAAGACAAATGTCAATGATATGTGTCTCAGCATTGCCTGTTCTGTTCCTCTTTCCTGTCTTCTACAAACAAGCACTACCGAAAGGAGCTCTCCATCTCCCACCTGCTATATGGGATCACAGGCTTTGAGCTCCTGCTTCGGCTGTGGCACATGGGTCCCAACCCAGGTCTGGGATATGGCCTCTAAAATCCTCTAAAACTTTCCTTGTGCCAATTTTGAAAGGGAAGACATGTCATGGTTCTCAGTTTTTCCTGACAGATGGGCCAGGAAGGTTGAGGTTGTCGTCACCTTTCTTCTCTGCTTTCCACACGCCTTACTCTGAAGCAGCACATGCCTCAAACTCTGTGCAGTATCCTAGCATCTTGGCTTAGTTGCACAATCACTGTTTTTGGAATACCCAGGCTTATAGGGCTGGTGGAAATATTTCTAAGTCTGCAAACAACAGGGTTTGAAGAAAACCCATGCCGTTCGAGGACATGGCCACGCAGAGTCCCTGAGGTCAAAGCACTTAAAGAGGCTGAGAAGTAAAAGGTCATCAACTGAAGGAGAAGATGCTCTCATCATCCTTCCTTGATGATCGCTAGCAAAGGGCTTTGTGTTGATGTCATCCCCCTGCCAACATTTGGTTCCCAAGCTTGTTCTCTTGTATCTGTCCCATGTCCTGGAATGCAGCCAGCCTCCGTGCTGAAAGGATGGCTGCTCTCTGCAAGGAGACTGCTTGTCTGGCTGTGTGCAGTGAGGATACCAGCAGGACACCAGGACAGCTGCTGGAGGGGAGAGGAAGTGGGCAGCTGCAAGCCGGGTGGTCACAAGGAGGGCCTCAGAGATGTCCTGAGATGCAACAAATCACAAAGCACCACATCCTTAAACAGTCAAGCAGGCAGAGCCGCCTGTTGGGAAGCAACCAGAAATAAGGGATTCCTTTCTGAACAGAAGGCTGGGTCAGGAAGTGAGTCGAAGGAGCAGAATGGCCAAAGGAGGTGAGGGCTGTTACATGCTGGTGGCAGTTCCGGTGTCCAAACCCAAGGCTCTCCTGTGTGTGCCCCCCCCCCAGAAGGTCCTGCAGGCCAACTAGTGCATGCAAGAGAAGGTCACATTGTGTTAGATGTTCCTGCTTTAAAGCAAGAGAAGGGGATTCCGTTTCCATCCAAGTACCCTCTACACATTATATGTGACAGACGGCATGAAGTCTCAAAGGTAAGGTCACTTCGAGCACTGGGACAGACAGATCAGTATCTTGGTGTGACTTTGGAGTCTGAGGTCAAAATGATAGCAGGCTATTTCACCGGCTTCTTGAAAGGATTGGAGACTGCTTAGGGTAAGAGCTTAGGTGAAATAAAACCCAAAACTGTAACTATAAACTCTAAACACGAGGGGGAGTTGGGAGGAGGGTGGGGAGAAAAAAAGCAAATAGCAAGTTTAAAGGGGAAAAAAATCATACCAGGAATCTCTGGCAAAAGAAAGAGAACAGTAGTTATCTAAGCCCAAATCTTAGTCTTGGATGCTAGCAGGCTCAAGTCTAAGGGAAATCATAGAATTCTTGCTATCTACAAGGAGGAAGCATAGCCATCAGTTCATGAAACTAGACAAACTTTTTTTGCCCCTAAACGGAACCTGGAAGGCGTCGTCAGTCTGCGTGTGACGGAGGCGGTAGGCCGTGGCGTCGAGGCAGTTCAGAGTACATACAAACGTGTGAGGAGAGAGCATGGTGCCTGCCTTTTATTACCTCCCGTCCACACCAGCAGCTTATCTGAAGCTCCTTCAAAGCCTCATTCTGTAAAGGTGATTCTCTGGGAGAGATGTGATCCATCTATAGGGATGGGGCTTGCAGACTCATAAAGTCAGCCTGTGTTTCAGATTGGGACTCTCAACCTGGTTGCCACTCAAAACACCTTTTATTAACTTCTCCAGATCTCAATCGAGTCAATTGCTTTGAAACTTTTTTGCAAACTGAACAAATATACTTTTATTGAGTCATGGCTCAGGCAGCCTTATCATGAGCAAGTGTTTTGTTTCCAACACATTTTTGAAATGTTGAAAATAGCCTCCTATTGCATTAAACTATCCCTCAAAAATATCCCTTGCTTCATCCTGACTTTTGGCAGAAATGTAAATTTGAGGTACTTCACCGATACCTGAACACACTTGGGTTGATTTGAAGATCCACTGTTGCGGACATAGGTGTGTGGGTCATGAAGGCAGCAGTAAAAAATCTAACTAGTTGAGCGCCCCCCACAGTGGACACACAGGAGCCCTTGCCTCCAGGCTGGTCAAGGCTTTTTTTTTTCTGCCTAAACTGTTCCTGTCACAATAAGTCATCAGTTGAAACTCCCAACTTGTCTATGATAAATCATGGAGGTCAAGGCCTGGTCTGGAAGATACTAAGGGCAGGGATGGTTTTCAAATGCCCCCAACACTTTTTATTTTAAATGATACTACTTCTCCAATAAGCCCCCCAGGAAAGTTGAGTGCCAAACAAATAAACTCATAGTAGAGATTTATTATTATCCAACTGGACGTTACTCCATATTTCAATGTAATTAAAACTTAGATGCTCTTCCTGACAATGATTGCTCTGTGACTAGGATTCAGAAGAGGTGGAAAGGAATCTGGATAGCAACACACACTTGGAACAAGATATAAACTGAAAAGGACCAATAAAGGAGCCAAGTGATTCTGGTTCTGGCCAAATGGGTCTCTGCCCATGCAAGATAAAATACAAGGAGTATATAGGCATGATCAAGAAAAAAAAAAATCCCATTTACATTGCTTCAAAAAGAATAAAATACCTAGGAATTAATTTAACCCAAGAGGTAAAAGACTTGTACACTGAAAACTATAAGATACTGATGAAAGAAATCGAAGAAAGAAAGAAATATGAAGATATTCCATGCTTATGGATCGGAAGAATCAGTATTGTTAAATTTCTGTAAAACCCAAAGCAATCTATAGATTTAATGCAATCTCTATCAAAATTCCAATGGCATTTTTTTTTTCTTGCAGAAATAGAACAATCCTAAAATATATATGGAACCACAAAAGACCCTGAATAGCCAAGGCAATCTTGAGAAAGAAAAAGATAGTGGCATCACGTTCCCTGATTTAAAACTATATTACAAAGCTATAGTAACCCAAACAGTATAGTATTGGCATAAAAACAGACACATATGATCAATAGAACAGAATAGAGATCCCAGAAACAAACCCATGTATATATGTTTATTTATAACAAAGGAGCCAAGAATATACGATAGGGACAGCACAGTCTTTTCAATAAATGATGCTGGGAAAACTGGAAAGATGCATGCAAAAGAATGAAATTGGACCACTATCTGATATGTTATGCAAAAATTAACTCAAAATGGATTAAAGACTTGAATGTAACATGTGACGCCATAAAACTTCCAGAAGAAAACATAGGCAGTAAGCTCCTTGACATCAGTCTTGGGGAAAACTTTTTGGATCTGACACCAAAAGCAAAAGCAACAAAAGCAAAAATAAACAACTGGAATGACGTCAAACTAAAATGCTTCTGCACAGCCGAGAAAGCCAGCAACACAATGAAAAGACTATCTACCAAATGGGAGAGGATATTTGCAAATCATATGTCTGATAAAGGGCTAATATCAATAAAGAGCTCATACAACTCAATAACAAAAAAAACCCCCCAAAACCCAATCTCATTAAAAAATGAGCAGAGGATCTGAATAGATGTTTTTCCAAAGACATACAGATGACCAACAGGTACATGAAAAGGTGCTCAATATCACTAATCATGAGGGAAATGCAAATCAAAACCACAAGGAGCTATCACCTCGTACCTATTAGAACGGCTATTTAAAAAAAAAAAGACAAGAAATAAGTGTTGGCAAGAATGTGGGAAAAGGTAGCCCTTGTGCACTGTTGGCAGGAATGTAAATTGGTGCAGTCACTATGGAAAACAGTGTGGAGGTTCCTAAAAAAATTAAAAATAGAACTCCCATATGATCCAGCAATTCCACTTCTGGATATTTATCCAAAGGAAATGAAAACACTAACTTGAAAAGATATAAGCACCCTCCGTGTTTATTGCAGCATCAGTTACAATAGTCAAGATACAGAAATAACCTAATATGTACATACATAATGGACTATATATGTTATATATACATTGTATATATACATATACAACGTTATGTTGTATACCTGCAACTAATGTTACATGTCAATTATATCTCAAGTAAAGGAAAAAGAAAAATAGAACAAGTTGGGGGTGGAGAATAGAGAGAGAGGTTCCAGAAAGGCCCAGGCTCCTCTTAATCACAGAGTGTTAAGCAACTATTGCTGTGCTGCTGGGGTTTCCCCACCACTTCATTTCCGAACCTAAATCACAACTTTGTCTTCCATTATATAGTTAAATTATAAATTTATTTGGAATTCACTGAGAAATCTAGAACACTGATTCATTGATCTTAAATCCACAGGAGTCCAGACAATGTACAAATTCTATATTGAGCTACCAAAGAACAAGAATATCTTTGATAAAGTCTGACCACACTTCTCACACTCAGTTATGGTTTTGCTCTAGAAGATGAAACGGAAAAGAAAAGGAGGCAGTGCTGGAGTCCAGCATTGAGGATTGCTTCCATCTGTCAGAAGAAAATCTGCCTGGGGTGCCTGGCTGGCTTAATTGGTGGAGCATGCAGCTCTTGATCTTGGGGTTATGTGTTCGAGCCCCACGTTGGGTATAGAGTTTACATAAAAAAAAAAAAAACAAAACTAAAATTACAATTTAAAAAATTAAAAGAAGAAAGTCTTCCTTTGATGAAATGAAGATATAGTTTATTTTTACCTAGACCTCATTAGCCTTAATAGGAAAAAAAAAAAAAAAAAGCTAGTTTATGACAGCAAAATTCCAAGGCCAAGTGTCTTGTGGTTCCAGTTTCCTAAGGGCCTGATAATGTCCACAGAGCCAGTGATGGGTGGCGTGTGACTGGCTTCATGCTTCGGAGGCTCAGACACCAAAAACTTCTCAAAGGAGTGCTGTAGCTCCCTCCTCAAGCCCTCAGCCTCTCCAGGTGGGCCCAGACAAGGAAGGAGACAGTGGAAGCAAACAGCCAAGTTTAGCTCTTTCCTCTCCACAATGAGGAGGCAATTCTCACAGCACAAGGCATGAGGAGCTCGACACATAGCAGACTTCAGGCCCTTGCTCTCCCCATGGTGCTCACCCGATTCTGAATTTCTGCAGGAGTGCAAAATGTGCTGACGCTTTTAAAGGAGACAGAAAGCTCTGGGGGTTGCTCAAAAGGATCTATCATGCAGGCCATCTGTGGTCGAAAGCCGGCTACCTTCCCGGACTCTCCATTCATTCACCGGCGCCCTATTCAGGACCTGCTGTTTCCTCAGAGTCTGGCAGGTGCTAAGGAGGAATGGTGAGAAGCAGGAGCTGCTGACCCAGGCCCCTGGGGCCGGGCCCGGGCCACGCAGGGTGATTACAATCTTGAGTGCTGGCCCTTCCTTGACAGACTCTGATCATACAAAGCCTCTGTTTGTTACATTCCTAGACAAAACACCTGCCCTCAGCAGCTTAAGTTCCCTTCGTGGGAGTCCTTATCTTTTCCTTAACCGTAATAGTAGAGGTTGAATCATGCTGATGCTAGAAATGTACATTCCATACAAATACCTAAGTGCTTTGTACACCAAATGCATTAGTTAGAACATGCACATAGTAAATTTAAAAATTATTTAGAATCAGCTCCATGCACGGTCCTTTTTATCCATGGGTGTTTCTTTATCCAAGTATTTACTAGTGGTCAATTAGGGTAAATGTATTTGCAGGATACTGACAGAGGTAGTGTTCAATACATATGCTGTTACACCTAGATGTAATTACACCTATCATTTGTTTCCTTGGAGGTTGATATTGGTTTGAGAAGAGATATTAATATACACAACAATGGCACATCTGTTCTCCCTGGTTTAGGTGAGACCAATAAGACAAGTCTACATTAGCACAGTTTTATGCTCATTAACATTTTAACCTAATTAAAAGATGCTATTAACTTTGGGTGATGGCCTGGTTCACCAGGACTGATACAGAGAGGGACTGCTTTGATGTAATAAAAGTTATTTAAATGTGTCCAGGGACTGTGAGGGAAGTTGCCCTGAAGCAAGTCAGCCAGAGGTCTATTTTATAACCCCTGCACATGGGAAAAAGGCTGAGCCCTTGCTGCCAGCGTCATCTGGGGTGAGGTAGGAGTGCTGTGGGGGGCACACACCTACTCATGGGAACAAGATGACCCATCCAGAGAGTGACCTATGCTGCTCAAGAATGGGGATTTTGTGACCAAGATTGTGTGTGTGTTAAAACTGTATGAGCTGTGAAAGATTCGAGCGGAGGCCAGAGTTTGGTTTTCTGAGCAAGATCAGGCTATACCTGTTGGCATGAATCACCCCCCAGCTGAAGGGACCGGGCCCACAGCTTCCTCAGACACTGACTGTTGGGGCAGATTGGGGCTGACCGGGAGATGAATGCCACAGAAAGGGCTCTCAGGGGTAAACAGAAAGGAGGGAATGACCTTGGCAGTTCTCCGCATCCTATCTTCCAAGGCCATGCTGGGTCTCTGGAGGCCAGAGGCATCACCCACCCCACTGTGCTCACGGAGCCCCTCCTGGGGCCTCTGCAGAAGCTCCCAGCCCTCGCCAGCCAGAGGCTCTTGGAAACCCTGACTTAGCAGGAGCTTCTGGCCCAGCGGGCAGACAGGTCCCTTTGCTTGCTACTGGTGACTCTTCTTGTCCAGGTTGTCACCTGCTTCCCAAGGGATTGGCAGGCAGTGAGGCTGGGGGGTGGGGGTGGGGGAGGGATGTTACAAATCCAGACCTCATTTCCATTTATTCGCATTGTCTTCCTTCTTTCCTCTCACCCTTCCCTGTGCTCTTTTCCCTGTGGCTGCCCCTCTCCACCTTCCCTGCAGCCATGTGGTGCAGCAAAGTGTGGACTACTAAGGGGACACCCGTTTCCTTGGCCCGCCCACAGTTACCTGGAAAGCTGTCTCCTCCAGGACAGCTCCTCTCTGACACCTGTGTGCCCCAGCCTCTAGGGAGTGGACCAGCTGTGCACTCGGGAGGCAAGAGGAGTCCAGCATCGCTTCCAGCTTCCCCCAGGGATGTAAGGCCAGGGGCCAGTGGGGATCGCTTTCTGACCGGAAGAGAAGCCTCAAGTCCTAAGAGACTGGTTCAGCAGTGAAGGGGTTACTCTTCTGGGTGCAGGGTTCGGGGGTGTGGAAATTTGCTGGACACTCTTCCCAGCTTGTCTGATGGAGATGCGACCTGGCACCACTGAAAAGCTTTAAGATTAATGGAGAAAAGGAGAAATCTGACAGCTTTTCCGCTGGCTTCAGTCCTCCTGGGTGGGCCGATTGGTCTTGAATGTCACTAGCTACTTAATCTTGTGTATCTGAAACAGGCTGGCGTGTTTGAGGAGCCCTGCTTGCTCTGTATAGACATCAATTGGAGAGGCAGATAAAAGGAAACTGCATTGAATTTCTCCTTTAAGCCTTTCACCAGGCACTTTCTGACTGCAAAATAATTAGTGGCCCCAGCAGACGCAACCATCCTGGGGTTGACAGTCCGGCCACACCTTTAGGGTGGCTGTGACTTCCCGGCCAGGCTGCCCCGTTCTCTCCTGTTCAGTGCGTCCTCCCACCACCCTCACGTTCTTGCTCATCATCATTTTGTTTTGTTTTTCTCCTCCTCGGTCTTGCTTACTATTCATAAACCATGGGTGCCTGCTTGATCTAATGGCTAGGTTAATGGATCTCCAGAGACACTGTTCTACAAGCACAGATGTGGACAGGGAGAAGAAAGGGCGGGGGGGCGGATCCCTAAATGCACCACGTAACCTGCTTACATGTCCCAAACAAGTAGGGTTTAACTGTTGTTTTCTATCTAAAATATCTACTCAGAAAAAGATTTAAAATCAAATGCTGCTTTCTACTTCCTGTTTTGTCAAACCAAACACATTGGAAAAAAAAAAAGCCATTCAGGTTAAATGCCAAGCATCAAAGGAATGAATAAATAAAACGAGCATTTGCAGAGGAGGTTACAATAGATTGGCTTCTTATATTTAAAAGATAGGAATGTTTTTGTGGTTCCTGCATGAAATAACTGTGTCTGGTCTCATTCAGTCTGCTGCAAGAAGCCTCAGATGCGTCTTACACACACTAAACTCCAAACATAATGGCTTGTGAGGAACCTGTCATAAACCTAAACAATTGCCCCAATCAGAGCTGGGCTTCTGTGGGTGTATTTCAGATCATTTGCCCTGATGCTTTCATCACTTTGATTTTTCTAAACCTACGAGCAAGGCTGAGCGTATCAAGAGTAAGTTATGAATAACCCAGGGTTGACCGAAGCCAACAGACTATATATTGTCTGCAGCCTGGCATCTGGGAACAAATGAAATGGCCGTGTCTGAAATCTGCCACATCACAAGCATACACAGGTCTATGCAGAGTATCTTCCCTGGAGTGTGCATTTGGCTAGGGTGAAAGGTCTCTCTAAAGCAGAACATTTTCCAATAAACATACACAAAACTCATCATAAACCAGACTAATTCTTCTGTCTGCCTGAGGAAGATGGAAGACATAAACTGAGCCCAACACCACAGCAACGTGTCACGGTTCTCCATTATGCCTTTGAAATATCACCAGATATCTGGCTATTTTTAAATTACCAGCTTCTCCTCTCTGGCCAAAGATGTCTGTTTAAAAGAAGATACAGGAAGTTACTGATGAGACCTAAAATGGAAAATGAAGTGGAAAATGTCTTCAGTATACGGAAGCAACCTCATTTCAGTGAGCCTACAGAATAGGAAACCCAAGGTCCAGACCTAAAGTTGTTGCCAGAGTCTCTGCAGCTCAGGTTCCAAGGCCCCCTTTGAACAAAAGGGTAGAGAGGTTCCTACATTCACAAGAAGTCAAGAGATGCAAATAAAAAAACAAAACGCTGAAGTCACTCTGTGGCTATAATCACTGGCAGACTGACAGCTTTCTCCACAGCAGTGTTTTTGCCATGTTATTTTATTTTCAATTTGCCCTATAGGTGGCAAAAACAAAAGTAGTTTAAATTATGGGATCCCCAGAACCTTCTCAAGAGAATGAACTCAGAACCCTTGAGAGAATTCTAATAAATATAATGGAATATGGACTGGGAAGAGATTAATTCAAAATGCATTCTTGGTAGCCTACAGGCTCTTAGTTCTCCAACATGATGTAATCTAGTAAGCACATGAAAAGGCTCTTCTGCCCATAAGTACCTTATCAACTGGCCTACTGGGTGGCTTTGAAGTTAAGGTTTTGCGTTACTCAGTGTTTTCGTTTAGAGATAAACACCCTGAGAAGTGTGCCATATATATTCATTGATCCAACAAATATTTGTTAACATCTGTTGAGTGCCAGATACTGTGTTGGGGATAGAGCGATGATCACAACAAACACACTTCCTCCCCCCATGGATCTTAAAGTCTATTGGGTGTGTCAGATGTTGGACTAGGAACTGTAAGTCTGAAGAACATTCAAAAAAGGGTGCTACCGGGTGCTCTGGGATTTTAGGCCACAGGGTCAGAGAAGGGCTCCCTGGGTACAGCTGAATGATGGAGCTGGTGATATCCCAGGAAGAAGGAACAGAAGATCTGGAGGCAGAGAAGAGCGTAGAGTGCATGAGGAACTGAAAGAGGACAAAATTCTTGGAACATAGAGAGCAAGGGGAGAGTGGTGAGGCACAAAGGCGTGGAAGGGTAGGTAAGGCCAGGTCCTAAAGGACCTCAAGGGTACTGTTGACAAGTTTGGTCTCTATTCTAAGAGAATGGGAAGCCAATAAAAAACTTCAAAGGGAGAGTGACATGAACCAATTTGTACCTCAGAAAGACCCACTGTGACTGCTTTGTGAAGAAAACATTGAATTGAGTCAGAGAGGATTCCAGGAAATAGGTAGAAAGCTGTTGCAGAAGTCCAAGTGGGACTCAATGGTAGATTGGACCAAGGTGGTGGCAATGAGATTTGAGAGAAGCAGGCATATCCTAACACCTGTAGACAAATTTACAGTGAAGATACCTCAGAGCCCTGGGACAGGGCAGAGGAAGGCAAGAGACCCATGTGAGAATCATGTCCTATCCTTAGAAGGTGGGTCTTAGCCAATTCATCTGAGATGGGTCTGACCAGCGGGGGCAGTAAGAGGTGAGGAGGGTAACTGGGAGGAAATGTACGGAAAATAACTTTGACCAACTTCATGATTTTGCCTGACACTGGTCCAAGGTACTTGCTTCAGAAAATACCTGGGAGCTGGGAAGGAATTAACAAAAGTCAGTCTGTAGAGAAAAGTCTGTTAGCAAATTATGGGCAGCAGCTATATGGGCAAGACAACTCTAAGGGATTGGAGAGAAAAAAAACTAGAAATATATTCCATATTCAGATTCCAGAACACATGCTTTTAAGTTTAGGTCTACTTAGTAAAACACAGACAAAAATTGTAGAGGATACATTATGGTGTAGCTGACACAAGAAGAGTAGTTTGGAATGCTGATCAGAAGGCCTAGATTCAAATGAACACCTGTTTTAGGTTGTACCCTATGAAAGCTCTGTTTTGAATGTCAGAAATAGTTGAGTATCAGTAATTTCACATGTTTATCTGAACCCAGTATATGCTTTAAGTAAAAATAAAATGTTATGTGTACATATATCTTTTCCTTATGTCAGCAAAAGATAATGTCAAAAGGATATCTTATCTTAAACCTATTAAAAAAATAAAAAATAAAAATTGAAAAAACAATGATCTGATTAGTCCCCATCCAAACTACTGGATAAGAAGGCTTCTTCCATGGAATCAAGGGCCCTGCTAGGAGGAAGCCACACTCCCAAGTGCAGATTACTAGGTTACAGGGATAGTGTGGGAAATTAAGAGGATCATCACAACCCTGACTTGTCCAGAGAAGAGACTATATTCTCAGCCACACTTGATAAGATTTCACCAGTAACTAGCAAGGAGGAATTGGAAACTCTTACCAGAGCCCTCTGTATATCATTTATAGCCTATTATATAAACATACCGTACATGTTTACTATAAAGTTTACTATATAGTAAACTGCACATAGTTCTTATTTCATGCTGTTTAGTCGTTCTCATTTAATCCTTTTGTATCTTCATAAAGTTCTGAAAGAATCTCTGCAGCTGTTGTTCGTGAGGGTGGCATGCACCCAGTGAGCCTACCGGAGCACTGCAGTTATATTTTGCTTGGAGTAAGTTCCCAGGGAAGCGGTCTCCTTATACAACGCTGCTCAGTGGGGCCTATGTTGGTCAGAGTTACATGTACACAGAAAAGACAGCCCATTGCAAAGAAGTGTCATTTAAAGTCATGTCTGGCTTTTAGTAATGAATACTTATATAATTTACACTGGGTTCCATGAATGGGATTCAAGGGATCCAGGAACCCTTAGAAACTGTTAACATATGTATGTTTGCAGGGAAAGGGATTCTCAGCTTTCAGAGGATTCTCAAAACACCCCTTAATCTCAAAAGACATCAAGAATCATTCATGTAATAAAAAGGAATGAAGTATTGATACATATTACAATATGGATAAACCTTAGAAGCATTATACTAAAACAAAGAAGGCAGTCACGGATTCTGATTCAAGATGGCAATGTAGGAAGATTCTGAATTCACCTCCTTCCACAGATACACTGAATCTACAGGTACATATGGAACAATTTCCTCTGAAAAAATAAATTAAAACACCCAAAACTAGCTGAGTGACTCATACATCAGGCAAACAAACAAAAACCTATCAAAGCAGGTAGGAGAGGCTGAGACACAATTTCATCATCAACCCAATCCCTGGCATGGTGACCTACAGTAAGGAAGGAACTCAAAACCTGGAGCTTCTCCCCAAGGAGTGAAGGCTTTGAAGTCCACATTGGACATCCCAACTTTTAAGACCTGCACCTGAGAGATGAGCCCCCCAAACATCTAGTTTTGAAAGCCAATGGGACCCACATCTAGGAGACTCACAAGGCTACAGTGAATGAGAAAAAGCTCTTAAAGGGCGTGCACACTCAGATACAACCACCCCAGGGCCCAGTAAAGAGGCAGCTAGTTGAAAAGCAACTTTCTGCAGAAGAGGCTTATTTGCTTATCTTAAAGTGTTAGCCTGAGGAGTAAGCATCTAAGTTAACTTACATGTAGGGACCCACTGAAATAGTCTCAGGACAGAGTCCAGTGGACATCACTTTTGCACTCTCCTTCAGCCTTATATTAGCTCACTGGTGTCTCCCAGAAAGGAGCCTATAGCCCCGTGGGGCACCCTGAATTCTCTGGCTGCTGCCTAATGGGCAACTCCAGATCACAGACTCTGGGAGCCTGTGGGGCTTATACTTGTGGATCCCACAGGACTATAACCAATAACCAGTTACCATCCCCAGGACACAGCAAGAGACAACAGTCCAAGGAGCCCAGTCTTCCTGTGAAAGAGGCGTATTAGCTTATCTTCATAGCTGTGGCTTGAGGGACAGGCTTCTAATTAAACACATATCTAAGGGCTGACTATAATCCTTTCCAGAGACATTGGAGGGTGGGTGCTATCTTTGTGCTCTTCCTCTGCCATGCTCCAGAGCACCAGTATCTTGCAGAGAGGAGCACTTACAGTGTCTGGTGCCCCGGATTTTGGGCTGATGCCTAGGGGCCACTCCTTGATTGCCTAACTGTGGTGGCCAGCAGAGCTTGCCTTCCTGGGTTCCACAGAGATTGAAACAATTGGAGAGATCAGTTTTGGTCAGCTACTACCCCCCAGGGCACTGTACAAATAGACTGAAACATATCCCAGTCTTCTTCCTGAAAGAGGCCTATTTGCTTATCCTGGAGCTTTGGCCTGAGGAGCTGGCATCCAGTTTGGCACACATCTAGCAGCCTACTGAGGTGCTCTTGGGGTGGAGGCCAGTGATCATCATCTTTGTGCTCTCCCTCTGCCTCACCTCAGCTCAGCTCACAGTATCTCCCAGAAAGTTACCTGTGCTGATCGATGTCTGGCTCCCTGATCTTTGTGGCTGCCACCACAGTTCTGTGAAAAAGCTCTATTAGCTTATCTAAAGTGCTCGTACACTCCTTTGGTGCCTTGATTTTTTTGCAATGGCCACCCAGGGGACACCTCTAGATTGCCTAACTATGGTGGCCAGTGGGACTTACACTTGAGATCCCACAGAACTGTGCATATTTGCATACTTTAAAAGCTGCTGCCTGAGGATCTGGCTTCCAATCAGCCTGAATCTAGGTGCTGACTGAGATCCCCCTCTCTGGGACACTGACAGGTCATGGCACACACTCAACTACTGGCAGTCACTAAAAATAAAATAGGCTAGTTCAACAATCACAGAGGTTTGAGGGACAATCAAGAGCTAGAGCAAGTTTGGACGATAAGATTCATCTCTACATGAGGCCACTCAAGACTGGGAAAGGTGGCTGTTTTATCTAATGCATAGAAACCAACAGAGTAAGAAAAATGAAGAAACAGAGGAACATGTTACAAACAAAAGAACCAAATAAGACCTCAGAAAAAGTCCTTGATGAAATGGAGATCTGTGACTTACCTAAGAAAGAGTTTGAAATAATGGTCATAATGATGCTCACCATACTTGGGAGAAGGATGGATGAACACAGAATTTCAACAAACAGAAAATATAGGAAATTATAAAATAGAAGTTATAGAGGTGAAAATACTGAAGTTACTGAACTAAAAAAATACAACTGGAGAGGTTCAAAAGCAGACTGGATGAAGGGGAATCAGTAAACTCAGAGAGGCACTGCCATTCACACAGTCAGGGTTGCACAAAGTAAAAAGAATGAAAAAAAAAGAAAAAGCTCAAGGGGCTTGTAGGACAACATCAAGCAAACCAACATCCACATGATAGGGCTCTCACAAGGAGGAGAGAGAGAGAAAAGGGTAGGAAATTTATTTGACGAAATAATTACTGAAAACTTCCCTATCCTAGGGAGGAAAACAGCCATCTAGATCCAGGAAGCCCAAAGAGTTACATATAGACTCACACTGGAAAGACCCACATTAAGTCACATAATAATAATGTCAAGTTAAAGACAAGCAGAGAATCTTAAAAGCAGAGAAAAACAACTTGTTATGCATAAGGAAATCCCCCATAAGACAATTCACAGATCTTCAGCAGAAATTTTGCAGGCCAGAGGGAACGGCATGATATATTCAAAGTGCTGAAAGAAAAATTCTGCCAGCCAAAAATACTCTGCCTGGCAAAGTTGTCATTCAGAACTGAAAGAGAGATAAAGAGTTTTCCAGACAGGCAAAAGCTAAAGGAATTTATCACACTAATTCAGCCTTACAAGAATTCTTAAAGGTACTTCTTTAAGCTGAAATGAAAGGTGCTGATTACTAACAGAAAAACATATGACAGTATAAATATCATTGATAAAGTTAAATACATAGTAAAACTTAGAATAATCTAATGTTTTAAAGGTAGTTAATCACTTACAAAGCTAGTATGGGGGTTAAGAAACAAAAGTAGTAAAAACTAACTAGAGCTACAGTAATTAGGTAAGGGATTACAGGGATATGCAGGATTTAAAAATGTAAAACGTGACATAAAAAATATAAAACATAGGAAGGGGAGAGTAAAAATGTAGAGATTTCTAATGCATTCAAACTTAAGTTATCAACTTAAAGTAGCCTGTAAGAAATAGAAATTGTTATATATGAGCCTCATGGTAACCTAAAAGCAAAAACTTTTAGGCTTTTTAATTACACAGAAGAGAAAGAGAAAGGAATCTAAGCATAGCACTATAGAAAATCACATCTCGAAGAGAGCAAGAGAAGAAAGGAACAAGGAACTACAAAACAGTTAGAAAATACTTTTTTTAAAAAAGATTTTATTTATTTAGTTGACAGAGAGAGACACAGCGAGAGAGGGAACACAAGCAGAGGGAGTGGGAGAGGGAGAAGCAGGCTTCCCGCTGAGCAGGGAGCCCGATGCAGGGCTCGATCCCAGGACCCTGGGATCGTGACTTGAGCCCAAGGCAGACGCTTAATGACTGAGCCACCCAGGCACCCCTAGAAAATATTTTTAATGGCAATGAGTGCATACCTATCAATAATTACTTAAATGTAAATGGTCTAAATTCTTCAATCAAAAGACATAGATTGGGTGAATGGATTAAAAAAAAAAAACCCAAGACCCATCTATATGCTATCTATAGAGACTCATTTGATATGTAAGGACACACATAGACTGAAAGTGAAGGCATGAAAAAAGATATTCCATGCAAATGGAAACCAAAAGAAAGCAGTGGTAGCTATACTTACATCAGACAAAATAGACATTAAGACAAAGACTGTAATAAGAGGCAAAGAAGGGCATTACATAAGGATAAAGGGGTCAATCCAATAAGAAGATATAACATTTGCAAATATTTATGCACCCAACATAGTAGCAACTAAATATATAAAGCAAATATTAACAGACATAAAGGAAGAAATAGCAATACCATAATAGGAGAGGAGTTTAACCCCACTTTCATCAATGGATGGATTCTCCAGAAAGAAAATCAGTAAGAAAACCTTGGCTTCAAATGACACATTAGATCAGATGGACTTAATATATACAAGAACATTCCATCCAAAAGCAGCAAAATACACATTCTTCTCAAGTGTATATGAAACATTCTCCAGGATATGTTAGGCTACAAAACAAGTCTTAATAACTTTAAGAAGACTGAAATATCATGAGTCTTTTCTGACCACAGTGGTATGAAACCAGAAATCAATTACAAGAAGAAAACTAGAAAATTCACAAATATGTGGAGAACAAACATGCTACTGAAAAACCAATGGGTCAAAGAAAAAAATAAAGGAAATAATACCCGATACAAATGGGAATGGAAACACAATATGCCAAAAGTTAGGGGATGGAGCAAAAGTAGTTTCCATTTATAGTTGCATCAAAAGAATAAAATAGCTAGGAATAAATTTAGCCAAGGAGGTGAAAGACCTGTACACTGAACACTATAAGATGCTGACAAAAGAAATCAAAGAAGACACAAATAGACATTCTGTTCTCATGAATTAGAAGAATGTTGTTAAAATGTCCATAATACCCAAAGCAATCTACAGATTCAATATAATCCCTATCAGTATTCCAATGGCATTTTTCACAGAAATAGAACAATCTTAAAATTTGTGTACAGAACCACAAAAGACCCCAAATAGCCAAAGCAATCTTGAGAAAGAACAAAGCTGGAGGCATCACACACCCTGATTTAAAACCATATTACAAGGCTATAATAATTAAAAGAGTATGGTACTGATAACAGGCACATAGATCAATGGAACAGAATAGAGCCCAGAAACATACCCACACATATATGGTTAATTTATAATAAAGGAGCCAAGAATAAACAATGGGGACAAGACAGTCTCTCCAACAAACAGTGCTGGGGAAAATGGACAGCCACATGCAAAAGAATGAAACTGAACCACTATCTTACACCATAAACAAAAATTAATCAAAATGGATTAGAGACTTGAATGTAAAACCTGAAACCATAAAACTTCCATAAGAAAATATAAGCAGTAAGCTCCTTGACATCAGTCTTGGTGAATATTTTTTGGATCTGACACCAAAAGAAAACGCAACAAAAGCAAAAATAAATAGGTGGGGCAACATCAAACTAAAATGCTTCTGCACAAGAAAGGAAATGATCAACAAAATGAAAGGCTACCTGTCAAATGGGAGAAAATATTTGCAAATCACATATCTGATAAGGGGACAATATCAAAAATATAAAGAACTCCTACAACTCAATAACAAAAAAACCCAATCTTATTTAAAAATTGGCAGAAGATCTGAATAGACATTTTTCCAAAGAAGGCACACAGATGGCCAACAGGTACATGAAAAGATACATCACTAATCGTGAGGGAAATGCAAATCAAAACCACAATGAGACATCACCTCATACCTGTTAGAATGGCTGTTATAAAAGAGACAAGAAATAACAAGTGTTGGCAAAAATGTGGAGAAAAGGGAAGCCTTGTGCACTGTTGGTGGGAACTGGTGCAGCCATTACGCAAAATAGTATGGAAATTCCTCAAAAAATTAAAACTAGAACTATCATATGATCCAGCAATTCCATTTCTGGGTATTTACCCAAAGAAAATGCAAATACCTACAAGAAAAGATATAAACACTCCTGTGTTCATTTTAGCATTATTTATAATATCCAAGATATGAAAACAACCTAAGTATCCATTCATGGATGAATGGATAAAGATGTGTAGGTATATAATGGAGTATTATTCAGCCATAAAAATGAAGGAAATCTTGCCATTTGCAACAACAAGGATGAACCCTAAGGGTTTTATGCTAACTCTAATAAGTCAGACAGAGACAAATACTGTATGATCTCACTTACATGTGGAATCTAAAAAAAGCCCCCAAACAATAACAAAACCAAAAACTGAGATCATTGGTAATCGTCAGAGGCAGGGATGGAGAGTGGGAGAAACTGGTGAATGGAGTCAACAGGTAGAAACTTTCAGTTATAAAATAAATAAGTGCTGGAGATATAATGTATAGCATGGTAACTATAGTTAATAATACTGTATTGCTTATTTGAAAGTAGTAAAGAGAATACGTCTTAAAAGTTCTTATGAGAAAACAAATTTAGTAACTATATATGGTGATGGATGTTAACTAGACTTATTGTAGTGATCACTTCACAAAATACACAAATATCAAATCATTATGCTTTATACCTGAAATTAGTCAGCTATACCTCAATTAAAAAATAAGGCAGTCACAAAAGACCACATATTATGCTTTTATTCATATGCAAGTCCAGAATAAAGAAATCTACAGAGATGGAAAGTAGATTAGTGGTTGCTTAGGGCTAGGAGGGTGATGGGGGCCATCATTGGAGAGGTATCAAGGAGAGAGGGGGAATAATAATAGCTAAAGGGTATGGTTTTCCTTTCAAGGTGATGAACATGTTCTAAAATTGTAGTGATGACTCTATAAATCTATGAATGTACCAAAAAAACACTGAATTATACACTTTCAGTGGATAAATTGTATGGTACGAGAATTATGTCTCCATAAGCTGTTGAAAAAAAGAACCAATGGTAAAGACTTACAATTTGCCAATTTTGCTCATATTATCTCATAAGGTATTAATCCCCATTCACAAAAAAGTAAATGAATATCTAAGTATAAATGACTTTCAGGGTCTTGTGATGCCAGCTTTTTTTCTGACCGTGCTATTGCTGGTGCCTAGGGTGGGAGGATCCTGAACTCAAGAGCCTTAGTGTTCTGTGTTCAAATTTCCACTAGACGACCTGCTAGCCATAGGTCTTTGGATGGGCAACTTAATCTTACAGTTAGATTCTTACTTTTCTGTCCTGAAACTGAATAACATCAACCAACTTAGAGCACTACTGGGAGGAGTTCATGAGACACTGTGTGTAGGGCACCTAGGACCGTGCCTGGTACACGGCAGGTGCTCAACCAGTGACCACTGTTTCATGATCCTGTGTGTATTAGCACTGATGGGGTTGCAAGTGAGAAAAACCCAGTTTAACTTTGTTGAAGCAAAGAAGGAAATGTATTAATTCATATCACGTGAAGTCCTCAGCAGCAGTTATATCCAAGGACTCAAGTGACCTCTCAGGACACTGTGTCCCTCTTCTCTTGGCTTCATCCTCAGGCTGACTCCATATGTGGAGAAAAAGATGCCAAAGCAGCTCCAGGCTCACATTTCACCAGGTTAGCAGCCCTGATAGAAGAACAGATCTCTTTCCAGATAGTGCCAACCCAAGTCCTGGGAAAGACTCTCACTGGCGCAGGTTGGTCCCTTTCTGAGCCGATCACTCTGGCCAGGGAAATGAAATTTCGATGGCTGATCAGGCCTGAACCATGTGCTCGGTCTGTAGGTGGAGAATGGATCAATCTTCCCCAAAATAAGACCTCTGCTACAAGTATGTAGACATTTACCACAGCGAGATACCCTTTTAGGCTGAGTGGTGAGGCCAAGAAAATTTATATTTCAATTCCGCATTTATACCTTAAATGATCACCTACTCTGTAGAGGGCACTCGTGGGTTTATCTACCAGGCCACTTTCTACATTCTGTGTGCGTCTGTGTGTGTCCACGTACGCATGCACGTGAACCCTCGGACACGTGGTGGGACTGCCAGATGCCAAGGTTAAAATGAGAATCTTGTATAATAAATTGTTTACACATTTCATAACAACAGTAATCCCTTCCTGATGGCTTTAGTCGTTGAAGTCTGGAAAAGACAACCTTTGTAAGAAATGTGGAGAAAATTATATGTCATGGGTAATTTTACTTATTGAATATTTTCTTGGTTGTGAGTTTAGAAAAGAGAACAAGAACACACAAACGAATGTTTCGGGAAGGCCCTGCAGTGCTAGGCAGTGACTGATGGGAAGAGGCCAGTAGTGGGTTTGCATTCATAAATGACCAGACCCTGTAGAGTGAAGCTCTGGTCTGAGGGTCAGTGCCCCGGGGGCCAGAGGTATGCTATTGCTCAACCTTCGGGCCATTTGGGGAGAAGTTTGGATTTAATTTGTGGGTGTCTTTCCCTTTTCCAAAGGCAGAGTTTAGAACATAGAAGAAATTTAAGGCTCCGGCATGCACTCCAGAGTTGTGGCCTCCCCTGGGGCCTGTTTCTCATCTTTAAATATTTTCATGGGTGATTCTCATTATGTTCAAGACCTGTTACACATGTGCCTCCCTTGCCTCAGGAAGGGCCCAGACCCAGTTGCTCATAATCATTAATGAAAACAGGTTCTTTGTAGATTTCCCACGGTCAAAAAACTGTAATAGAAAACTACAGTGAAGTGCTTAAGAGCTCAGGCTTTGAGTTTTTTTAAGATTTTAAAGTAAAAAACAAACAAAAAATAAACTAACGTGGGGCTCGAACTCACCACCCCGAGACTAAGAGTCGCATGTTCTGCGAACTGAGTCAGCCGGGTGCCCCCAGGCTTTGAATTTCAATCAGGCTTTACATCCTTATCTTCCTGTATTTTTTTCTTTTATCACCAGAGTACACTGAATAATTTATTAAGTTTACTGGTTACATCTGCATTCCCCAGTTAGGCTCTTAAGCTCCTGGAGGACAGGCATCTCCATCTGTTTTGTTGAGGAATGTATCTCAAGCACCTGGAACAGTGTCAGGCACTCAGTAAATGCCGAATGAGCGAGTCTAGAATCTACCACCACGTGTTGGAGCAGGTGGTTGTCAGGGAGTAGAGGTTAGCCCGAGCGACTAACCATGCTCTCTTCTTTCCATCTTCTCCCTACTCCTTCATTTCCTGAGAGGGGTTTTATCCTCTTTTTTGTATAAACCAGACACCAGTACTTGGGTCAGCATGCGTTCTTCCCCACTCTAAGGTTAATGTGTAAGCTCTAGGTGATCAGTTCTCCATCTTTGGTCTTGATAGAAAAAGTTTTGAAATGCCGGCAGAAATTCTTTCCCAACAAAGCCTGCTTTGGCAAAGTCAAAAATTAAAGTGCTTTGGCTTTTAGACTCGTCTCTCTTGTAGACTTATCGATTTCGAAACTCAGAACTAGAGCAATGACCGCTTTGTCTTGGACTACCTCTGCCCTCCTCATGAAAGAGGACAGATAAAAAGCTGCAAATGCTGCCTGGAGACAGTGACTTCCTACTGTATCCACTTCCACAAACGGCCAGCACACCCTCTGAGGGACCGGTCTTTATTTTGCCTTATAATGCCTACATGGGATTATTGATGTGGGGACCCTTTTTGCTTCTTTAGAAGATGTCACAGGTCTTTGCTTGGTGCAGGACATGCTGATTTTCTTCTCCAGGTCAAGGAGAGCCATCTCCAACTGGAGGCTTATAACTGACCCCCAGCATGGGAACTGGGGCTGCCCTTGTGCTCAGATCCTACTGTCTAAAGCCCATTTCCTACCTGGTCTTACATTAGCAATTATTCATCAATTAAGCTTTTCCTGGGAAGGACGGTTTACTTTTAACCTATTTGCAGCTACTGAATGACACTGAAAAGTTTATACGGAGGCAGGCATATAGAGTTAGTTAGAACTGCAAACAGAGTGTCTGAAACCACCACATTCCTTTTACTGTATTGGTAACATTTTAAACACAGGGAGACTGATTTAAAGGAAATTTATAAGGGAGAAAAAAAATTCTTCCCAAAGAAAGCATCCTCATGCAAGTCAAGTCACTGGCTGAAAGTCAGGGCAGAGAGTACCACCGTGGACCCAGGGTGGGAGCGGGGGCTTCTCCCTCAGCCCTCCAGGTGCTTCCCCGCCCCACAGTGTGGAGACCTGGGAGGACAGGTATATTGGAACCCAGACCATGGCAGCCACTGGGAAGAGAACAGAGTCCCCAGTAGATTGTGACTTCAGACACCTAGGAGAAATCCCTTGGCTCTCAGGGCTCAAATCCACCTCAAAAGATTCCTGAGTTCTCCAAAGTGGAGTTTAAATTTGGCAATGTTCACCTCACAGAGTTCAGGGAAAGGGACAGTTCGCTAGAGGACTCAACTATCTGATTTCTATGGGAAAATAGACAATCAGACACGAGACTATTCACCATTTAAAGCATCTAATTGACTCATCTCGCTTGGAGTCCTTGCATGGTTGGCAATCTTCTGATCAAAGTTTTTTGGCCCTAAGGAAGAAACACTTAACCGAAACTGGCTTAAACAATAAAAGGTAATATTTTCTCAAAGGAGGAACAGTCTGAGAGATGGCAGGTCCAGGGTTGGTTAACTTAGTGGCTCAACAACATCATCAAAAACTCGATTCTTTTCATAATTCTGCTCTGCTGTCCTCAGGGTGTTGGCTTTGGTCCTCTAGCTCATCTCCTCACGGGTAAAAGATGGTGGCAACAGCCCTAATCATAGCAACCTCACACAAACATGTGGAGGCCACAGCGAGACACATTTCTTTATAAAAGGGAACGTGTTCCCAAGCCCTACCCTCCACGCTACTCAAAAACCTTTCCCTATATCTTATTGGCTATAATTGTTACCATGACTTTTTCCAAGCCAATTATTAGCAAGGGTAAGAGACTCACCATGATCACCTTAAATTAATCAAGACTGAGGGTGGGCCCCACTTTCTTAAAGCACGGGGTCACACGTGAACATATTAGAACTCTATTTACAAGAAAAATCTGGGGAAATGGCCCTTATATATCCAGTGCAATCAGAAGTACCTGCCACGGCATGAGTGTTTCGTGCAAGGAAAGATGCACTGATAAAGTGCTCTGAACTTAACTGCCTGTTCCCTGTGGCAGCGATCTGTCTTGTTATTTTAAAAGTTATAATCTTGCTTACTTAAAAATTTTTTATTCCTCTTCAGAAACAAACAAAAATACCCCTAGAAGGAAGAGGTGACCTATTAAACTTCAAAGTGTTGACGCTTATCAGATCTGCTTCCGTAGCATGGAGGACAGATGCCTGACAATTCCAAGAGCTCCGTGGGTGGACAGGAAAAAAACGTAAGAGCACCAAAAACCTTAGTAAAAGGTTTGGCAACTGCCATTGAGGGCTCTGGATAGGACAGGCATGGCACCAAGCAGGATACCAAGGAAACAGTCTCCGCTCCTGGGAAGCACAGTCAGCCTCACGGCTTTGCCTGGAGACACTCTGTTGTGAGAGCTAGACCCAACCAGTCCGGGAGTCCAAATCTGTCCAGATAGCTTCGGCTTCCGGCTGCCCAGTCAGTGAGCATGACCAGTCTGCCACCAGTGGAGCAGTTGAGACAGAAAGTAGTCTCTTATCTGCCCTCTTAACTGACCAAAGCCCATTGGGAGGTGACGCATGTACCTTGTTTCAGTCCCTGGGTCTGTGGTTCTTGTCAGAGAGCGAGAGCATGAGAGCGCAAAAGCAGAGGGAGCAGGAGAGAGAGAAGCAGACTCCCCACTGAGCAGGGAGCCCAGCGTGGAGCTCGATCCCAGGACCCTGGGACCACGACCTGAGCCAAAGGCAGACATTTAACTGACTGAGCCACCCAGACGCCGCTGCCTGCCCTGTTTTATAACTACAAGTTGGGTCGACATTTCTGCTCTCCAGCAAAGCATTGGTAGCATTTCTTTGGAATAATCTCTACATAGGAAAGCCTTAAAAGAGGGCAAGGAACAAGTTGGTGAAGGGTTGAAGGGGGATAGGCAGAGTTCCAGGAGCGAGTCAGAGATGTGTTTGGGAAGCCCAGGATCAGGAGTGGGGCACGCAATGAAAGGACTTGCAACAATTTTCCTTGTAAGGCAATGGAAACACATAAGAATGGATTCTAAGACCTCAAACCCCATAAGAAGCCATGTGCTGACACCATGAGCCCCTATTTAATAAACATTTTGGGACTTGTGGGTATATTAAATTCAGCAGACAGGGTAGAATTTTGTTATTACTATGGTTAAAAGTAACGTGCCTAATTCAGAAATACTAAAGGGAAAAAGAAAGCAAATCCCCCCCCCCCAAAAAACACTATTACTAAAGCATGGTGGGTGAATTATTTTAGTAGTTTACTGGTGCCCATATGGATGCAGATACTCATCTACGCAATAGTAATTAATAGCATTGTCCAGAGAAATTTACCTCTACAGATGTAAACAACTGGAATTTAACGAGGCTTCCAGAGGGTAACAAACCACCATCTCTCTTCATATTCTTTTTTTTTTTTTTTTTTTAAGATTTTGTTTTTAAGTAATCTCTACATCCAGTGTGGGGAACTTAACAACCCTAAGACCAAGAGTCGCGTGCTCTACTGACTGAGCCAGCCAGGCAGCCCTCTCTTCATATTCTTTCTTGATAAAGAAAATGAACTGAACAAAGATTCTATCACACGAACCAATAATTACACCCGTTCTTGTGGGAACTGCTGAGCTTTTTAATGGGCTACTGGGCTTATGAAATTGGCTTGAATTTATTATCTACCCCATGAATGTGTCTTAACTGGGATTCTGTGAAATGAGACTTCCAACCAAGAGAAGGTTCAAAGACTAAATTAAAATGACCACTTCTACTCCAAGAAAATTTCACAGTTAAATTTAAAAACCATAGAAGGTGAGAAATTGGAATGAAACACCTAACAGCGACCCATTTAAGGTAAAAGAGGCAAGACGGTAAATTCCTTGATATATTCCAACTTTCCTGGGTATGCAATCTGAAACAAATGCCCATCTTAGTACAGTAGGCTCCTCGCCACCCATGTGTGGTCTGATGGCAACAAAGATGGTAGCATAGGACCTCTGCATTTCCGGAGCTTCTGCAAAGGGCAAAGCCTGTCAGGATTCCTAAGGCCTGGAGGGTTACTGTGAGGACGGTGTGAGTACACCGTACCCCTGTGGTTTAATAGGCTGTTGGTGGTGATGGAGAGGTGCGAGCGGTGACATTAGGATGCAAGGATGAAAGATGTGTGACGTGAAAAGTGGTGTCAGCTCCGTGAGCGCAGGAACTTGGTTGGCCTGATTCACTATGGTGTTTGTAGCATTGAAAGCTGTGCCTGGAATACAGTAGGTGCTAAATAAATATCTGTGGGAGAATGAAAGTGTGAGCGGTGCAAGCTAACTGGGTCATCCATCCCTGTGTCCTCTTTGTCCTCTCTTGCAGCGAACTTTCCTCCAGTGCTCCTTTCACCCAGGGCTGTGTGGTCACCTCACCTTTCCCATGTCTCTCCTTCCTATTTACTTTTGTCTAGCCAATTTATGGGGTTGCTCAGCAAATGTTTTGACTCCAATTGGGAAAACCAGCTCTTGGTGCCATCATTGTCACCTGGCCCAGACTCTCAAAACAAGCCTGGTGTTGAAGAAAATGTCCACGGAAAGGTTCTGGTCTGCCTCTTTGGCATATTACACAGGGCTTACAAAACACTTAACACGTCTGGATATCAAATTTGAGCTTCTTCAATTGCCTTTCCAGAGAAACCTCTCCCACCCCCGCTCATAGCCATCTCCACCTGCAGCGACTCTAGAACTCTGTTAAGACGGCAGCTCCCTAGTACCTCCAACAAAACAAAAGTGGAAAACGAAGATGATGCTTAAACTGGAGTCAGTGTGTCCTGGAACGTGAGAATGAGAAAACCAGACTCAAGTCCCTTATCTCTCATGTGGAAGGGTTTGATTCATTAGGGGTGTTCCCTGGGTACAATCTGCCCTACACTGTGTTGTGCTGTGCTTACAGAAAACTTTTTTTTCCTAACAGGCATTAGTTGCCAACACTTAAAAATCAGGAGATTTAATGTTAAAATCTACATTCCCACCTTCTCTTGAGAAACTGGAAGTTCTAGCAATGTGGTGCCTGCATTTTCACAGAGCAGTGGCAGCTGGGGCCGAATCACTATGAGGGCAGCTCGAGCAGAGTCCCATTTCCCTCCCTAGTGGGGTTGTGTGCTCTTTCCCCCAGTCCTTGCTGCTCCCTGCTGTCTCCTACCTTGTTTAGAGTCTTTAAGGCCCATGTGGTCTGTTGAGGCCTGCCTCCCTGTCTCTTCCACCTTCCTGCTTGGCACCTGAAGGGAAACTGGGATCTCTGAGTTAAGTGGTTGAGATGCCTTCTAGCGCCCTGATCCTTTGGCTGGTTCAACAAATAAATATTTGTTGGATGCAAGGATGAAAGATGTGTGACGTGAAAAGTGGTGTCAGCTGAGAACTTGCAAGATCGTTGCCTCTATCAGTGATACTCAAACTTTCAAGCGCCCGCAAATGCTCTGAGGATCATATTAAGATGCAGGTTCTGATCTGGTAGGTCTGGGGTGGGGCCTGACATGCTGTATTTCCAAGCTTTTGGCGTGCAGATACTGGTCTGCAGACCACACTTCTGTAGAAAGGCCCCTGTTTGCCTCCAAATTCCCTCTTGTTAGATTAGTGGAGATTAGAATCAGCTGGGGAGTAGTTTTACCCCTATACCAATGCCCAGTCTGCATACCCAGAAATCCTGATTTAATTGGTCTGGGGTGGGCCTAGGCATTGTGTTTTGTTTTATTTCGTTAATGTTCCAGATTATTCTAGTATGCCTCCAGGGTTGAAAACTATAGTATTAAATAGCATTAACCCTCAATATCAAAGTTCAATTTCTAGGCTGAAGCTTAGCTGTAATGACATCAGATTTGTGTTACTGTCCAAGGACAGATAGCAGTGGTCACTGAGAGGGGTGGAGTGTGTGGAGGGGGCTCCTTGGTATATCAGCTGAACTCCACTTTCCCATTCTCCCAATCGCCTTCAAGATGCCAATGCTCAGATTCTGGAGTCAGTTCTCTATGTGACCTTATCTGTTGTGCTGGCTTTGGATCTTCAGAAACCAAACCTGGTTACATCTCATGCCTGCCCAGGTTTCTCAGCTCTATAGTGAACACCTTCCAATTGCTTCGTGCATTCCCTCCATGCCTGTCTCCAAGGCCTCCTGAGGTCCTTCTCAAGTTTATTCCCTTCCACCCATATCTTTGCTTCTGTGAGGCTGCTTGTTCTGACCACATGCGATCAGGTGTGGTAGGCAACCAGCTGCACTTAGGTGAGAGAACCAGAACCTGCTTCCATCCTGTCCTGGCTGTCCCCATTCCTCTGCTCTCGTTAGCCTATTGCCTTTAGCAAAGTGGCCTTCTGGGTCTGGCCTAGAACTGCTGCTTGTTTCCTGGATGGGGAAAAGAAGAAACAAGATGATTTGGCTCAGTTGGGGAGCTTGCTCCCATCCACTAAAATCTTTATAATATTTCTCTTCCCTCATTTTTTGATCCCAAATCTTTCCTCTTCCGTCCAGAATGCTCAAATTCATAAGCCTATATATTGAGAAAGGTTTAAATGAATGAATAAATAAGTACATATGGTCAAAAGGATAAGCACAATGTCAATGCATAATCTTGCAGAAAGTCCAATACACATTTATTGAGCATCACTACAAGTAGGACTGGACACTGGCCATACAGTGGCGAATAAGTCTGAGTGGTCCTTACTCTTTCCCAGCTGGTACTTTTTAGTATCTCAGAGTCTATGCACCCAAAGGCAGAATTGTGTGGAGTGGAGCTGACCAATAGGCTTCAACTCACAAGTCAGTGCCAATTGAGGGAGAGCACCAGGCTGACAATTCCATGATCACCTCTGGGCTCCTGGGTCCAGAGCGATGCTGTATGGGTAGATGGTAGAGACAGAGGCTGGTGGTGGTACCAGTTTCTGTCATCCCAGTATGGTTGAAACAACATCAAACTAGGAATTGTAAGATCTATGCTCGAAACCTGCCTTCCCCAATTCCTAGTCACCTGTCCTTGGGCAATAAGATTTTTTGTTTTTTGGACTATTTAATATAGATTTCCTTCCTCATTTTAGTAGAGTACATCCTCTTACAGAAGCTTCCTGAAAAAGGGTTCATGGAGGTAAATTTTTGGGGTCCCGGCGTCTTTGAAAATAGCATTAGTCTATCTAAGAAATAAATCAATGTATAAAGGAGTGCCTGGGTGGCTCAGTTGGTTAAGCGACTGCCTTCGGCTAAGGTCATGATCCTGGAGTCCCTGGATCGAGTCCAGCATCAGGCTCCCTGCTTGGCAGGGAGTCTGCTTCTCCCTCTGACCCTCCCCCCTCTCATGTGCTCTCTCTCTCTCTCTCTCTCATTCTCTCTGTCTCAAATAAATAAATAAAATCTTAAAAAAAATCAGTGTATAAAGGACTGGCAGGGAGAATTGAAAATGGTGAAGCAGAGTTAAATATAAATAATTGTTGTAAATGTATAGGTGGATATAAATGTCAGCAAGAATTATTAACAATTCTTAAACCCTTAAAATGCAACACAGATAGTACAACAGGGAGGGAGGGAATTCAGAGGAAAAGAAACCCCAGAGAATTATAGGGTGAAATTGTGTCCCCTCTGCATTATAAGGAATGCTTCATTTTGTTCAGTGTCCAGTGTTACTTCTGACACATTCTGATACTATTCTTACTACCATTCCGATATTGCATGTGGCCTGTGTTTGATGTCTTCTTTATCCCTGCTGTTCTGAAATTTCACCATGATGCCTTTGTGCAGACCCTATTCCATGTACTATATGGGTCCCTTAACCTGGAGACTTGTGTCTTTCAGTTCTGGGTACATTTCTTGTTTTATGTCTTTGGATATTTCATTCTTGTATTTTCTACATTCTTTACATCTGGAATTCCTTTCGTTATACATCAAATTTCCTAAATTTATTATGTCTATTTTTTCCTCCTATTTTCTATTCTCCTCTTTTGAATCTACTTTCTGGGAGCTTTTACTAACTTTATTCAACCCTTCTACTGACTTTTAAATTTCAGCTAACTTTTTTCTTGTTTTCATTTCCAGGAGCTTTCTCCTCTATTTTTTTAATATAACACCCTGTTACACACACAATATTTTCTTTTATCTCTCTGTGAATATGAATCACAGCACTAAAAAACTTGTAGTTTTCTTTCGCTTCCTGGTTTTGTTTCCTCTGAATTCCTTCCTTGTCATTTTCCATTCCTCTCTGCTATAATATCTGTGTTTCATTTTAAGGGTTTCAGAGTTGTTAAGAATTATTGTTGACATTTATATCCAGATATGCATTTACAACAATTATTTAGGTTTAACTCTTTGCCATTTAAATTATTCTCACCAGTGTTTTATACTATGATTTACTTCCTTGTTCTTGGGATCTTAATTTTGATTCATTGTTTAGTTGGCCAGAATACATCTTCAAATAACTCTCTCAAAATGCGATACATGGGAAGTATATATCTGGACTCTACGTCTAGAAATGCATTTCTTTTGGCTTCACAGATGAAAAACAACATGGGTACAGTATTCTTGGTTTATAAATATTCACTTCAAAATCTTGTAAATACAGCATCATTGCTTCTCTGGCATTTCCATTTGCAGAGGCAAGTTGAGACCTTGTCTGATCTTGTTCATTTGTGGGTACTATTTCTGGTTAGATGCATGCCCATTTACCCACTTATCCTTGTAATTCCAGGTTTTGCTAGAATATGTTTTAGAATGCTTTTTCCTTTAAAAAAAATTTTTTTAAGTAGACTCCATGCCTAGCATGGAGCCCAACATGGGGCTTGAACTCACAACCCCAAGATCAAGACCTGAGCTGAGATCAAGAGTTGAACTCTTGGGACACCTGGGTGGCTCAGTTGGTTAAGCATCTGCCTTTGGCTCAAGTCATGATCCCAGGGTCCTGAGATCAAACCTGCATAGGGCTCCCTGCTCAGCAGAGAGCCTGCTTCTCCCTCTCCCTCTGCCCCTCCCCCTGCTTGTGCTCTGTCTCTCTCTCTTGCTCTCAAATAAAAAAAAATAAAAATCTAAAAAAAAAAAAAAAGTCAGACTCTTAACCTACTGAGCCACCCAGGTGCCCCAGAATATTTTTTGGCTGAACCAGCAGTCCTTTTACATCTGCAGATTCAGGACTTTTTCTTCACTGGTAAGTTTTCTTTTTCATCATGATTTGAGGTGTTGTTTTTGTTCTGGCTACTCTAGTTTCTAGAACCAGAAATCTATGGTTCTTGGGTTAGCCCTCTATTCTCTGAATGGTAATCACTTCTTACCTGCCATCTTTTGTCTCATTTAAAAAATATGTATATATTTTTTTCCTTTTCTCTATCTTCTGGAGGAGTTTCTAGGTTTATCTCCACATTACTGATTTAAATGCTACCCTATCAGCTCAGCTACTTATGCCTCAGATGCAGATTTGGGTTGTGTTATTGCAAATATGGCTGCCTTGCAGTACTTTGTTACCATGCCAAACCACCTCTCCTCCTCAGCGTTTTCATTTTATGTTGTAGCAGGTGAGGTGGCTGTTGTCTCTTGTTAGCCCTTCACTTTAGAATGGGCTCATCCATGACTTTTTGTTCCTATTTCATTAAGGCCGTGCGTTATTGAGGATGTTAGTTTTCTAAAACTTTATTTTTAAGTCATTTCTATTCTAATGCAGTTCCTTGAAGTCATTAGTTCTTAAGGTATCAGAATCATCTGGGGGAACTTGTGGGGTTGATTTCTGGCTCCATCCTGAGGGATTCATCCGGCCACCTGGTATAGGTGGTGTCCAGACTCAAGTGGGTCCATGGAAGCGCAGATTCTATTAGCTTAGGCCTGTGACCAGAAATGAGACAGAAGTGCACAGCACACAGCCCACTTCCTGGTCACTCACAGGCCTGCATCACGTTGGCTTTCCTGGAAAGAGGTGCACATTTTTTGTGCTACTTCCAAGGCCTTGCTCTCTGTTGTGCTGAATCAATTAAATACATTAAAATCTCTGGTCCTCAGCAAGCATGCTACCTGAGTTTTCTTTCTCTGCTTTTTTCACCATTTACAGTGTTCTTTGGGAGGGACTTGAATCAGCAATGCTCCACAGTCAGTCCCAGTGGGCCCTGCATCAATGAGCATAGATCACAATGGAAAGGAGAGTCCACATCTATTATAGGAACAGGGGTTCCATTCTCAGCAGGGGGCACACACCTCGTGTCTCTGAACAAAGAGGACAGTTCATGGGATCTTCCTCCTCTGTCTCTGGTGTGTAACCCCCTTATGTTATAAGGGGGAGTACAGCTAACTCATGGATATGCCAGATTATTTTGCCCTCCCAATTTGGATCCATCAACCACCTTAAAAATCTCTCTCAGCGGGGCACCTGGGTGGCTCAGTCATTAAACGTCTGCCTTCAGCTCAGGTTATGATCCCAGGGTCCTGGGATCGAGCCCCGCATCGGGCTCCCCGCTCAGCGGGAAGCCTGCTTCTCCCTCTCCCACTCCCCTTGCTTGTGTTCCCTCTCTCGCTGTGTCTCTCTCTGTCAAATAAATGAATAAAATCTTTAAAAAAAAAAAATCTCTCTCAGCTTCCAGCAGTAGAGTTTGTTTTCTTTGTTGGTTGAGTAAGAAGAATCTTAATCTGTGCATTTTCATCCTTACTTGAGCCTTCACAAATTTGTCAAGTTGGAAGCTAAGAGAAGCAGTTGCTACTAGCTAGATAGCATGTTCAGCAGGAATAGAAAATTTTAGCATGAACAATCTAGGATGGAATGTAGGATAATTTGGAAAGGGGGAGAAACTGGAGGTAAGGAGTTCAACTCATTTTACCAGATTGTTCTCATAAGTATGCTCCAATATGCACATGGCTTCTGACCTGGTTGTCTTTCTTTTCCTTTCCGTCTGTCTTTTACAGTGGAGCTTTCCTTATTCCTCCTCTTCTCTTTCCAACCAGACTTGGCTGGGAGAATTTCATTCTCTACTTTCTCTAGTCCTAAGACCTCGGAGTCCTTTGGAGGGCTCTGTTCCGGCGTCATGGGCTTACCTAAACCTGCCTTGGCAGGAGTGCCTTCCTGGGGTCGATGCTAGCACTGTGGCTTTCTACTAATTTCCTTTCTTCCCACACGCTTTTCCAATTACCTCCAAGACTTCTCTCCTCCCTGCCGCCTGGCTCCTCATACAGCTGTCATCACTTAGGTGGATATTTTGGGCTGTGTTGTTTGTGTTATTGTGTAAATGCATTATATTTGTTCTATTTCCATAGTGATACTGTACAGATACTTTACACTCCTCTGACCAGAGGGACCCAGTCTTCCATTGCCTTGGTAGTTGCTCAGTCGGTCGTGTGTGCCCCCCACATGGGGGCCCCTCAAATGAAGAAGATTACACATTTCCTTTTGCACGTACACGCCCAACTCTAAGAGCAGACTCTTCCCTCTGTAGTTTCTCTCTGTTTCTTAATCACTTCTCATTTCCCTCCCCATTAACTTCAGTTCTACAAGGCTGTGGATAGTTTTGGAACTTGAAGTCAGAAAACCTCTGTTCTTCTCCACTGATATTTATTATGCTGTAACATTATACAAGTCATTTCACATCAGTGAGCTGCAGACTCTAATGTGTTTTTGCAAGGGAAGGGGGTTATAATGGCTTCCCCATAGAGCTCCTGATTCCTGCTGCTAATACTGAGTTCATATTGTGCTCCTTGTTCGGCTGAGGTGTCAGAGCTCCTCTCAGCGATTTTGTTCCACATTTCCTCCCCACCCCCACCCCTGCCCTTGGCCATCAGAGTACCTAGTGACTAAGATGTCTTCCTACATTGACAACAGGTGGGCATGGGTCTATAAAGAGGAAGCCCTTGGGCCTGACAAGGGTCACAATGAACCTTGTTTACATGGTGTTTGAGAGCTCCAGAGGCCAGTCATACCTCTGAGCACCCTGGTTTAAAGCGTGGGCCTGGAAAAGACCTTCCAGATGACATGGGCAAGGGCTAAAGCCCAAGGTTCAAGCTCCTACTTATATCTCCTGCCTAGAACTAAACCTTTACCAAACTCACAAATTGGTTCCAGTATTGCGGCCCCAGTGTAGTCATACAATATCTTCCATGGCTGCCATTTCATTCCCAAATATCGTGTACTTAGCCTTTATCCTAGAGCAGCTCAGCAGCGTCAGATTCCTTCCAGTAATAGCATTGGCTTTTCCACTGCCTGATTCCAAATGAATCATATATGGTCTTATTTCTGAAATTGACATCAATTGATGTTAGGCCTGGGATTTACATAACAGCTAAGATGTTTATAGGCACCATCCCAGCATAACCTTCTCTCAGGCCACAGTGTACTCTGTGATGAGGGATGGGTTGCAATTCTAGTTCCCTACAGCTGGCTGGAGCCTTCCCCCTACCTCAGTTTCTAGCCTTCCAAATCTAAGGCTTAGCACACCGCCTGGTACAAAGTAGGAGCTCAACAAACGTTTGTGGAGTAAAGGCAGACCTAACCCCAAGAGGGATCCTGACGGGAAGTAACTATTTTCTAATTTCAGTGTGAAGCATATGGAAAGACTGGTTTTCTCCTCCAGATAGCAAGGGATGGGAACAGCCAATTTCTTCATTCTCAAGTGTGACTTGGCTGGTACGCAAAGAGAGTTCCAACTTGCTAAGCAGTCTTATTAATTTGATTCTTCCTCTTGTAGTTTCCCTTGGTGCCAGCCCCAATTGGCAGTTTCTGGAAGTTCCCAGCAATGGCATCTCTTGATGGTGGTAATTACTAATTGCCTGCCTCGGGAATGACAGTCATTCCTATAAAATGGCCTGTATCTTTAATGTCCCCGAAGATGCTCCATGCAGTTTTTTTTCAGCACCATTCCTACAGAGCAGTCCAAAGCTGGAGCACTGTTCTTTGAGCAACTTGTATTTGTTGCTGCTCCAAGTCCTCTACTGCCTTGCTACTCAAAGTGTGGTCTATGGATCAGCAGCGTTGAAATCACTTGGGAGCTTGTTAGAAAGGCAGGATCTTGGATTGCACCCCAGACCTACTAAAACAGAATCTGTGTTTTCACAAGAATCCAGGTGTTTCCTATGCACGTTAAAGTTTCAGAAACATTTCCCCACTACAGTTCAGATTCAATAGGTCTAGGTTGAGGGTGGGGCCCAAGATTTTGCAGTTTTGAACAAGGTCCGAGGTAATGCTAATGCAGCTGGTCCAGGGGCCACTCTTTGAGTAGCAAAGCTTTAGTTCATTAGGGAAAAATGACATCCCCCCTCCCCAACATCAAAGCAGGCAGGGGCACAGATGGCTGATGTTCCCTTAGCCTAGAGCACAGTTTCTCCATCCCAGCTGCACACCAGAATCATCTGGGAAGCTTTTGACAATACTGACACCCTGGCCTATTCCCAGAGGGCCTGATTTGAATGTAGGAAGGGTGTGGGAAGGGACTCAAGCGTTGGGTTAGTTTGGAATTTCTTTGGTGATTCTAATGGATTGAGAACAACTGGCCTAAGATGAGCTCCCATTGTTAGTAAGAGTGTTCCCTGCCTCCCTCTTCTACCAAATTCTCTTACTCCTCCTGCAGGTTTAATCTCTTACATTGGGAAGACTTTAGTTAAATTCCCAATTCCACTTCAAGTACCTACTATCCTCCCAAAGATCACAAGGACACTCGTGGAAATCAAATTCCAGCAGCTACTGGGTAGATATTCTAAGGAACCCTCTAATAATGACAGATGATTCTTCTTCAAAATCTTTGCCATGAAACTACTCCTGAAAGGCACCATTCTTTAAAAGACTCCAAGAGGGCCACTGGTCCTGCTTGTCAAGGTCTTTCTGCTTCATTTTTTTTTTCCCCCTCTCTCAGCATAATTTCCCCACCCCCCTAGCTTCAACTTTTTGAGTTGAATTCCCTAGGAGAAAAACGTAAGTCAGCTCTCCCGTAATTCTTCTGCATCTCCTCCTCAATCTTCATGCTGGTCAGCAATTCCTTTCCTACATCACTTTGTCATGTTTAGGTGCTTATGGTCTTCTCAGGGAATTTTCCAGCAGTCCCCTGACTCCTCTCCTCTTCACTCCTGAGGGCAGTGTGGGAGTTTGAGGGTGATGATGAATTACTTCTCTTCTTTTCCACTTCAAGCCTCAAAGCTATGGAGACATAGACATAGGAGGCCCAGAGCTGGAGACAATGTCTGCTCTATCGCTGATAAAGTTAGACTGGAGAGCATGGCAAGGAGGAAGTCCTGGTTGGCTCTTAAGATTTTCACATTGCCCTGCCTGACATTCCCACCTGGAACTGCAGCCCTCACCTCTGCAAAGCAAAGTTCGGTCCCGGGGAGCTTCTGGAGAATATAGAAAGCTTGAGCCTAAAAGAGGCTTCTCAGGAAGTGAGACAGGAAGGGATGGTACAGCACATACCAATCAGAGAAGGGGGATGAGAGGAGAAGAGGTCATCCTCCCAACATGCAAAATGGCCTCCTTTGGAGCCAAGATGGGAATGCGAGGAGAGACTCCCCCAGGCAGCGGCATCTTGCTGAGCACCTCAGAGGGAAATATCAGGGCTGTAACCCCTCACTGGCCCTTGGGAAAACCCGTAATCAGACAACTGGCCAGTCAAGCTCCCCTACTGAACCAGGTCTCTTTTCTACTTGTGTCTACAACCCACCAGAGACTTCAGTGCCATCAGTCCATTTGACAGGGTTCCACCAGATCTGATGGACTTGGAGAGAGCTGCTGGTTCCCACCGGCAATAGAAATGGGGAGCATTTTAAAAGAAATATCTTCCCCTCACACTCATTCACATGCAAGTAGCTGGCAGCATGATGTGTGGGCCAATGGGAACTTGAAGCTGCTCTAAATGAAAGAAGAGGTGCTTCGTGCCAAGCAGTTTTCCAGTAAAATGGTTTTAAAAATAATAAAAGAAAAGACAATGATGACCAGAAGAAGGGACAGGTTTTGAAGAAGTCACTGGAGAAGGCTGCCGAGCCTAATTCCAGAGAAACAATGCGAATCAGAGGCCCTCTTTGCTTTACTGACTGGAAATGTGGCCGAGGGGAGAATAAGGAGGGAGGGGCTTAAGGGTTCACGGTGGAATCACATTTAGCCAAGACCCAGCTAATTGCTCATGATTGTTTGCTCTTTTCACGTTTACTCATCTACGCTGGGGATGTCTCCCGGGCACCACAGATATAATCGAGTTGGGTTTCTGTCTCTCTCAGACTTGGACTCCTCTTTGGGAAATTAGCAAGACTATAGTGATCTTTGGTTTTAAAAATATTTAATGATTTCCTAGAAGCATCCTCAAAGTCAATAGATGTAGGTTTAACAAGAATTTGTTTTCTAAAACTGAAAACTAAAAAGTGGAAAGTCAGTACCATGAGTGGTGCAGAAAAATGGAGGCTGGATAACTAGTCTGTATAATTAATTACAGAAGGTAACACTGTTTTCATTATCAAGTCAACCTGGAGTCCCTTTAAACTAATGTACCAGTTACAAGCAGTCAGGGATGTAGTAAAGTGAGAGAGACCTGCCTGATCCATTGCCATAAACAGACCCTGTGTTAGAGCTCATTGTGTTTGTTTTCTTTTCTTTTATCCCTCTGAACAGAAATACTTAAATTGTAAGTGGGGACTTTTCACAGCACAAATCTTGCATCATATGTTTAAAAGCTGTGGCAAAATCATCTTTTGGCAGAAGTTGTGTAGCCTTAGACAAGCCATGCCTTGGTGTGTGTCCTTTAGGAGGGATGGTTTTCAGAGAGATTTCCCATATGGTGCATCCAATCAGTCCACTGACTCATTTTGGACTTGTTACTGGGATGTGAACCAGGGTTCAGAAGGGTACAGAGCATGCAAGTGGTCTTGTTGGTGGGAGCTCACTGCTCCCCATCGAGGTGGTGCCCCAACTGCCCCTACACTTGTCTTGACTGCTGTTTTCCAAACATAGTTCACCTACAAGGTGGTCCCCTCTAAAACTTGTGCACACTCAGCCGTTCACCTCATGGTGAGCTGTCCAGAGCTTAATCTCCTTTCTCTTAAGGTATGCCACTGAACTTCACAATGGTCTCTTAATTTGTGATGATTTTCCCAAATGTGTTTGAGAGGAGATGAAAGGAATTTTAAACGAGGTGGATCTCACATGCAAACTGAATGGGCTTCATCTGTTTACTCACAATTCTTTGCACCAGAGGGTTGAAAGGACCCTAAAGGTCAACCAGTACAAAGCCCTGGTTGCAAACCATTGCAGATATGGAAACCCACATAGGCATGCAACCCATTCTTTTAAAAAATTTTTTTTTCATGGAACCCATTCTTGAACAAGATTAAAATTACCCAATTTTACTGAGGATTATTCAAAGCACTGTTGCAAGATGGGGGGAGCGGATATCTTGGTTAATTAGCAATACTAAAAAAAAGTGGAAATTCCCTTCAACAGAGAAAATAACGTTCAGGTTCTTAGCAGAAATCTGCTTTTCTCTTTGTGAATAACATTTAGGCTTGAAGCCCATTTACTAAAGCCAGTTAGTGTGACATACAAGTCCTGGTTTACAAACACCTTGTTATATCTGAAATGCACACACATACAGAGAGGGAAAGAGAGAGACAGAGGCTGACAGAGAGACTTCCTTCCCATGAGTCCCACGGGGTTGCCCTTCAGGACCCTAGCTTCTAAGCTGTAGATCTATAAGTTGTATGGTTCAATTTCAAGAACTTACCAGGGTTGGGCGGGTATGCAATGTACATGTTTCCCTAATCCCATTTGTTTTTGCTAATATATATAATGATGTCCTTAGGGTCATGCCTTAGCTATGTCCACTGCCACGGTTCTGAAGAACAGCTAGGGCAACCTAACCAAAGCCATATGCCCAAGGACTGTGGACCCTCCTGGGTGAATAAAGGGAAGAAGGATCAGGAGGAGCTTGCCTCAGTCAGAAAATCTTAGTTGTTGGAGGGGAGGGATTTGGGGCTACTTACATTTATTTCACGGCTTGCCCCCACCGGACTCGGGTCTCAGTTCTGGTGATATCAAACACTGAAAGAGATCTATGGGTGGGCACTGCTTGTCTTGTCTGCCTGGGACAGCACCCCCCTCCTTTTAGTAGGATTCTGGTGGTGGTTGTCAATCACAGTGCCTCATCCTTGGTCCGTAGTGATGGGTCCAGTGATGGGCATATGCCCCAACCCATAGTCAAAAGGCTCTTTCCCGGGATTCCTAATGAGAGCTCTCTGAGTTCTGTGGTTGTGAAGCTTTGAGGACATAAGCCCAGAGCTGATGATAGTGTCCAAGTTTTCCCCACATGGGGACAAGTCTGAGGAATAAAGTTAATACACTAAAAGAAGCAGAGACAAAAAGCAGACAGCAAAGGAATGAGTTCCCTGGTGTTTGGAGTCCTGAATCTACTGACTGCTGAGGCAAACTCTACCCCCTGTCCTTTTCCTAGTTTGGTTATGACACTCAATAAACACCTCCCTCTTTGGTTAATGTAGGTCAAATGGGGTTTCTCTGCCACCCTATAAAATGCTGGGGGCACAAATTGCACTGCTTGGAAGCTTCTCTAACAGGATTCACAAAGGCCTCCTTGCCTTGGACCATTGTAAACTCTGTGCATTCGGGAGAGGTAGAACATATAATTTATTGTACAAACCAGGACACTTTTGAGAATAAAAGGGAGTGCTATTAACAATGATACCAGGACAACAGCCATGCACTAAAATTGAGGGGCACCCTAGTGAAGGATCTAGTCTGGTGCATGTGTTGTGGTCATGTGCCCAGCAGAACAGTGGCTGAGACCATAATGCCTGGTGGAAAGCCGACATACCTGGGGAGCGAGGGGGGACCCAGCTGGAGTTGGTCTTTTATGAGCTCAGATAAACACTCAAGAAAACCCTTGGTGGCACTTGTGCAAGTTTGAAGTCCTATATTATTTTGGTGCTGTGACCAGGACTCCATTTGTGCCTATAGCTGATGGGACCTGGGGACATTCAGGTTACAAACAGGAAATACAGGAAACTCTGGATAGCTTTCTTCTGGAACAGGGACTGACTATTCCAGATGCATACAGTGCTCTGAGAACATATCCCCAATGTCCTAGGTGAGCCCCAGCAGCTGCATTCTTAGTGTGTGACCCTGTCCCTTTGTTAGTAATTCATTAGGCCACTGTAGAGGCTGATCCAAGTTGGACCAATCAGGTTCTCCCTCCCAAGAACCGGGGCTAATTATTAGCTAGTTATCCTTTATGTGGTTGATAACATGTCGATCCAGGAGACTTGGGGCAGCCATTTTGCAATGGGACCAGAGAACCAGAGAACGTTGGTCTGCAGCGAAAGAGAAAAGGAGAAGCAGATGTTCAGGGGGCAGCAGGAATGAGAGGCAGAGTTTGTTCCTGGGTTGCTGACAAGCTTCCCAGACCTTAGTTTCTCAGGTTGGGCTGCATTTCTACCCATGGGCTCAAGAAGACACCCCTTATCCTCAGACCACCCCCCATATCTTGCTTCAGCTAGCTTAAATTGATTTCTACTTCTTTTATCCCAAAGTGTCTTAACTAATACCAGGATATTTCTTTTTGATGATTTAAGAGCTCATATATTCCCTCGATAGTTTATGAGCCAAACAATTCCCTCTCTGTACCTTACCTCTCAATCCAAATACTGATGTGTTCCTTCTCTAATTGAAGCAGCACATTAAAGGAAAATACAAAACAAAACAACAAAAAAATGGAAACATGGTCCTCATACTCTGAAGTCACATGGGATCCACATGGACTTAATTAGGACGAGAGACAAACAGATAAACATTTGGGGACGCCTCCTTCCCATACAATATTTCATAACATGGGACCAGCATGTAAAATTGAGATTTCAAAAATGATTTGGGTAACTTGTTCACTCAATTTTTCCTAAGTAGACAAGTGCTGAAACACAAAGATTCATGAAATTCTAGCTGAAATATACACAAGCTGATCCTAGGAAAAATTGGGAAATAGACAAAATTTGTTAATGTTTCCCCAACTCTGCTTTCTGTGTTTCTCTCCCCTTCCTGCCTCCCCCACATCCCCCAGAGGAAAGCCATCTGACAAACTAAATTACAGTAGAGTGTTAGTTACTCCTATTAGGCATATTTGCATTTTTAAAAAAGTCTAGAGAGGGTGATACAAAACCAAAGAAATGATTCTTTTGCTATTTTGGGGATTTCTAATTGTTGTGAAAACTTCTCTATGTACATATAAAGCCAGTAGTCACCTTGATAAATAAGGTGAACACAAAAGACAGTGACAAAATTCAGAGCACTTTTTTTAGTAGTCTTAAAAATTTTTACCTCTTACTTTCTTATGGAGCCAAAAATTCCAAGTCGAAAGCTGGAAATGGAAAAAGAATGATTCGAAGGGAAGCCATAGGCTGGAGTAGGCAGGACCTCGATGCCTGTGTGTGTGCACGTGTGTGCGCGTGCATGTCTCTGTGTTAGGCTTGGCTAAAGAACCATTCCCACGATTTCCCTGCAGGTCTCACTCCCTCTTCTGCAGCATAAAGGAATGAGCTCCTCTCACAGAAAATCAAAGCTCTTCAGCCTGGGTGGGTGGCCAAACCACTGTCCCTCTTCCACTGCTGGGCTGTCTAGCAAAAGTGACCAAGCTATGTTCAACTAGCCATCACCCCCCTGGGGAAGAGAGCTGGAGCCAGGACTTCACAGAATAGGAGCCCATGATCAGCCCCAGGAGAACGCCCATAACTGTCTAGAGAGCAGTAGAACCTCACCCCGATGGCAGGACTTGCTGAAGATGCCAGAGAGGTCTGCTGGGTGATGGAGGGTGATTGAACTGAGTTCCTGCACTCATCTGTTGATGGCAAGTACCCAGCAGGGCACCAGAGATTGAAAATGAAAAGTCCACGTTGTACTTTGACTTAAGACTGGGGCAAAGGCCAGCCTGTTATCTGTTAGATGCTCCTGAGGGAATGATTTTGGAGGAAGGACGCACTCTACAATTGATGGCTTTGGGTAGTTGATGCAGAAGGATGTAGGAATATCAAACATGCATCCAAGGGCAGGAGCCTACGCCAGCAATACCACTTTTGGGTATTTATCTCAAAAAACTGAAAGCAGGATCTCAAAGAGATATTTGCACACCCATATTCACTGCAGCATTATTCACAATAGCCAAAAGGTGGAAGCGACCCAAAAGTCCATTGAAGATGAATGCATAAACAAATGGAATATTATTCAGCCTTAAAAAAGAAAGAAATCCCGCCACACGCTACACCATGGATGAACCTTGAGGACGTGATAGTAAGTAAAATAAACCAGTGACTAAAAGACAGATACTGTGTATTTGCACTTCTATGAGGTATCTAAAGTAGTCAAACTCATAGAAATAGAAAGCCAAATGGTGGCTGCCAAAGCCAGGGGAAAGGAGAGTGGGGAGTTGTTCAGTGGGATGGGGTATAGAGGTTCAGTTTTGCAAGAGGAAAATGTCCTAGAGATCTGGCAATATGAATATGGCTGACCCTATTAAACTGTATGATTAGAAACGGTTAAAATAGTAAATGGTATGCTATGCGTTTTTTTCTTTTTCTTTTTCTTTTTTTTACTACAATTGAAAAAAAAATGATTCGACAGGTGTCCATGCAGAGCAAGGGGTGTTTCTGTTGTCTGTGAGGATAGCTGGAGTGAGACCACCAGAAGTGGTTTTCCCCAGGGGTAGGGAGGGCAGAGGAAAGTGGTCGGCAGGTGTCCACCTGATGTGGGAACATTGATACATTTATAGCAAAACCAACGCTGACTCTGGGGCTGTTTCTCTTTCAGGAGCGGCCCCAGAAGGCGCCCCATTCTTGGGCCTCCTCCTTCACTCGCTGGGAAGTAAACAGAGATGGGAGGGTCCCTGTTCTGGGAAAAAGCTAATCAAATGATCCAACAGCTCCTCCTTTGCAACCCCGAGAGAGGTACCAGGAAATACAGTGTTGGCGGAGACCAGGAGGGCCATGAATAAGGGAGGCTGTCACGGAAAACTGCTCCCTTCCTCCCAGCTCCATCCAGACCTTTGCCTTCACATGCTAACCCCGGAGTAGGTATCAGCCTGGAGAGAGACCCAGGCTCGGGGAGCACAGTCGCCCAGCCTTCTCCCTCTGCACTTTGGAAAAGAAACCGTCTTCTCTCCCTGTCCTGTTATTTAGTGTTTGGGAAAGGACCCAAAGTCAGCTAGGAGGCAGGGGACTGGGAACCACTGCGAAGGTAGGTTGTGGCATTCACTGAACAGTTGCGAAGCTTGTAAATCCAGACCCCCGCGAATAGTTTCCTGACGCATTCCCCAGTGACTCTCTTGGCCCAGAAGGGAGGGCGGGGTAGGGGCTGCAGAGAGAGACGCTTCTCCCTCACTGGGAAGCCGTGCTCCTGTGACCCGATTTCAATCTTTGGTAATGAACCATTTCAGAACAAATGAAGTCACTGGAGTCACTGATAATTACATAAATTTTCTTTTTTCACTTAAAACTCTTAAGTCTCCATCCACAAAGGCTCATTTTTAGTAACACATTGAATCCTGCCAACATCCTGGGGCTGATTTTGTCTTTACACTTCTAGGAATTTCCGAGGACGTGGGGGATCAGGCTGCCAGGACGGATGTGGATGTGTGTGACCAGCAAGGAGCTTCTGAGGTCTGAAGATTGGGAAGGTCAAGAGTCAATCCCCCCTAAGCCCCAAAGAGAGAGTCGTCTCCTCTCGGGGCCTTTCCCGTGAGTTCTCCTCCAACCTCTTGAAAACAAGATCCCCATTTCACCTCAGCCGCAAGGTGATCTGGTGCCAGGAGTGTTTTTAGTGACTCTAACCCATCCCCAGGGCCACATCAATGCAACGTCCAAAAAGGCAAGCATTTGGAACTCTGAAACCCCTGGAGACAAAAACAGGACTCTGTGATGATGTGGTTTATGGAGTCTCATTTTTAAAAATCGGACACACTTACCACGAAAGATGCTGTGGAAAAATAATTGGATTTACCCCAACTCCTCGGCTATTTATTGCCTTGGATGGCACTAAGGTTATATCAGAACACAGTCATAAGGGGACAAGGCTTTGGAACAACTGAAACACGTCTTCCCCCAAAAGTAAATCTGTCGTTAACCCTTTGTACAGTGTAAGCCACGTGACTCTTGCACAGTGTTTGCAAAATACTGAGACAAGGTTAACAAACTTAGGGTATTTTATGCCCTGAATTGAGGCTATGGTCCTGTTGTGTAGACAACAGGGTCTCTAACAGCAGAGCCCTACCTTTTGGTGGACTTCAAGTCTTAAGACTCAGATCTTTCCCTCCAAGAGCTAAGGGCCCAGCATGCAGAGGGATGGATCGTCTTCCTTCTGTCCTCTGCTCTCGGCAAGAAGCCAGCCCTGAGGGGGTATGTTGCACAAGCCTTGTTTGACTGTGACCGACTTTACTGTGTTCTTGCATTTTGGGACCTCACTATTTGCAGCTTCTACCCTGCCATATCAAATCCATGACAGCTTGTGGGTGAAGCTAATAAAATGCCTCAAAAATCAAAACAGTTGATTGCAGCAGGACAAAATCTAGTGGCTATTTGACAGGCAAGATTTTGCGATTAGAACTTTTATTCCAGCTGACCACAGGTGGACTTGGCTGCCATCTTCCAAGGGGCTTCTGAGAAGTTTGTAGAGCTCCCATGACCAGTGGATCACAGCTCAGTCAATGATATCAGATAAAAAGTCGCTCTTCCTGCCATGAATCCATCTGTAGTTAAACAAGATAGGCTGACTGTACCAATAATTTGCTCGATTTTGCACAGCCATGTTTAAGGAGGCAACAAGAAATCTGCTTTCAGATCTCTGGGGAACTTTCAAATCAAAGATAGCAGAGATCAAAAGTCCTTGAAAAAGCCATCTGGGAACTCTTGTGTGCTGACAAGTTTGCTCTTGAAGCTCACACACCACACTTGCAAGATGACAAACAGATACCACAGACTTCTGGGAAAATTCTGCACCACACTATGCCCCGATGAAAAGCTACACGCTCTCTAAGGTCATATATCATTCACTGATGCAATACCTGCCCCAGTCCTCCAACCACAAGGTCACTGGCTTTCCTGGGAAACAGAGCTGACACCTCTCTGATATCGGTCTAGTGATGTGCTGGTTAGCAGAGAAGTAAACGGCGCAACAATTGTAGAAATAGCCACCATTTGTTAAGTAGCTTGCATGGATGATTTTGCTGAACTTTTAGCACACGCTATGCAATTGGTCATAATCATTCTATGAGGAAGGTGTTGGTTTCTCCACCTTATAGACAAGAAGTAACTTGTCTGGGGATATAGAGCTTTGAAGAAACATAGCCCAGGTAGGTTTGGCAGGTCCACAGTACTGCCCTCACGAAAAATCTAATGATGCTAGAGCAATGCCATTTCTCATCTCTGAAAGCTAAATCTGTTGCATGGTTTAAATGTCCTTTTCAGCAGCAGTGGCAAACTTCTATTCCACCATTACATCCCAGTCAGAGCTCATGTTCTGTGTAAAGACATCTCCGCCTTTTCTAGGCTCGTATACATGTCCTTTTTTCAACACCCTCAAGACATTTGATTCAGAACTTCAGGGCTGCAGTGACCTTATCTGAATTATAATTATTTGTATATTTGTCTGCCTCCTGTTGAAAACCAAGAATTTCTTGGGGCAAGATCCATGTCTCCCTAGCTTTTGATCCTAGGACTGACATAGTGTTTGGCCCCATAACTACTGCTGATGGGTGGACCAAGGGACCTTCCTTTGCTCAGATCCCTAAGAAGTATCATCTATTCAATAGTGCCAAAAGGATTAGATTGAACCATTTGAAACTTTTCTAGGTCAAAGAAGAGTCAACTGTGGGTACTTCTGTACATTTCAATCTAATAAATCATTTACAGTGGATGTGGCTATTCAGAAACATGGTTGGTTTTCAAATTTGATGTATTAAAACTCACACATCGAAGTGAATGCTTTGTAAACCTGCTGTCACACTTTATTGAGAATTTCCTTTATTTTTATAGTTCTGAAATATTCAGTCCTGCATTTTTACCCCAGATCAGCTGGTCCTTGGAAGTCCTTGCATTACGCAAGGCGTTTGTCACAAGATATTTGGTATGCTTGGAAAGGCAGTGTCATATAATGGTTGAGAACAAATTTTTAGGTGTCATCTTCGGCAAGTGAACTTCTCTACTCCTTCCCCATCTGCAAGAACAGGATCACCATAGTGTTCCTCTCACAAAGTTGTTGTAGGAACTAAATGAGGTAATACATACTGCTTACAACAACGTTTGGGACATACTCAGAGCTCACTGAGTGCTTGCTATTATTATTATTACTATAGAATTTGGTCTGTGTGGAAGGTACACATGTTGGAATAGCAACAGAGTGCATGAGTAGCCAGGAAGAAAAAACTAAGTAAACAAGTAAAGTGATCACAAACAACACGGACTATATTTTTACCTAGATATTTCCCTGATGGAGTAGGTAAATCGGGAAATTTTAACTACAGAAACTGAGGTACCTGAAGCATGCATGATTTTTGCAGTCTTCTGGGTGCCTAAAGCCTTGTCATTTATTCGTCCGTGTGGTATCCCAGCACTCAGACTCCTTCTGGTGTCCTTTATAACACCATGACTCCTATTGTACAAATCCAAGGCCAGCTGTGGTATTTGAAAATAATCAAACTGGCGTCACCAATTCACTTCTTCCTTTCTTTTCCCTCAAAGTTTCTTTCTTTCAAATAGTTTTGAAATTCCATTACTAAATTTCCTCTTGCCTTTTAAATATATTACACATTGTGTTACGTATTTGTGGTTGAGATAATCACATGGTTCCATTTGTTTTAAATTAAATCCGTTTAAGCTACAAAACTCTCCAAGTGTCCTGGTAAAGGCCTGCTCTGCATGCAATATGGGCAGAGCCCGCAGCCAAATAATTAGGAACTAATTTGTCAGAATCATAACCTGCTCGCAACTTTTGAACACTATCTGTCTAAATTCCTATACGGAGATAAAGCTCAGCTTTCTGGAAGTTCAACCCAACCCAGTAGCAAAGGGGATATTAAAGTGAATGGGTCCACTTCTAAATTATAACCAGATACAGGACCCTTTCTTTGTGTTCTGTGTTGAGTACTGTCCGACATTGTTCCTAAATCAACTGCATGTTTGGGGACAATTAGAGAAAGAAATTAGGTCCAATGTATCCTCTTTGCAAGTCATGAAATGAAGGACAAAGGATAGGTGCTGCAGAGATAGGGGATAGGAACTAATTATCAGGAGCAAAGTAGCAACGACAGACTAAAGCAACCTTATTCAAACCTATGTGGGGGAAAAAAAGGTGTATAATTACACATATATGTGCCCAGTCACATTCCATATAAATTTACATAACTTTTTGTAATGCAGAGAGTTGTTTGAATCCAATATTCGAAGCTTCACTTTTAAAAAAATGCTTCGTGTAGGAACTCGGGCTAAAAGATGGATGTGGCATGTGGTGTGGGTGGTGACTGTTATGTTCCTTTCTGGGTTTTAAACAAGTATGCTTTTTAGAATACTTCCTAATTTAAATTTTTAAAAATAGGGGCACCTGGGTGGCTCAGTCAGTTAAGTGCCTGCCTTCGGCTCAGGACATGATCCCAGGGTCCTGGGTTCGAGCCCCACGTTGGGCTCCTTGCTCAGCAGGGATCCTGCTTCTCTCTCTCCTCCCTACTTGTGCTCTCTGTCGCTATCTCTCTCTCTCAAATAAATAAATAAAATCTTTTAAAAAAATAAAATAAATTTTTAAAAATAAGCAAAAATAAACCTATTAACCCAAACATGTGAAATGAGTGCAGTCCCTTTGGCAAACAGAACTCACCTGCCAAGAAAAAAGCACGTGAAGAGAAAGAAATGCAGACCATCGTGCTATTACTTTTATACAATGAATAGTTAGCATGCCCGCTCTCTTGAAGGCTGTAAACATAAAAGAAATGGGGCATTATCCACAAAACTGTGAAAGTCTCTCCCAGACACTTTCAAGATCTGAATGTTTGTTTTATTCTGCAAAAGGAGTCCTGATGAAAGCCACAATTAGTTTCTAAGAAGAGGAACAGGAATTTAAGAAAACATCTCTCTATTCTCGTGGCAATGGCTTTAGAGGGAAGCACATTTGTCGGCCACATTTCGCACCGTTTGGGGCCCTTCAGCTTTATCCAAAGCTTTCGCTCGCAGGATCCTCCTCCCTGCGCTCATCCCCACATTATCACTTTCATCCACCCAAGTTAGCAAAAGCTCTGTGAGGAAAACAGATTCTAAGTTTGGGGAAGGAGTGTTACTCGGAAACCTCCGGTTTATCTGGTAATAATTGCATTAATAATGGTAAGGCAGATTGGTGGACGTCAGGGGCTCCAAGGGGAATCACTAGGGTTGAGGTCTCTGGGCATTCAGCCAGTGATTTCCTTGGACTTGGACTGCTCAAATCAGGGTTCTTTCTTTCTAAATTATTCCTGTGACTGTGCTGGGTTCAGAAATGAAACCTAGAGGATCGATTATAAAAATGAAAAATGCAAACTTTGCATTTGAAAATACCATAAGCATAGTAAAAAGACAAATGTTAAGCTGGGAAAAAATGTTTGCCATTTAAACTGTAGACAGAGATTTTTTGATATTCTTCATGTCTAGAAGCTTCTGAAAACAGAAGAAAAAGTTCAACTACTTTATAAATAAATAGGCTAGAGATATGAGCAGATAGTTCATAAAGATAGGCAAACGGCCCTTAAAGATGTTTAAACTCAGTCATAATGAAATAAATGCAAATTAAAACTTTATGAAGTTACTATTTCTTATCTACCAAAATGGCAAAAAGAAAAAGAAGTTAGGCAAAATACTTTTTCAGTGAAGCTGTGCACAAATAATTTTTAAACGAAATGCAAAATGTTTCAACCCCTAAGGAAAGGAATTTGGCAATATCTAGCAAAGTTCCACATGTGTCTCCTCTTTGACTCATAAATCTTACTTCTGAGAATCTATACCACACACGCATGGGCATATGAAAAGGTATATTGCTAGGGTAATTCAGTGCAGTATGAATTATAATAGCAAAGGACTGGAAACAATTCAAATGTCTATCATTAAGGAGCCGGTTGAATAAGCATTGGTACATCTGCTCAGTGGAGTACTATAAAGCTATAAAAAAGTAATGAGAACACACGCAAAATATATATCCACACATTTTTGTATAGTAAAAAATGGAAGTACTATTCCAGAAGGAGGAAACACTTCCCAGCTCATTCTAGGAGGTCAGTATTGCTTTGATATGAAAACCAGACAAAGACATCATAGAAAAACTGTAGGCCAACATCTCTTATGAATATAGGCATAAAAATCCTCAACAAACACTAGCCAGTCAACACAACAATATATAAAAAGAATTACACACAATGGTCAAGTGGAATTTGCCCCAGAAATGCAAGGCTGTTTTTTTTCTTTTTTCTTTTTTTTTTTTTAAGATTTTTTATTTATTTATTTGACAGAGAGAGAGACAGCGAGAGAGGGAACACAAGCAGGGGGAGTGGGAGAGGGAGAAGCAGGCTTCCCGCTGAGCAGAGAGCCCGATGCGGGGCTCGATCCCAGGACCCTGGGATCATGACCTGAGCTGAAGGCAGACGCTTAACGACTGAGCCACCCAGGCGCCCCTGCAAGGCTGTTTTAACATCTGAAAATTAATTAATGTAACACCCTGTATCAATAGAATTAAAAACGCATTATCATCTCAATAGATACAGAAAAGCATTTGACAAAATCTAACACTGTTTCATAATAAAAGCACTCAGCAAACTAGAAATGGAAGGGAACTTCCTCAGTCTGTTAAAGGCATCTATGAAAAACCTGCAGCTAGCTTCATACTTAATAGTGAATGAGTGGAGAGCTCCCCCTGAGATCTGTAATAAGACAAGGATGTTCGCTCTTGCCACTTCTATTCAACATCGTACTGGAGATTCTAGCCAGGGCAATTAGGCAAGGAACAGAAACAAAAGGCATTCAGATTGCAAAGGAATAAGGAACACTGGAAGTTCATAGATGGCATGATCATATACATAGAAAACCCTAACGAATCTACTATAATAAATGACTAATGGTCATTTATTAGTTGACAACTAATAAATGAATGCAACAAGGTTGCAGATACAAGATCAATAATGCAAAAATGGAGGGACAGAAAAGTTTAAATGATCACTTCTAAAAAAGGGACTCCTCCCTTTTTTAATTTTAGAAAACCCTAAAATAAATGGATATAAATGAACTTAATTGTGTACCAAGTAGGTGGCATAACTACATATAGAAAAGTTAGTTCACATGACAACAATATGCAGAAATTTCACTGTCCATCCTGAGTGGAATGTACTCTGAGGACAAAAAATTGCAAGAATAATTTTAAAAGCCTTAAACTGTTTTTAGTAACCATATCATTGCTGGTACTATTAGTTTTGTTATTTTGAGACTACTGTGTGTGTATATCACAGGATAAAGTAAAAGAGTAATATTTTGTGTGTCACTGAGAAACAGGACTTCACCGTGGGAGAAAGGAGACATAGATGATAGTTTGATGGGCTTAAGTCTTAGAGTCTTAAATTTGAATTAGAGGTGAAAGTTACGAATTTATAATGTGCTGTATCTTTAAAAATATAAAAGCATTTCCCATTTCTGTCCTTTGAAAAGACCTAGAGGTAATGACTAACATGGTAAAGATGAGCATTCCTAGTGCTCAGACTGTGGTCCCTAAATGTCATTTCCAACTTAAAAGAATGAGAACCGATTATGGGTCCATAACATTTTGTCTTACCAGAAAGCAAGAAAAAGTTATCAAAGACTATCATGGATGTTGGAGGTCAAATTTTGTCTCCAAAAAGATATGTTCACAGCCTAACCCCTGGTACTTGTGGATATGACCTTACTTGGAAATAGGATCTTTGCAGATGGAATCAAGTAAAATGAGGTGATACTGGGTTTGGGTGACCCCTATCCCAATGACTGGTGTCTGTATAAAGAGAGGGAAATTTAGACATTAACACGGAGGGAGAGAATACCATGTGGTGTTGGAGGCAGAGATTGAAGTGATAGGTCTACAAATCAAGGAACACCAACCATTGCTGGCACCTGCCAGAAGCTAGGAGAGAGGCCTGGAACAGATTCTCTCTCTGTGCCTCCAGGAGAAACCAAGCCCGCCAACATCTTGATTTCAGTCTTTGTTTGAAGCCATTCAGTTTGTGATACTTTGTTACAGCAGCCCTAGGAAACTAAGCAAACCCAGGTTATGTCAGAAAGACTCAGGAACCAATTGGAAGGAACTACCACTGGTCTAATATGGCACAATCTGAGCATCCACGAGGATAGTAGTCCCAATAAACTAAAACAAACTAACATGTTTAAATCTATAAAATCATACTAATGCCTAAAAAATAAAAAATAAAAAAACTTAATTGGATAACTTGGGAAACAACTTGAGAACTCAATAATTTGATAATTAATACATAAAGAAGAGAATCGAGCATTAATTCTGCATTTCATATATCAACTACATCACTGGGTAACCAACAAGTAGGTGGTGGGAACTTTCTTTTTATAGATGTATTCCAGGGGCGCCTGGGTGACTCAGTTGGTTGGGCATCCAACTCTTGATTTTGGCTTGGTCATGGTCTCAGGGTTGTGGGATTGAGCCCCACATCAGGCTCTGCATGGATTCTGCTTGGGATTCTCTCTCTCCCTCTCCATCTGCTCCTCCCCCCCTTCACCCACTCTCGTGTGCTCTCTCTCTCTCTAAAATAAATAAATAAATAAAATCTTAAAAAAAAAAGAAGCATTCCAGCTAATTTGTGATAAATATCGCCATTTTGCAGTTTCTGATGAATGCATGGGTGCCGACAACAATCACCCATGACTAGTAATGAAAAGGGAGACAATCACGAGTCTTTTGATGCAAGTATCTGGCTCTATGACGTACTCTAGGAAAAAAACTTCAAACCTAATCTGATCAAATCTTTGGATCCAGCCACCAATTTGCAGAAGATATGAGGGACAGATGAAGTTATTGAAAAAATAATATGGACATGCAATCAGCAAAATGCAGGACAAAATCCTACAAGAAAACTAATTTGATCTTTTAAACCGAAGATTGCAAGGAAAAACGAAAGCAAGATAGGAAAGCCCTGGATCAGAAGAGACTTGAGAGACATCAACCAATTGTAACTTGTGGAATTTAATTTAAATCCTGATTCTTATAAAGAAACAAGGAAAAAACATATTTATGAGATAGTTGGGGAGAGTGGCTGGATATACAGATATTACTAATAATTTTTTTAGGTGTGATAATTTATGTTTTAGAAGAAAATCCTTATGAGGCGCCTGGGTGGCTCAGTCATTAAGCGTCTGCCTTCGGCTCGGGTCATGATCCCAGGGTCCTGGCATCGAGCCCCGCATCGGGCTCCCTGCTCAGTGGGAAGCCTGCTTCTCCCTCTCCCGCTCCCCCTGCTTGTGTTCCCTCTCTCGCTGTGTCTCTCTCTGTCAAATAAATAAAATCTTAAAAAAAAAAATAGAAGAAAATCCTTATCTTCTAGAGGTAGTTATCAAAGTATTTACAGATGGAAAGATAGGTCTGGGATTTTTATCTAAAATAATTCAGCAGAAAAAAAATAAAATGAAATAATTCAGCCCATTTGGGGGAGATGGATGGGAGGGGGACGTGGGTGGAGTAGAGAGAAATTTAGACTGGTCATGACTTTATAATTGTTGAAGATGAGGTCATGGGAGTTTATTAGACTTTTCTTTATACTTGTGACTATTTTTAATACTAAAAAGTTAAGGGCAAAAAACTTAACTGAAGGAGCAAGGGCCTCTGACCCCGAAAAACTTATAATTTAAAATGTTACCAGAGACCATCTGAAAAGGCCCCGCAGAGAGAGAGCCCCGATTACCTCCTCCGGGGCGGCCGGCTGTTTTCTCCCCATGAGCGTGAGCCACAGGGAGAGTCCTGCCCTAACTCACAGGGCTACAGTGAAGAGTAAGTAAAGGTTGAAAGCATGTCACAAATACAAAGTGCTAAGTGTTTAACAATAGTCGTTGGAAGGCAGTTCTCTTTATCTTTTTGCTGAGTTCAGGCTCAGGGCCACAGTGCTCCTTTGGACTTGTGTATTTATTGCCATTGCCCTGGGCCCTTAGACACAAAGATAGATCCAGACCCCTGACTGCCAGGCCCTTAGTCTGATATCCAGACCACCCACCCACTTCCCATGGCAACTTCCATTTCAGGAAAATATTTATGGGAAGGCACCTGCTCCCAGGGTGAAAAAAACCCAGCGGTGGAACTGAAATCATTTTCTCGCATCCTAGTTTTAATCCACTACGCCGTGTGTTGAGGGCATTAACGGGTTGAAGATGCCTCCCATGGGAGCGAAGTCACAAATCCCACAACATAATGACGTTTCATCACAGGAGGGCCTTGGTTTGTAACAGAGACTCCTCACTGCCAGAGTACTTTGTAAATAATGAATCACTAACGAAACAAACACCTGTGGAGTTAGACATTGTAGCCGCCAAAGCAATAATTATAATTAATACGCTCACAACACATGCAAGTCAATGGACCCCTTATTACTGACGTCATCTGGAGGCTTTCTGGCAGCAGTTGTAATTGAGAATTAGTATAATTAGCAATAATCACAAGTACATGTGAAATCTCTAGGGCCCCTCTATAAGATTTCTGACTCAGTCTGTACAAGCCTGTAAAATAAGTTCATGTCAAGTAGGATTACGCCCATTTCACAGATAATGAAAGGGGTTTGTAATTTTCTCAACATCTAGCAGGTTAATCAAGAATGTCCAGAGGGGTGTCCTTCGCCAGCCCACATAAGGATTTCACTCTCGACAGTATCTGTGATCTGGAATTTCAAAATTTATTAAAATACAAACCTTTAAATAGCAAAGCTGTGCTAATCCAAAAAATTAATGGTAAAGGACATCTTCCTGATCAGGGCCTCCAAGAAAATTCCAAACTTTCCTGCAGGACACTGTTTTTCATTCGATGAAATGTGTCTTTTTATTCCCAAGTTAGATTCTCTATGGCTGTGTTCTGGGCTGCATATCAAATAATAAACATTTCCTGCAAAAATTAACTAAAACTGGATCATGAATCTAAACGTTAGAGCTAAAAGTATAAACTTTCTAAAAGAAAATATAGGAGAAAAATCCTTATGACCTTGGGTGGAGGCAAAAGTTTCTTGAATAAGGAAAAGAAGGCGTGGGGTAGAAAAGAAAATGCTGATAAACTGGACTTCATTAAAATCGAAAATTTCTGCTCTTTAATACATATTGTTGAATACATGAAAAGAGAAGCCACAGACTGGGAGAAAATATTTGCAAACCACAGTTGATAAAGGACATACCTGGAATATATAAAAATATATATAAGTATATATTATATTGTATATTATATTCATTATATTATATACTTATTAACATATTATATAATATGTAAATATATTTTTATATTTATTATAGAGATATATTTATTATTATATGATAAATATATTTAGAGAAAGAGAGAGAGACAGAAGGGGATAGAGCCCATACACACACACACACACACACACACACACACAAGAAAAACCCAATGTTTAAAAATGGGTAAAAGATGGGTGCCTGGGTGGCTCAGATGGTTAAGCGTCTGCCTTCAGCTCAGGTCATGATCCCAGGGTCCTGGGATCGAGTCCCTCATCGGGCTCCCTGCTCAGCGGGGAGCCTGCTTCTCCCTCTGCCTCTCTCTCTCTGTCTCTTATGAATAAATAAATAAAATCTTTTAAAAAAATTGTTAAAAATGGGTAAAAGAATTGGACACTTCACCAACGAGGACATACTTGTGGCAAAGAAGCATAATAAGACATGCTGAATGTTTGTAGGAAGAGAAATGCAAATTTAAATCAAAATGAGATACCACCACATACCTACTGGAATTAAATTTAAATGATTGATGATATCAAGTTCTGGCAAGGATGCAGAGCAACCAGAAATCTCATACTTTGTTGGCGGGAATGCCAAAATGATATAGCTACTCTGGAAAACAGTTTGCTAGTTTCTTATAAAGTTAAACATACACTTACCATACAGCCCAACAGTCCTACTCCTAGGTATTTACCCAAGAGAAATGAAACATGTGTCCACATAAAGACCTGTATGTTAACATTTACAGCAAAGACCTGGTCATGAATGTTCACCTTAGCTTTATTTATAATAGGTCCAAACTGGAAATGCCCATCAACTAGTGACTAGATAAACAGACTGTGGTATGGCACGCATAGGAACAGATTACTGATTCATACAACAATATAGATGAATACTAAGAACATCACGCTAACTGAAAGAAGCCAGACACAAAAGGCTATACAGGGTTTGATTCCATTTAGATGACATTCTGGAAAAGTCAAAACTATAGGGACAGAAATCAGATCAGTGGTTGCCAAGAGCTAGGGGTAGAGGAAGAAATTCGCTGTAGAAGGGCATAAGGGAACCTTCTGAGGTGAAGGCCATGCTCTAGATCTTGATTGTGGTGGCAATCACACAGCTAGATGCATTTGCAAAATTCACTGAATGGTCCAATCAAAAGAGTAAATATTAAAATATGTAAATTGTACCTCCATAAACCTCACCAAAGAAAAGCACTTGTTAAGCATCAAATGCAGTGTACTATGTAAGGTGAGATAGAAAAGCCAATCAATTAGAGAAGCGACCTTGTGCTCTGAGGGATCGATGGTTTTGGTAGAAGGATGCAAATAATGTTTAAAATACCGAGCACTGCCAAGCCGTGGAAGGTAAGGAGAAAGTGCTAGAGTAGTGTATTTGTTTTGTGTGGCTGCTGTAACAAATGACCACAAACCTGATGGCTTAACACAACAGAAATGTATTCTCTCACAGTTCCAGAAGCCGGAAGTTCAACATCAGATTCACTGAGCCAAACCCCAGATGTGGCAAGGCCACGCCCCCTCCAAAGGCTCTGGGGACTCTGCTCCTTGCTCCTCAGCTGTTGGTGGCTGTATCGGTCCAGTCTGCCCCTGTGTTTATCCTGCGGTCTCCTCTGCGTGGAATCTCTCTCTGCCTCTCTCCTATGAAGATACTTTATGGACTTAGGGTCTACCTGGCTAATCCCCTGTCAGGATCCTTCACCTAGTTACATCTGCAAAGATTCTTTCTCCATATAAGGCAATATTTACAGGCTCCTCGGAGCAGAACTTGGTTTCATGGGGTGGCCATTATCCAGCCATCTACGAATAGTTACAATGACATAACCGTGGGTTGGGGTGGTCAAGGAGTGTTTCATGGGAGAGGTAAACTCTGGCTTTGAGGAATGGACTGGATTTCAACAGAAGCTGGATTCTTGACACATTGAGTGGTTTTGACAAACGCTTGGTATTAGCAATCTTTTTGGTAATGCCTTTGCTTGGATTGATTGGATGAATCAGGATGGAGGTCAAGGGTGCAGGAGGAAAGAAAGTTAACAAGTTAGCTTAAGGCCAGAATGTGGAAGGCACTGAATTTTGTGATAAAGAATTTGAGCCTATAGGCAGCAAGGCACCACAGAGGGACTAAAGCAGTGAGCTGTGTGGAAGTATTGCTTTAGGGAAATGAAACTGGCAATAATTTATAGGATGAGTTAGAAGAGAAGAAAGCAAGAGTCAGGAAACCAGTTTTGAAATCCATCAATCTTTGAGTTGCTCAAGGAGAGCTGGAATTAGAATAGTGGCTGTGGGAATAGAAAGCAAGGGATAGAGTCAGCAACAGGGCTGGCTTCACAGGTGTGTGAACTCCGTGGTCACACGGGGCCTGACAATCCGAAGAGTCCTGCATTTGTTTTATGCTCTTCTATCACTGTCTCAAAAATCTTAATAATTTTATCTTCGAACTTGTGTTTCATAAGTAAAGTCCCGTTGGACAATGGACCATACACATGAGCAGAGCACATAGGCACAATATCCACCATTCTTGCCACTCTTGTGTCCTCATGTGCATAGAACATTTGAGATGCCCCACGAGCACAGAATTCCAGGAGACGCAAAACGCATGCGAGTTCAGTGAGATGCAAATTGAGTACAAGGCAAGTGTATTACCTCGGTAACTGGGCAACCAGAGGCCTTAATGACCCCAAGAGGCCATGCTTCTTTATTTAAGCTTGGTTGGAACACAGAAAGAAGGCAATCACATTCTAAGAAACATAAACAACCAAGGAATCCTGTCATATACTTTCTTACCTGTGTTACTCCCCTGTATCAGCCAACCACTTATGCTGAAAATGATGACCCAAAAGGAAAGAGAAAGGTAGGGCATCCATAGTTTTGTGTCCTTCTTTAAAAGTCTTTTAAAATCCTTTACTTTATCAGTGAGCTGGAGGTAGAGAGTGTTGGTAGAATGTACACCTACCAAAAAGTGAAATAAAAACAGATGAGCTAGTTTTGGGCAGAGTGTCTGCTGTTCCAGTGGAAATGCACGTGTGAGCTATGAAGTGTGAACGGTCATCTTGGCGGTTCAGCATACAAGGTAAATGCTCCAATATTTGCATTTAAAACTGGTATGGCAGGGGCGCCTGGGTGGCTCAGCCATTACACGTCTGCCTTCGGCTCAGGTCAAGATCCCAGGGTCCTGGGATGGAGCCCAGCGTCTGGCTCCCTGCTCAGCAGGGAGCCTGCTTCTCCCTCTCCTTGGGTGTTCTCTCCCTCTACCTCTCAAATAAATAAATAAAACCTTAAAAAAAAAATGGTAAGGCACAACATAAAAATGAACGGAAACATTTTGAATTTTAACTTTTCTTTAGAATGATAGTAAATAGCACATAAAAAACCACCATGACAAATTGAGAGAGTCCACAGAAGAAAGGAAAATCTTCGTATCTTAGTACCATCAATAGCACTCCTCTTTGAACTGGGGGCCCTTCATCTGCATTTTGCACTGGGTTCCATCTACTACGGAGCCAGTCCTGGTCAGAAGACACAATGCAGGAAGAACCAATGCAAAAAGCAGTTCAAGCTGTCAGGTAGTCTATCCTTCACATTTAACCACAGCATCAGTGTATCAGCCAACACCATAACCAAAGCCTTTGTTCAGAGTAAATAAGCTCACTTTCACTAAAAATTGTTTTATTAAAAAATTGTGGTAAAATACACATACCATAAAATTTACCATCTTAACTAGTTTATGTACAGTTCAGTAGTGTTAAGTATATTCACATTGTGTGCAGCCAATTTCCAGAACTTTTTCATCTTGCAAAAGTGTAACTTCCCACTTTCCCTTTCCTGCCAACCCCTGGCAACCACCATTCTACTCTCTGTCTCTGTGACTTTACTAGAGATACTTCACATAAGTAGAATCAGGCAGTATTTATCTTTTTCTGACTAGCTTATTTCACTTAACATAAGGTCTTCAAGGTCCATCCATGTTGTACCATGTGACAGGATTTCCTTGTTTTTTAAGGCTCAGTATCATTTCATTGTGCATATATATTAAGGTTTTGTTTGTCCATTTATCTGTCAATGGACATTTAGGTTGCTTCCTCCTAAACATGCTTATTTTAATTGCAGTCAAAACTTGCCTCAGTTGCTTTTGACTTTGTTAGTTTATCCATCCACCTATCCATCTATTCTTTGACTCACTCCACAAAGTGGAGGTCATTCACAGACAACTCCAAGAAAGAGACAGAGAGAGAGAGAGAGAGAGAGAGAGGAAGGAAGGAAGGAAAGAAGGAAGGAAGGAAGGGAAAAAGAAAGACAAGAAAAGAAAGGAGAGAGATTCAGGAAAAGGGGAAATGCAGGGGACAAAATAGTAAATTAGGGTCCATTTGAAATTTGGCTTACAATGTTTTCTAAAAACTATGCTCCCACAAAGTTTCTAGATTGATCTGGAACCACTGCTTCTCACCCAGGGCTTCTCTGACTTTTTCAGGCCATGGCACATATAGGAAACAATAATATTTGCATGTCATACAGGGGTAAACTGATGAAGTTGCTCTCCACCAAAGGGGCTGGCCCCAGCCCACACTCCAACCCCGAGGATGGAAGGAATGAGAGTCTTAGGCCCAAGTGGGATCTACTCCTGGTGGGTCAGGGGCTGCCCACACACTGCATGAGCCACTCTGCCAGCTTACTGCCTTGTAGGGGCCCTGCTCTGACACAAGTCGCATGTTTCAACTGTCTGTAAATGACCCAAGCTGTAATTTCTGCAGTAAAAGCCTGTGAAGCAGTGGAGAGCATCCGGGCTTGGGAGTTAGTACAACCGTAGCTCTTTCTGTTTCTGTTACTTACTAGTTCTATGACTGGGCAAGATACTAAGACTAAAAATACCTGCCTTGTAGGATTGCAGGATAAGTAGATAGAATGCTCCTTAAGCACCTAACACATGCCAGACCCACAGTTGATGCCATAAGACACTTGGTGTTCACAGTAATGGAAGTACTAAACTAGATACTGTGCCATAGAACAAAGCAGCTCAATGGAGCTGTCAGGCCGCATTTCCTTCATTCATTGCTTTATTCATATGAACAAATGCTGATTGAGTACTTAGCTTGTGCCACACACTACCAGGTTCCAGGGAGACACCGGTAAGCTGAGGCATAGGGGAAATCTTCTAATGGGGATATCTGTAATGTAGCCCAGGCAATGTAATAAGGTGTCCATGTGACTTTGGGTGAATCACTTCCACTTCCCGAGTCATTGTATTAGTCCGCTCTCACCAGGTTATGCTATAAGACAAGCAACCCTAGTATCTAAGGGACTTAGAAAACCATTTCTTGCTCTTGTTAGAGAGGCATATGGATTGGCTACTGTTCTGCTTCGCTCCAAAAGTCAGAGTGAAAATGCAGCCAGGATATGCTCTTCTGGGGAAGGGCTGAAACAAGAAGACCCCAGCCAAGCCATGCACTGCCTTTAATGTTTTTGCATTATGGATACGAAGCAAATGCCGTACCCACCCGCATCCCATTGGCCAGGGCAGGTCACATGGCCGAGCCCCTGGGGCATGGTGAGGATGGGGAGGAAACAATAATAATAAGGAAAGAACACAATCTACCACTATCAGTTTTCTTACTTACACATTGAAGATGCCGGGCTAGAGTTCTCTATTCCTTTCCAATTCTCTATTCAGTAATTCTATGATTCAACAGAGGAGAGAAGTAGAATTGCTAATTACTGTTATGTAATTGAAGAAGCCGAGAGTCCCACTGCCTGCCATACTGTCACATGGAACACAGAATGCTTTGGACAGGGACCTATATTGTCTGAAAAGCCCAGTTAATCTTCTGCAGGGAAACAGAAGAATAAAAATCATTTTACCAAATATGCTGTTGAAACTGCTTTTCATTTTGATCCCTGGGGTCTTTATGAACTTCACTATACTCCTTGGTGTTACCTTTGAGTTTGTGACAACACCACAGTCTTGTGTCCTAAGAACTGGGCCCTTACTTTGTCTCAATAAAATAATATTAAAATTGTAAGGCACTGGGAGGAGGGGCTTGCCACTTAAAAAACCCACTCTGTAGTGAATCTTTTAATGAGGTACAAAATTGTTTTTAACAATTGAGCTTCCATACTCAGTTGTTTGTAAATGTAGATTTTAATTTACTGTCAATCTGAGAAAAGCGCTGGAACAAGATAACCCTCCTCAAATATGTTGGCCACTAGATCTATCAAATTCTGTGTTAAGGACCTTGTGTCAGCCTGCAAACATAGCTTCTAAATGTTCAGATCCCTACAGGCTTCGTGTATTGTGTACTGAACTAGAAGAAGAAAATGATTTCCATTATACTCTCACAAATGGCTATAAACACCGAGGACCTATTTGCATGGCAAGTATTATGCTGCGGCTTTTCTTTTGTGATCTTTGCACTTTGCTCCTGTCTCTGCAAGATTGAGGATGACTCCAGTCTGGCAGATGCTGAAACCAAGTTTTCTAGAGGTTCAATAACTTGCCTAAACACTTAATAGCAGAGCCTACTGTAAACCAATGCTACCGTGATGCCAAAGCTCAGTCCATCCTGCTGGGGAAGACAACCAGAAACCTCTTTTACTACCTTTATCTGCCAGGAAGAGGGAAGGCTAAAGAGCTCTTTCTTGTATTTGTATTTCCAATTGTCATTTTCCTCCCTGGAGGGCGAGAGCCGTTAGGCTCTAAGATTGCCATAGGCAACATGTGACAGGCTGAACTACTGCTCACTGTAAGGGCACGGGTGCCTTCCTCTGTGTGCTTGGGAAGAAAGTTTGATTAAGCAGGTTAACCGCAGTATTTTCTTCTATACATGAACAGCCCACCCCGTACAAGAACAGCCTCTAGCTCTCCTCGGCATTAGTTTTATTTTGATTCCACTGGGGCTGCTGGCTACACGCTCAGTGGTTAGGAATGAGAGCCCGGACCCCAGTTCCCAGTGCTGATAGATGTTAATTACATGGTCTTCTTGAGGTGGGAATGAACTAAGGACTCAACAGAAGAAGATAGCTTTTCCTTCTGGCTAATAGATGAGAAGAGTCACCCTATCACTTCAAAGGTACCCATGTTCATCTGCCTACCGTGGGCTGTGGCCATCCATCTGCAATGTCACCGACTTGGCAGCCCCTCCAGCCACATCTGGAAAAGTTAAGTGAGTTGCAGAGTTGACATGTGTTGGGGAATGCTTTCAGCACAGCATATTGACAACAGGCTAATGTACTTTTCCTCACGTTTGCATCAAACCTAATATGTTATGTGAAAGTTAAAGCTTCAAGATTTAGGTAAGTTAATGAAAACATGTACAGTCTGATAGGTACTACAACCAACAGCAAGTCTTTGGAAAGTAAGATGTGACGGACCCAGAAGGGCTAATGAGATCCATAAAAAGGGTGACCCGTCCAGGGAAGCTAGGGGGACCCATGATGGACCCAGTAGGTGCACCCTCAGAGGACAGATGTTTTGGTACCCCTCACACACATGACACAACTATCTATCTCTTTTCCACAGAGTCTGAGAACCCGCTGAAGAATGGAGCACGTGCCCAGTCTGAAGGACAGCACAGCTCCCCTAGAGATGGATCGGTAGCTTTGTGGACTGGCCTGGATGGTTTCGGCTTTCTATGCGTAAATTCCCAACAAGCCCCTTAAATCAAGAGCCACATCTTATGATTTTACTTGTTTATTTTTGTGGCTTTGACAGCCTTGAGCCCGCCACATGGAAGACACTTCATAGCAAATCCTTCTTGTCCTAATTTGGCATGAGATATGACAGCCCAGTGCAGGGACAATGGAAGTAGAAAGATAATCTTATGGTTGTTCTAATCATTCTCTTCTACAAGCTCCTCAGCTAAGGAGAAGATTCTCCTTAATTCTAAGCCTTTTTAAATGGTGTTCTCACTCATCATACATCCATACATGCTTTCTATTGAAATACTGATTCTTTTTAAAAAGTATCTTTTCTCCAAAGTCCATGGCATCTCCTTCCTGATACAGCTTCTTGGAGAATGTGAGGAAACAAGAGGAGGTGTGTGGCCGGGGAAAGAGGGCAAAGAAATTCTTTAGCCTTGCGGCAGAAGCTTTGAACCATAGGGGTGGTTCCATGGTGCATTTGGATCTTGCACTGGTCCCCCTTAAAACCCTTAGAACCTTGTTCAACCTCTGATTTCCCTAGTTTCTCGCTGCCACTCTGGGTCTCCATGGGAAAGAGTCATTTGGAGAAACTTTGCCACGGCCTCCCTCATTGCCTCTGGGATTCAGAAAGGCCATTTTCAGAGGTAAAAGCTCATCTTGGGGATTGGCTGTTTACACCAGCTCAAGACAGGGAGGTGTGGTCAGAAGTCTAGTAAGGCAAGGCCTTCTGCTTTGCACAAATGGACTGTAAGAAGATTCCTTTTAGGAAAGCTCAATAGAATCCACTTTAATTTTCTAGAGAACTGTGGGGAAGCACAGCTACCTGATGGGAGCAATGACTGCATGAAGGTTCAGTGAGGCTCACATGAGTACAAGTGGCAGAAGAAGAGTTCAAATCTGGATCTCCTAACACCGTTCACCAGGAGCTCCACTACTCTGAGTGCCCAACGGGCTGTGTGTGGTGTCTTAGGGCCACAGACACCAGAAACGGATGAGCTCGTGGAGGTCTGAGCAGCTCACTTTGTATAATTAATATATATATTTTAAAGATTTTATTTATTTATTTATTTGAGAGAGAAAGAGAGAGGGAGAGAGAGCACAGGCATGCACAAGCAGGGGAGGGAGAGGGACAAGCAGACTCTGTGCTGAGCGTGGAGCCCGATGTGGGGCCCCATGTGACGACCCTGAGATCATGACCTGAGCCAACATCAGGAGTCACTCAACCAACTGAGCCACCCAGGCGCCCCTGTATAATTATTTTTATATTTAGTCTAAGGATAGGATTTTATTTGAAGAAAAGGTTTCACAGTGAAAAAAAGTTTGTCTTGTCTACATCATGTTACCTCCGATTTTAGAAAGATTCTATGAAGATAAAATCAGAGGCTCTTCTCAGGTAGCTCAGTGTGAACTAAGTCCTTCATAGAGACCTTCTTATCCAAAATGCATTACCGTAATAGAAAACGTTAACATTCTGGTCACTGACACACACACACACACACACACACACACACACGCACGGTCCTGGCACCCTGAATGACTGAAGAAGTTCTGATTCATCATTTTGCTATTTCTGATGAACACCGCTGAGATTTTAATATTGCTTCTCCAGGAGAACAGCAGAGGGGTTCTTAAGTGTGCGCTCTTGTCAGACAGCCTTATGTAACCTTGGACAACTTAAAAAACAGAAAACAAAAACCGAACAAAACAAAAACCCTTTATGTCACCCAGGGTCGAAGAGTGAGATAATGGATTTAGAGCCCATAGTGAGTACTCAATAAATATTTGCTATTATTATTATGATTGTTGTGATTTGAGGGACCCCCGGTGAGGTCTGGCATCAGCTTCCGGACAGCCCAAACGGACTCAGCCTCATAAGCCAAATGCTTTAAATTCTTGGCAGAGATCAGTAAGTCGTTACCTTAAATAAGGCTGTTGGGCAGAGCGGGCCCCGCAGGAGAGTGAAGCCGGTGGTCCTCCCTCTGGAGAGGCGGAAGCTGGCGAAGAGCTCCCCCTCCGGGGAGGCGGAAGCTGGCGAAGAGCTCCCCCTCCGGGGAGGCGGAAGCTGGCGAAGAGCTCCCCCTCCGGGGAGGCGGAAGCTGGCGAAGAGCTTCCGCTCACGCAGGCCGCTGGCGGAGCTCACCGTGGGAGCCGGCAGCACTGCTCTCGAACCGCCACGCAACTGCCGTCTTCGGATCTGTTGTAGTTGGCTCAGCCCATACCCGCATTTCCAATTTTCACACTATCTGTAAACGTTGGATTCTCAAGGCTTTCCTATTTAATATCAAACAAGTGAGAAAAAAAAAATCTCATCAGCTCATTAGCGCTGTGCCAGACTCGCGCTGGGATATGGCGGCGACTGGAACTCAGCTGCGCCGAGACCTCAGTAGGATTTCTCAAATGGCTGAACGGAGAGCAATACATCAGCCTACCGAAATCTCCCGTGCCATTTGGTTTAAATATTAAAGTTCCTTTGAGGTTAAGTAAGTATTAGAACCAGAAGGAAGGCAGTTTACAGTCTGTGAGCCTGGGCTCCACATGCTGCAACTGTCACAAATGTACCTCCTTTCGGCAAGAGGGGTCACTGCCAGCCCCAAATCTCCCCAGCTCCGTCTACTGCTGGGAACTGGACTTCCGCCTTCCCATCAACCTGTGCCCAAGGCTGCTAAACCCTCAGTCTAGACTGACAGATTGACAGAAATAAAATGCAAGCCCCAAATGCGAAGCGCATGTGTCATTTTAAATTTTCTAGTAGCCATGCTAAAAAATAAAATAAAAAATCAACATAAACCGGTGAGATGAATTTTAATAATATATTTTGTCTAACCCGATATATCCAAAATACTATCATCTCAACATGTAATCACTATAAAGGTTGTTAAGGAGATCCTTGACATTTTTTCCAGTACCAAGTCTTTGAAATCTGGTGTGTAATTTATACTTACGACACACCTCAGTCTGGACCGGTCACCTTTCAAGGGCTAAATTGTTTCAGCATTGGACAGCACAGGTCTAGACTAATTCCACACACTGCACTATATCCTAAAGCGGCAGGCTGGTGGTGAAAACACCCAGCAGAGTCTGAGGAAGGTTCTCGGGAGACTAAGAATTGGGAGGACCCCGTGAAACAGAATCTGTCACCACAGATCCTTTTGAAGTGCATTTGTTTGCAATAACTTCTATAAACATCACCGGTTCCCTGTTCTTTGTTTCACAGTTTGGGGACCCAATTTATCTCCGATGGAGGAGAGTATTATTTTCTCAGCTGCAAATCATGTTAATTGGGCAGCAAATAGATAGGAATGTGGAGTAAACACCCCTAATACCTTTAATGCTTTGATGACTTTTCCAGCCCCATACTGTAGGTACTGTATTGAAGGTGGGTAGCAGCCCGTGTTCCTTCTAAGGACAAGCCGCCGCATACTGCAGGGGAAGGGGGCTCCTGGACACATTTGAAAGGGGATGCATTTCAAAGTTCTGGTCTCTGGTTGTTTGCTTTTGTTTGACACTCGAACAACTCGCATCATTTGACCGGAGTAAGTGCAAAAGGCAAGTCATCAGGGGTCTTCTGACAAGTTTGGGAAGATGCTGCAGTGCCTAGTGGCATTTGGTTAAAGCACTGATTTCTTTCCGGGGCGGGGGGGGGGGGGGGTCAATGTGCCAGATGCTTTTCCTTCTCTAACACTGCCCCTCTCTAAGCTCGTGGGTCGGACGATGCCCAACCAACTCTACTGGACCATGAGAGGTCTGCCTTCCTATCCTAAAATGGGAGGAGCGGTTGTGGAATAAAGAGAAACTTGGAGCAGCAGAATGCTGACCTAATCTTGGGCAGACCAGTTGTAGCGATGAATATATATGTCAGCTGAAGATCTAGAAATTGGTTTCCGTAAAACCATCCAACTTTGTACCCACGGGAACATCCTGCAGTTTGATACCTGCTGACTTGGAGCACACCAAAACCTCAGGCAAGTCTTCAAACGCTTTCCTCCAGAGTCCTCAGTATGATCCTGTTCCTCTTTCTCAGATCCAGATCTTCGTTCTGCTTCCCATGGGCCCCTTTGTATCTCAACAGGGATGACACAGCCACTTGGCATTCAGAACCCCAACACCCCAGAGGACCTATAAGCTCACATTTCTTTGCCTAACCACAACTTCAGGAAGAACACGGCTGATATAGGTTAAGTTTAACAGCTCCTGGAAAAACAAACTTCCTTATTCCTAATTCACCATCATTGCTCACCCTCTTCTGCCCTCTTATGCCCGCAAACACTTCGAGGCAGATGGTTAGAATCACCTGGGGAGCCTATTAAAATACAGACTCCTGGGCCTCCCACTTAGAGATATTCTGATTCAGTAGCTCTAGGAGCAAGGCCTGGGAATCTACATTCACAGCTGTACTCTGGGTTACTTTTATGCCAGTCATCCACAGACCATGCCCTCGGGAGCCCTGTTGGATGTCTGTTGGAGTAATGTTTTCAATGTCAAGAATTCATGTCAATATCAGTGTATAATTTTTTCCTGTGCATTCAAAAGATAGGATGATGATTTCAGCGTTGTGTTCTGCCAAAGGAAATGGACTTATGCATCTTTCCAATCCCTACTGGACAACCAAATCATCAAAAAGACCTATTTTTTTTTTCCCCAAAAGTTTCAGAGAACACCTTAGAGGGCAGCCAGACATTGTTCCCCAGGGGCAACACAAGGTCCCTACTCATTACATTGCCCCAACCTGGGATGCATTAAAGGGATTGCCATACCCCATGGCCTCCTACTGGGAGTTTCTTATGCTTTTTACCATATGACCCTGTTATCCTCGCCATAGGTAATGAGACTAAGGATGGGGGCCCTATTTGGAGTCAGCCATCCATATTATGGCAGTGACTTATGAGTGACGGCCTCCCGGGAGTGCCCCCACACTAGAGGGGGACAGGCATAGCTCCCCGAAGGAGCTCGCATGTGCCCCTGAGAGAGGGAGTCAGGTAAGTGCAGGCGGGTGGAGTAAAGCACACACAGCAATGCTTTGGTAGCATCACCACACGGTGGGACACCAGCACGAGTGATTGCAGTAGCTAACGATTTACCCCGTAAGAACTAACAGTTACACTGACTGTAAGAGCTAACATTTATGAAGCATGTGCTCTGTGGCAGGCAAGGTACTAAGCTTTTTATTTGTAGTATTTCATTTAATCCTTATAAATACTTTATGGTTAAATGATATGAACTGTTAATATCCCAATTTTACAGATGAGTAAACTGAGCTTTGGAAAGGACGACTTGCCCAAGGTCAACGAGTGCCAATGCTGGAATTCAAACACAGTTAATTTGTTTCACAGCCCATATGTGTCTTGTGGGTAGGGCTAGCTCTGTAATTTGCAGGGCCCAGTGCAAGACAAAAATATGAGGCCCCTTGTCCACAAAAGAGAAAAAAAAATATGCCATTAATATAAAGCTTTTTCCTTTATTGCAAGGTTTTGTTGTTAACTGGTCATGGTGATTTGGATTTGTTTTTTAATGACATTTTAAGTCAAGAAAAATTAAAAATTAAAATTATAATATCGCCATTCATCTTTGTATTGTGCAATGCAATTTACCTCATATGCAGAATCACTGAAATTATACAATTCATATTTCGTACTTCGTACAAAGGCACACAAAATGAACTCATCTTTTTATTTCACTTCTTGATATGTACACATTCACCAACTCACTACCTTTGGCTACCGATGTGTAAGGATGGACAGAAAAGAACTGAACTATGGGTTACTCTATCTTCCCCCTCTTTTGAGGTCCTTATTTTAGGTGTGAGTGGTTGGCTAATACAGGGAAGGAACACATGTAAGAAAGAATATGATAGAGTTCCTTGCTTGTTGGTGTTTCTTAGAATACCATTTGCATTTGATGCAAATTCAGGTTTGGATGCAACGCATGGCCTCAGGCGGATGCCAGGGTTCCTTCTTACCCAGTCATCGACCAAACATGATTACCTTCTGGTTGGTTTGAGACCACACGCACCGTGGGTCCACAGGGAATGTGTGCTGATGGGGCATCTGAAAGGCTACATATGAACAGGCGGGCAAGGACACGCATACTGCAGGATCTCCTCTATTCCCATGCAGACTCCATCATCCCATCGGACTTCACTTACAAAACACAAGTGAAAGGATAAAATTATTAAGAATTTCAAGATGGCGCCAGCAGAGCATTAAATCAAGCACAGGGCCCTTTTGAGAATGGGGCCTGCTGTGTGAATGCACTGGTTGCCCCTCTGTGAAGGTAGGCCTGAACGGGGGAATGATTCCTGGTTTTTGTCATTTAGCCATTGTTGGACGATGTAAAGTACTACTGTATCTTGAAAAATGTTCCAGTTACCCACCCCACAGCTCAGCCATGCAGCCTCAGAAGTGGATTCCTGCCTCCCTTATTTGTCGGTGAGGTTATTTGTTAAACTACTTGAGTGTGTTCAACAAAGCCCTTTCTGGGTGGCCTGTGGGGCTTCTTGGACCTGTGGGATTCTTCCATGGGCAGCAGGTGGGGAGAGGAGCAGACCCTACAGAACCTCCACTCACCCACCTGGCTCATGGGAATTCACTCAGTCCATCTTTGGAGGCAGTCCAATCCTGTCTTCATTGGTCTGGACAATGGGGCTCTGGAGTGCCAAGCAGGTAATAAAGGTAAGGGGGCTGGTTTCGACCTTCTCATTACCTCAGCCCCTCAGTTGGTCTTAATTGCTTAATTGCTGTTTCCACTAAAATGTTTTCCTGCTAAGTCATCACATTTATTCTCCTTTGTTACCTCCAACCATCTTAGAGCTCCCCTCTTCCAACCCATCCCCCTCCCAGGTTCCTTGTCCTAAATAATTGTTTTGATTATACTACTTAAAAATATTCATTGGCTCCCCATTGACCACTGTATTTCATCCAAGTTCTTTGTCTTGGCATTCAAGGCCCTCCCCAATCTGACCTCAGCTTACCTTTCCATTTGTGTTTTCATTCTTTCCTTCTGGGCAAGAGAGGAGGAGCACACATGATCCTTGCCTCCTTTGTGCCTCAACTAGGTCTTTCTTACTTCCCCTCCTTTCACACTTACCATCTACACAATGGACTCATCACAAATGCATGGTGTTTATTTACAAATCTTTCCTCCCCACAGAAACATATATGGTTGACCCTTGAACGACATGGGTTTGAACTGTGAGGGTCCACTTATATACGGATTTTTTTTTTTTAAAAATACAGTACCGTAAACATATTTTCTTTTCTTTATGATTTTTATAATATTCTCTAGCTTATTTTATTATAAGGATATAGTTTATAATACATATAACATACAAAATGTAATACATATAACATATAAAAGCTTATGCTATGGGTAAGGCTTCCAGCCATCATGAGGTTATTAGTAGTTAAGTTTTGGGGAGCAAAACCTGGGGAATCATGAATTTTTGACTATGAAGGGGTTGGTGCCACTAACCTCGGTGTTGTTCAAGGGTCAACTGTGTAACATATATTGTGCATCTACGCTGTAGTCAACACCTTGTAAGAAGCAAATGCGAAGTGTTTTGAGTTACGCAATTTAGTACATAGAATTAAATATGGTCACTTCTTCCACTTCTGCAGATGATTGACCAAAGCTGTTCTCTTTATTTTTTTTAAAGATATTATTTATTTGTCAGAGAAGGAGAAAGAGAGAGAGAGAGGGAGAGCAAGAGAGAGAGAAAGCACAGAGTGGGGGGAAGGGCAGAGGGAGAAGCAGGCTCCCCACTGAGCAGGGAGCCCGATGCAAGACTCGATCCCAGGACCCTGGGATCATGACCTGAGCCGAAGGCCGACATTAACCGACTGAGTCACCCAGACATCCCTGTTCTCCTTTTTTAAAGTCTAGCTACAATGCAAGTTATCACACAAGCAAATCGAAACAAGATTTCATCTTCTAACTATTAAATCAGGATAGATTAAAATCATTCAATAGCCTGGATTCACGAGGTAGTGGGCAATTAGGAACTGGTCTCTAGTCACTGGTGGGAGCTGTGAATTGGTACAGCTTGGGAGGGCAAGTGGAGAATATGTTTTAAAAACCTTAGAAGTGTTTATGCCTTTTGACCCTGTAATTCCACTTCAAACCCTGTAATTCTATGTTAGTATTTATTCTATGGAAATCATCAAGAAATGTGCACAAATATTCTTCTACAAAGACATTTAAATCCAAATAAACAACAGGGGACGAGTTAGATCAGCCCTGGGCAGCCATTAAAAATCATGTTTTAGGAAGAAATCCAACAACATAGAAAAATGCTAATATATTAGTAATAATAAAATCATGTTCTAAAAAATAGTATGCATGGGGCACCTGGATGTCTCAGTCGGTTAAGCATCTGCCTTCGGCTCAGGTCATGATCTCGGGGTCCTGGGATCGAACCCTGTGTGTGGAATCCCTGCTCAGCGGAGAGCCTGCTTCTCCCTTTCCCTCTGTTCCTTCCCCTGCTTGTGCTCTCTCTCTCTCTCAAATAAATAAATAAAATCTTAAAAAAAAAACAACCCAACAGTGTGCATAGCATGATCCCAGTTCTGTAAAATCATATATGAAAAAAGATTAAAAGGACAGACATCACAGTTAACGTGATTCTTTTTTAGGATACAGTTATTTCCTATTTTCTCCTTTATATAATCTTTGCATTTTCCTCAATGAACATGAATCACTTTTATAATCTTTGGTGACAAAACTCATCTTTATGCACTCCCAGCCCTATGAAAAAGATGTTGTTAGGCTTGAAACCCATGTCTCCAACCTGAAATTGTTAGCCAGTCAGCAATATTCATGAAATGTCTTGTATTAAGTGCTATAAAGATTTAAAAAGGCAACAGAAGTCATAAGCACTGCCTTTCTGCGATTTATAAGCTGATGATGACATGGAAAGTACTAGAAAGAATGAGTGACTTCTTTAGAAACAAACAAAATTACTTAAATAGCAAATATTTAGTCTTGAGCACTTTATCAGGTTATATATATATATATATATTTTAAGATTTTATTTATTTATTTGACAGAGGGAGACACAGAGAGAGAGGGGACACAAGCAGGGGGAGTGGGAGAGGAAGAAGCAGGCTTCCCGCGGAGCAGGGAGCCCGACGTGGGGCTCGATCCCAGGACCCTGGGATCATGACCTGAGCCGGAGGCAGATGCTTAACGACTGAGCCACCCAGGCGCCCTATCAGGTTATATTTTTAATTGGCTTTTCACTTTCTCTGATATATATAGCCTGATGCCTTGCACGTAATATATATTCAATGTTTGTTGAATGAATACATAAATGGATGCGTGGTTGAAATGACAAGAGACGGACACTATGGAGGTCACAGGAGCTGTGTTATCAGGTCTAGAAAGGTTCCATGACTGGGTGAGGACAGGCTTCCCAGACTGATGTTGTCCTAGTCATTATGTAACTTCATTGGTCATAAAACCTCACCATTTGTGCCTTTCGACCTGCCTCAGCTGTGGCAGAGCTTTCTACCTAAGAAATGCAAAAGGAGAGTTGCTTCGAACATTACTGGAATCATTGTTGTCCCCTTTAATTGCATGTTTCCCGTGTCCTGAGTGTGGGAAGCAGTTTAAACCCATGATTTTTTTCAAACCCTCTTGGTAACCCTTTGAAGTAGGTGTATTGTCTCCACTGTGGACGAGAATCTAAAACACAATTAAATGATTTGTCCAGCGTCACGTGACTAGCAAAGAGTGGAGTCAAACTCTAAACCAGTTCTGGTGGCCTCCTAAACTATGGGATCAGTCATCGTGCGACACACTTCCTCCTTGGAATTAGGACACAAATTTTCAGAGGTGATGAATATGCCAGACTGATACTTCTTTTCTCTTATTTCTTCTTGGTATTGTCTTTAATTTTAGCTCTTCTGGTGAGTGTGTAGTGCTATCTCATGGTAGCTCCTCATTAGTTACGTGCACCATTAATAAAGTTACTGGCCACTTGGATATGATCTTCCTTGGTGCAGTGCCTGTTCAAGGCTCTTGCTAATTTTTCCATTCAGTTGATTGCTTTTCTCTTTTTACCAACTTGAGCAGCTCTGAATCTATGCTGGCAACAGACTTGGTTTTGTCTTGCAGATTATCTCCTATTCTGTGGCTTTTTTTTTTTTCCCCCTCTTCACTTTTTCTTTTCCTTAATTCTCTCGTTCAAAACCTTTTTCTTGGGGAAAATGTCAGTTATACAAACAGAGGCAGACCACAAGTTATTGTGAACCTCCATGTCACCATCATTGGCCTTGACAGTTGTCACGGGTGGCCAATCTTATTTCATCTACATCCCCAAGTACTTCTGTTCCTTTCTCCACCTAATAAAATTATTTTGAACTAAATCTCAAGCATAATATTTCATCCATAAATACCCCTGTGTCACCAACACATACGGGCTCCTTTAAAAAAAATACACAACCACAACTCCATGATCACAGTTAGGATGAAGTAGCCTGGCAATCAATGACTACTTAATTCATAAAATGTTCAGCAAGTGCTTAGATTTCTCCAGTTCTCTCAGATTTTATTCTTTTCTTTGGAAGTTTGAATCAGAATCCAAATAAGGTCCACACTCTGCAGTTACTTGTAGACCTTTTAAGACTTTTTTTTTAAAGTAGGCTCTATGCCCATCGTGGGGCCTGTACTCACAACCCTGAGATCAAGAGTCGAATGCTCCAGCGACGGAGCCAGCTGGGAGCTCTGTAGAGCTCTGAAGACTTTGAATCTATAGGGCTTCCTCACTCTGTTTTTCTTTCCTTCCTGCCATTTAAGAAACCAGCTCTGGGGCTCCTGGGTGGCGCCGTCAGTTAAGTGTCTGAATCTTGGTTTTGGCTCAGGTGATGATCTCAGGGTTGTGAGATCAAGCCCCACATGGGGCTCTGCATTCAGTGTGGAGTCTGCTTGAGATTCTCCCTCCTTTTCCCTCTGTCCCTCCTGCTCGTGCTCTAAAATAAATAAAGCTTAAAAAAAAAAACCAACTCATTTGTCCAGTCGAGTTTCCAATAATCTGGATTTTAATAACTGCATCACCACATGTCGTTTATATACACGTCTATTCCTGTATTTTCTGTAAATCGGTACTTAGATCTAGAGGCTTCATAAGACTCAGGTTCAATTTTTTTTTGGCAAGGACACTTCATAGGTGGTATTGTACACTTTTCTTAGGAAGCATATAATGCCTGGTTGTTTCTCTCTTTATGAGGTTAGTAGATGCTGCTGATCATTGCCTGGATCCATTATTTTATTAGGGGCAGAACTTCAAAGTATAAACCACATAACTAATCTCTGGTATCATGTGACTTTTCATTGGATCCTGCTATTTTAACCTAAAAATTCGGGATGACTTGAAGTTAACAAACTGAGTGGAAGTAGTGAGGTTTGTTTCAGTTTATTTTGTGATCCTACTGGAGCCCAGGCCGGTAAACTATAGAGGGCTGTGTGTTCTCTCAGAGGCACATCTATGGTGGGGCTTGGGGCTGGTGAGGAGGGAAGAGTACAGACTTGAGGTGTTCAGGAAATGAGAATGGTGTTGGTGTGAATTTTGCAGAAGTGTTCTAAAACTTAAATGCATTAACTTCTGCTAAAAGAACAACTATGCCCAAGTACTCTCCTGGAATAGATAATGGGCTTAAGGGGGTCTCTCCAACTTTCCAACCTTCAGTGAGGGGAAAATAAAGCAGCCTCCTGAAACCCAGTTGAAACTCACAGCTCCGACTAGGTTAAAAAAAAAAAAATCCAGGGGGTTATATAGCTTACAGGTTACTGCCTCTGTCTGGGCATGTGAATTGTGGCATGCCTTTTTACACAGCAGCCTTCACTGTTTGGTGGAATAAATCACAAGAGACAGCCACGGAATTAGAATGTTGCTCTTAGAGATTCAAAATTCAACATTTCAGATATAGATCATTTGTTGGATCCACAGACAGAAAGAAGAGACCAAGCTACTTCCAGAGAAGGAGGTAAAGCCCTTTGAATACAGAGAAGATGAAAAGAACAGGAGGTGATTGACAGAGTTTGGTTTTGCACTTTGGAAGCACTTTTATGTGGTAGACACATACTTCGTTGTTGCCGCAGTAAAAAACAAAACAAAAACAAAAAATCCCCCCCAAAACCAAAAACACAAAAACAGGACAGAATAAAAGGTGCTAGCTCTAGACAGTTCTATTTAGAAAGATGCTAAAAAGAGGCATAAGCCTTTTCTGTTGTGTTTGTTTAGATTTCTAGTTTATTATTAATGGTCTCAAAAGAAACTAAATTGCATTCAAAGACAATTTTAAATCAGGAGGGCTGAAAACCAAGAATTAGGACCAAGAAAAAATATTTTAAAATCTAGAGATTCACATTGGAATTTTAACATAACCAAATCCCCCCCCCCCCATGCCCCGATACAAAAATTCTCTAGGGTCATAGAAATAATCCAATGTAACCAATGTTCCAGGAATTAAAGTCCTACAGACTCAGCAGGGGCCGAGTCTGTCCTATTTACTGCTGTGTCCCAAGCATCTAACACAATTTACTGCTGTGTCCCAAGCATCTAACACAATGCCTGGTACAGAGGAGGTGTTCCACAAAAACATGCCAAATTAATGAATAGATGAAACCCCTTAAAATTACTGAAACCGAAAGTTTCAAATACGACATAAAACCTGCAAAAAGGACAATGGTAAGTTGACTCTTGACAAGCTGTCATCTGAAAATCCTGTCGAAGCCGCTTAATAAAAGCACTGGGTTGATACACCCCATGTCTAGAAAGTTGTAAAACAACTGGAGAAGGTCCAGAGCTGAGCCTGACTTGCTCCAGATTATAGAGAATGACAGCCAGACTTACTGTTTGCATTCCTGTCTCTGCCTTTTGCTGAGCAGTTTCCGTTCCAACCAAATCTTCTCATTTTTAATTTACTCTGATATTTATATGTCTACTGATTTAACATCACATCGTACCAGTCTGGGCTTCAGGGTGCCCTTGACATGCATTCTTCTAACTGATCTTTACACGTATTATGCGCAGACCAGCCAGAAATCCTTCTTCTCTACATGAGCCTCTCAGGTGAGAATCGTGGTTTCACTTGTCTCCAGAAACAGCTTTCTTCACAGACTCCATTTAGAAACGGCTCCCCTGCCCCCTCCCCACCACCTATGTCTTCTGTAAGCTTGTCCAGACATGGAGCACATCATCAGGCCAGGCCTTCCAGTCATTCCATTGCTTGCAGAGCCATCATTTACAGGCATTTGGTGTTTTGTCTGACATCTGTTTGATCCTGGAGCTCCAGCCTTTGCCTCCATGAATCACTTGTCAGAGAAGTTGTGGCATTTTAGGCTGAGTTTCACACCTGCAAGAAAGGGTTGCCTGGGATGTAAGTGATCTGAGGCTTTTTTGAGACGACCATCTTGCCCACCTCCCACGAGGAAATAGGGACATAAGGGAGCTGGGGAGTGTGATGCTTATTAAAGGCTTATTTTCATTGTCACTGTGTGCCCTGTCCCCATGCACTTGAGCCAGGCTTTCCTCTCTGGGGACAACCCTGCCCAACTGACCTCCATGGTTGGAATGTCGCTACTAGAAAGAACTGGGCTGAAATATCTGGGTAGAATATTTTGAGAACATCAGAACCAGAAGGAGAGACTTGAACAAGAAAGGGGAAAAAAGGAATTAATCATTCTTTGTTGTTTGCAGAAGATCCTCTATGTGCGATGTGATGGCTGTTCTCATGTTGGTCCACGGATGTGGAAATGTCTGCCTCGGCAGCGGGGTGTCAGGGGTCACACTGGGTCCTAGCCAGGCTGAACCTAGCAAGGCACAAAATCGAGGAGTCCCTTTCCTTATTCTCCAAACAGGGTACCAGTGACCACATAGCTCTATACATGGTAAACAAGGTTGCTTTAAACCACCAAGCCTGAACTACTTCCTTCTAACAAGTAGTTATTCATATAGAGTATTCCATGGCAACTCCCATTTGATCAGACGACCAGAGGGGAATGTGAAAGGGTGGGGGCAAGCTAAGCCCAAGAACACCGTAGGTGGCCTTTCTAAACCAGCATCCAGTGACTAGAGCATGTGGATAGAGCAGAGATGGATGAAGATGGGAATATAGAGAAAATCCGATCGAAAAATCATGCACTTTTTATTCCACTTCGTTCTGTAAGGAAAGAAGGATGCGAGACAAGGCCTATGTTGGAGGGATTCTTCTTGGTGCCTTTTAAATTCTTTGGTTTCACAGAAAATCACTTCATGAAGAGTTTGTCACAAACAGATGAACCCCCAGGATGAGAGGTCAGAATTTCCAGCTTCGACGAAACAGTAGGTGGAAGGCCAGTTTCTCGTTTAGGTTTTAATTTAAAGAGAATGGGGAAGGGGAGGAGAAACGGATACCCCATCTGAGGCTTCTGGGTCTTACACGGGATCCTTTTCATGTTCCTAAATCGGTGCGAGGGGGGTGGGGTAGGGTGCCAAAACGCAGGCTCATCAGTCACTTCATGAATCTGAGTTGGGAAACATTTAACTCTGAGATGCAAATCATTTAATCATGCTGAGTCAGTGGTGACCAAAAGTTGTGAACCCTTGGGAGCCAGGAATTCCCAACATGATGTGATAATGCATTTCACAGCATGGACTTCAGATCTCCAGAACCCAGACTAGTGGAAAAGCAAGGCGGGGAATCTATATTCTCCTAAAGTTTCTGCATAACAAAGACAGATCCTCCCTCCCACATTCAATGAAAATGAGGGCTCCCAAAGGGCAACTCCCACTTCCCCCGTCCCCCTCCACATACTTTTGCCTTTCTGTTTGCACCATTAGGTCAGAAGGTTAATGAAAATGCACTCTAAAATTATAAAGAAGATGAAGCCAGGCATGAATATGAGGTTTCCACTGGAGTCTGAATATTCCATCTGGACATTAGGCAAACCCATTTGCTTCAAAATCGTACAGTTCTGTCCACATTTGCCTGGATAGGTCTGAGATGTTGAGGAACTTGGTAACTACTAATTGCCTACCTTGGAAATAAAACTAGGAATGCAGGTTGGACCCCAGCTTAGGAGTGAAGTGTTGGGAGCTTTCTGCGTAGTCAAATGATGTGTCGGGATAATGCTGCATTTGGGACCAAACAAGAGCTGGGGTTTGAATTTTTCATCTTCTATCATGTACTTTTTTTCTATTTCTTTCTCTTCTTCCATCCATCTATCTCTTTAGTTTTCTTTCTCACTCTCTTTCTCTTTTACAGAATACTCTCCTTCTTAAGGATGGACCTGTAAATACACAGCATTTCCTCGAGTCACTTAAAAATCTTTATTTCCTTAGGGCATCGATCACCACTGAAGGAAACAGTTCATTGCACCAGTCACTCTTAGAATATTGCTTTTACAGCAAATACAATAAGATGATGCTTTGACTGAAAGGTGACACTTTACATTAACATCGCGACTCTGCTCACTCATTCTGAAGGAAGAGCTCCCGTGAAAGTAAATCGCTGCTGAAGACAAACCAACTGGAAAAGACACTTGCTTTTTTTTTCTTTTTGGTCTTTTAAGGTTTTCACAATGGCTTCAAAGGAAATGTGAATTAATCATTTGTTTTGACCCAAGAGCAGCAGAACTTATTTTGAAGACTTAAACAGGCAACACAAATGTAAACAGAAATCTGGGACTCCCAAATGCTAAAGCTTGAAAGGAGTCAGTCCGAAAACATCAATTCTACTCAGCGTTTATTTTCATTTGAAGATAGTGGAAATCATATATAAATCACGGACAATACAAGTTCTTCTTGTCTGGCAACTGTCCACGTGAATCTGTTACCCTCCAAGTATAGATACAGATTTTTTTTTAATAGAAAGACAGGGCAATATGGCAGTTAATTAGCAACTGATACTATAAACTACAGTAGGTATAAAGTTTTGTCATATAAATTAATTGCCATTACAAAAAGGCAACTGCTTTAGCTAAGAAGGTACAAAAACGGGTAACTTCCATAAATATAACAAGAAGCTAAGTGAAGAAATACATAACAGACTGTTTTTCCTATATAATAGTTGAATATGCAAACTAAGACACCTGTGGCACTTTACATGGAAGTAGGGATAGATGTACACACACATACCACCCACCCACCACCCACCCACACTCGCCCGTCCAAGCCCCCTCCCCGCCCCCCCAAGTGGATTTCCAAAACATGGCCAATTCTAGGGTTACAAGGACAGGATGCCGCTCGGAAGCAGCAAGATGGCCAGCTCCGAACTGCCAGACAAAGAAGGAGCCTTATTGACAGTTGTAAAGCATTAGGCGTCAGACAGAAACTTGTCAAAAACAGCTGTTGTTGGGTACTGATTGATAATGTTTTCATTCTGACGGCTGAGACACTGCAGACAGTCGTGGGTCTGAGAAGAAGCCCATCGCTGGCGCACACATGAACACACACACACACACACACACACACACAGACAACGGGAAGTCATTAAACAGATGGCTAAGGAGCACTCAGCCACCAGGTCTTAAAAAGACAACATTCTACATTTAATGAACTTGCCGAGAAAGCAATGCCTAATAATCATTTATTTGTCATAGAAGATGAGCGCAACAGAACAAAAATGAAAGCAGGGATTGTGTAACTGGTCATCGGAAGAAAAGTTTTGTGCTGCTCGCGGATTACACAGTGAAAAATATTCAAGGACGCTGGAGACAAGATTGAATATGCACTTTTTTGGATCCATTCCACGGGGGAGCAAGGGGGGGTAAGCTTAAAGAAGTGGTCGATGTTTCAAAGGTAATGATTTCATTAAAATCCACCTACAAGATTAAACCACAAAAGCTGTATTTGAATGATGTATATCTTCTGGAGAATTACAAGGTATTACATCACCGTGTAATACAGTGAGAGTCTGTGGTATTTGAGAACCAGTCTGTGCTACCTAAAAATTACAAACATGTTTTTATTGCTCAGGTGAAAGGAGCAGTTTTCTATCATTTGGCCATTTTGTGTTTGAAGTGGTCAAAAGTCTACAAAATGTGCCAAAGAGTATTACATCCATAAACTTCAATATCCATAGATTATTCTTGATTTAGAAAAGGTCAGTGGTGCCAAACCTTAGTAAAACTGCACATTTATCTCTACATAATTTTATCATTTAAATTAAATGGAAAAAAAAAAAAAAAAAGAGTTCCAAAGACTGAATCTAGGCCCTAAAATGATTTGCTGCAGCCCCAGCACATTTTTTTAAGGGCCCAGTGAAACCCCTGAAAATAGAGGTTTATAATAGGAATACTGATAGACCTTTAATTACTCGTTGGAGACAATCAGAGACTCCATTAAACTCCATTAGCACTTAATGAATGAACATACAGATGATTCTGTCTTTGTTTTCTTTGTCAAATCCATGCCAGCTTAAACCCTCGTCAGTATAAACTATACTTCATTTGGCTGTTTTTAAAATTTTTATCTATTATTTTAAAAATTATCTTCTTTCAGTCAGACACTTTAAGATTTTTAGAAAAAGATACCTCTGTTATGTTGCAGCTTGACTTTATGCAGGGGAATCTTTCCATTAAAAAAATATTTGAGGACTCGATGAAATAGTCATCAGTGATGCACGCATGCATTGTGCCTAAATTCTCTCTCGTCTCAAAAACAGAAAGTTTTTGCTCTTAAGAGAGGGGAGTGAGACTTCAGATGGAATCAAGGAAATTATGCATCTTGTCTTTAAGTTCTTCCACGTTAATTTTATCTTGGCAGGACGTTCCTCTCTGATAAGGTGATTCATTGAAGTTTTTGGTGCTCATTTTTCTCTCATAATCTATAAGGCCCGTATACAAAAAAAACTCAAGAATAAAATATGATAAAATAAAATAAAAACCCCAAGAGATCTTGGAAACAATAGACATAAAATGAGGAGCCCCAGTCACATAACGCTCCACCCCCAAACCCAGGGAAAATGAGTCAAGGTTCTGAGTCTCCCTGAGTCCTTCATAAGGGATTTGATTTCTGTGAGCCACGAATTCCATCCACTTTAGCACAGAGTATAGAAGAGCTACTTAGAACAACAGAAGGAAGAGACATGCGGCGAAGATAATTAGTGGTAAACAGAGAATAAATTCTCTCTCAGTAGTGTGTACTTGACGTTAATGCCGATGATAATTCACCTGATTTACAGAATATTCACTTTAATAGAGAGATGAGAGTCTGAGATAACTAGAGGAAAAGAGACACTGAAGCCATTAAAGTCTTGATACCAAAATAAAAATAAAATGAAAAACTAACATGATAGGTTCAAGGCCTTTGGGAACCCGTGTTCTTTGCCAGATTTCACATTCTTACAGCTTCATGGTCTTTTTCTTCTAACAAATTGATCAGCTGAGAGAAGCTGTCTTTCAGTGCCTCCATGTCATCCAGCGAGCAGGGCTGCAGAATCCAGCGTTTCCCACGTGCAAGGGGTTCAAGTTCAAAATATTTTTTGACCTTAAGGGGGGAGAAGATAAATATGTTATTAGTTATATCAGAACCTTTCTAATTCCAAAAGTTTGCAAGTGACGAAGCAGGGGGGATTTCAAGGAGAACATTTATAAACTGTGATGCCTGGGACTTTCTAGAACTCCCTCCACAGCTGCTGTAATAATGTGGGTTCTATGTTGTGACCCAGGACTGTTTTCTTTAGGGGTGAGTGACCAGCTTGCAAGCCATGTCACCCATACACTTCTCAGCATGGGAGGTCTGATGGAGTCTAAGAAAGAATTACATGTACCACCACACAGGGTAGAGTATGCTGCAGACACCAGAAAGATTCAATCCAATCAAAACAACCAGCAGAGCATCCCCTACATCCCCTTGCTAACTTATGTTATTGATCTGTACCATATCCATTACTCAAAATTATTTTGACTACCAAACGCATATACAACAAATACTTATAATTTAAATGATCTTTTCTCTCTCTCCCCCTTAAATTTATAGTATCTATTTTTGAGACCTGGGAAAGCACTTTTTAGGAAAGAGGACAGAAACTGAGTATGTGTGTGTGTATATGCATATTTAAACCGTATACATATACATACATACATACATACATAAAGCCTCCCACTTTTTTTTTCTCCTAGTCCTGAATTTTCAGGGAGGTAAAAATCAAGACCTTTTAACTGGTATGTGAGTAGAGAATTTGCTATCTTTTTTTTTTTTAATTTAATTTTATTGTGTTATGTTAATCACCATACATTACATCATTAGTTTTTGATGTAGTGTTCCATGATTCATTGTTTGCGTGGAACACCCGAGAATTTGCTATCTTAAAAACCTGTTTGATTAATATCCAGTCACAAGTCATTCTTAGCATAGTGGCTGGGATACTGACTAATCGCGTCCAGGATTACCAACTCAAGACTGTGAGGAAATATCAAATTGTTATGTCTTCCAGAAGTATTGATGATCTCTCAAAGGGTATGATAAAACACAAAGCTCGTAAAGCTACGGTCCTGCCCACACTACATCACACAAGAACTGAACACTCCTTGTATAGTCCAGTGAGGTTTTACTAACATAAAATACAGTGAGTAGCAACACCAGAAGAACCATAGTTCAAAGACATTCTTGGCCAACAGATCTCATTAAATCCCATGTGCCAGGGCAAATTCCAAGGTCTTACCTTAGTCAATACTCGAGACCTAGAAAAAAATGTGTCTCAACCACATGCCATTCCCAAATGTGGTTTCATTTTGCCTCTATCATTGCAAGGACCAGAACATAGCAGAGGTACATCATCCAAAAGTGGCATTAAAATATGTGTACATTTTTTTCATGTGAGCAAGAAGATATACGTAAGAAATACTAAGGTTTTATGCTAATTTAGGAACCACAATTATGCTAACATTCTACAGTTCAAGTGTGTCTCCAAAGTCCTTCTGTAAATGTCTGCAAATTAGTAACAAATACTACTACTTAAAAAAAAAAAGCCTGTGAAAATGGAAGGACTCATCAATTTTGATTCTGAAAAGTAATGAAAATCTCATTTCAGATCAGAAAACGGGTATACAACTTCAGAACAGTGTTTGCCCGAGGTATTTTATAAATCATGTTGTTAAGAGGATCTTCCCTTATGGAAAACGTAAACTCCCTTCTAGTTTCTTTTCTTCAGAGTACTGAAAACTCACTTCCAAGAGAATCTGAAATTTGCTTGTACAATAACCAGCACTAGACCGGCTCTGCCGCACCAAGGGAGGCCAGCAGCCAGCAGGGGGAGAGAATTGGCAGCGGGGACAGGTGGGGACGCTGGTTAAGGCTACAGCTTGGAGGACGAGCTGGCTGCTCTGAAGAGTATAAAATCAGAGATGTCAGGCTCCTTGCTTCTCCCACAAAGTGGGGCCTCAGAATGCACTACAGTAGAATCCGGTATTTGATCAATAACGCCTCCCATCAAGAGGGGATGGCACGGAACATCCAACATCTGGTACATGAAGGAAGTTGTACCCTTGCCCCATTTCATAGCCTCACATCATTTTAAGTCTTGCTGATAACTGAGAAGAGGACTGGTGCCAAAAAATTCAATATTAGAATAAAGAAAAAGACTAACACAGTAAGTGCACGTTACTAACAATACTCCTTCAAATGGTTCGCTTGAAAATTCACAGAATTGATCCTGGTGGCATATTTTTTTTTTTTTTTAAAGATTTTATTTATTTATTTGAGAGAGAGAGAGCACATGAGAGGGGGGAGGGTCGGGAGGGTCAGAGGGAGAAGCAGACTCCCTGCCGAGCAGGGAGCCCGATGTGGGACTCGATCCAGGGACTCCAGGATCATGACCTGAGCCGAAGGCAGTCGCTTAACCAACTGAGCCACCCAGGCGCCCAGATCCTGGTGGCATATTAACAGCTAATTTGAAAACAATGTTAGATTTAAGCAATCACAGAACAGAATTTGTGATATTTTGCAATACGGACCAGACACAGAAAACCAGTAAGGTTTTAAGCACCCATTAGGTTGGTTTCTAGGCAACTAAAAATATAGATTATCACGCAGGCACACTTGGAAGATAATAAAGATGTCTGAAGGTAGTTTCTGAAGTTGTTCCTGCTGAATATGAAACATGAGGAGGAAATGGAAGGTTCCATGACAGGGTGGTCACCAGATAAAGGAGCCTAATGGTGTTAAGCTGACCAACATGGCTGTGTAACCTGAGATTTTTCTGATCTGTAACCTAAGTGGGTATCTCACTTACCCTGCCATACTCCCCCCAACTGGTATCCAAATGATTCCACACCACCCTTCATTTATAATATCAATTGTAAAACTAGTCTGGCATTTCAGTGAGTTTCAAGCACAGTGAGTGACTGTTTGCTGCCAGAACATAAGAGTTTTCATTACCCAGAGTTTCAGGTTTCTAAAAACAAAGCAGATAATACAAGAGAGGGGAAGATGGAGACCTCATGCTCTGACTTGAACTTTTCCAGTTAGGTTAACATTTTCATTTAGTTTTCTTTAATATATATTTATTTACTTATTTGAGAGAGAGAGAGCGCACATGTGTGAGCACATGAGAAACGGGGGGGGGAAGAGGAGGAGAGAGAGAGAATCTCAAGTAGACTCTGCGCCTAGTGTGGAGCCCCCCGTGGGGCTCGATCCCACAACCCTGAGACCAGACCTGAGCCGAAACCAGAAGTTGGACGCCTAACTGACTGTGTCACTCAGGTGCACCTTCACTTAGTTTTCTCATATGAACTTGAACTTCAAATTTCACCTCCTGTGTATTATTAAGATACAAATTACAGTCACATTTGACTTGTCAACCATGTCTTTTTGTTGTTGTTGTTCTTTCATAATGTTGATGTATACTTTTAAAGAATAAGGTATTTAAGGTTGACCAATGTAAATCATATGTTTTGAATACTTAATCAGCCGCTTAGATATTATGCTTCATTGGAAGCTGCAGGAAAGAGGAGCAGGTGACTGCTTCGCACTGGCTTCTAGAGACATCAGAATCCAGCTGCCTGGCAACCTGTAGTCAGCTGGCTATTTTCGGGTTAGCCGAAGAGAGTGGGCATTGGTTAGTGGCCATGTGTCCACCCTAGAGATAGGAAAACAAAGCCGCCATAACCTATTTTGGCTATATCATCAGAACCCTCCTTCACTCACTGTGGGGTGACTGTGGGATGACGTGCATGACTGCATTCCATTGATTCCCACATCACAGTTACTGTAGAGTCCTAATAGAACAGAGACAACTCGGCGCCATCGCTTTGCTGCTCACGTTTGTAGCAGCTGTGAAATCGGGTAGGAGATGTCCTTGATGTTTCTTTGAGTAGAGAAATAATAATCCTTTCCGACTTGCAGGACCTCTAATGGGGTTATGTAATGATACCGATTTCCCTATCTTGCCCTCACTTCACAAGCAAAAATTTCATTTTAATTCTTGCAAACCTATTGTGACTAAATTTCTGGAAGTCATATAAATAGTTTCTGAACTGCAGTAATGGTCTTCCCTTTTAAAAGCCTGCAAATCTCATTTTATTTATAACAATAACTGCTTGTTTTTCCTATTTTTGTTATTAAAGCATGTAAGTAGTGTGTGCCCAGGGTTGGCCTCATTTTCCTTTAAACACTCTGGGGAGCAGGGGAGAGAACAGTCCAGAAGGGATGACTTAGTGTTTTTATGTGACACAGGGCTAAGTTCTAAGCCCAGATACTTATAAACAGTGCTTTGACCCACATGAATGTGTTGTAAGACATTAAAAAGGGGGCCAGGGGTGGGACAATTCTTTACTACATGGGACTGTGCTGTGTATCTTAGAATATGTCACCCCTAGTCCTGGTGACCTTGATGCCATTAGCCCCGACCAGTCACTGCTGTAACTAAAAATGCCTCACCTGGGGTGGCACTGATGCAGGTATCTCTCGCCCTGTTTGGGGCAATTTAGCTTGTTTTCACACTGGAGATAGAAGCTGGCTATCTTTTCTGCACGTACTTCTCTAGATCCCCACCTACCCACAACACACATATTCCCCCTGGGGAAAAAACTAGCAGGTTATAATGGACTCCTCTCAACTTGAGGGTGGTTGTGGTAGGTTGTCGTAGGGTGAAGATCAGTACAAGGAGCTTTGAAAATGTGGGTCCTGACAGTTGGCTTCCCATAACTTCATTCATTCAATCACCACTTCCTGGACGAAACTGGCGAGTGTGTGAAGGTGGTGTGAGTGTGCCCCACTCCACCTGCCCATGTGTGGGGTTCCACTGATTAGAGCAGAAAACTGTAAAACAAAAAACAGAGACAACAGCCCGAAGGGGGGGGCTGTCCTCATCATCTGTATTAGCGGATTACAAGCCCCCTCCCCCCTGGCTTTTTAGTGACCATAAAAAACGGTTTAATACTGCACACTTTACTAAAGGCTTTTTCACTCATTTATAGCACCCTGATTATACTTCAACTGGAAGAAAAGCAATGGATTCAAATGAAGAGAGCAGTATTAAGATAATGTAGGTCAAATTGAAAAAGAAGTATCTTGGTAGAAGACTGTTCAAAGAAACTTTTGAAATAAAGGCACGTTCTTTCTTCATCTCTGGAAAAGGAATCAGTCTCATCAGGCTGACAACTTCAGCTCCTTCAAACTGACAGTGATCAATCAGCAGGTAAGACAAGACAACAGGGACACTGGATGAGGAACACAAGCAAAGCACAGAGAGCCAGCAAAAAGAGCTGCAGTTGTGGATCTGGTAGGCAGAGGGATCTGACAGGCAAGCAAGAGCACGATGCAAGACAAGTGCCTCAGTAACTATCTTGACCCAGTGGAGCTTTCTTGTCATTTTAAATCCACAACGTGTCCATTGCATGCCTGTATTTTTCAAATAACTATATGAATAATGTTTTTTGAGACAGGTTCATTGGGTTTTGAACTCTTTGGTAGAAGTATGGTCTAGATGATAAATGTACTCGAGGGCTCCAATTAATAGGATGTTAAGAGAGCCTGTGTGGTAAGTGAAATTTTGTAGGATATTGTCCATGACTGTCAAAAAGGGAGCAGAACTTGGCTCTTCTTCACCTGAGCTCCTTACTTGAATCACTAGAGCAGATGCACCTGTTGTAGTCCCATGTCACGCTGGGGGAAACATTTGTATTGACATGCTGATCGTGCGCCTTCTCTTTCCACCTCCAGGCACAAGGACATCAAATTCCACGAGTCACGGAACTGGCCAGGGTCTGAATTATTTACACCATGGAAATCTGCAAGTGCAATAAACCAAGACTTTCTTCTTTCTAGAGAGTTAGTTGTCAAGCACGTGAGTGTGCCAAGGGGCCTTCCGGTTTTGTGGTCTTAATTGCAAAAGCTCATGGAGCAGGCTTAACTTGGTAACCTTCACCAAAGTCAGAGAGAACTTTGCCCACACCATGGCTCCAGGATGGGGTCTGGAGATAAAGTGGCAGGGCGTCATTAAGATTCTTCAGAGTGCATTCTTGGCAGCCTGTTCAAAGAAAGGTTAGTCTAGAGAGAGCAGCACCAGCTGTTCCCCTTTTCATTGTGCTGCTTGTAGGATTTTGAAATCCTTAGAAAGGTACTAAGTATGTCATTAAAGGCAGAAATAAATAATACGAGTAAAATCAATTTGCCATAGTCCCAAAGATACTGCGACACAGAAGAGATATTGATTACTTTTTACTGAGTACTGAAAGGGACCAGAAAACAACACCTTGATCTTAACCAATACAACAATATTACTTTGGGATCTATAATGGATGACTGATTTCAAGAATGTTAGGTGTAATATAAAAGTGCAGTTATGGTAAGATCGCTTCTTTCTTAAGCAAAGTGCAGCCTGCTTGACCTTGGAATAATTAAAAACCAGACAAATGCCTGCAGGTTATGACTGGTGATTGAGCCTCGCCCTTATTAGAAGTCTTCTTGCCCAATCAGTAATCTCTGATGTGTGGAGAATGTTGTATGTTGTGACAATAATTATATCGAAACCCTGTCTTCCACTGCATGGAAGTTAGTGTGTTCCAGAAGAGCTGAATAAAATGATCCCATTGCTTTGGTGGTAGGAGCTAGAATCTGAAAAGCATTCCTGTTTTTGGTTTAATCTGCTAACCCAGAATTACAGAACAAATTACATCTATTTTCTCTTTTTGATACGCCTAGAAGGTTTTATTCTCCTAGCCAAAAAGCTTGCTTATCAGACAACCACTGTGGGAGGCAGAAATTAGGTATGGATGCTTCCTGTGTTCACGGGCCAATGGAAGAGACCCAGTTTTCCTGCAGAGTATCTCTTCTACTCCAGGGAGTCTACCTGGCCCTCCTGAACCTGGAGTGCTTCCCATATGCAGACCTTTGCTCCAACTTCTGCATCCAACCGAAGGTGCCTCCATCCACAAGTGGAAAGAATTGGCTTACAAACACTCATATTTTTAGACCCAGCTGATGTCCTCCTATCATCTCAAGGGGAAGCCTTAATGTAGAAGAAACTTTAAAGGTAGAAGGGACCTTAATCACAGTAGTCGCCGCTGGTTACCTCCCAGCACCCAAGCAAATAAAGTTTTATTGGAACATAGCCATGCTTACTGACTTGTCTATGGCTGCTTCCATGCTACAACGGCAAAGTTGAGTAACTGCCACAGAGACAGTATGTTCCACAAAGCCTAGAATATTTACTCTCTGGACCTTCACAAACGTTTGCCAATCCCTGACTAAGGCGTTTGCAGCTTCCTGCTTTGTCCAGTAGGGGTACAATCAGTACCCGGGAGGGGTCTGGGGGGCTGGCCTCACTTGCTAGACCAGCTCGTCCCCACTCATACTTCAGGAGGCCAGAGAAGTTGGCCTTCCTGGCCAGGCTCCATAATTTCAGATGCTTTGGACTACAGTCCAGCAGGCAGAAGGGTCATAAAGCCGTATTTTTACCCCTCTGTGATCAGCCTGGGTTTCTTTTATGTGGACGCTTCCTAAGAGCAGCAAGAACTAGCCAAGGCACAGGGTCCATGACCTGTTTGTTTCAAGCTTTTGTTGTCCTCAAGGATGGCTCTTAATGCAGAGCAATACTAGTTATTGTTACTTTGCAGTTTTAAAAAGGAATGTACAATTTACTAAATATACAATGTCTAAAACCCAGTTTTTCCTGAAGCTATTATATTCAATTTAAAAATCTTACCATTCTGTTTGTATATCTGGTAAGTTGTTTTTTTTTTTTTTAAAGATTTTATTTATTTATTTGACACAGAGATAGAGAGCACAAGTAGGCAGAGAGGCAGGCAAAGGGGGGAGGGAGAAGCAGGCTCTCCGCTGAGCAGGGAGCCCAATGTGGGACTCGATCCCAGGACCCTGGGATCATGACCTGAGCCGAAGGCAGATGCTTAACCGACTGAGCCACCCAGGCGCCCCTGTATCTGGTTAAGTTTTAACAACACATTCAGGAAGTTGGATACAGTTTAGGTCCTTTTATAAACTTCGTTTAATTAACCACTTTTAAACATTTCAAAACTCCATTTATAAATATATTCAATCTTCCTTTTCAGCATTTACACTGTAATAATCAAAATATCCTCAAGTAGTTAAGAAATCTTTTTTCCCCAGCAAGAACTCTTTAAGCATTTCTTCAATTAGATTTATAAATTCAATGACTCTCAAGCTCAGGTATTTCTTCTTCTTTTTTTTTTTTTTTTAGGATTTATTTACTTGAGAGAGAGAGAACGTGTGTGCACAGGAGTGGGAGGGGCAGAGGGAGAGGGAGAGAGGGAATCTCAAGCAGATTCTGTGCCGAGCATGGAGCCTGGTACGGGCTTGATCTCACAGCCCTGAGATCATGACCTGAACTGAAATCAAGGGTCCAACACTCAACTGACTGTGCCCCCCAGCCACCTCTCAAGCTCCGGTACTTTCTAATACTATTTACAAGCTTAACTAAATTCTCATACTTTTTTTTTTTTTTTTTAAAGATTTATTTATTTTAGAGAGAGACAGAGTGTGAGAGTCGGGGTAGGGGAAGAGGGAGAGAATCTTCAAGCAGCCTCCCCGCTGGGTGTGGAGCCCCACACGGGGCTTGATCTCATGACCCATGAGATCAGGACCTGAGCTGAAACCAAGAGTCAGGCGCTTAACTGACTGAGTCACCCACATGCCCCTCATACCTTTTGATATAGGAGGCCAATTCTGAAGTAATTTATACATCTTAAATTATAATTACAAAGTGAATGTACCAGGTTGACCTAAATGTAATATATACTTGAAACGAAAGTATTAATATTGTGGATTTGTTATTTTATCATTCTTATACTCTTAATGTTAAATTTTCCAGAGTTAAAAAGACTTTCCCATTAAGGAAACAACTTTCCATCCCAAGTGAAATGGGTTATCATTCCACGTGTGGTTCTCACCTCATTGTCTCACCTCATTGAACTTGAGCTGCTTTTCACAAACAGTTTTTAGACTGAAACGTGACTGGAGCTACAGATGTCCAGGGCAAAATTTTTGGGGTCACTCACTGTCAAGTTAGGCTCTTTATAAAAATAGTTGCCACATCAAAAAGAACCTCTGGCCTTCAAAGGGGATTGTTTGCTCCTGGATGTAAGTTACCGTTACCTATTTCATGGGTCTACTCTCAGAAGCAGACACCCGCTCCTATTATTCTAAAGAATTTCCTTTACCACTTGCTTGGATTTTGCATTTCTTTAGCACACACTTTAACATCTTTTTATTCGGCTCTACAGATATTTATTTTTCATTTATTGAGCTATAATTTGCAGACTGTAAAATTCACCCTTGTAAAAGCATACAAATTAGTGATTTTTAGTATATTCATGGACACCTGCAATCATCACGGCTATCAAACTTCAGGACATTTTCACCACTCGAAAAAGAAACACCCCACCCATTAGTAGTCACTCCCCATTTGCCCTTTCCTCCAGCCCTTGGCACTCACTAATTTACTTTCTGACTCTAAGAGATTTGCCTATTCTGGACATTTCGTATAAATGGAATTATATAATACATGGCCTTTAGTGTCTGGTTTCTCTCACTTAGCATAAAGTTTTGTGTGACTACTTCTTTTTATGGCCGAATGATATTCCATTGTATGGACATACCACATTTTGTTCATCCATGTTCATCAGCTGCTGGACATTTGGGCTGTTTCCACTTTTTGGCTATTATGAATTCAGTTACATGAGCCACTACTTTCTCCTTCAAACAGGCTTTATAAATAATCATCGTATAAATTAATGAGTTAGGATACCAAGACTCAATGGGTATGAAGCATCGTCACAAGTCTAGGGTGAACTCTTTTCACTCAGATTTATGAGGATATCCTCATTTCACTTGAGGAAATTTAGAGATTTGGATAATCTTCATTTTTTCATGTGTAAGAGACCTCAGTTCCTAGAAGGCATAGACAATGAAAAAAATTCTTGTGTGTTCTCTGATGTACCCAGTACAATGCCAGACATAAGGAGGATACTAATTATTTTTAAACAAATGTAAAGAGCTGAAACTATAATGAAAAGGGCAACAAAGTATGTACTTAGTATTTCATCTCAGATTAAAATGTTAGTAAAGGAAGGAAATTGAACATTGGAGAGAAGTTGCCACTCCTTTTAATTAAGCAGGCCAAGGTTTCATGCAGGAGGTGGGATTTCATGAACAGTTTCAAAACCTTAGGTCTAATTGGTTTAAACTCTATTATACATATGCCTACAGGCAGCTGCAATGAATTGTTTTGCAAACAGAGAAGTAAGTAACCCCTCATGGAAAACAGACCCACTCCAGAAATCTCAAGACCCAAAGGACACACATGTTTTGAGCTATTCCTTTAATCTGTGTCCAAACAAAGCATCTAATTCTTATCTCAGAGAATGGAAAGCATTGACATATGCAAAAAGAGAAGCATCAGTACACTTGTCTTTGCATGCAGGTGCAGGCCTCAGACTTTTCAATAACATCTATAACATCGTCATTAATTACACAGGCAGCCAGGTTTCGACAGCATATCATTTTCTTTTGCCCTCCTCTCTTTCCCTTCTGTAATCAATTCTATTCCACTCCTTCAAAAGGGCATTCGTTTTTGATACCAACACTTTTCCGGTGTTATACTTGATTCTGCACCTTCCATGCTTAACGATAATACTCGGTTATGATTTACCTTTATTTCAGAAAAGCAAACACTGTAAGTAGGAAGAAACTTATCTATGAAAAACTTTTTCCTGGCAATAGAATATGGCTGTTTAAACAGTTCTACCTATATGTATGAGAGCTAGTCAAGTATGTACTAGACAGGAAGGCGAGTTAATGAGTGAAAGCCCCAAACACATCAGAGACAACCAATTAGCTTGTCTGAAACACAGGCTTGTAAAGCTATCAGTAACTTATAAAATGGTCTGCTACACACGAGTAAAATGTTGTTTAAATGGCTTGCTTAACTAGATGCATTCACCATGAAATTGATTCTTTTAAGGTTATCTTTTTAAACTTAACACTCATTAACTGTGCATATTGAAATGGCTGGCTGGGTGGGAGAGTGGGTAGATTATCTTGGTATTTTAAAGTGCAGGCTGAGGATAGGAATTCCATACTTTTTGAGGTTAAGAGGTATTGGGGAAAAAAACCCCATCAATTACCAACAGTTGTGTCTGCCTCAGTCACTGAAAAGGATCAACACACTTAGATTATTCCTCCTCTGCCTTGCTAAATGCTTAGCTTGGGATTGGTAGATGGGCTCCGAGGACCTTCCCGTGCTGAGAATACATGCTTTTGTGTTACGGAACTGCACCGGTTTTTACCACAGCCTGTGATTCTGCAAAATGGCATGAGAGCAAGAAGACCTGGAGCCTGGTAGTTTTCAAATCCAACATTTGCCTCACAGTGATCAGCTTTCATCCCCCAAAGACTTACTTCACTAAACCATTGGAGGAAACTTGATGTTAGCTGACACATGAACGACAACCACCATACTGTTTCATATTTTGAGTTTTCTTAAAACACTATTGTATATTTTGAAGTAGTTTTTTGGCTGTGTCTCATATTTAGCTTTTTTCTGTTATACAAGGTACCGTGCCACGAATACACTTTAATGTTGTGACCTGATCAGACAACCAGAAGAGGATGCTTTGATTTTGACAGGACTAACTCTTCTTTCTGCTCGTTCAATATTGGTACCCTTCACGAAACCACTATGAATTGGTCAACTCAAGGGATTCTTTGACTTATATATTAGGAAAAATATTAGGAAAAAATATTAGGAAGTATTAGGAAAAAAATAAGTTGCAACAATGGTTTAAAGCTTGTTAAAAACACAAGTATCTGTTAAAAATAGTTTATATATTCTAGCTTATTTGGCTTTTGTAACAGACTATATATCCCCTATCTCAGTCTTGCAGCTGGGAGGTGTGGGGCAGGCAACAGTGGTAGGAACAAATCAAAATATTAATATATGGAACCCAAATAAACATGTTTAATACTGGCCTTGTGGTACTATCTGTCCTAACAACGACAACATTTACATGTTGGGACAGATTCAAATTCTTGGGCCTTAAACAGGAGACAAATATGGCAAGCCCCGCATTGCTGAGCCGCCAATGGAGGGTGCCAACGGCCCTGTCCAGATGCAGAGATATTCAAGGGATGTTCCTGTCAGCAGTTTGTCCTCTGGCTCCAGCGAGGAGCCACCATGGAAACACTGGGAGGAAAAGGAAAAACAGGAAGGCGTGGAGAGACGGGGGAAAAGGCAGAAAAAACTGACAGCCACCTCAGTAACACATCTGAGCAAGGAGAACAGGTAACAAATGGCCTTCGAACAAACTGCCATGTTGTTAGTCACAGGGAGAGAATTTCTTTTCCTACTGGCAATACGGCCAGGAGCCTAATGTCCTGGCAACTGAGAAATATGAGCTTGGAAAGAGGCTTGCAGGCAGTCTGAGGAAAGCAAAGCTGAGTGGTAATCCGTCCTGAGGAATTTTAGCCAAAAAAACACACACAGGACTAGTTGAACTTAGAATAAAGCCCGTGAAAGACAAGTCTGGAGAACATTACAATCAGATATAAAGAAAACACCAGGAGTGAAGGTTCCAAAAGCCACTGACTGGATTTAGCACAGCACTGTTAGCGTGGCCTCGCGTCCTAGTTGTCAAGCCAGGACTAGTCCACAGCATTAGTTCTCAACGGAGGGGAAAGGTGACCATACCCCTCAGGGGACATTTGGCAATGTCTGGAGGTATTTCTGGTTGTCACAATGGGGAGCAGGGGGCACGGTGTTTGCTGCAGGTGTCCTGTGGGTAATGGTCAGGGATGCTGCCCAACATCCTACAAGGCACAGGACAGCTCCCCCAACCCTGCCCTTCCCACCCCCAACAAAGAACCGTCTAGCCTGAGATGTCAATAATGCCGAGGTTGAGAAACTGTTCTGAACTGATCTTTTAAGGCAAAGTCAAAGAACAAAGGCCCCGCCAATGCTTCAATCTATGGTTTATCAGCACGAACCATCAGGCTCCCTCCCTGGAATCAGGGGGAGATTTAGGAACCGGATTAAGAAAGTACACCAGGAGCTATGTCAGGGTACAACTCTCTGTCCTCCCTTCTTGCTCAAAGTAGAAATCAATTGATCTTGGTGGGAACAAATCAAAACATTCAACTGGGCTAAAAGAAAGGCACCAAATCAACAGCCACCTTTCCCTCTTCCTACCGCTGACTACGCATTCACTGTTTCAGGCCCCGGGGACACAAAGGTGAACAGACGTCCCAGGCCCCACGGAGCTTACTTGGAAGAGACCGACAGGTATCATGTAGGTGCATCAGTGACTAAGTGAAGTCAGATGGAATAAGGGCCGTGAAAAATTAGAAGGCCCCACGGCAATCATAACATTTGCCATAGAGCTGATCCAAAAGACGGACTGAGGGCATGATGTGAATTAAATATCAAGCAGTTGCAGGTAAGGACAAATCTTTAGCTGGTTTCAAAACAAAATTTCATACAGTTACAATAAAGGCTCCTTCAATTAACCTCCACTTAATCACCTAGACTTAACCGACTCTTCATTGCCCCGGTTCAAGATAATGATGGACGTTGTCTCCACAACGAATGCCCACGCCCTGTGGGCACAGCCCCAGATGAAGCTGGCCGCTCACCTGATGCTCACACCGGGGCACCACTCCCTGGCAGGTCTGCGTGCCTCTGCTGCTGGGCTCTTTCACAGTTCTTGTTGAGGCAACCGTATTTGTTACTGTATTAAGTCATTTAATTCAATATGGCATCAGCAGATGAAATAGGAAGTTGAGAAGAGAATTTCTGTTTCTATGAAAAACTAGGTGGAATGTGTTCAAAGAACTCACCAAAAACAAACTGCTGTCAAATCAGATTTAGGGGAGACAACCATCAAGAACTATCGTTGTGAACTGCTTCCCACGTGTCTTTAACTTACCATCTTACTTTATCTTATGGTTCTATTTTAAAGAAATGGGAACTGAAAATCATAGATAATGGCTGTATTTTGTGCAAAAAATAGGATACAGAACTCTGATTAGTGGCCACGTACTCAGAGAAAAGGCACTGGCCCAATATCAGAAGATTAGTACCATTTGTATGTTTTAAGTTAAATTATTTAGGGTATACATTTACTTTATGTTTTTAATGACAAGACATTGGCCAACTCTTTCTTTATTAACTGTTCAACTACCAGTTCAGATCAGGTCAGATAAGGGGGCTTCTAACAGTCTCAAATCCCACTTTTTATTCTGTCTGAATCGAAAGCCTTCTCAGGGGGATGTCATTAACACCTACTTCAGTCGGAAGTTGAGAGTGTTACATAAAATCATGTCCGCTGTCAGAATCAATACTAGTGTCTATCACCTCAAATCCTTTCATGAAAGAAAGTAGAGTATAAATAAAGAAAATACTCAAATCCATATTGATAACCACACCCCTGCAGTCTCAAGTACCACCCCTTCACATCTCTGAGCTCACATTATGGTTAAAACTGGATACTTTGTTGTCAAATACAGTATCTTTTAACAAAATAAACATTACGTTATTTTGAATGTATCTGTAAAATATTTTCTAAGTAGAACTTACTCCCTATTTTCTAGACTCAGAAATGCAAACAGAATTATAAAGTACTTTTCTTAGCCGATGCCCTGGATTTCTATTTCCCTGTGCTTACAGCTCTCTAGGGAACAAGCAATGTGAGTGCTCTGAAGAACACTCTTATTTTACCTTGAAGTTATTATCTGTTTCTTTATACCTTTATCGCATACCCATGAGTAAGATGGCAATTCTACCATAGTATTTAAAAATAAAAATCATATAATGACAAGACCTGACAAACGATGGCTCAGGCTGTCTATTTTTAACTAGAAGTGTCAATAATAAAATAAAAGGATGTATGTAAATGGTATTTACCTCTGTGTGCCACAAATTTATTTTTAGTGAATGAATTACCTGATACCCTGTCTTTATCGTTTAGCATAAGAGGATCCAGGCTTCAAAGCCCTCAAACAGGGTTTGTAAATTTTAGGTGTGAGTTCATGACAGAAAGATGTGGCTCTAGAGAAAAAAAGGACAGGAGAAATAAATTCTTGCCTATTTGACTCCAGGTTCTCATCCAGACATACAACACGCATAACCTGTGCACTTCTTAGCAAGTTAAATGCAGCACACGGTTTTCATAAAACATTCGGGCGAGCTGAAATCTCTCACAGCTGCTAAAATATTTGAATCCTGATTTCTCATATGAAGTCACAGACACCGAGTTTGTAGTAACCTGGTCCCAGGTTGAACTGCTTTTTGGTGCTATCAGAAGGGGCAAGCTGACGTGATAAACTGTGGGGACGCCTGGAATGCCCTACGGGCACTGGATCCAAGGCTTGGATCAGTAACCAAGAGCACTGTGTTCTGGAGTGGAGTTTGCCTGGTTCTGACGTGACCACTGACCCTGGGAGGCACAAAGACACAGGACACTTCCCATTTCAACCTGAGGGAAGAGAAGGAAAAGGAACAAGCGTGAACAGCATAATGGGCAGAAGTTCTGAACAGGAGACTGAGATAAAAGTGAACTAGACTAGCTATTCTCGCTCTTTCTCTCTTTAAAAATTGGTTATTAAGCCAAAGACTTATTTAAAGCACTGAAAGATGCAATTTATGAACTAGCACTCATGGAAGAACTGAAGAGAGTTCCCTAAATGAGCAAATCATTGTATTCTTGCAGGCAAGAATTTGGAATGGCTTGCATAACTATCTTAATGGTTTTAGATTCTTATGAAATAAATTAGACTCTTATGGTTCAGGTTTAAGAAATTCATTTGCGCTGTATCATAGATGTTTAAAAATACTCCTATATCTGCACAAAGCATAAAAAAAAAAAAAGCTCTCTGGAAAATCATGTGCCCCTTGCACACCCAATATTCCCCTCCCCTTTTCCCCCACCCCCCAGAATCCTTCCCATCTGCCAGCTGGGTTTCATTTTAAGAATTTCACACTGAATATAAAGTGCTATTTTGACCATGTGGCTCCAGAAATGTGAATTTATAGTCTATTCAGATCGTACACCAATGACTGACAGAGAGGGGATTAACCAACTGGATGCGATGAAGCCGCTGCCTCTTCCTTCAGGTTGCTTTAAGTTTCCAGGAAAGGATGATCACCCGCACACTGCTTCATTGAGGCTGGCAAAAAGTCGTCTCCGAGCACGGCACTTGCCTTTCACTTTTCTAGTAGTTGGCCGCTCTACCCTGGAACCCCACCCACCCCCCAGGTTCCCACTTTCCATCGATTTCCCCATATGGAAAATGAGAACACTCAAGCTTGCTTTCTTAGACACCCCTTGCAACAATGTTCCATTTACTGACACATAACACATATGTATAATTCCTGGTCTTCAGGTGTAATGGTCACATTTTGGGAAAGTATGTGTGTGTAATCTAGTTTTCTTGGGTAAGGACCAGCAATGCCTAACAACTTACACAAAGGAAAGACTCTTTGCATGTAGTATTTCAGAGATTGTTGGCAAGTCTTGGCCATCTAGAAATGTTTCAAATACCAGTGCTATTTAAGCTTTTCCAAAAGTAGTTCTATTTTTTCAACGGTGACCCATCTTGTTTCACACTTATCATCCCCAAGTATTGTCTTAGGCATAAAAGTGTGACTATATAATCAGATTTTCTAAATCTTTCTTTTTGCAACTTTAGGATCATGCTGTTCCTAGGACTCTATACACTCAATGCACAGTAAGTAACACTATAAAAGAGATTACTTCTCTGTTCAACAGAAGACCAACGAAAGGGTACGTAAGCATCGAATTTCAAGAAGGGTGTGCAGAATGCATTCAGATGTGATACTGTAGCCAGCCTCAAAATTAATGAACATATTTACATTTGTAATACACATACACATAAAAGTTAACATCAGAGGGGAGGTCGACATCATCAGAAAAGTGCAAGCTTATTGCATCCTATCAGGTTTGGTCCTGTTCAGAACAGGAAAGGCTCTGCTCAAGACGGGGGCTATAGTTTCTAAGTTATTTGAGAGAGGTAACAATGCCTTGCTCCCTTCCCTCAAGACAAAACAAACAAACAAGAACACTATAGAAAATCGATTATAGTTTAGGGACAATTTCTCCTACTTGCCAGCATAATAAATACATGTCCATTAAAAAAAAAAACCCACCAATCTCACACATTTAAGTTTTAGACACACTGTCTAAACAGTTAAGAAAGTCATTTGAGAGCAGAGAAAAGTGTGGAAGGAGCCACATCACACTGGTAACAATGAAGGGAAGATTTTAACTTTTTCTTAATGTGCCCCTGAATTACTGGACTTGAAACGATAAGCTCCTGTAGTTTTTATGCTTTAAAACATGAATAAAAACATACATATGAACAAATCAAAGAGCAGAAAGGGCATTTGTAGAAAGAAACTAAAAATATACCTGTATGTAGAGACATATAAAAGAAGGTAACTGGCTCACAGTAGAGGCTCAATAAACAGGCGCTGTATGAATGTGAAAAAACAATAAAAATTAGCCTCACGTGGTACTACCGACTTAAATTATAAGAGTGTGCTCAAGTCTTCAGGAAGGCGGAGACAAGACCCCCACTCAGGATTCTCAACTTTCACAACTGAAAATCTAACAACACACTCTCACCAGCCCGTGAAGTTCCTGTGTGGGTCTTCCAGTCAGTAGGACCAGTACTTCAGGTCCCGGGCAAGAAATGGAACCTGTGACAGTCTGCTCTTCATTGGACCCCCTTCAGAGAGAAGAGTGCAGCCGTCCTCCACAGGATGTCTGACGCTAACCTCGAATGACGCCCGAGTACAGCCTGCGGAAGGCTATAAAATCTCCTCCCCACATGTTAGTACTAGGGTCTTCACTTAATGTCAGCCCCAGAAAAAGCCACAAAAAATTGAGAACCACGTTTACCATAAAAGTGTTGTCATGGGTTACTCATTAATTCATTAGGTATCTATCTTATGAAGTCTTTTCGAATTGTGGAAGACAGCTCTTCCCTGTGGAAGCCATAGCCTCCTCTTTTCCGATACGGAGAAATACAGCACAGATCATGACTCCTCCACCTTTTTTCAGAAACGCAGAGTGCTAAATATGAAACCAAATTCCAGCACTGATTTAACCTATAGGGTTGATGTTATTCTAGTCTCCTCTTCTTTGTCCTGATCTCCTACTTTAATTTTTTATTATTATTTTCATGTGAGTCCCTTTAAATTCTTTGTGGACAGAAGCAGTGTAACTACACAGACAAATAAAAATAAAGGAACATCTCCATCTGGAGTGAATAATAACATTCCATCTCTTACGCTTGGCACTATTACTTAACAGAACACACCAAGCTTCATTGAAAGTCACTAGGTCTTGAGTCATTCTTACTATTTTAGGGGTTCTTAAAAGTGCTTGTCAACACTATTACCAAGGAGCATGGACTCCGATTTTTCAGAATTGCCTCAGTTATAAGAAAACTCAGCTGAAGTTAATTCATTTTAAGAATGGATTTTATGTACCACAGGAGGAAAAAATTCTTCAGATCAAATCCCTTACAGAGAAATCCAAGGGACTGTTCATTTTACTGTATAAAACACATGATGCTTAAAATATAATTTTTCAGATTCTCCCCCCTCCTTTTTTAGGCGGTGCTAGTAGTGCTTACATAGAATTTCTTTTCCCCTGTGGTGTTTCTGGGTGATGGGATTTTAACAGCACTGTCCAGCTCTTATTATCTTCTAGGCCAGATATCAGATGTCGTGTGGCATTTTAAATGCCACGTGATCAAACCGAACAACACCCTCCAAAATAATCTTCTGGGGGCAGGGGTGGGGGTGGGGCGGCTACGGAATCTAAAATCAGCATAGTTAAGTTATCTTTAGCTACAGGACTTTGGCCAATCCCTGTGAGATAAATAAAATCTGCCTTTATTCCTCTTTTTCCACTTTCTTTTCTAGTAAATCCTTTCTGCAATCCTAGGGACCCCAGGCCTCTGTATATCTTACTATGTGTCAGGTACTCTTTAAAAATATTTTAAAAATAGGGGGGCCTGAGTGGCTCACTCATTTAAGCATCTGCCTTTGACTCAGGTCATGATCCCAGGGTCCTGAGGTTGAGCCCCGCATCGGGCTCCCTGCCCAGTGGGGAGCCTGCTTCGCCTTCTCCTGCCTACCACTCTGCCTACCTGTGTGCTCGCTCTCTGTCAAATAATAAATAAATTAAAAAAAAATTTTTTTTAATCTATTACCTCATTAACCCTTATGTCAACCCGCTGAGGGAGGCACTGGTAGGACACTGAGGCTCGGAGAGGGTAAGCAGTGTGACTGGGCAGTGGGGGCAGGACGTGGGCGCGGTGTCTGGCACAGCAGAACTCCGCTGTGTGTTAGCGGGGCGCACACGGAACACAGTGAGGTGGGGCTGCGTGAAAGACCAGTGACAATGAAAGGAAATGCAATCCAACAGAATGGAGTAGCTTCAGGCACCTATAGTAAGGCTGGGATAAGACCTGGTTACGGTGCCTCCTGATGTTCCTTAAAAATCAGTCCGCGTAGATGGCCACTCTTCCACACGGGCAGACTCCTGTGTCCCCAAGTTACTAGCCAAACTGGGCTTATAGTCAGTCCTTAAATCCATCTTGCCCTTCCCATAGATAAGCTCTTTGCTCAAGGCATGACCTTGTCCTAGAAGACCCTCCGCTCTGTCTCCATGTGGGTGGTAGCTTCGCGTCATCCTTCACTGGGCTGAAGCCAGAACTACCCAGGTTTCAATCTCTACTTTACCACTTACTAGGTGTTTGACTTGGGGTAAATTTCCTAACTCTTCTAGGCCCAAGTTTCCACATTTGGGAAATGAGTGTGGTAATAATTATAAGAATAATACCTCCGTTCACAGGAAGGCCCGCCTGAATTAGGTGATGGAAAGCATTTAGAGTAGTGCCCGGCGCTATTTCACGACCGTTTCCACCACCCCTCAGATCCTGCTCTCACTTGTGCTCAGTACCCAGCTCAAAAGCCTTCCTTTAGAGATCCGCCTTCTCGGAGATCCTGTAGTCCCTTGGCTTTATCATTCCAGTGGTATTTACCCTGTATCACTGCAAGTATTCACATGGTCTTGAAGTGCGATTGTTTATATATATGTTTATAAACAAGCCCTCCCCGATGAAATCAAAACCCCAGAGGTTTAGACTAAACATAAACTTTTCTTCTTTCACCTTATCTCCTTCTCTTCCCTTCTGTTGAGTGTTTTAATCAGTTCATTATTCATATACCCCAGAGAGTGGGTAGAACAAGGAAACAGGAGAGAAATGAGAACACACACACACTATTTATAGTTCCCCATTAGATCATTCAATTTAAATCTACCAACGTTCCCGATCTCCTTCTCTGAGCAAAGCTTGCCTGGGCTGCAAAGAAGGTGGAATACGGTCCCTGTCCTCCTAAGACTCACAGTCTAGATCAGGTGAAAAAAACATGTCTCTAACTATGCAACCTGAATCCCAACACTACTTAAACCTATGTCTCAAGGTGCGTGCTCCCTCTCCGAAGACACCAGGTACCAATTTTCACATCCCGGGGCTGCTACTTACTCAACTCATCCATTCTGGAACCTCCCTCCCCTTCTCTGGTCACCTCTCTTTGTTTTTTTTTTCAAATGTCCCCTCCCCCAAGAATTCACTGCTCCCTCAGGTGTATATTCATTCATTTATCAACTGAGTATTTTTTAAGGTCTTCATCTCCCCTGCTAGAGTACAAATTCTCCAGGAAGAAGACATGGCTCAGGGCACTGGGCCCAAAGCAGGCCCTGTCACTCATCTTGGTGAGTCCCACATCTGGAGCAGGGTCTGATGGGGGCAGATGCTCAGGGAGCGCTCCTTCCTTGCCCTGGCCTTCCGGGCAGAGATGCCGGGGCAGGGTGCTGCCAAACAGAACTGCTGGAGAGAGGAGAAGCACCAATACTTCTGCAGACACGGCAGCCAGCATTACCTGTAGTTTCTATGTATTCATGTGGTAGGGGGCTCTATTGGAGGCCAGGCACAGTGCCGTGGGGCAGAGAGACAAACCGGGGGGCGGGGGGGCGGCGCTACAGGGAGAGAAAGACAGTAATTAGGAAGTGTGCTCCCATGTGTACAAATGGCAGTGTGCAGAGAGGAGGGTGTGAGGTTTACTTATCTTGACAGTTGCTAACCCATTTGAGAACTCATTGTATTTATAAATTATGAGAAAATAATATGAAGCACCTCTAAAACTAGAGTCCTCATGTCTAGCACTAAACAGCGCTGACGTATTTTATTTTGCAGAGAATACGCCTGACGGTGTTTTCGATAGCTAGTTTTATAACCCAATCAATAAGAGATCTCTATTCCAGCTGCCATACTACTCACTTATTTTAGTTGTTAAATTTGAGACAGTGAAAGGAAGACATTTTAAATATGCATCCCTGTCACATTCACTCTTTTTTTTTTTTTTTTTAGAATGATGATCCAAAACCAATAGATTCAACCATGGCATCATATATTTTGTATTTACTGCATTGAGTAAGAAAGATAAACTACTTTATTCTCAAGTTGGCTTTTGACTTGTCAGGTGACTTTATGTGGTTCACCTACTGCTTCCCCATTTGGCTTCTCCTATTCCAAAGGAGAAACTCTAAAACTTACTCATTAAAAAAAAAAAAAATCAGAACAGATTTAATTAAGAGAATACCTTAAACTCAACTGGGCTATATGCAGGTGAAGAGTCAAAATGCAATACAGAAAGAAAAACAGAAAATTAGGTTCCAGAACACAAAATATCATTTTCTCAGAAATTTTTACTATGACAGAAGTGGATGGATGATACGTCTCTAAAGGTTTTTGTACTAAGCCTGCCCAGCAAATACACAGCTAACCTAGAATGTTCCGATAAAAACATAAAGGTAAGGGGATCTCATGGGAAGCCAGGAAAAGGCTATATGATTGGTAAAGACCCAACATAATTTCCTCCAAAGGCTGTTAACATCACAAGGAGTCACAAAACATTACACTGAGCAAATTAAGTCCCGACTGGTCATTAAGGAAACTCACACAGCCCAACATCTGATGTCTTACCATTTCGTTTTGCTCTGCACATCAAAGGGATGGTGGACCTCTAACCCAAGCTTCTGATATTCAGTAATTGCCCATTCATATTTATATGAAGGAGACCACTACAAAAGATATCCATAAAGCTTCAGTTTGCTCTGGATTCAACATCTAAGGGAAGAGACAACAGTTTCATTTTCTTTTCTTTCTGGGAAACAAAAGCATCAGATAGGAAAACCTGTCCCTTTGGAAAGATCAGCCATTTGTTGTCTAGAAGGAAAGCAGGCAGATAAGGGAAAGCGGATATCTGGACTTGTCTGAGAAAAGCCTTTCAGGTCCAACCATAGCAACTTATTTCAGAGCTCTAAGTCATTAAATGTGTCTCTGATAGCACTTCACATATGAAGATTAGTGGAACACACCAAGAGACTGAATCATCAAACAATTCTCTTAGGAATTTCAACATAGCTGATTTGATACAGAATTACTCCAAAGGCCCAAGCCTGCATGGGATCCTGGCAGAGGTAAGATACGGACACCTCTTAGACAAGGCCTTCATTCTTCAGAAATGGAAGCGCAAACCAAGGACTGTCCATCAACAGCATCCTCAGTGTTTGTGAGGAGTCTACACATGCCCTGTGGGCACTAACCAAACACAAAAAAATCTAAATAAAGTCTTTGCCTTCACAGAGCGTACAAATGAAGAAGGCACTCCCGTCCTCCTTCCCATTCCAGAGACTACTCATCAGGAAACAGATCTCCCTTAAAAAATGCTACTAGTTTATATCCTTAAATCCTTATTGATCCAGAAAATAGAGCTCTTCCAATTTCTGGCTTGAGAAGAGCAGCTAAATGAACCTCTTCTGATACTGAGAGGAGTTGCTGGATAGCTTTTCTGCATTGCCTCTAGAAGGACTTAACATTGCTCTAATCCCTCATTTATCAAACTCCTTCACCAGAGGAGTGAAGGGGGCCCTTTTGCTTCTTATTTTATGAGTCTGCCAGGAGTGAATTGGCAATCAAAACTGGAGCTAAATTCCTCAAAACACTTTTGGTAAATAGACATAAGACAGCACTGTGCTTACACATACTGCCTATTCTAAGCTATCAATCTTAAACTGAGACTGGGAAGAGGCTCTGCATTTCTCATTCTTAGAAATCACATGGCATATGCAATAAGAACATATGGCCACAAGATAGCTGAGGCTTCGATTTGTACCAAAGCCAAGAAAACTAGACGCCCAAGTGTATCACTACTAATGAATTAGGGAATAATGCAGAGAATTTGCCGAGAGAAGGGAAATATAGACAGAGTTGGAAAAAAGCAGACATTTTAAAGGTATCTGGCACTGGGGCCATATCAAAAATATTTACATAAATGTGATAATGAGAGTGATTTAGATTTGGGGGGTCATGTAGAAGAGAGGTTTCTCAAACTCAGCGGAATTTCAACAAGTATCAAAGATGATAGTAAGGCTTTTTAAAATGCAAACAGGGGATTGCGTATTAATAAATATGAAGCTCTTAAAATCTGGTTCTAAAGTAACAGCAAGCAACACCAGCCCCTGGTAAACGTTTAGTAAATGAAATCAAAGAGTCAGTATCTGAAAGAATGTTAAGTATACAAGGCAGATGAGATTTTGAAATAACAGCTTTCATTTGAGGAATGGACTGAACTCATACATTCAAAGGTGAGAGGTGTAACTTGGTGAGTCTGACAGTAAAAAAAGACTTTTTTGTATTTCTTTTGAAAGTCTGATACACTTTAAAAGCATCAACACAAATCTACAATTGCACAGTTAAATTAGTCCAAGTACCTATGCAATCGATCTGGATTTCTGTTGGGCTTTTTATTTCTTTCCTTGGTTTTGTCCTCAGTTGGAAGGAACACTTCAATGGTTTATCTTAAAAGCACCAGGTGTGGGTGAGCATTCACTGGGCAACTGTAGAGGGCATAAAACGCCCTTCAAAACACCTTCCCTTCTGGGCTTTTGTAATCGATCACCACCAATCTCTGTGAAAACAGGAACCACATTGCAAAGATCAGCAGTCATGCAGTTTTCTTTAACAACTTCAAGGACTGAATTGTAAGTCTGCGATGTGTGTGCAAAGGTGTCATACAATGTACTGAGTAGTAAATAGCAAAAGCCCTTCCCGTCACACTCCCTCAACTTGGAAGGAATTAGGGAAGCCATTGAAATGAACGCAGAATGGTTTGCAGAACCTCTGAGTGTTCACAGCACGTTCTACAAATGCAAGGCTAGCCGCCCCTTGTAAAAAGCAGTGCACTCCTCCTGCCCATGGGACCCACTCCAGCTGAGTGCAGAACAGCAAGGAGCACATTTATTCTTCTTAGAAGGAAGAAAAGAAAAAAGATGAAGCTAGTGCTGTACAAACGATAACATGAGGGAGAAGAAAGTAGTGGTCGAGGGACATGAGAGAGGATGGGAAAGAATAAAAGGTCTGAGCAGCATACCTGTGTGTGCCGTTTTATAAACAGGCTAAGATTTCCAGATGAAAGATCTGTGGCAGGTGGAACACTTCTACAGAAAGGCCTCAGGGAGGGGAGCAGGGGAGGCAAAGGGGCTGACATCGGGTCCCAGAATGCCACCTGTCTGAATCATGCCACCTGTCTGAATCATCCCACCTGCTTCTCGTGCCAATGGGCATTTGAGTTACCACCTCTGATCCCCATACCAGTGTTCTGCTCCTTGAACCAGAAAGATCACTGTCCTGCTGCTTTCTAACCATGTACTCTTGGACAAGTCATTTCACATCTTTCGATTTTAGTTTCCCAATTTTTAAAATAGATAAATGACACCTGTCCTTGAAGGGCTCTGGTACAGACAGGGCACAAATACAGATAAGGTTCTTAGCACAGTGACTGCCAAGAGGAGGTGCTCAAAAGGGGATACTTTTATGAACAAAATTTACAATCACTTAACTAGATAGCTGGGATTCAAACCAAGATCTTCTAACTCTGAAGCCCTTTTTTCCCTCTCCACTTAGATTTTCAGCTTTATTTTTTTCTTAAGCAGAATTAAAAAATAAATAAATAAATAAAATAAATCTCATACCAAAGCCCCACACCATTTTGCCTTTCCTAAGTGCTTTCATAAAACTTTTTTGGGCTACTTTACCAACAATAGCCCACCCTGACAAACCTTTCCCTGCCTATATATTGGAATGCAGCTGTGAACACGATGACACGTCTCACATCTTGTTTTGTGTTCTTAGCTTCCACTCAGTGTGTACCTCTGCCTGGTTGGTTTTCCAATCTCTCCCACGCAAGGTCAGTGTTTCTAGGGCTTTGTGCTCATTTGCATAAGTCTCTGAGCAACTGCCAAAACGGTGGGCAGCATTGTGGTCTTTCCCTGGGTGCTCCTGGAATGAAAAAAACTACCAGACGACTTCTTGCACCCAAGGCCCTGTGGTATGTGCCTTAGACGTGGCGGCTGCGGCTAGTGCGCGTGTTTCTATGTCCTCCTCCTGGTGCGAAGGGCCAGACAACACGGCTCTGCCTCTGCCACGCTGGGTGATGAGTGGTGCACACCCCCGTCACTCCCTGGAAGAAACAAGACCTCTGCGATCCTCCCTTCTATCGTGCACCATCCTTGCTGTCTTTCTCCGGGAGACGTTGAACAAAGTGGCCCTGAGGACTGAGAGGACAGAGATGGAAGGGATCCAGATCCTTGAATAATTACAAGGAGCAGAGTGCCTCCACTAACCCACACAGGACTGTGAGGGGACAGAGAAATAAACTATAGTGACAAGCCACTGAGACTGCGGACCTGCTAAGAAAGCAGCTCATAGCACTGTCCCCAACCAATACAGAAACAATCTCATTTACTCATAGTACAACTCTGTCAGGTAGTATTATCACCTGCATTTAACTCCTATGGGAACAGAGGCTCAGAGAGGTTAAGTAACTTGTCTAAGGGCAAACAGGTGATAAGGCTGACGTTCCAGCCCTAGGTCAGATTAATTCCAGAACCCATGTTCTTACCCATGGAAGTCTACTACCTCCCCAATAGCTATTATAAATGTGAAAGTAGAAACCCACATTATGGCATTTCCAGTTTTAACCTTGATCTTATGTTCCATAACAGAAGCATTTTATTTTCTCATTAAGTATAACAGAGACTAGTAAAAGTTAACACGGACTAAATTTTGTAGGTGACCTCACTCAGGGAGTGTCCGATTAATATATGTAAAACATTAAAAGCAGGACTTCATTAATGAAGCAAGGGTAGGGTTCCCAGGAACAAGCCATTTTAAAATCACTGTGTCACATCACACTGCTTCTCAATACTGTGCTATTCAGGTTTCTTTCTTTTTCTTTTTAATTTTTTTTTTAAAAAGATTTTATTTATTTATTTGACCAGAGAGAGAGCACGTGAGCGCACCAGCAGGCGGAGCAGCAGCAGAGGCAGAGGGAGAAGCAGGCTCCCGGCTGAGCGGGGAGCCCGATGCGGGGCTCAATCCCAGGACCCTGGGATCATGACCTGAGCCCAAGGCAGATGCTTAACCAACTGAGCCACTCAGGCGCCCTACTTTTTATTTTTATTTTTTAAAGATTATGATTTATTTTAGAGAGCAAGTGCACACATGCGCATGCACATGTGGGGTGGGACAAAGGGGGAAGGAGAGGAAGAGGGAGAGAATTTCGAGCAGACTTCCTCTGGGCTGAGTGCTGAGCACGATAGGGGGCTAGATCTCATGACCCTGAGATCACAGCCTGAGCTGAAACCAAGGACCTGAGCTGAAAGGTGCCCCAAACCACTTCCTGTTTTACTTAACCAGTAGAGTAGCACCATTTGGTTTGTGGGTTAGTTATGGATTGTCACCAACTAGCCACTTTTGTAACAAAGAAGACTAATTCTTCTAGCGTGTTGTCATAGTTTGAGTTTCTGCATGGCTTTCTCCAAATTTCAGTCCTTTCCTTCTTTAAGTCTGAAGCCTGTATTAGCTCTGTTTAGCACAGTTAATGTTTTCTGTTTTCTTGCCTGTGTTTAGTAACAAGGATGGAAAATAGTTCAGACGTGGTCCCTGTCCTAGAATCAGGAGAAGAATCTGATACGGTACTATAAAAGGACGATTGTTACGTACTAGTTCATGCTTTGTTTTTTTTTTTAAGATTTTATTTATTTTAGAGAGAGAGAGAAAGGGAGGAAGGGGAGAGAGAGGAGACGAGAGGAGAGGAGAGGAGAGACAGAGAAGGTGAGTATGAGTGGGTGAGGAGCAGAGGGAGAGAGAGACTCTCTCAAGCAGACTCCACACTGAGCATGGAGCCCAATGTGGGTCTCGATCCCACAACCCTGACTGAGATCCTGACCTGAGCCAAAACCAAGAGTCAGACACTTAACCAACTGAGCTACCCAGGTGCTGTTTTTTTTTTCCCTTAAATGACAACAACTATAATAACTTCGAGCAATCATTCTTGAATGTTCCCTTTCTATGCAGGTTATGCCTAGTGCAAGGGGAGTATCTGAAATAGGAAGGGGTAGGGCATGGACACTAGCCAATGAGAATGGACCAATCAGCTGGTGGCAGTGCTGGAGCATGTTTCTAAAGGCTCCCAGCTAAATCAGGCTTTATCCCCTTGGTTATGGAATTGGGGGACAGCTCAGGAGGTTGTGAGGGGAGGACCAATGCAGTTTCTTATAGGGATGGGCCAGTACTTGACTATTTTAACAACTGGCCCATATGTAGTGATGCATACTGACAGAATATTGCCTTGACCCAGAGAAGGTGATGGAAACTCACCATCTCCACAGGACAGTCACTTTTCTACCTCTGTTGACAACTGAGCTGCATAGATCCCAAACCAGACATACCAGAGAAAGACAACCTGAAAACTGTTCCCTTGAGAATGTTCATTTTCCTTTACAAGCATTTGAAATAGGGCAGCACCCAATAAATGGTGCTGACTGACTGACATTTATTGAATGCCCAGTGTATACAGAGCATGTCCTGGGAAATTCATAAAAAGAAAATACAAATGACCTAAATTAAGCTTGCTGTTATTTTAATGATTGATGAAAAGAGCAGCTTTTTGGAGATGAGTATATAATCATAACTATACCCTAATGAAGTCTTGTGAAAAGATAGGTAACCCAAACTTAGGATCAAATATGTTTTACAGAGTGCTTCCCTCCTTCATTATCCAAGTTCTGGTCTTTGTCCACTGCCACTGGTAAGGGTCAGGCAGAATGAAACTCCTATAACTCAAAACAAACAAATAACCATCCCCATACCTGAAAAAAACACAAAAAACCAAAAACCTCACATGTCCCCAGCTTGAAACTCAGTTTGCATTTGTGATCTGATTTTGACAATCATAGAACTTCACATCTGCATAAAATATGCTGCTGCTGCTTTTCAGGGGTGAGATGCCTCCCCCAAAGGGTACTTGGTAAAATGATCTTTGAGTGCTAGAGATGAATTATACACCCTGAAAGCTGTCAAATGCACAAAGCTGCCTCCAGTAAGGATGACTGACCTAAAAGCAACTCATTTACTAGTAATTTAGGCTGTGACATTCTTTCATTACTGGTATTTTCTTGGGCGTGTCAAAAAAAAGTCTTGTAATATCCAAAAATTGATCGAGTTTTATTGTTTAAACAGTATTTTAAAAATTGGATTATTTTATCAGAGACCAGGTAAACACAGAATTAAAAAGACACAAACACTTGCAACCAAAGCTTAAGATCTTACTTGGGAAAAAAATTCATGAATGAAAATTTTCAATTAGAAAGCAGGGTATTGGAGATAAATGAGACACAACTATGAGTTCTCTTCCTGGTGTTAGATTATGACTTTCAGGAAAAGGAGGTAGTAAAAGCGTCGGGAGAAAGGTATTTGTCTGACATTGTGTCAGATTTCGTAAGGCCCAGGAGCACCTTGAGAAGTAACAGCTGGGAGGAGCAGACTGAGAGCTTTAGCAGTATTTGGAAAGTTGCCATTATGTCTCCTTAGCTTTCTTAAAAAGCATTCATTTGGTATTTGTCTTTTACTTTTATTAGCTTAAAAAATTTTAGCAGATTGTCACACAAATGACATTATGGGAGATATTCACAATTTTGTTGATTACTTTTCAAGCCGTTCTTAGTGTTACTTTAATTATTCTAAACAGCATTTTGAAATTGTTTAGATGAACTGAAAATAAGATTCATTCCAAAGAAGTGATATGGAAAAGATATTCTTAGAGTCAGAATTTTAGAGCCAGAAGGGGACCTACAAATCTTCTAATTCAGTCCTCTCATTTTACAGATAAGGAGACCAAGACCCAGTTGGGTGAAATGGCTAAACCCAAAGTCAGCTAAGGTGATCCTAGGCACGAACCAGGATTCCTCACATTGAGTCTAACTTTCTTCCTACTAATGGCCAAGTCCACACTGCTTGTCCTCTTCTCATTCCCACTCAAGGCTGCTCATGGTGACCGCCCCACTCGTCCTCCCCGACAGAGGACAGCAACCAAGCTGTCTAGCTGATTGGCCACGGCTGAGAGGGAGCAAGGCGGTGGCAGTTCTCGTTCACCAAGGATGCACATGCATTTACCTACCTACCCTCCTTTGCCCTTCCTCCCTTCCTTCCTCTCTCTCTTTCTTACTTGCCTTTCCTTCCCCTTTGTATGCTGCTTCTTCCTTCCAATTCTTATCAAATCCAATGCAACTTGTGAGCACCTAAATGAGTGTTCACGTATTCAAGTCAGGAAACTGTTAAGTTAGACATGATGAAGAATCTGAATCACTCAAAAAGTGTTTTTAGGGGTGCCTGGGTGGCTCAGTCATTCAGTGTCTGCCTTCGGTTCAGGTCATGATCCCGGGGTCCTGGGATGGAGCCCCATGTCTGGCTCCCTGCTCAGCATCAAGCCTGCTTCTCCCTCTCCCACTCCCCCCTGCTTGTGTTCCCTCTCTTGCTGTGTCTCTCTCTGTCAAATAAATAAATAAAATCTTAAAAAAAAAAAAGTCTTTCTAATGCCTTTTAGCATTTGCACACAAGTCTTCTGCAGCCTTTAATCTGTTTCTCCTCTCAAGTTTCAGTTTTCAGGATTTTTCAGTTCTTAATCTCTCATTTACTTATTATCTGCCATACATGACAGACACTTCAACTTTTTTCTGGAACCTTTTGTTTGGTTCTTGTGCTTACTGACTTTGGGACTTTATGCAAGTCACTTAACCAGTTGCTTTGGGGGAAAAGTGATGGTACTGGATCTTCTAAACCTCAGTAAGCACTGACCACACATGCATTACGTGCCTAGGACCACGGGCTGCTCCTGGAAACTAAGCAGGGACAAGGAACTTTGGGTCTTGCTGGTTGTGTCTGAAAGCTCAAAATTAAAAGCATGTAACAAAGAGAGTGTGCAGGACCAAGCATAGAAGGTGAAAACTGAGCATTGGCAAAACCCCCCAATCTGTGATTTGAATGAGGCTGTGGCAACTCAAGGTGGCCCCTGGAGCCTGACAGCCTGGGTTCAAATTCTTGCTTTGCCCTTTACTAACCACCCGACTTTGGGTGCATCTCTTCACCTCCCTGAGCTGCAGTGCCCTCATTTGTAAGAGAGTAAGAAGAGCACGTAGCCTTTAGGCTATCCTGTGGACTAGGTGAAAGCATTTAGCTCAGTGCCTGGTACAAACATCAGCTGGTAATAGTGCGTTCCACACTCACAAGAGAGCACAGAGACGAGCTGATGGTGGCTCAAGCTCCTGGTGTCCTGATGGAGAAGGCAGGATTCGAGATGGAGCTCCGATTACAGTTGAGATTTGAATAGAGGACCTTGATTGCCAGAAACATTTTCAGGAGACAGAGAGCAATCTATGGGTCCTTGAGTAGTTTAGATATAAATGAGAGTGGTATTTTAAGATCAGCACTGAATTTTTTTGTGAAGATTTTTTATTTTTTATTTTTATTTTTTTAAAGATTTTATTTATCTGACAGAGAGAGCACAAGCAGGGGGAGCGGGAGAGGGAGAAGCAGGCTCCCTGCTGAGCAAGGAGCCCGACACATGGGGCTCCATCCCAGAGCCCTGGGATCATGACCTGAGCTGAAGGCAGACGCCTAACCGACTGAGCCACCCAGGCGCCCTGAAGATTTTTTATTTTTAAGTAATCTCTATATACCCAACATGGGCCTTAAACTTATAAACCCAAGATCAAGAGTTACACACTCCACTGCCTTAACCCCCTGGACGCCCCTAATTTTTTTTTTTTTTTTAACTGCGAAGTAAATGTAAACATTTAGGTAGAAAAGCAATGTATCTTCTGGCTATGATCTTTCTTTCTGTAAAGGATCCCTTGGCTCCTCAGATCTTTTTTTTCTTCACTTCGAATTCCCTAAGCTCATTATGAAGTGTAGATAAAGGATTAATATCCAGCAAATCATTTCAGGTTAAGGGAAGGAGGAGGCTTTGCTAGATTCCCTTTATAAATGTGAGCCATAAATTGACACTCAGCTTGGAGGACTTTATAAACAAATATAGCCAGGTACCCAAATTCTATAAATTATCACTGATATTCATTCATATATTCTACCTCTCTGCAAACATATGGATGTAATTATGCGCCAAATGTGAAAAAAATATCCCAAGGACCTTGTTATTCCAGGAAATGACTGCCAGCATGACTAGTTTAAGAAGAACATCATAGAATGCTCAGCGGAGTTCACGCAAAGCTTCCGCACTGCCTCTTCCCTCACTCCAAGTGTCTACATCACATACATCTCATTGCCAAACCAATGCCCACCGCACATGCACAATGAAATGATATCACACTTAAAACACCCATGATAGCTTGGATGTCTGCTTTAAGACTAATGAATTTGCCAGTTTGGATTGGGCCCACGTATTTGTACTTTAGCAAAAGCACTATTGTTTTGTTTCTGGAAATTTGTTCCTCTATAAACAGAAATACTGAGTACCCATGGAAGGTCACCTTTGAAGTTTTTATTCAGTTAAAAGGAAACAATTCTCTTCGTCTCACTTAGCTGGGCTATCTAATTCTTTATTTAACCAAGCATTACAGATAGGGGAAGAAGTTAAAAAAAAAAAAAAAAGAATACCTGAAAGCATGCAGATTAGTTAGAATTGTGAAGAGGGGTGGAAGGAGGAAGTAGTGGTAAATATTATTTTTCCTTCGATGGGAGTATTTCTCCCCCCAACCCCATGGGAGTATTTTAAAAACTAAATGCTTTGCTTTAAAAAGTCAAGAGTCATGTAGAGTATTGGTGGCTGTAGTCATTTGGGAAAAGCACGACCAGAATGTGTACTTCTTTTTTGGGTCAAACAGAAGTCAAGATAATTGTGAGTGCCCTTTACATCACTCAAAAGTTTGTTGAAGGAGCACACTGAAAGTATAAAACTGTAATACTGAGGCACCTGGCTGGCTCAGCTGGTGAGCTTGTGACTCTTGATCTCAGGGTTGTGAGTTCGAGCCCCACACCGGGTGTAGAGATTACTTTAAAAAAATCTTAGGGATAATTGTCTTCTTTGAGAGCACTATAAAAATAAAACATTTTACGCAGAGCTGTGTTGAGGAACTTGGTTATGGGAGATGGGGTGGAAGGCACAGTGGGCTACCATAGCGAGTGGATCCCACCGTCAGGAGCTGATGCACATGCTGGTCTGCTTCTGGATCAAAGTGCACCTGCAATGCACACGCGTGGCGGTGGTAAACGGAAGAGAAAGGCACAGCAGAGCTCATCCGCTCCCACCGCAGAAAAGGAAAAAAGCACAGGAGAGGTTAGCATGGGCACACTTGCCGCTAACCTAAAATGTCCTCTTTCTTTACATGCCATTCTTAGGATAGGCTAATGAAGGTACTATGAATTCTTCTTATCTTAAACATTAATGGGGGGGTGCCTGGGTGGCTCAGTCGTTAAGCGTCTGCCTTCGGCTCAGGTCATGATCCCAGGGTCCTGGGATCGAGCCCCGCATCGGGCTCCCTGCTCTGCAGGAAGCCTGCTTCTCCCTCTCCCACTCCCCCTGCTTGTGTTCCCTCTCTCGCTGTGTCTCTCTCTGTCAAATAAATAAATAAGCTCTTAAAAAAAAAAATTAATGGGGGGCCTAATAATTTCATAGGGAATTTCAGATGAAAGCCCAAGGGTATTAAATACCTTGAGAACCTGGCCTAAGGAAAGATGGAGTACCAGCACTGCTCAAATTAAATTTTTAATAATAAAATAAAAAATAAAATGTTTTCATAATAAATCTAAAAATCTTATAGCCATACAGGCTGCCTCTTGCCACCCAATGTATACTGCATTGGCAGCTAGGAAAAAAGAAAAAGGAAAAGAAAAAGCAAGACAAGGGGGTCGGGGGAGGAAGAGAGAGACAGAGATCCATCTTTTATTGGTATAGCTCTTAAAACTTGAACATTATCTAGAGCCCTCCATCTTAATCAAGCAGCCATGGTTTCTCTTCCTGTTACTAAAAGCCTGCTGATGTTGCTTGGTCAACTGAGAGATATCTTCAGGGCTGCTTGGATCTGGCCTCTCCAAAGAGCCTGAGAAGGAAAGGGTCACCTGAGATGAAATCTACCACATTTGGCAAACCTTTTCAATGAGCCTAATTAATAATCCATAAAAATAGACATTACTTCTTCTAAATGCAAGAGATACATGTAGTAGAAAAGAGGCAGAAGATGCTGCTTTTGGAATTAGAGTTCATTTCAAAAATAAGGGAAGCACACATTCGAAGTTGCTCAACCTTTCAGAGGAAATATTTTTGTAGGTCAATGAATGCACATGCTGACCACAAAAGACGTTTCTGTGAATAAAGCCACCATGGAAGAAACCACGGTCTCCTTTAAATTATCCAGAATCATACAGCATCATGCAAACTTTTAACATTCAAGTGGTTTCCCCATAGAAAAGACACAAATTGGTCTGGGAAATTAAGCCGTATTTATGCCAGTTTAATTCAATGAAATCCGTTTGAAATACAAGCAATTTAAGTATGGAGAGCCTATGTCACAGAGTCCGTCAGGAATTCTGGGTACTAGATTTGCCCTCCATGTACTTATTTATTTCCACCTAAAAAGGATTCCATGAGAAAAAGTGATGATTGCCTAACAATTAAAAAAATGTGGAATACTTTATACCGTTTATAAATTAATGACTCCATAAATCATAAATTGTGATTATGAATGTCTCAAAATGAAGTCCTTATGAACATAAGTATATAGAGTCCCAGGTCTCTTTGGTTTACAAAGAGGAAGAAAAAGTGATGCTAACTATATGCTATTAATCTATGCGATGGACAAACAGGCATACATTATAATGATAAATTTAGGGGAAAAATTCTCCCAAATTCAATCTTCCCTTCAACTAGGGTTGCTGCTTCCAGCCCAGCAGGCCCTGCAGTGTGGGACGCCAGGATGCCATTCATACCAGTTAGCCGTGCGTGAATGCTGCTCCCCACCACGTCAATGAACCACACATCGTATATGTTTTGTTCTGTTGAAATAAATGATTTAAGACTTAATGAATTTAATATACTTATTTATTTGCTTGTTTGTTTTTTAGAGAGGGAGAGTGCACGTGCATGAGCAGGAGGAGCAGCAGACTCCCCGCTGAATAAGGAGCCCGATGCGGGGCTCGATCCCAGGACCCCGGGATCATGACCTGAGCTGAAGGCAGACGCTTAACCATCTGAGCCACCCAGGCGTCCCACTTTTGGTTTTATATTATATTTTAGCTCTGAGGGCGGTTTTAGCATTGGCAGCCATGCTCAAACTGGTTCTTCATTTCTTCTAATTGTAGCCCACAACCCGTTCTTTTTCTCAACTCCACTAGGTACACTTAGCTTCTAACTATCTTCCAAATAAGCCTGCAGCTGGAAGATGGGGCTTGTGCCCCACACACCGTCTGTACTCTGCACACTTGGTACAGTAGCTACTGAGCTGAAAAAACACTATTTGATGGGTGAGGCTTACCTAAACCACCTACTGGCGTTAGGGTGCCACTGAGTTTTATGATTATTTTATATAACGCATGGTTTTTGGAACTTAGTCCACACTTTGCTGGATCTCAAAATTTAGGTTTGTAAATTGGTGTTTATATTCACTTGATAAACTATCCTCGGTGCCCGGATATTGCTACGTTACAAAAAAAAATCACAGCCATGAACGTTTTCAAACAAATCTAAACCTTGTAAGGATGGGAACTTCCGCTTATTAAGAGAGAATCAGGATAAAGAATGCAGAAAACATATGCTCTTGGGAAGGGAGAAAGGAGGCAGCAGTAAAGTAAACTTAAAATGCTTTGGGTACAAATTCCTCCAAGGCAGTATAAACCATACGGAACTGGGGAACGCCCACCAGCCCCTGGCCCTGCCAACAGCTCCCCCTTCTTTGAAGAGCTTCGCCAATGGCTTTTACCTTTGGGACAAAGACCAGTTACAGAATGGACCCACTATTCCTAATCCCAGGCTTCCTAAATAACAAATAAGCAAGGAAGAAAAAACCTTCATAAGCAGATCACCATCTGGGTTGAGGAACAAATTTACGCCAATGAAGTGGTGCTGCAAAATTATAAACATTCTGGAAGACTCTGTGCCTTGATCAAAAGTACTGGGTGAAAGCCAAATTTGGAAGCTGAAAGCGGGATGCAGCCAATGTTTGTGGTCTTTATCATTCACTGCTATATTGGTTATAGATAATGCTGGACACAGTGTCAACGTGAAGTTAATGAAGACTCTGAGAGATTTACAGTCTAAATGTGAGATTTTCAAAGATGAAGGAGCTCTAGAAATGGAATGTAAGATGTCGACTAGCCGGGGCAAAGGACAGGTAAAGCCCCATCAGAAGATCCATTTCTAGCAAAGAGAGCCCGTTCTCAGAATCTCCCTCACCTCCCAAATGTCTCCAAATTTGGATACAGTTGGATTTACTTGAAAGGATTTCTGTAAGCATAAAAACCTAAGGTCATAGTCATCACAGAGTCAATGCTGTAGGCTGTAACAAAAAAGCAAATGAAAAACTTTTATGACATTAATTCTTGGGACAAACTCCAGAGCCTTTTCCAAAAACAATAACCCACCTTTGCTTCATGCTCTCCAAGAATCTTCCAGAGTCAGGAAAAGGTGGCCTGGGTAGAGTTACCCTCTAAGAAAAGGGATTAATTGACTCTAGAAGGAAAAGACATAGGGCAAGAGAGGCTATAGTTTGAATTCCTCCTCACAGGTCTTGAACATTAGAAGAAAGCTTTCCTTTTATCAGTAAAGATTAAGAAAAAGCATTCAAACATATTAGGATAAACCCTTATAAAGCTTGTCTCAACAGACATCAAGTTTAAGGATCTCTCCTGATGAGAATCCATTCTTTTTTCTAAGTTGCTTAGTTCAGTCTTAGAAGATGACGGTTCACATAGCATATTTTCACAATAACATTTGCAGGATATTTCCAAAATCTGGCTTAAATAGCAATGTCCAAAGGCAGACTCTAGATTTTGAAGATTCCCCAAGTTAAGAAAATGAGCGCTGTGTGGGCAGAATCTCTCAAGCTCTAACTCAAACTCCGTCAGGTTTGGTAAAATAATTTCATTTTCTTTTACTCTGATAATTTTCATGAAAGGAAATCATTTAAGATTTCACCTGGGGTTCTGAATAAACACTGAAATTATGATAGCTATTTAATTAAAGCCTTTTTGATGGACATTCATAGATATGGTTCCTACGATCTATATGTGCACTTAGTTGATCTATGAAAATATTCCCTCTGGAGCGTTGCTGAACCCTCCGTTAGATCTTTAGTTATTTGTTACAACAGAAGAGAGTGAGACAAGCCGCTTTTAGACGCCACCGCACCTGGCGGCGGACACGTCGGCAGACTCTATAAAGACAAATGCAGAAGTCCTGGATGCCGGCGAAGCTGCCATTTAGCTCAAGGCTTTCTTACGGTCATTCCACGAGACATCTCAAGTATGCAACTGCACATTGACTTAAAAGTGTAATTATTTATTGTTGGACTGAAATTCCAGGGAGGACAGCATATAAATGGAGAAAAAATGGAAACCTGGCTGCACAGAGCTCTTAAATAAATTTAACAGCTGCCCAAAGACAGGAGATTTAAATACATGTATATTAAACTCTTACTGCTCGACACATACATCTTTTCCATCTCGTTTGTAGGAAGACCAGTTCCAACAGAAGAAGGCCTTGAAGGATGTCATTCCCCATTCCCCATCTATTAATAGAATAATGCGGTAGTCAAAAGACTTTCAAAAGATAAAAGCATCATTCTCTCTAAAGTTGCTGGACTCCTGCCGAAATCACAGTCATATTTTCATATCTGTCAGCTCAAAGAGACTCTTTTATAATAGCAAATAAAAATTAAGTGTTCGCGCTGGGCTTCAAAGCAAAATTCTTTCAGTGATGATGCATAAAGCACAGTATACATCTTTCTTTAGGAAGGTTTACTGCCTCAAATTCAATATTCAAACTGGTAACATCGCAGAGTTAAAACATACTGGGACAATGACTGCTATGATCCGAAAGAAAAAAAAATTAGGCTAATTATGCAGAAAAGAGTTCTCACATGGGGGAATCCAGAGCCCTTTCCCAGAGGTGGCATTTTCCAGAAGTGTCCTGAATAAAGACAAGAAATTAAAGAGCGAACAGGGATAAATGGGGAGAGCGGCTGACAGTTAGGACCCCTATTACCACTTGGTGGGTACAGAGCAGTGTCCGGGTAGAGAAAGAAACTATTTAATACATGAATGTAAAAAAAAGAAAAAGCTATTGAATACTAGAGTCCCTTGGGTGTTGTTTGTTTCTTGGTAAACATACTCACATTCTAACACTTTTTCTTGGATTACTTTCCCACTTAACCGAAGGAGTTGTTTTCTTTACACCTACTCTCATCCAGGAAGGGTGTCGGGTAATAAGCAGATCCACGCTTGTGGGGGATGGAAGTGGTGATAAGTTGTCGATTTAAATGGTTTCAAGGTACTGACAAAAACGAAGATAACTACTGGCAGAATCCTTTCAGGCTACTAGCCGACTTGAGGGTACAAAGCAAGCCTGCCCGGTTTAGAGGTGTCTAGCACACATCATTCTTTGGGTTAGCACAGTTGGTGGACTTCCACACTGGAAGGAGCCAAAACATCAGCGCCTGGGATAGTGCCCAGCACATATAAATGCTCAGCGACAGCGAAGGAAATTTATTCATGTCTGATTTGCACTTTGATAGTCACATTCCTCCAAAGCAAACCCCAACACCACCACAGATCCTGGGTAATCGCAGACATTCATTTCTCATCTCAAAGAGAAAGAAAAGGAATATATAAGAAATCTTTATGAAAGACTTAGCGTGTAGAAAGAGATGCATATAGAGACCTAGTAAAACAATCTTTCTTGATATTTATATAAAATACAAATCATCACACAAAAAATTTCTTGGTGTAACCATCTTCATGTTAGGCCTCTTAGCAATAATGATCATAAATAAGCAGCTGAGGGCAAATGCTATTATTTGCTTCCCATCCCCGTTTAGTGCTTTACTTGGTTGTGTGTATTTGCCCTCAACAACTTTTATGATGTCGATGTGATTTTGCTCATGTTACGGTTTAACAATGCTCAGAGAAAGGGTAAACACTTGGCCCAAGGTCACACAGTGAGAAAGTCGGAAAACGCTTGAGCTTTAAGCCCAGAACTGTCTGACTGTAAAACCTCTATGCGTAACTGCTACACTAGTGTCTAGGCTAGAAAGTCAGAGCATCAGGGCCACTGCGGGGGGGTGGGGGGCAACCTGAGTTTCGATCCTGGCTGTACCACTTGCTGCCTGTAGGGTACCACACAAACTGGGCGTCCTTATCTGAATACATACCTATCTTCCAGGGTTGCTGTGGGCATTACAGTGTCTATAAAATACTTGGTAGCTGCTATTGCTGCTGTTATTACTATTACTACAAGGAATATAGCATTCTGAAATTCACGGGACGTTGAATACCCGACGTTCTCATTGGCTGGTGCATTTTATCTGCCTAGAACCTGACGCTGGGACTCAGGCAGTGAGGCCAGTGGAAAAGCTGCGCCCAGAGCTCTGCTTCCTTGCCCAGGGCTATTTCCACCACCCTCTGCTACCTCTCACTTGTTCTACTTGAAAAAGACTAAACGAATCCCAAACATTGCTAATCAAATCCAAACCAAATAAGGAAAGAAACTGTTCCTCCTTAGCGGGGAACCATAAAATAGGAATGCAGAAAACACAGGCTTTTGGAAAAAAATCAACAGAATAAACTCAATACTCTTTGGGTACAAATTCCCCCAAGGGAACACAGACCTGACAGAACTGAAAAAAACACCCACTGAAAACACCCTGCCAAGAGTTCTCCCTCCCCGGAGGCCCAGTGTCAACGGCTTTCACCTCTGGCATGGTGACCAATTACAAAATGGGCCTTCTATGCCTAACCACAAATGTCCTAAATGACAAATTAAGTGTCCAGGAGATAAAAGGTTATCATGGAATAAGTACAGCACGAGTGCGTGTGTGTACACACACACACACACACACACACACACACACACAGCTTGACATGGGGTTGAAAAAAGTCTCATTTGGTTTTTAGCACATTTACACTGGTTCTTCTTCTCTAGGATAACTCTCGGGTCAGGAATTTAAACACTTTTAATACTTGAGACTTGACAAGCCCCTCACAGAAGTGCAAAATAAGTTTCAAAATATCCAGGAGCCCAACAACGATGGGCCAAGCCTGCTCGGTCAGGGCTGGCAACAGTCTGCAATGGCAGAGAAAGCAGAGGGCCTGGGAGGGACGTCTCAGCACCACCAGTGCACAACTGGGACAAGAAGAGTAGCACCACCATGCGAGGGGAACCAACTCCCAGGGCTATTCATATCAAGGTCAGGTCTGTGCTCATATTCGTGCTCACGAGCGCAGAGAAAACGGTCAGTGTTCATTATCAGAGATACACGTAATACTAAAGTGCTGAAATAATTTTTTCTTGATCCAGAGGATGGTTAAAATAAACACCCTCCAATAACATGGCGTTCGGAATTTAGGAGCTTGGAAACATGCAAAATGTTTTATTTTGCTGTCATTTGTACATCTCTTCTAATCTAACTTTTTTCTTTTTTCTTTTCTTTTATTATAAAAGGCAGATTGTTCATATTTCTTCTTGGTTAACATTCTGCTAAAAAATAAAGAAAAGTTTTAGACGGGCGTATGATGCCTATGATACCAAGAACATGTGGAGAGCAACAGAACTGCAGTATTGCATACTTACTTTAGGAGACCTCCCCACCACACGTGTGGTAAATACTCTTACTTTTTTGTACAAAGGATTAAGAAATCAAATCCTATTCCAAAATAGCCTGTATATATTTTCTTCCAGATAACCATTACATTATTTTGTATACATCAATCTTTTGTCTAGGGTGTTCCAACATTCTGACCGTTTTCTTAACTAGGTTGTTTAAACATTTAAAAAAAAGTTCTGATTGGTGTCTGTAGTATTCATCACTATCTGGTCTGACCACATAAGCCTCAGGTTACCACTTCTATATTTAATCAGGATGAATTAGACTTATTTTTTTATGGTTATGTGAATCTATCCTATTTATCCACACAGATTTCTCAGCATCATAAAATTACACTAAAATTCTTTAAGGTATTAGAGATTTCCTCTAGGCCAGTCACTGTGAAGACTCTTAGACTCACATCCAAATGCCATCTTGGTTGCACTGCTTCTAGAATATACTTCCCTCAACTACCTAAATCAAGTGTATTTCAAGCATCATTAATTGGATTAGGTTTAGGAAGAGCTCCAAATGCATTCATTGTCATGGTGAATAAAAAGGCAATTGTTATACTTCTTCTAGTACCTTGACCTTTCCTTTCACTTAGAGAGCTACTGTTTTCCAATAATTTCCTTATGAAGGTATTTCCTATCTTCTGTATCTTCCCATAGTCTTATATTTCATGTTAATGCTTGCATTTCAGTTTCCATCTTACTGACATTACAGTTTGTTACTAATGCCATTAACGTTATTCTCTTGTGTAAGGTTGCCTTCCTTCCTGTGTTTACTTGTGCTAAAAATTATATTGTTTGAATTAGTGCACATATTTACCTTAGAAAATTTACAGTGCATTATGTAATCTTTGCAATTTTTTTGTTATTATGGAAAATATTCTGCTTGAAAGTCATGAGAATGGACTACTCAAATATATTTACTTCCTACCAATATCCTGTCTCTCACAGTCATGTACATAAAGACAAAATGAGTTTGGGAAACTAATATTGGCTGGATAGAGATCATCCCAACCAAAGATGTCTTAGCCCTTTAAGATTCTAGTGCTCTCAAAGATTAAGAAAAATAGCCAACTGCATTTTGATTATTAAAAAACTCGGATACTTTAAATGTGAACTGAGTGTTTCTTAGGAAATCTATCTTCCGTATCACTTAGTTCTCTTTCTAGAATATGTACTGACTATCCTGAAGGTATTAAGGGATTTCTACAACATAAATGATTGACAGGGAGCCAGCATGGCTTTTGGGCTAAGAAAAATGTTCATTCATAATATTTCAGTTTTGCAAATAAAAAGTTAGATACTGTATCACTCATGATTCCCAATGTTCCTTCCATTTGAAGTCTGTGGGTTAATAATCATAAAAGACTAAAATTAAGCACTATAGGATTCTAATGAATATGCACAGAAATCTGTAATTTAAATGTGTTACCCAGAGATTTATCCAGAAAAAACAAGAAACATTTTGGGCTTTGCTTGAAAATAAAACAAAGGCCTTAATTTTTTAAAACCAGACCAACCAGTGCTACAGCGTTGCTTAATTCCACAGGGACACAGCATATTTGCATTTTCTTAACTTGTCGAAAGAGAACAAATCCATAAACTTTTCTACCTTTGAGCAATTTAACAAAGTCAAACTTTGAAAGAGATCTAGAGTAGAAATCAAAGTGCCAAAGATGGTTAAGAAAAAGCCAGCTACTCTGGTGGGAGTTACTTATACATATCTGAAGAATTTTTCCTCAACACCAAATGAAGTTAACAGGAATTCAGTCATTATGCATGGTCTAGTATAATAGTAAAGGCCCACAGGTTATTTCTAAACGTTTACAAACACAGAAGTTAGATGTCATGCTTCTACATTTAACAGAGAACAACTTAAGGATTTAAAAAAAACAAAAAGGAAAGAAAGAAACATGCACACTTCACTTATGCCCATAACTTCTGGACCTTTTATGTTTAATATGAAAAATAGAAAAAGCATTTCTAATGTGATGTCAATTCTTTTGAACTTCCAATAATTTGAATGTACATTTAACAGCGAATAGTTTAATAATCACATCATGCAGCTGACTTAATTCTCAAAATGTCTTTGTAGTTTTATTGTTCTGTAAAAGCCAACTGTTTCATCAAAAATTGTACTAGGTCAGGTTTTTACAAGAAAAGTTTATTATATTGCTCATTAAAGCTTACTGATTAATTACCAAGTTTAGTCAATGAGGTTCCTTTGAACTGCCTGTGAGATGAATATTTTATTACTTATTTTCATAATAATGAGTATATTTGACAGATTTTTACCTTACTAAACCTCAATGGCTTATTTCACAATGTTAGTTTTTGTTAAACCAAAGTATTAGTCATTCTTTTCCTCTTTTCCTCTCCTCCTCATTCTCCTTTCCCTTTACTTCTGTATGATTTTTTAAAAGACTTAAAATATGAAGAAATCTAACATTACACATCGTTACACAATAAAACGTGTCCGCAATCCTTAAAAAAAGGATTATGTATACAGAAATACAGGAAAACTTGCTGTTCTTAGAAAAGAACGGAATGGAACAGATAAATAAATTTCCACATCTGAGGAAGAGTTTTCTTTTTTAAGGAGGTTGGGTAAGTTCATGCAGAAAAACCCTACCGAAGTGGCTTGTCATTATAAATAAATGAAGCAAGGATTATTGGGTTTAAGTTGCTTTCTTATGAGTTGAAGTTTTTTAAGGTTTTGGCCAAGTACATGAAGGTAAGTGATGCCCACTTCTGGTTTTGCCAAAGAACACCAGAACCTACAAACCTGAATGGCTCTGGAAGGATGAATCTCGAACTGGGTCAATTCTGCCTAACAGGCAACCAGAGAATATTTGTCAGTCCAAGTCTACTTCCCGAGTGAACTCTTAGGTAATAGCAGGCTGGATGCACATTCCCGATGGGGCACAGGTTATACATTTGGTCGTTCCTCTCTGAGTTGTCAGTGGTTTCCTCCCTGTCTTCTCTCCCTCCCTTTCTTAGCTCCCCTGTACCCAGCAACTGCCTCTTAGTGCCTAACTGTGGCTGGTGTTGAAGAGAGAGATTTGTACAGATATTGTTCCTAGGGAGCTTGAGCTCTAGGAGTGGTAACGATTTCCAGACAGTACATTAGAAACCTGTCAGTGTAAAGAGAAATACTACTTGTGTCATATATAGGACCAGGATCATCTTAGAAGAAGAAAGGTAACTCATGGGAAGTGAAATGGTTTTGTGAAGGTATATAAAAATATGTGCAGGGGGGGCTGGGCTACAGTAAATGGTTAAAAGGTAGAACATTCTTGGTTGCCGACATATCAGCTTAGGAATAAGGGTGATATACCCAGAAGTGGAAGTTGTGGTAATTTCACACAAAGAATCACTTATGTAGCATTTTAGAAGTGTGAACTAGGGCTGCCTGGCTGGCTCAGTCAGTTAAGTGTCAGACTCTTGGTTTCATCTCAGGTCATGGGTCTTAGGGTTGTGGGATGGAGCCCTCCGTGGGGCTCATCGCTCTGTCCCCCTCTCTCTTCCCCTCTCCTCTGCCCCTCCCTCCCTCGAGGTCTCTTTCTCTCTCTCTCAAATAAATAAATAAAATCTTAAGAAAAAAGGAAGGAAAAGAAATACATAAAATAACATTGAGATTATATCAAGATGAGAGGGTAATGAATATTTTCCCCCTCCTTTAGCTTTTAAATTTTTCATAATATGATTGTAGTTGTCACTTCTAGTCCCTGAAATTTCTGTGGAAGCATGCTGCCTTGTGCCCTGCAGTTGGCTGGGGCCATGTGCCGAGTACTGAAAGTTGTGAATGGAAGTGGAAAGTGGAGGGTTTAATCGCCAGGGCAAAACCCCATCCCCACCCTAGCTTTCTTTTCCCTCTGCCACTGTAAATGGCAATGTCCAAGATGGTGGTCGTCCTCTGGGCCTGAGTCTCTGTGTGACTGATTACAAACCAACAAAGGGTCTCTCCTGTTGGCCTCTAATGGAAAGATAGCATGAATGAAAAAGAAGCCTTTGTTGCTTAAAGACTAGAATTTCGGGGGGTTTGTAACTGTAGTATATCACTGCCTATTTTTTAAGAAAAAACTTTCAAGTGGGAGAAGACAGAATTACTAATTCTCTAAACAAAGATTTCTCGCGAGCCAACTGTGTGCAGCCAGAACAGAAGAGGCCCTGCTGGCCTGGAGGTACCGTTCTAATGGGCTGACCGAATGTAGGCAAGTAAATCAACTTTTAAAAGGAACATATATAAAATATTGTTTCAGATGATGGGAAGCGTCCCAAAGAAAATTAAAGCACAGTAAGAAAGCAAAGCATTTTTGAAGGCAGGAGTGGTAGGGACAGCTATTTTTTTTTTAAGATTTTATTTATTTGCCAGAGAGAGAGAGAGAGAGAAAGAGAGCACACAAGCAGGGAGAGCGGCAGGCAGAGGGAGAAGCAGGCTCCCCTCTGAGCAAGGAGCCCGATGCGGGACTCGATCCCAGGACCCTGGGATCATGACTTGAGCTGAAGGCAGGTGCTTAACCGACTGAGCCACCCAGGTGTCCCGGGGCAGCTATTTTTGATAGGGTATCAAGGAAGCCTTCTCTGAGCAGGAGTGAGCAAAGATTCAGAGAAAGATTCGGTTAAGAGTGTTCCTTTCAGGTCAGTTTTTCTTCTTTAGTACAATGAAATTTTATCTATCAAAACATTCAAACAAAAATATGTTAGAGTCAATGTAACTGGAAGTTAGCAAATGATGCAGAAAGCAGAAGAAAAGGAAGTCAGGGAGCTAAGCAAAGGCTACATCACTGAAGGCTGAATCAAGGGAGTTACTTATTCTGCGTGTGATGAGGAACCACTGGAAGGTTCTCAGAAGGGGAGTGGCAAGATCTAATTCATATTGCAAGATCATGGGCTTCTGTGTTTAGAATACAGGCCAGCGGGAGTGGGGACAGAGACTAGGAAGGACGTAGTCACAAGGGTCCAGGCACGAACGGTGGCAATACTGTAGACTGGTTTAAGATATATCTTGAGATAAAGCCAAGTGGTCTTGCTCCTGTGGAGGGATGAGGAAAACTGGTATCCAGGAATTGGGTAAACAGGGGCGGGGCATGGAAAGCACACTCCTTTTACTAAAATAGAAAACCCTGGAAGAGGAGTTGGGCTGGAGCAGGGGTGGGGGTGGGGAGGGAAGGCCAGAAATCTTTCGGCCTTAAATGTAAGATGCCGTCAGATGTACGCTGGGAAGCTGAGGAAAGATGGGAATAGTCAGGAGGGTGTGGCTACAGATATAAATGTACGAGTCATCGGTGCATTTAAAACCACGGGAAAGGGATCGCCCTAGGATATGCATGTGGATGGAGAAGAGGTTCAAGAAATGAGGACCACATTCCATCATTTAGAGGTAGAGAAAGGGCTTCAGAAAAGGATGGATCTGCTATAGATTGCTCAGGAGTCCAGTCACAGGATACCTGCCTGCCATGGCTTGAAGAAAAAATGAAGGCAACAAATAACCAGTAAGAATTCTCTCCAGGAGTCTTACTGTAGAGGTGTGCTTGCAGAGTCAAGAAAGGTGCTGGCTGGAGTAGGGGCAGAGGGGTGGAAAAGAAAGAATTAAAAAAAAAAAAATTTTTTTTAATAGGCCACATAATAGCATTTTGTATCCTGACTGAACGATCCACTAGAGAGAAGCCAAGACTGATGGGGCAGTGTGTGAAGTAAGCTATTAGGTTTGGTCGTGGGAAGATGAAGGCTCTTTTCTGATGGTGTCCATTTTCTCAGGGACATAGGCAGCAAGGTCATCCACGGAGAAGGGGGAGGGTGTGTGGGAGGTTTGTGGCAGGAGAGAAAGTATGACCTGGTTCTCCTCTGAGCACCAACCAGAGAAATGCAGTAGGGCCTTATGGTTGTCACTCAGGAATGTTATCCATTTTCCCTCCTGTCATGCTCAGCTATTCAGATGCAGGTTTGGAGGGAGCTGAAAAATAGGAGGTGGTTGTCAAAGTTACAGGGATTGAAAATGAGGTGTTACAGGTGGAACAGCTACTCTTAGGTGGCAGGGCCTCACAGACAGTGGCCTCAGAGGGAATGGCTGAGGTGGAATGCAGGAAAGAGCTCAAGGAACTGAGAGGCCAGGGAGCTGACTGAATTTTCCACCTGGAGGCTGCAGTCCCCCAGAATGACAGACGGAGCCAAGGGAAAAAGAGGGGAACCCAGTGCTCACAAGTATCAGTGGACGATGGGCAGACTGAAGAGCAGGCTGCAGAAAACGTGGCCGGGAGGGCGGCAGGTAGGATGGTATGAGGGCTTATGACACAAAAGAACTGGGATTTTTAATCGGCAAAGAAATGGTCTGCACGTGGCAGTAGGGCAAAAGGGACACAGCTACCCTGACTCCTGGTCCTGGGCACGTGGGCTACAGGAGAGAAAAGCCATGAAGGGAGAAGCACAGCAAGTGAAGGACAATGAACTTGGGTCTCTGCAGCGACCTTACGGAGCCTCAGATCTCCGTGGAACATACCACCATGCCTGGCACAGAGCCAAACATACAACAGGGCTTCAACAAATACTTGGGTTTTAACTAAAAGGAGTTTGAAAATATTATCAACTCCACAGACAGACAGCCTAGATATGAGGCTTTAGGAAAAGTCCAGAAGGGAGGGGTCAAATAGTTTGAGCAAGAGACTTGGAATATACGAGGAAAGGGCTGAAGCAGAGGAATGATCTAATCTCCTGGAGGGTGGCTCCCCACTGTACTCTCGGCCATTAGCTACGCCAGCACCAGAGTCTTCCCTTGATTTTTGTGTGCCATACTTGTATCCCCTTCTAGACTTTTAAATTGTCCCATTCACCCACTAGAAATTCATCAGCTCAGGTACCATTTCTTTTGTTCATCATTGCATACCTAAGGCCTAGCGAAGAGTCTGGCAGACAGAAGGTGTTCAAACAATAGGGAATGAAAATGGAGATGAGAAAAGCTTGGTTAGAAGGAGCCCAACGATGCTGCATTCCCCAGAGGAAGGCTTGGGTGTGTTCCACACTTGTGGATCCCTTCTTCGGGACGGACCTGACACTCAGGAAAGAATGGGGGAGGAAGGATTGTTGAGTGTTGACCGCTGGGCCCCAGTGAGGGAGACTGCAGGCCTGTGGCCCTGGGGCTAAGCAGCACTTGACTGTGAGTGAGGCCACGGAGATGTGGGGCAGCTCTCTCCTTTCTACTTAGCCAACTTCTAACTCCTTCCTCAAGCACAGACTACCTGGGATCTCCTCTCTAAGCAACTCCATTTTGTCGCTGGTGTCGCCCCATGTTTTCCACTTCCTTAGTCCAGCCAACCACTACTGTTTCTGCTCTGATCCTTGCTTCAGCGTGGCTACTGCTTTGCAGCTGTGAACGCGGACATGTTCACTGTTTACTGAGTGTGCACACGTAAGTCAGACGCACACTGACATCAGTCAGTTTATCTTTTAGACGATAAACTCTTAGAACTGGGGATCTGCAGTCTCCTTAGTGTAATCTTTGGTTAGTTAACTCAGTTTGTTTAGGTCAAGGTTAAGGATTTAACCTCCAAACGGATCATTTAATTTTGCTTTGCTTCTCTGCTTCAGCCTACCCCCGATTCAGGCATTCCCAGCACACTGAGAAGTGTTAAACAGAGACAAAATAATATAGGGGGAAAAAATATTTGAATAAAAATTTCCCACTTTACTATGGCAAACACCGTAAGTTAAAAAGAACAGCAGTGAAATTCCAAAGCACCTGAAAAATGAGTTGAGAAAACAAAAAGGTTTATATAATCTAAAATTCCCAACTGCAGAAATATGTAAATATATATTTAAACTTGAAATATATGGTCATTCCTATTAAATGTAAAGTCAAATAAATTTATGTTAAAGTAAAATGTAGTCTCCTCATTCCACTAACCATAAACACAGAAAAACTTTAGATCTGGGAAGGCCCTTGCAGGCCAGCCCCCTCATTTTGTAGGGGAAGTAACGAAAGCCCTGAGAAGGGTTACTGATGTACTCGGCATCAGGCAGCCACGTGAGGAGGCACCGTGGAAGCAGGCACACACCGTAGGCTTTGGGCATACACAAGTCTGCGTTTGACCCTGACCTTGTGCTCCTTAGCTGTGTGACACTGGGAAGCTTCATTCTTTCAAACCTTGGTTTCCTCATGTATGAATTAGAGGTAATATCAGCTGTGGTAGACTGAAGAACATTGTGAAGATTAAATAGGAAAATAAATGAGATGGGCCCTGCACTGAACTTTTAGGCTATGATGGCAGAATACAGTTAGCTCATAGAATCTTTCCCCTACAATATGATGAAATAAATTTAAAATCACTATTTAAAAATAAGTAAAAAATGTTAAGAGACCAAGCAAGAACACCATACCATAATCTTTTTTTTTAATTAATTAATTCATTTATTTGAGAGAGAGAGAGAGAGATAGAGAGCACCTGTGCATGAGGGGCAGTTGGAGGGGGCAGAGGGAGAAGCAGACTCCCTGCCGAGCAGGGAGCCCAAAGTGCAGCTCGACCCCAGGACCCTGAGATCATGACCTGAATCAAAGGCAGATGCTTAACCAACTGAGCCACCCAGGCACCCCAATACCATCATCTTTTAAAGTGGTGTCCAGGAGTAGCTAGGCTCCAAGAAGAGAAAGGACTGGGTTGAAGATGGGAAAGTTAGGTGGACAAAATCCTTAAAACTATCATTAGCAATGCCCAATTTTGGAAAAATGGATCTGAGGTACTATTTAGGCAACCTGGGGAAAAGATGCAAAGACCCATCCAGAGTATAAACCCCTGAGCCCCTCCCTGCTATCAAAGGATCTCCTCAGACACAGAAAAGCAAATCAGGGCTCACCAGTTTGGTTTTCCATGTCTGGGAGAAGAGGAGGAGAAGAGGGATATGAGTCATAATCAAGGAAAGCTAGTTTAACTACAGCCCAACTTCATTACAACACTACATGTAGAAGTCTAACAAATTCAATCATGTATGTGGGATCTCATTATTGTGAGGTTAATGAAATAAGGACAAGGGTCGGGAGGAAGGAAAGAGGAGAGCCAGTGTTAAACCTGACTTGGGTTAACATGGGTGCACTAGTCTGTATCAGAGTTTACTGTATCTTAAGCAGTAAACAAGGGTTTAGCCAAAGAAAAGAAGAAAAAATACGAATATGTGTGTTTGAGTGTGTGAATTGAGAATGGGGAAAGAATGGAAACGAGGTCAGAAGAAGCACAGGTGAAACTCCCCTTTTTCTGTGGATTAAGGAGACCATTGCTAAAGCACACAGGTTTCCCATTTTCTCCATTAGCTGAGAAAGGACAGAATCACCTTCTAGAAAGAAGTAGAGTTTGGCAAAGGCAGGAAACACCAGGGGCTCATTTTCTTGGTAATAAAAAAATAAAACAGACAAACAAACAAAACAAAAAAAACTTGCTATCACCTCCTTAAGTCGGAGGGATAATCAAAAGTCAGAGAGAAGAAACCCCCCATATCCTTGCTCCCACAAAGAGACAGAATACCTGGATCAAAACTTGATGCAGAGCATTTCAACAATGGCTGAGGGAGAGCAAAGTCCAGATCCTGCACCCAACCACACAAGTCCCAGCTTAACTCAGTGCATCCCTGCCCTAGCATGTAGCCTCAGGTCCTCAAATCCCAAGGAATGAAGCTCCAGGGACAAGGCACAAAGGTCTCATCAGAGAAGGTTAAAAGGAAAACAAGGCCAATCCACCAACGGTATGGAGCAAAGAGGTGCTTAATTGAGTTGTTCAAATTAAACAAGTCAAATAAAGAGAAGAGTATGCAACGGAGCAGGATGACCAGAGTAAAGGCATACTGAAAGATGGTGGGAGGGGCGGGAAGGAAACAGGAAACCATTTTGGAAGAAACTATAAGCCCCACACTCCACCCCCATCTCTGTGAGTACATTACACTACAGACTAAAGAAAATATGAACTAAATGAGACATCAGTAATATGTTAAAAATGAGATAAAAAGTGAGACTGCAGAAGGAAATGATGAATGAACAGAATACCATCACAAAATTAACAAAGCAGAAAAGCAGCAGAAAAAGTACAAGTGAGAGAATTAGTGATGTACCACAAAACCCTGGAAAACTGAGACTATGACAGAGAATGCACAAGGTAATGATGGAGAGATTAAGGCAGTTCAGGAATGGATGACAGATCATGACAAACCAGTGACAGTGTCCTACATACAAGCAGAACTTAATAGAAGATCCTTTAGCAAATATTAGTGAGCTTTTCCCCACCTAACTCCTATCACCATTTATGTAAAAAACAATGTTTTATGGTTCTTTTAGCCTTATAGAAGACCTGCTACACTAATAAATAGTAAAAAATAAACTACGTTTTGTAAAATTTGCCCTGATGTCTATTTTGTAGGTTTATAGATCTGGTATTTGCCTAGTAGTGGCTCTCCTGGAAGAAGACTGGAAATGCAGTCCTATACACTATTCCCATTCAGTGAATATGAAAGAGAAATCTGGAAGCAATCCGGTAACATAAAACTATTAGTTTATGCTGTAGGAGGCTTCATCTAATAGATTTCCAAAGCAGCTGTAGGGATTAAGACAGAGTAGTTCTTATTTCCAAGTGGACATATTTTTACTAAGAGAATAATTAAGATAGTTCATTTGTTTGTATATATCTTAACTGTTTTTCATTACCTAAGGGTCACACACTTGCTAAAATACTTTTCTACAAGCACGGAGTAGGTAATATTCAGATCAAGTGAGCCACAATTATGCCCATTCATTATTCTCTCACATTGATCAGAACTCAATTCACTGAGAAGCATGGGCTAAAGGCTTGAATGAGCCGTGTTACCAGAATATAAATGCAGAGAGTCTGGAACTCAAGGACTTTAACAACAACAACAACAACAACAACAACACATACACACACAGTTATCTTTTACTGCCATTCTGAAGATGACTGTGTCTTTTAAAGTTTTCCTTTAAATTTAGAACTGTCTGTGGATGCAAATAATACTCAAATGAAAAAAAAATTTTTTTTTCATCTGCAAAAGATCTTGCTAAATGAAATGAAAGCTATAGAATGCCTGCCACACAGAAGATGCTTGATAAACATCAGTTGGATGGATAACCCTCAATGCAGGCAAAGCAACAATAATCTAATTCCCACTGGATAAAGCACTGTAGAAGACTTTCTGACTAAAGTCAGTGCCCTCCACCTCATGTTGGTTACAGACTGAACTATATTCAATATGTAGATTTCTATAGAACAAGGCATTTTATCCATGAATACATTAAAATAAGGAATAAGACGTTATATGATTAAATGTGACTAATGATGAAAGTATTTATAACAAGTCTGATTTTCAAGAGAGAAATAGGAAGTCACCTATTTAAAAAGCTGCTGTGTTTGGAAACGGAACTTTTTATGGATTTATAATACAATCAGGAGACCAACTTTTGCAGTTTTTCTCAAATAGCAGGAGGTGTAGTCTCTTCCTCACTTAAAATGCTGACATGGAAGACAGCATGCATTTGATCAAACATACTTTACTCAAAATCCAGCATTAATGGGCTTGCTTGTATTCCAAGGATATGTCTCCCTGAGTGCTGGTTTGTTTCACAGTTCTCACGTTTTTGGAGGACTCGACTCAGTCCAAAAATGCTGTAGCATGCATACAAAAGTTAACCTCTTATATTGTGAAATACAACAACAACAAAAAAGTACATAGTCTCTGACAGGAGATTCTACCATATTAGGTCAGAACACTGAACTTTATCAACTTGATGAAAGGTTTTCCCCAACTCTGAAAAACTACAAGTAACTCTGTTTCCAAAAGACTGCTGTGTATGTGAAGAGGGAAAAAGACCCAAAACCTTAAGTTAGGACTAAATACTAAAAAATGAGTAATAATAAAGATAAGTGCCTTTGCTCAATGGTGACATGCTCACAGAGTGCAGAGTTCATGTGCAGAATGCGATGATGAACTCTGTTTAAGATGGAGAAAAGGTGCTACGTTGTGAAAAATTAAGTAAAACTGTAACCACCATAAACATTAATATTATAGTTGGATAATTATGTGAAAGCTCAACCAAGTAACAAAATGATGTAGTACTCAAACATACAAAAGAATGTAGCACTCAAGATAGTGAGAAATGAACCACTTCTAATAAGCCGAATGAGAGATTCTGAGAGGAGAAATCTGATGGCCTCAGGATGGTTGGTGAGCTGTGGGAGCAGCTAGGGGCTGGGGTTCTCTTAACAGTATGAGAGGCAAAGGGTCTCAGAGAGGCTGGGGGACTCTGAGCAGTTCCCCATTCTGGATGCTAAGCTCACAATCTACTCACAGCTTTTTGTAATTTGATTACTATCCAAACAGATTACTTCTCCATTTCAGGATAAGGATGGTGTAGGATTTCAACTCATGCTCTATCATCACCTATTCCAAGCAACAAATTAAAATAACCCACTACTATGTTAAATGCACCCGATAAAGAGATCTTCCATCCCACTCTTGTCAGATTTATTATTATTTTTTTAAGCAAAGTTCATGTAAGCCAGTAGGTCATACGGAATCCTAAAATTTATTCCCACAGTGATACTTGGGACATTTTCCTTCTGGACTTTATTAAACATAATGTTCTAAGCATTATGAGTGCTCTAAGGTATTCTTGAATAATAACCCAAACTGCAGAGTGAAAGTAAGTGGCAATTAAAATTGCAGAAACCGAGGAGAGTATAGAGACAAGGAAATAACAGCATCTGTTACTGAAGATTGCTGCACTGGTGATCTAGCTCAGGGGTCAGAAAATTGCAGCTGAGGTCCAAATCCAGCCCACTGCCTGTTTTAGTGAGGCCTGCATGAGCTAGGAACGGTTTTTATACTTTTAAATGGTTGAGGAAAAAAATAAAAATCGTATTTTGTGGTGTGTGAAAATTCGATGAACTTCAAGTTTCAGTGTCTCCAAGTAAAATTTAATTGGCACATAGCCACACTCATTTGCTGAATTCGGTCTATGGCACTGATGTGTAGCACAGTTGCAGAGCTGGAACTGAGTATGGCCCCAAAAGTCTGAAATATTTACTATCTGACGCTTTACATAAAAAGTCTGTGGCTCCGAGCTATCTCGGAACTTCTAAAACCCTAAGTCACAAAGGATCCCCTTTGTTTTGTATTTGTTTTTTAATCCATCACAGATCGAGCTCTGCTTTTGTAGAATATGAAACCGTGCACTCAGATATTGCAGCAATGCCAAACTGCTATTGGTTTCTTAAGTGCTTTTTCTCACTTTCTGTATTCATCTTGCTGAAGACTGGTACAAACATTCTGGGGACTAGTACCAGTCTATGGACCATATTCTGAGAAGCACCGGTCTAGAAAATGAAAGAATACCTTAATACAACTTTTTGGAAAACCTCACGCCTTACCTACATACTTTTGAAAACTAGAAAGATCAGTAAATAAATATATATGCACCTGGATAAAATCAAGTGTTTCCTTGGATCTTTTTTCTTTGAGTTTAGGCTTTAAAACTGTAACAATTGTTTCTCCCCTACCCATTGCCCCACTATATAAAATTTTACTATGCTTTCAGGTTTTGGATGAAAGAAAAAAAATTCATTTGTATTTCATGCTTTTGGGAATGATAACTCAAATTTCATAAACAAAACAATTAGTACAAATGTTTTTTGAACAATCTGTGCTGTGATTTTTGGAAACTGTGTGAAAGAATCAGAGTCCTTGCACAGACAGAAACAATTTCTTATGTTTAAATTTTGAGAAGGTTGAAGAGTTCTTCTTATGCTTGCTTTATATTAGCAGTCCCTTGATACGTCCAAGGCCACAAAAGTAATTTTTACTTGAGGTACAAAAAGTGCTTTGGGCTTGTTTTATATGACACTCCCTGGTTTTAGTATCGCGCTTAAAAAAATGAATGTGAAAAATCATCTCCATGAAACTTTTTTTTATTGGCCCAAAGTTAGCAATGATTTACTTTTAAATTTCAATCGTTATCTCCTGAGGGAAATGCTTATTTAATTCTACTGTGATTTTTGTTTAAAAAAGGAAATAACTTCTAAATGTTTTTAAACATTAAGAAAGATGAAGCTCCATTATAGGGCCAATGAATTTTTTATTATTAGGTGTCAGATGATCAAGCATTCAAATAAGCAGCAGTATCTTCATGGTGATTTCATGGTGTAAGGAGAAAAGAAAGTCTACAAAAATTAACTCCAGGTGTGTTAACCATATGAGAAGAGCATTTAGATGACAATAGGAAAGTGTTTTCTTTATTGTCACAGAAGTATGTTGTTGCTAGCAAAAGATGAAAATTTCAAAGGAGAGGGAATATAAAACTGCTGTAGATTGAACTTCTGTAAATGTCCACTTTGCTACAATAGCTCCAGTCATAAAATAGTCAAAATAGTAAGATGTACTAGTTCAGAACAATGACATAATGTTTATAAATATTTATGTGTATACTGAACTAGACCCTTCCTAGGAGATCCAGCTGTGATAGGGAAAGAAAATTGGGGCTTGACTAGAGTCCTCATTCTGTCAATTACTGGGCTCCAGGATCCTGTGCAAGTCGCTCAACTTCCCTGAGCCTCGGTTTCTGATCTGTACAATAAGAGATATTACCCATCTCAGAGGAATGAAGGAAGATAACAGTGTCTTGCAAAAGATGAAGCACTATAAGATGTAAGGGGTTATTATTATTGAGTAGAGAGCTAAAAGAATTTTAAATAAGTATTTATAAATTTGCTTAAATAAAATGAGCTTTTTATATAAGAAAATGGATTCTGGGTTGTCTGTACACTTTAAGGCCCTTTTCTCATGATTTCAGTACTTCTGATTAAACAATTTACTACACAAAATTTTAACTAAGTACTAGTCATGGTCAGTGCTATTGATATCAAGGAGCTTTGAGAGTGTGAAACCTTTTTAGTATGAGAGAGGGTGAGGGTGTGAGAGGTGGACATGGACAAGAGGAATTTATTTTTCACACTGACAACCTGAAGGAAGGGAAGGCATTGGCCAAGGGAAGGTGAGAGCAAAGTTAATATCCCACATATTATTACATTTTCCTCATTTAATGAGATAACCAGCTTATATAATCACAATTTGTATGGAGATATCCAAAGTCTTGGTCCATCATAATATGCCTATTTATGGATTCAAAAGCCATGAGCAACACTTATTACTATATGAGTGTCTTATGCTTTAATGTGTTATATATGAACCCTTGAAAACACTACATTTTCTTTTCCAGGGTTGCAACTAAGTCATGAGATGGTATTGGACTTTTTGTACCTTATTGTATATGCACATTAAATATATGATATGAGAATAGCATTCTACTTTCAAAACCTAAGATAATTTAATTTCAGATCTTTAGTACTGGTTCAGAGACTTCTATGCTCTACACAAGGTATTTCTCATCCCCCGTTTTTTCTAATATGCCAAAAGACAGGAGAGCTGTCTCTCTCATTTCCAAGTGGTGGAATTATCCTGATGTTAGGGAAACCAGTACTGGGATCCTTTAGAGTCTGGATTTAAGGGATTTAAAGGATGATGGTATGAAAACAGTTGAGGAAGACTCAGTTATTTTAGAAAGATCCCTATATATATTCTTTCCACCTGTCATCTTGAAATACATTAAATAAATTCTTCTCTCTTGGGACCAAGTTCTCTGCTAAAGGCAAAGAATTTGTACGCTAATTTCTCATTATTACAAAGTGAGTACGTTGATTGCTACAATGATAGGAAAAGAATAAGGGAATTTTCTAATAATATTTTCTAATATTATTTTCTAATAATATTTCCTTGGTCCATAAGCTGAATTCCTCCCCAGATCACTGACCTCTCCTTACATATCATGTCCCTGCCTCCTCTACTTCCCTACCATTCCACTTCTGTCCCAGAACAGCCCTCCTATCATACCAAACACTGGTATCCTGGAAAGTGAGGATGAACTCATCATCCCCTTTAAGGTCCCATTTAAAGAGGTTGTGTTATTGAAAATCTATACTGTGCTAGGCTTTCGGATCAAGTGTTTCACATACATGGCCTTGCTTAATATTCAAAATAGTCAGGAAATGTAGGCATTGTTACCCAAAGTTTGCCTCCCACATATTGTTGACCAGGGCCTCACTCACTGTTCCTTGCATAGGACAAAATGTATTTCCTTTTAAAAGTATTGTTTGTAAAGTGGCAACTATTTTATAGAAAGACCATCAATCTAATTTCTGACCTACACTCCAGCATTTCCACACTGCACCTATTCTTGGGTAACACTCCAACTGGAACCTGCCTAAGAAATAGTTCTTTGAGTGAACGTCTCTATATTCCCTTCCAGCATGGAAATGCACATCTCCTGCCTATGTTCAATACAGTAGCAATGTCTGAGTTAATCCGAAGTTCATCTAACAAATATTTATTGGGCATGTCTCATTTGACACAATGGGCCAGGCCCTGCAGATTTTCCTGAACACAGACCCTGAGAACCTGCCTTCAAGGATCATAATACAAAGCGAGATATCAGTGAAGCTGGAGAAGAGTCTACAGCCCTCTGTTCAGTCCTGATATCCCAAAGATTTCCTTTATTCAACAATTAGCTTACTTTCAAAAAGGATAAAATTTTCTGTCTGATCATTTCAGTGCCAAGCTAATAGTGATTTACCATTTCCCCTTTAAAGAGCTTTATAAAATATGTAAATACTCTGCAAGGCCTCCTTTGTGAGCCTGCAGCAATATTCTATGATATTAGAATTAAAGCTGCAATTAAAATTTCTAACACTGGAAAGTATTTCACAGTTTAAGAAAGACTGTTCTAATAAAACACATATCTAAAACTTACATTTTAAAGTGGGGCAGCAAAAATGGCAGAGTAGACAGCTCCAAGGTCCCTATCCCCCAACGAAACATCGACAAATCAAGTAAAAATGTCAGAATCAACTTTGTCAACACTTGGGAAACAAAGGTTTACATCAACCAAGTGAACAATGAATGAGCAGAAAGGCAACTGGTAAGTGGTAGGTAAGCATTGTGGTGTTTGTATATGTCCTGGGCCAATGCTCCTCCCTGGCTCCAGCAGTTGTCTTGAGAATGACAGTCCATGTTCTCAGCAGGAGACCCTGGTCCCCAGTTTTGGAGGGAGCTGTGTAGACCTTATTTGTAAAGAATTATGTTTGTCTGTTCTAATCTATCTGGGGTCTACTTGAAGGATTGATGCAAGATGCCTGTCTTTGTTTCACCTAATTCAGAACTTACTTTGGTTGGAACTCCTGAAAAACCAAACAAAAAGCCTGCAGTCATCTGGGGCAGAAGATGAAGTTGAAGCATACGATAGAATGCAGAAAGTGTATAGGAAAAGCTAGAGAGAGTTTGAGAAATCAGGGAATTCAAAAGCACTTGTATATACTGGGAAATACAGAGAATCATACACATGCTCAGGGCAGCAGGTATGCTAAGACAGGAGAGGGTTCCCCCCTGCCTTTACCTCCTCCAATTTCCTATTTTTTTCTCTTTCTCATTTGGCTCCTGGCTTTCTCTGTCAAAAATCTCTGTCAAAATAGTAGCTGAACACAAACTAAAGGAACAGAAAATTCAGAGACCACATATGACCAAGAATGCAGACCTTACAAGAATAGTTTAGAAAAGTTATCCAATAAACAGCTACAGCCTACAAAAAACACGAAAACAAATCTTGAGAAGGAGGGAGACTCTAGTTTCCAGAGTTACTACACACAATATTCAAAATGTCCAGTTTTCAACAAAAGAATAAAAAGCACGTGGAGAAGTAAGACAGTATGACACATTCACAGATGAAGTTAAAAAACTCACTCTGAGAAACAGACATTGAACTTACTAGACAAAGACTTTAAATCAACTGTCCTAAATATACTCAGAGAGCTGAAGGAAACCATGGACAAAGAGCTAGGGGAAACCAGGAGAATGATATATTAACAAACAATATCAATGAAAAGACAGTAATTATAAAAAGAAATCAAACAGAATTTGGCAGCTGAGAAGTACAATTAACAGAAATGAAAAACTTACTAGAGGGTTTCAATATCAGATTTGAACAGGCTGAAAAAGGAACCAGTGAACTTGAAGACAGGTCAATTGAAATCTAGTCTGAGGAACAGAAAGAAAACAGAATGATGAGAAATGAGCAGAACCTAAGAGACCTGTGGGACACCATACTAGTCTATCAACATATACAATGGGAATCTCAGAAGAGGAGAGAGAGAAAAGAGAAGAAAATTTGAAGAAAAAATGTTTGAAAACTCCCAGAATGTGAGGAAAGATATGAATCTATACAGTCAAGAAGCTCAACAAACTCCAGGAAAGATCAATATGCACACAATAATCAAATTATGGGAAGCCAAGAACAAAGACAGAATCTTAAAAGAAAAAGCAACTTGTCACATGCAAGAGATCTTCAATAAGATTAACAGAAAATTTCTCATCAGAAACCACAGAGACCACAAAGGAGTGAGATGCCATTTTTAAAGTGCTGAAGGAAAACTATCAACCAAAAATTTTATACCTGACAAAACTATCCTTCAAAAATGAAGGTGAAAGTATGATGTTCCCAGATAAACCCTGAGGAGGTTTGTTGTCAGTAGACTTGCCCTACAAGAAATGCTAAAGGAAGTCCTTCAGGCTGAAATAAAAGATACTAGATGGTAACTCAAAGACTTAATAGAGAAATAAAGAATTCTGGTAAAGGTAACTACATAGGTGAACGTAAAAGTGAGTATTGTTGTACTTTTGGTTTGTAACTCCTTCCTTTTATCTCCTGTGTGATTTAAAAGATAATGCATAAAAGAATAATTTAAAATCTATGTTAATAGGCACACAATGTATAAATGTATTGTGAGAATAACATCATAATTGGGGAGAGGACAGAGCTGCATAGGAGCAGAGTTTTTACATATTATTAAGACAAAGTTGGTATCAATTCAAAGATTATTATAAATTTAGAATGTCAATTATAATCCCCATGGTAACCAATAAGAAAATATCTAAAAAAATACACATAAAAGGAAACATAACATATTTTACTTCATCTTGTTTACTATCTTTCTCTGTTAGGGCACTGACAGTTCCAAGAGGTCAGGAATTCTGCTTGTCTTGATCCCCACTGCATCCCCCATGCCTGGAGTAGTGCCTGACACAACATTACATGCTTGGTAAATATCTGCGGGAGGAAGAGAGAGAGGGAAGAATGAAGGAATGAAGATGTTAAGTAGACCAATGGAGAGATGAATTTAGAGTTTAAGGGAAAGAGCCTAAAGTGGAGACATAAGTTTGAAAGTCAAAGTAGATTAGAATGTGTATTAATTTCTCAAACTTAAAGATGTGGAAATTGGTTCAGACAAGGTAAAATGAGTATGTATAATGTATATACCATCTTCTCATTATCTCATAAGCTGAAGTAAACCTAGCTGGCAGGAAAGATAAACATTTTCCTGGTGCAAATTCTAAAGGGAATTTACTATCTGGACATTTCTTAGAAAGCACACTCAAAAATGTAATGAAATGATGTACCCTTAACAGTGATTTTCTTATTGTGGTCCTTGATGACAGCTCAAGGTCAATACAAAAGTCAATGTACTTCAACAAAAGCATTTTTCAGTCCAAGCCAAAGAGGCTGGGATACAAAGATTTCTCAAGATCTAACTTAATCTAAGGATAGAATTTGGAATACCTAATGAAAAAGAGATGCTTGTTCTCTCTTCTGTTTTGACCGGAGCATTCAGTTCAAGGTTGACCTGTCTTGTCACAATTTTGTATTGCTGAATGAATGGAAAGCAAGATGCTTTGTACACGAGGTGACCAAATTGCAAGGCTTAACCTGTTTCATAAGTATCAGTATGTCTGATTTATTTTATTGTAATTTCTCTTATCATCTGAAGATGATAGCCACCCCATCTCTTCATAGGGGTGAGACTGAAGTGACTTGTCCAAGGTCAAAGGGCTAGTGGTAGAGCTGGGGCTTAACCACAACTCTCCAAACACTCAGCTCAGAGTATTCCACTATTTTCAATCCTTAGTGCTTTTTATACACACATAATAAAAGATGTCAGGTTACATTTCTAGAATGCTGTGGGTAGGATCCTGGGGCTGTCTTTTTAACCTTCCTGAAAACACACATGATTGCAGGAATTAGAGGAGGCTTGTTCTTGTTAGGGTCCCTTGTATCTTGTCATGTACCATATGGCCCAAATGTTAGGGCTTTAGGCATCTGGCCTATGCTCATTCTCTATCTACATTAAGTCAAGGACTGTGGATTATCAAAGACAGGCAATAAGATAATTGCCTCTATATAAAATAACATTTGGACAGGCTTGAAATTTTTTCAGTTAATGTTTGGACTAGGGAAAAACAGTAATGAGTAGAATCAGACTTCAGAAAACATTATATCCTTGAGGATCAAGTATGATCTTCAAAACAACAAAAAATTCCTTTCATTGGTTTTATCATATGTTAAATAACATTTACTAATACTATGTAATGCACAAAAGATTAGAAGAGAAAAATATTATGCCCAGCTCCATTATCTAAATGACTGAAAGGGAATACATGTACAAGTTGAGAAAACTCCAAGAGCACAGAAAGGCATGAAACAGAAAGTAAAAGCCTCATGATCATCTACCATCCTCATCCCACTCTGCCAAATCAATTACTCTTAACTGAATTTATTTCTGTGTATCCTCCCAGGAAAAAAAAAAAAATTTTTTTAGAAGTCTATGTGTGCATATTTTCAGAAAACTATACACAAACCAGCATATACTGTTCAGGCTTCTCAAAGTTGCTTTTCTCATTTAATTTATCCTGAAGGTCTTTCAACAGCAGCATACAGATATCTACCATATTTTTTTCGGGGATCATATGGTGTTCAATTGCAGAGAAGAAATGGGATTCGTTTAAGCAATTCCCTCCTGATGGATATTTAGGTTGTTCACAGTTTGTTACTATTATCAGCAATACTTCAGCGAACATCTTTGTATGCATAGCTCAGTGTACTTTTATAAGTCTATCTCTGGGGAAAATTGCTGGTAAGGGTATCAGGCCAAAGGGAATATGCATGTATAATTTTGATAGGTATCACCAAATTGCCTCCTAAAATGCTTGCGTAATTTGTATTCTAGCAAATAACTTGGGGACTATGACATCCATCATACTTTTCATGAAAAGATACATGAAAAGTCATGATGTACACAAACTATACTTACTGTGTATTCTAGTCCATGTACCTAGTCTTTGGACGGACTACCATGATCTACATAATCACCATTAACTACAACACAATAAATTTGGAATTCCGTGTTACAAAACATTAATTCACTGAGAAAGCAAGTCATACTCTTTACTATAGAACCCTCCATAAGAATGATCCTGGGGGTTGGAGACCAGCCCAGTATCCATAATTGGAACCATACAAGAGTGTGTTGTGTGTGTCAGTTTTTAAACAGTAAGTTTCATTTTGAAATATATCTGAATCAGCTTGTAGAAATCTCAAAACCAAAACATCCATTAATTGTCTCCATGCAAGGGTTGATCAGAAATGGATCTTAAATGTACATTGTTTTCCTCAAAAGTATTGAGAAAGAATTCACAGAAGTGTTCAAGTAATGTGAAGAGATTTCATCATTTACCTTTAGTTCATTTTAATTGGATCAAAGGTCAAAATGATAGATGAAAGTTTTAAGGGTAAATAAGTTATGAATTAAATAATTGTCCTAGGTTTATCACAGGAGAGAACACAATAGAAGGTGATGAGTGGTTGAGAGAGAGTTCTCGAAGTTAAAAGACAAAGAGAGGCCTGGAGAGGCCTGTGAGGCTGCATTTCAGTTTCTTTTTTTTGCAAGTTGTGTGACTTTAGAGAAATTACTTAACTCTGTTTGTTTTAAGGGCGTAATATAAATAAAGCTTCAGCCCAGTGTCTGGTGCTTAGAGTGCTCCATACATGCGGGCTGCTAGTAATCTACAGCCACTATTACCCGAGTATTAAAAGTAGGTCTGAAAAATAGGAAGGAGCAACATTTCTCTTAGGGTTTAGAGGGAAAAAAGGTAATAAAATGATGGTAAGAATCTAACAATGGAAATTCGTGACCTAATTAGCACATTTATCCCCTCCCTCGAATGAAAAATGAACATGTTATCTCCAAAGAAGCAGATCACAGTGCAAGCTTGTCAGATTTCCACATTATGGTTTTGGTTTTCCAAGACTTTTGCAGACTTTGGCATGGTAAAAATACATCTTGAAACCCTTATTCTAGAACTGAAGTATTGAAGTTAACCTTTTTGCTTTGGGTGAAAAATTGTATTTTCCCATAGGAGCCAGCACAGAAACTCACAGGGTCTACGGACATGAGAGACAAGATTCGGCTTTATTTCCTCCTCCAGTTCTGTAAATTTCACAGAAAAAAAATTTAAAAAAAATGGAAAATTCAAGGACATAAAATTGACTCTAAAATGTAACTGGAATTTTTCACATCTTTGAGAACTGATTGCCAGGTAAATTCTAGACATAGATGGTTATTTCTTCTAAGCAAGAAAGTTGCCTTATTTTTAAAGTTTCTAACAACTCTAGATTTGATCGTGTAATTTCTCTTATCATCTGAAGATTGCAGATGAGGGTGGATGAGTGCAGGAGTTGCATATTACAACAGCTAGAGCAAACTCTGCAGAGGCCTTCTTCCCCAACAAGCCTGCCTGTGCCCTTAGAATCCCACCACTTGGACAGGAGTTGAAACTTACTTGTGTCTTTTATAGATGTTCATTTCACAAGGCCCCTACCAAATCAATTAATAAAACATTCCATTGTAAAGTCATTTTCTTTGTGTGTTTCCTTAAAAAAAAAAAAAAAAAAAAAATATATATATATATATATATATATGTATATATTCCAAAAAATGTATATATATTTTGTATTTTCCTCCTTGAGATAGATGCCTAAAGGTACTTCTATACTGGTTTTAAACAGTCACTTAAAACGAAACTAACGGGATTTCTGAACTGGTAGGGATTTCCATGGTCCTCTAATTTTACTTCCTCCCAATGCAGAAATCCTTTCACAACTAGACTGAACACTCTAGCAACGTACAACTTGCTGTGAGGGGCACCCTGTTCTCGTAAGAAAACAAAACACTGCATGCAAAGTTGGGAGAGTGGGGCATGTATTCCACTCCTTGCAGTGAGCCACTTATTTTGAGTTTTGGTTTTCTTTTTTATCTGTAAAACACGGGAGTTGTTATTTATGGATCACTAATATTCCTTTGAGGTCTAACAGTCTGTCAAACCTAAGAAAACCTTTGACAGAATTAAAAAACCCTAATTGTTAGAAATCTGCCTTCCTTTAACTTCTGCCAATGCCATCTATTCTCTAGTCTAGAGAGATACAACTAAGTATATTTTCCCATGGTATTTTCCCATGGTAGTTCCCCATGGTAGTTCCTTAAAATTGAAAGCGGAGTATCATGTCTGCCAGAAGCATTCTTTTTCCAGGCTAAGAAGAGTCCTCAGAATATATTCCTTGTTTACATATTATCAGCATATCCTTCAATGTTTTAGCAAATGAACTAATGCTTAAAAAAATAAAACTTAGGTAGCATATTTTAGTGGAAGAGGTTCAGTGGTGGGTTGCAATTCTGCAACTGATAGTATAAGTGTTTTAAAAGCTTTATTTTTGTAGGAGGTTAAATACAGAACATTATTTTAGCAATCTGCAACTGATTGACAACAGTTGACATTTAATTAATTACTGTTGCTACGAGCCAAGGTTTTACTGTCTTTGTAGGATTTCAAAATGCTGAGATGGGGGACATTGTGTTGAAATATGGTGAAAGCCTTAGAGACCACAGAGGGGCGTTGGGCTGTTGGGCCTTGAAGTAAATGGGCCATGCACTGTGCAGTTTGGGAATCTATTTCTGGTTTTGTTTTGTTTTTTGTTTTTTGTTTTTTTTTTTCAGTTTTCTTGTATCCTTCCTCACTGTTAGTCTGTCTGCTATTATTTCACACTGCTGCCAATGCATCTGACTATAGCAATTAATCATTCTTCTTCCAATTTCCTGCTTCTGATCTATTGTGGGTTTGGCAACCAGATAACCAAACATTGTAGATATTTGTCTAAAATTAGAGTAAATGGCCTCAAGTATCATTTTTCATTTATCCAATCAGTTAAAAATATAAAAGAATGACTATTGTAGGTATGGGGAATATAGACAAACTCATACTCTGCTAAGGCAGTATATACACTAGTATAAACCCACTGTACAGCTATCTAACAATCAGTTTTAAAAGACCTAAAACAATGCATTCCCAGAATTTCACAAATCTCACTAGTAGGAATCTGTCCTCAGAAAATAGATGGACAAGTATAGAAGGATGTATGAATAAAGCTTTATTTATAATAAAGTTGGAAATACTCTATACATCCATCCAATAGAGTGTTGGTTCAATAACCCATGCGACTGTCATACAATAATGCCATGTTACAGATCTGTAACCGCCAAGAGAGAAGTATGCGATACCATCTTGGGATAATATAAATCAATTTGTATGTTATCATCTCCTTTAAAAAAAAGACTGTTATATATATTTAAACAGAAGGGTCTGCAATGTTATAGATAAAATATTAACAACCTGTCTTCAGTATGTAATTTCAGTTTATTTGGTTTTAAAATATTTGTGTATTTATACTTCTTTTTCAAAAGATTAATCATTTAAAAGTTGGTTTGGACCGCTGCTTAAATATGATTCACCACACAAGCTTTATGCTAAATATTACACTTAAAAACGCCATAATGACATGCTTCTGTGTTGACAAATCAATCAACGTGATATATCACATCAGTAAGAGAGGATAAAATCATATGATCATTTCAATACAGCAGAAAAGACATTTGACAAAGCATAACATCTAGTCATGATAAAAACCCTCACGAAAGTAGGTTTAGAGGGAACATACCTCAACATAATAAAGGCCTCATATGAAAAACCCACAGCTAACATACTCAAGGAGAAAAAAATTAGAGCCTTTCCCCTAATGTCAGAAGTAAGACAGAGATGACCACTCTCACCACTTTTATTCAACATAGTATTGGAAGTCTTAGCCACAGTAATCAGAGAACAGAAAGAAATAAAAGGCATCCAAATTGATAAGGAAGAAATAAAACTTTCACTACCTCCAGATGATATGATACTATATACAGAAAACCCTAAAGACTCCACCAAAAAATTGCTAGAACTGATAAAGGAATTCGGTAAACTCGTAGGAATAAAAATCAACATAAAGAAATCTGTTGGACTTCTATACACTAATAATGAAGCAGCAGAAAGAGTTAGTATCCAAAATATATAAAGAACCCCTATAACTCATCACCAAAAAAACCACTTCTCCAAAGACATCCAGATGGCCAACAGACACATGAAAAGATACTCAACCTCACTCATCAACAGGGAAATGCAAATCAAAACTCCAATGAGATACCACTTCACACTTATTAAAAATGCAAGAAACAACAAGTGCTGGTGACAATGTGGCAAAAAAGGAGCCCCCGTGTACTACTGGTGGGAATGCAAACCGGTGCAGCCACTGCGGAAAACCGCATGGAGGTTCCTCAAAAAATTAAAAATAGAACTACCCTATGATCCAATAACCATATGAGTATTTACCCAAAAAATACAAAAATACTAATGCAAAAGGATACATGTACCCCTATGTTCATTGCAGCCTTATTTACCATAACCAAATTATGGAAGCAGCCTAAGTATCCACTACAGATGAAGAAGATGTTGTATACGTAGACAATGGAATATTATTCAGTCATAAAAAAGAATGAAATCTTGCCATTTGCAACAACATGGATGGAGCTAGAGAGTATAATGCTAAGCAAAACAAGTCAGAGAAAAACAAATACCATATGATTTCACTCATGTGGAATTTAAGAAACAAAACAAATGAGCAAAGGAAAAAAAGAGAGAAACCCAGAAACAGACTCTTAACTATAGAAAATAAACTGGTGGTTATCAGAGAGAAGGGAGGTAAGGGGATGGGTGAAATAGATCATGGGGATTAAGGAGTACACTTGTGATGATGAGCAGAGTACAGAATTGTTGAACCATTATACTGTATACCTGAAACTAATATAAAACTGTATGTTAACTGTACTGGAATTAGAACACTTGATAAAAAGAAAATAAAAAATACTCCCCTTTCTGAATGATTGTCAGATGACTGTATATACAATAAATCCTGCACACCACCAAAAAAAAAAAAGTTGGAAGATAGAATGATAAGGTCAAACCAAGTGGGAAGAACCAAAAGCAGAGAGATTTCAGAAATGAAGATGGAGAGAAAAGTGGTTAGTTTGAGGATATTAAGGCTACAGGGGACTTGTAAGATTTAGTAGCTGAATATAGAGGGTGACAAAGGTATCAGGAATCAAACAGAGTCTGGGTTGGTGGGTTGCTGGTGCTGTTCACGGAATCTGGGAAAGAGAATTAGGTAGAAAAACAGTAGAAAAAAGATTCAGTCCTGTCTATCTACCTTTGAGAAACCTGTGAGATCCACAGGGCACTGGATACACACACCCACCAAGCCGTAGACAGATCTGGGGATCCCATGCATGAGTAACAACTGATGCCAGGGTAGGCCATGGTCATGCAGTGAGACTGGCCTAGTGATAAGAAGCCAGGGGATGGAATCCTGGGGAACATCAATATGTAATAAACATTGAAGAAGAGCAAGCCTTGGAGGAGTCCCAAAGCAAGTAACCAGGGAGGCAGTGGACTATGGTGTCCCATAGAAGCCAGGAATGGAGAATAGAGAAGTGGGGACTGAACAATGACAAAAAAGGTACAAAAGATTAAAAACATTAAAAAAGATAAGCACCGGCACGTGCCACTGAATTTGGTAACGAGAAGTGATCCTGTAAAAAGCACCTATTGGGCGGTGGTTGGGATGGGAGTGGAGAAGTGAGAATGGGGTAGAGGAGTTAAGAAGATGGGTTAGAGACAGCCGGCATAGACCGTGTTTTCCAGAAGTTTGGCTGTGACTAGAGAAATGAGAGATGTGAGTGGCTAGTTGAGGACACTGGACGGAGGTTAGGATTCCAGTTTTGTCTCTTTGATAGGGGACAGAGTTAAGCACACGGCGGGATGACATGTAGCAGGAGTTGAACGGTGACTCTAAAAAAAGAAATCTAGTTGTCTGAAGAAATCAATACAGCTTTCAAGTAATTACTTAACGTCTCAACAAAATAGCAGCAAAACCTGGCATTTCTGATCTTCTGCTCTTAATTTTTGTCTATCTTATGATGATCTAAAATCTCACGTATTAAAACACAGAAGTTTAAAACAGCAGGCCAATTTTGAACATTCTGGGGATGATAGGGGCAAAAAACCAACCCAAAATACAAAAACATCCTCGCTGAGACTAGTTCCATTATACACCCTAAAATGCAACAATATAATTTCATAGCCAAATCAAATACACACTTATTATCTTGACAAATTAGATATAATTTAATTGTAGTAAGAAAGTAGCCAGAAGTCAGTAATTAAGGCACGCTGCTGTGTCTTACTCCACTTACAGCATCCCAGTGACCTGAAGGAGCCCGCAGTTTTCAAAGGGGCTAACCTTTTGATATGGAACATTTAAACACGCTTCAATTTTGTTATCCGAGTTCATGTTATATCTTTTAAAATACTCACATATGTCCTAGTGTCTGTAGTAACTATATGTTTACATAAGAGTCATGCTTTGTCCACCACAGCATATTTTTTGAAAACTGAAATCCTTACAAAAGCACTATTAGGTATTCAACAATTTGAATTCCCTAGCTAGGGAGATGAGGCCAAATAGTATCATACTTTTTTTTCTTTTCCTTTTTTTTTTGGTAACTATTCGTGGCAGAACTTCAACTACGTTCCTCTTAATATGGTGTTCTGTGCAGTTAGCTTTTCTTTCCACGTCTTAGAAAGATGGACTTTCAAAAATTAAAACCATGTGACAACAGTGATTTCAGCACATTTTGCCAGGAGCAAATACTGCGTGAACAAAGAGAAAGATTAATTAATTTAGGTACATGCTCTGGTGGATCAGGTAGAATTATCAAGCAGATAAGAGCAGGCCAGTTCCTATTTCCAGTCATCTCTTTTATACTTAATCTAATTTTAAAATAATGACTTCTGCTTTGACGGTAATCATCTTAAAACTCATAATGAAACACGAAATGGGAGGATGATCTTTGAATTTTGAGTTGACACTTTTCCTCAAGTGCCGAAAATATTCTAGAATAAGAAAACATGAGAACTTTCCTTTGTTCTGGTAATAAAAAAATATGAAAGTTTAAACATGATTGTTAAAAATGATTCATATTTATTCACCAAGTTGTGATGGTAATGCGGGCTGAGACATTTAAAACCCCGTAAGTTAAGATAAACCTTGCATGTATTACACTAGCAATGTTGAAATGAAAATGTGGTTTGCTGTCCCACACTCATGGTGCATCTCCTGGCATAATTACAGGTGGCTGCACGCTACAGACGAGGGAGGTCCAAGTACGGTGCATGACCGAGGGTGCATCTAGTGTGCCATCTCACAGGCCACAGAGGAAGCTTGAGGGGATACTCCCTCCAAATGTTCTCAAGTGTGTCAAAAATTTTGAAATACATTTCCACTTTTAAGTTCAAAAGGAAAAAGACAAAAGACAGTGACAACAGAAAATAAAAGAACGGTTAAACACAATTCATTGAGCTTTGACTGTAACAACCACTGGATTGCTTCATTACATTTTGAACGGTACACTGGCACCAGGATCTTTGTGCCAATTTCAGGTGGGTACACAGGTGGGTGTAAAAGTCCATATAACTCAGCTTCTAGGATACATTTAAAATGGAAAACACTTTCTCTTTGAAGAGCAGCTTGAACAATGTTCCAGGTTTTCTAGAGCTAACTTTTGTTCCCCCACTCCTTAGGGATGAAATAGCATGATATTTGGGATTGGCTTCAGAATAATCCAGTGAGGGGTAGGGAAGTATGTGGGAGGACAGATGAAAGGAGACTGTGGGTTGTTGACCGTTGAGCCTTGGGTGTTTGGTACATGGGGTTCATTATACTGTTCTCTCTCCTTTTGCAAATGCTTGAAATTTTCTATATGTTTTAAACTTTACAATGGTGTGTGTGTATGCACATTTGCTGAAATTTGGTCTTCGACTCTGGAATCCATTCTTATTGACACAGTTGCTCTGTTTCACCTTCTTGCCCTGACCTACTCATCAAAACGTTATTAACGGTTATAAAGACAACTCAAAGCAACAGATGATTTCGTGTAGATAGGCTGGAGGACAAGTTGACTTTTGTTAATTGGGCCCTGAAAGTTTTCCATCCCACCCTGGGCAGTTTATTGCACAGCTTGCCAAACTTTAAAGTTATTATAACTAGTTTCACACAAATGCCAGACAAAACAGACAAGGAATTAATTGGAATGATCACAAATGCATTCCTTCTGAATAAATTGAAACATGCTGGTCAGTGCCAAAAGACATTTAAAATAGAAAACCTGAAACTAATCAATCAAACCAAGTTTAGTTCTTTTTGATGTTATAGTTGGGAGATATTTTATGCTATAAATAATAGAAAAATTACCTAGGGAGAAAAAAAAAGAGAGAAGTTTGATAGTAGTAGTAAGAAGGAATTTTGCATTGTCAAAGAGAAATACCTAGGGAGACAAGATCTTCTGTGGCTTTTTTTTTTTTTTTTTTAACATTTTACTGTTATTTTTGTAAGTGATAAGAGTTAAAAGTCTTAAAGAAAAAAGTGAAGACTCACACTATTGGCTCAGTTTTAAAATTATAACATTGAACAAATCAAAGTGTAAAAGCCCAGAACAATGCTGGGAGGATGAGGGTTTTGGTCAGATGTTAGACAGACTATCCAAACAGCTGGAAAAGATGTTGATTCTCCTTGGGAAATTTGTAATGTATTTGACTCATGTTTTCATGGAGCTGTGGACTGTCCTAGGGGGTTTGAAAGAGAGAAAACTTGCCAAGAACTTTATCTGGAAAATGATAGTATTTTACCAGTTTTCCAATTAGACAACAAAAGAATTTAAAGAACAATAACAAATATTCATAATTGATGAATGCTATCACCATAGCATTACCATTTAGGTAATACATCCAAAAGCCACTGAGGAAACTAATTCATTTACATATTTTTTTCTTTAAAACACATTCACACGCAAACCCCACATGAAGCGATAAAAAAAAAAAAGAGAGAGCCTTTCATTACTTGAGTTGGATGATATGTCAGATTTCATGTTCGGTACACACACACTTCCTAAACAACGTGTTCAATGACAAGTCTCCTTATGCACGCCTTGGCGTACCTACAGCTAGTATCTGAGGCAGAGAGGCCAGAAAGGGAAAATTTGGTAACTGAATTCTTGCTGATGTGATGCAATTTTTAGTTCTAAACAACCCTTGCATAGGCTCTGCTCAATTTCTTAAAGGTTTTTAATTGTCTGCTTATCAACAATTATGATATTCATTTCCCCAAATCAGCCTCCAAGATGGACTGCGATTTATTTATTATACAATACTGAAATATTTATAGAAGAAATAGCATGGTGTTTGGGACTGGCTTCAAAATAATCCAGTGTGGGGTAGGAAAGTATGTGGGAGGACAGAGGGAAGGAGGCTGGGAGTGCTGACTGTCAAGCCTGGGTACTGGGTATATGGGCTTCATTATATTGTTCTACTTTTGTCAATGCCCAAAGTCTTCTATATGAATTAAAGTTAAAAGAAAAAAGTGGAAACATTAAAAAAAAAATTACCTCTTGGCTCACAAATGTAAATAATTAGATGAAGCACACTTCGCCAATACCAATTTCCCAGTGATTTATTACCTGAGCATATTGACACTCTTTTTTTTTTTTCCCCCTAAAGAAACACAGCTCGCTTATTTTGGATCATACTTTCAATACCACAATTGTTGTGGTCATTTTAACCCATTCCCCAGATGCACAGTAGAGAATATGAGAAAGTATACTGAACTGGGAGTCAGAAAACTCAAATTCTCAAATCCCTGCTGTACTTGTTTCCAAACACATTACCCAGAACAAGTCGTTTCACTTTCTGAGACTAAGCACCGGTGCCTCCTAGGCTTGTTTCACAAAGTGTTACGCAAACATTAGGTTGAACCAGATCACATTTCATCTTTTATAATGTCAAAAACAGTTGAATTGTGGCAATCCCATTCGGGTCCAATCTATTATCAGCCATCAAAATGATAATTTATTTCTTCTAGAGACGTTAGAACCAAGGATCAACGCCAGGTAACTTATTATAAATGAGAATTGGCCGTTTCCTCTAATATTGGGATTAGACTGGTATTTCAATGGCAAGGGGGTACGTAGGAAGGAAAGCTATGTGAAGGTGTGTGTCTCCTTCTGAGCTGGGACCTACTGGAACTAATTTCAATGACCATTCCACGTTACCAGTTTTCCTTGTTATTTTCACTTTGCGATGGCCCGAAAATAGTTGAAGTAAAATATTTAGAAATATTAATTGCTTTTTACTTTATCACATTCAGCTTGTTTGTGCAACTGTGATGTTACTTGGAGAACAGCTGTAGAAAAAGCATGTGTGCACTTAATAAATATTATTTACTAGTGATGAAAATGACAGTGATGGCTAAGGAACTGAAATTTATAAGCATAGCCAAGTGCAAAAAAACAAAGCATAAAGGTCCAAGAGATAAACAGAATATGAAAATTTACAGTGAATATAAACTTGCTTTTAAAAATGTTAGTATCAAAAAGTACTCATAGACTTAAAGTTAACTGATGTTAAATAATGTTTTAGTTTCTATGAGGGGGCATTTTTAAAAAAGGCATTATAAATTGAAAGAACACAGTCATTTATAATACAAATAAATAACTAAGGTATTTCTAATGATTTCTCCCTTCTGTGTTTATGGGCAAATGACAAATTCTTGACATTTTATGCTGATTTTGAAATTTTAAGTTAAGCTTCAAATTTTCTGAATAAGCCATAGTTACTTTCCCAATGTCACAATCTGCTTACTTTGAAACAAGCTATAGAATTCTAAGGTTAAACAGAAAACACTTCCATTCCTCCAAAAAGCATCCCTTTAGGGAATTATTAAGGGAAAAGAAGCATAGTTTAAAAGATATGGCTGGCAATAAAAGCCCAAAATGCATCTCACTGTCCAAATTTTAACAGCAAAAAACATATTCTGATAATTCCAAAGCTACTGAGACAATTCTTTTTTTTTTTTTTTTAAGATTTTTTTATTTATTTATTCATGAGAGACAGAGAGAGAGAGAGAGAGGCAGAGGGAGAAGCAGGCTCCCACGGAGCAGGGAGCCCGATGCGGGACTCGATCCCAGGACCCCGGGACCATGACCCGAGCCGAAGGCAGACGCCCAACCATCTGAGCCACCCAGGTGCCCCTACTGAGACAATTCTTAAAAACAATCACAGCCTTGACACTGATAAAGCTTTTGTAAAGACTCGATTTTTAAGTATAAATCCTTCTCTTTGTAAATTTCCTATACTATTCAATTTCTAAATTAAAATCATGCATTCCTCTTTACGCTATGAGCTGGGGCTGCATTTTAGAGCCCCATTTTCAATACGAAATGCAAATATGTAGGGAAAATACCCTGTGTTTAAGGAATGAATTATATCTTCACTCCTTAGAAAGTTCATTATTTTCCAGAATTAATAGAATTAGTTCAGAAGCCAGACTCATCAGGTGATACAGAACTATTTGGTTTACATATTGAAGTTAACAACCCGCAATCCAACACAAGTTATTTTAGCTGTCTTCCTGACAGACATGACACTAACAGAAAGAATTTAGGCTCTAAAATAGCTGGTCACTTATTCCGTTAATGATGAGATTGTTATAAGGCATTTTTCAGATCAATCAGTAAAGTCATCTAATATCTTAACATAAAACTGAGTCATAATTATTTACATATTGTAACTCAGCTTTGTCCAAATATGCATTCAAATATATACAACATATTTGGAGTAACAGGATTTGCGTCATTTCGCTGTTTGTATCCCCCTCACCCCCTCACTGCCTCAGGGCTGCCTCCACAGCAGAGTCTCAGGAACACCGTGGGCAGCCTTTGGTTTGCTTGCTCTCTGCCTTCTGCATGCTGCTTCTTCCAGCTTCCATACTCTCCTGGGCTTCCTTCGGCCACGTCAGCTGTTCTTTCTCAGTCTTCTTTGCCAGGTCCTCCTCCTCTCACCTCTTCTGCTGTGATGCCCCAGGGCTCAGTCTTTGGGCCCCTTCTGTCCACCTTCACTTGCTCCCACCTGGCCTCCCCACTGGATGGCTCACAGGGGTAGCCTAGACTTGCATTTCCTAAGGCACTCCTGCTTCAGAAAATGACAACTTCAGTTTCTAGATGTTCAGGTCCTCAAAATCTCAAAGCCATCTCCATTCTTCCTTCTCTCAAAGCACACGTCTAATCCATGAGGAAATTCTGTTGGCTCTTCTACCTTCAAAGTACCTTGATTGCTACCACCCTGGTTTACACCAACACAATTACTCCAGTCTGGATTACTGCAATAGCCTCTGGACCGGTCTCCCTGCTTCTAGCCTTGTCCCTCTATAGCCTACAGCAGCCAAAAAAGCCAGATTGTTAGTGTATGTGTATGTAGTATACATAGACAATGGAATATACATATATATATAGTCAGCTCACATCACTCCTCTCACTGCTGCTAGTCCTCCAAAGCCTTCCCATATCAACAAGAACAGAAGCTAAAGCCCTTATATCTTCTGTGAAGCCCTGCTCCCCTTCTCTTTACCTCCCAGACATGCTCTCTTATCCTCCCCTGTCCACTCTTCCCAGCCATGGTGGCCTTGTCATTCTTCAAACACTCCAGGCACACTAGCACCTCACAGTTTGGCAACTGACTCTCATCTTCCTTATCTTTGTACAAGCGTCCCCTCAGCCCTCCATCACTGAGATTCCTGTCCTATAATCCTTCCTTGCTTGAACCATCTCCTTCTGACTTATGTGATATGTCATTTGTTTTTTTTGTTTGTTTGTTAGGTTTTTTTTTTTTTTTTTTTAGATTTTATTTATTTGAGAGAGAGAGAATGAGTGGGAAGAGGGGCACAGGGAGAAGCAGACTCCCTGCGAAGCGGGGAGCCCGTTATGGGACTTGATCCCAGGATGCTGGGATCATGACCTGAGCCGAAGGTGGACACTTAACTGACTGAGCCACCCAGGCGCCTGTGATATCTCATTTGATATAGGTTATTCATTTGTTTATGAACTCACTCCCTGAACTAGAATACCAGCTCCATGAGGGCATGGAGTTTTGTTGGTTTTGTGTATTGTTCACAGACTCCAAAAGTGTAGGGGCCACTCAATAAATCTGTTAAATAAATGATCAAATGATACTTTTTTGGCATAAGAGAAGTTGGTAACAAGTAGTCAAGGCCTTGTATACAAGTAACACTAGAGTTCCTGTTCCTTTGACTCTTTACCTACTACTCCCAGTCTGGGGAACATGCCTCTGTCCCAGAGGAGACTTCCTCAGAAAGCACAAGACCAGAGCTCAGAGATCTTGGAGGAATCTAGAAGCCAGGAGCTAATTAGTATACCTTTGGCTCTGCTATCCATGGGACTGGCCTGTGGGGTCAGTCTGGGAAACGGACTGTGTATGTAAACAACACTGAGTAGTGGCTAGACTCATTTCCCAAGGAAACAAATTACACATTAACTTCTCAACTTATTTGTAAATTGGGTAAAGCCTGCCCTTTAGCAAAGTGCTCTTGACAAGTTACCTTAGACACTGTCATGTTGTCAGGTTGGTCTGGTCAAGATAAGAAGGAGCAAAATCAGTGGATTAGCAGCTACATCACCATGTATGTGCCTGGGATTATCAATTAAGTCTCCTTTTCTTCTGACTTGGGAAGAAAAATGATATTTTAGGATGTTACTAGGTAATTTTCTCTTCAATAATCAGCCCTGAGGTATAACACATAAAACATGCCCTGATCCTTTGAGAAATTTCTCCCATATATTAGATATAATAATAATAATTATTATTATTATTAAAGTAGGGTCCATGCCCAGCATGGAGCCCAGCATGGGGCTTGAACTCATGACCCTGATATCAAGACCTGAACTGAGATGGAGTCAGACGCTTAACTGGCTGAGCCACCCAGGTGCCCCTAGACATAAATAATCTTTAAAGCAAACAAAAGTTCATGTTTTTTGCTTGGAAACAAGGTATCTGTGAGCAGATGTCAAAGAAGAGACGGTAGAGCAAACACGGAGACACGATGAAGGGCACTGTATCAGGTACCAGACATGTTAAGCCTATCCTCCTGCTTAGACTTGTCCTAACAGAATAAGTTACAATGTAACACTTTTTGTGGACTTACTTATTCACTTATAAATTTAATCACCCAACAAATACTTAAGTGAATAAGCATGAAAGATATTGTTCTGATCATGAGCAAAATAACGAACACAATGCTCTGTCTTTATGAACCTTAGGTGTCCAGTTTAGAAATGGATTTAATGACTTAGTCTCTGCCTTTGTACACAGAATTTGAGGCAACTATAATTCTACAATCAGTGAAAGTCTGATTGGACCCGAGAGAGTTCTTCATGATCACTGGGCATGCATCCTAGATCTAGGAGAAAAAACGCTCTTCTGGCCTCTTTATTGAAATGAAGCCCTCCCCTATTTTCCCTCCATCTACGTGATGGTAATGAGCCATAAGAAGACGAGTGGCAACTGTGAAGACAGTCATCTGGTTCTGCGTATCTCAGAGAGGACAGAGGCAGAGGAGCTGTGACAGGCTCAGGGGAGCCCTGGGGTGTTGCCTGGCTTGGGAAAGGGAATTGTATGGGCCTGATGCCCAGAGAGGCAACACCCTCTACTCCAACCTGAAAATGTAATTTTTTTTCCTTCTTACTCCTACACTGTCAGCCTTTCCTCCTTCCCACTCTAAATATTTCCTTCTCCTTCTCTAACTTTTCTACCATATGAATTCATCAGAGAAGAACAAGAAACAAGGTAGGAATAGAAATGCTGCCCAGGTAGCTTCCAATTTGCCTAGTCATTAAGAACACCTCCAAAATCAGCCAGCTAGGGTTTGATCGGGTGACTGCCCATTGCTAGAAGCTCTTAAAGAAAGCTCGCCTACAGAACACCTACGAAGGTTCCTGCAGAAGTTCTCAAGGATCTTGTCCTTTAGGGGCACCCTAAATCTCTGGTTAGTGTCTGACATGGTCATGACACAGGCTGTAAGAATAAGCATGCTAAGGACTGTGAAATGCTCACTATCTAGTTCTGTTCCCTCCCATGGCAATATTTAGTGACTTTATAATTAATACCCAACAGAAGGACATTAGGGGCAACCAGGCTCAAGAGGCATGGCAAAGAAAAGGGTCCTATTAACACAGAGTATAAAAACACAGAGAATTAAAGGAAAAGTGTCCATGTAACTTCTCTGGGGAAGGACCAAAGCCAGATGAGACAAAACCACCCACAGGGCTTGCAGGTGGGTGGGTGAGTAGAACATGCTGACCTGGCCTGTCTAAGGCTGCTGATAGGTCTAGGGACATCAGTACAGCTGTTTGGCCAGAATCCCTGGCTCTGCACAGGTCGTCTGGCTGTGTAGCTGTAACAATAAAGATGGCAAAAGGGAAATTAAGAGGTTATACCTTTCTATCAAGGAAAGCTACGCACCATCACAGACACATGATTCCCTTTGGCATTAAAGATTCAGACATCCTGGACCTAGCTGGGGTACCATCAATGTTCTGTTTATTAGAAAGAAAGGAATTAATTTCCTGATTCCTTTGTTCACTCATCCATTAATAAGCATTATTTGAACACCTTCCACATCTCAGGTACTGGGCCATATATAGGCAGCAGAAATACAAATAAGACATACTGCCTGCACTGAGGGTCTACTGGGGTAGAATGGCAGAGGAGACAGACAAAGCCAAGAGTAACAAAGAAACTGGAGAGTGCATGTTAAAGGTATCCCTGAGTTGAATCTAGTGTATAAGGGAGCATTTATTTGCAAATACTCCAAGAGCAGAGTGATGACATGACCCATTTAGGAAACTATACATCATAGTGCTGTCCCACATTATCAGACAGACTGGCCAGAAACAGGTGAGAAGAGGACTGAGGGCCCTATGTGCTGTGCCAAAGAATTTGAACTTTGATACTTATGGACAGGAGAAGCCATCTAACCGTTTTAAGCAGAGGATTGATGTGATCACATTTCCATATTGAGAAAAATGACTTGGGCAACCCCAAATAATAAACTAGGTGACTGTTGCAAGTGACCAGTTGGTAGGCTGAAGTGTCATAAGCTGAGATGGAACAAATAGGAAAGGAAAGGCACCTAAGAGCAGATGAGGTCAATTTTTGGCATGTTAAGCTTGAGGTAGTGATGGCACTTTAGAAGTGTCGGCATCTAGAAAGAAAGTTATACATGTAGGTATAGAGCTGAAGGGAGAGGCATGTGGGAATCTTCAGCATGTGGGTGTTGCTCAGTTAGAACAAAGACTGACATCCCCGTGTAGATGATGGATTTCAATAATGATTAATTTTGTGGATTTTTTTCCTCTGGGAGTATTTACACTCAGCAGTGATTTGATTGATCTCTGGACTATAGTATTTCATTTGTTTATTTTTATTTATTTTTTAATTTTTTAAGTAAGCTCTATGCCCAACATGGGGCTTGAACTCATGACACCAAGATCAAGTCTCATGCTCTACCAACTGAGCCAGCCAAGTACTCCTCATTTGTTCTTATGTTTATAACAAATACAAACTAACTACCAAGATATTTACAAAAGAGTTTTGGCATATTTTTATCTCCATATTACAACGTGAATATTGGGATATTTGAGATATAGGCAAGGGAAATATCTGACTAATAGTAGCTGTTGTTAATTTGGGATAGGATTCTTTTGCATAGTGATTTTTTCCCACTTTGGAACCTAAAAGGCTATCAGTAATAACTTCACTTTTAAGGTTAATTCCTATTTAATCTGAAAGTTTCTCCATCAAATCTGTGTCATGAATACCTGGTCTGAGTTTTTAAGGAATATAGATCAATATAACCTCACACCTTCTTCAGTCCACACAATTTTGCCAAAATAAACTAACCCAAATGATTGACCCCACTCATAGAAGATATCATATTTTGAAAGATACCAGCACAAAATATAAGTATTTCAAACTCAAGTTTGTTGATGAAATTAGAGCAGAAAAGTCTTATCAAGTCTCTGGAAACAGGGTCTGAGAACAATGAATCTAAGTCAGGAGAATCTGGTTCTCTCTATCCAGGGCTTCCACTGGTGCCCTGTGTGACTCTGGGCAAGGCTCTCCCACACCCCTCCCTCTCATTTTCTTTCTCCTATCACAATGTGGAATTTTACAATGTATTTTATGTTCTTTAGATGAAAGATACAAGGTACCACTTAAGTGGAAAGTCTGGGACTTTTTACTCAGAATAGGTGGAAAGACTCACTAGTACATAACCATCCCAGAGACAAAAACTTTATCTAGTGGTTTTACTCTCCAGCTAACCCTTAAATCAACAAAGCCTAGGTCAAGAGTTCCCAAACGTTTCAATGTGAAAAAGGGGGAGGGGGTAAAGAAACCTAGTGAACTATCCAATCTTATGAGCGATAAGCTGTTTAGTATCTATGACCTGAAAAATACAGAATGCTCAAAAGTTATTGCCATTCCAATTCAGGAATGCTTGCAAATGAATTTATATTTTTTTGTGCATGCTATTCACTTAGAAAAAAATTAAGACGTTACTTTTTCAGAGCAGTTTTAGGTTCACAACAAAGAGGATAAGGTACAGAGCTTTCCCATATACCCACTGTCCCCACACACATATAGTCTCTTCCATTATTAACACCCTGCACCAGAGTGGTATACTGGTTACAGCTGGTGAACCTACATCAACACTTCATAACCAAAGTCCAGAATTTACATTAGACTCACTCTTGGTCTTGTATATTCTGTTTAGATAAATGTATAATAATGTGTATTCATCACAATGCTATCATTCAGAGTATTTTCACTGCCCTAAAAATCCTATTCATCCCTCCTCTCTACTCTCAAACCCTGATCTTTTTACTGTCTCCATAATTTTCCCTTTCTAGAATGTCATATAGTTAGAAACAATTAGTAGGTAGCCCTTTCAGATAGGCTTCTTTCACTGAGTAACAGGCATTTAAGATTCCTCTTGTCTTTTCATGGTTTGATAGCTCATTTCTTTTTACCCCTGAATAATATTCCCGTTATCTGGATGTACCAGTTTATCCATTCACCTACTGAAGGACATCTCGGTTGCTTCTGCATTTTGGAAATTATGAATTAAGCGGCTATAAACATTTCTGTGCAGGTTTCTGTGTGCACGTTAAGTTTTCAACTTCTTTGGGTAAATACCAAAGAAATTTTGTATTCTGTACTCATACTCCGCAATTGTTGGATCATATGTTACAAGTATGTTTAGTCTTGTAAGAAATCACCAAACTGTCCTCCAGAATGGCCATACCACTTTACGAGAATTTCTGTTGTTCCATGCCTTGCCTTCATTAGATGTTGTTAGTGTTCTGGATTCTGGCCATTCTAATAAGTATGTAATGGTATTTTGTAAGTTTTAATTTGCATTTCCCTGATGACATAGGATGTGGAGCATCTTCTCATATGCCATTTGCCATTTGTGTATCTTCCTTGGTGAGGTGTCTATTAAGATATTCGGCCCATTTTTTATCGGATTGTTTTCTTACTGTTAAATTTTAAGAGCTCTTCGTATAATTTGGAAAAGAGTCTTGTACCAAATGTGTCTTTTGCAAATATTTTCTCCCATGAATTTGTATTTTAATAATCACATGGTATTTACATATATTTGAAAAATAGTGGTGTAACATGGGAAACCTAATTTTTCTCAATGACAGGCAACCACTTGGTTTGCAGTAAGAACAAGAAACTCCTGACATTAAATCTTAACACCCTACCCTGGTGTTCTGTAGACTGAAGACGGGAAATACCTCCTCAGCTTCACAAAAACTTGGGCTTTATGATTTCCTATTTTATCCATGCATTGCAGTAATTAAAAGAAAAATCTCAGGCAAGAGGAATGTTAAAGTCCAGTATTTGGACACAAGTCTCCATGCAAGAAAATAGATCCTATAGAGAGAAAGGAACAAAGTACCTCAAGATACAAATCATGTAGAAAGTGGACTGAGGCAGAAGCACAATGAATTGAGGTGAAGTTTCTTTACTTCCCTCGAAGGGAATAAAAGTGTTTATGTATCAAAAATTTCCTTAAAGCACTATAGAAATAGTAAGTCGTTAATCTTTGTAGGGGGAGAATATTAATTTCTAGGATCACAGAGGCACGGTTGTGGTAAGAGGTTTTGCCTCCCTACTAAAGGAATCAGGAATCTCACTTTCCTGTGGGGTCATGTCAGTCCTTGACACTATGTGTCATTCTGAGTCCAAACGTTCAGAAAATCTACAACATCTAGAGGTGGGTAGACCTGCCCTGTCGACAGAGGAAGAGAACATGGATGATTACAGGTAACAACAGTCACCATTTATTGATCACTTCCGAGGAACATGGCATTGTTCCAGACCTTAGTATATGTTACTGCCAAGCCTCAGTGCAACACACCTCTTTTCATCTCTATTTTTAGCAGGGGAGCCTCTGAGAGCACAGAGAACTGGGGAGAATTCTGGTTGGCCTGACTCCAAAGCCCCCTCCCTCACTATACCTAGGAAGTGATATGTACATAAAACTGGAGAATTTTCCCCAGTGAGATGCTAAAATAATCTGTTCAGTACCCACCTGGCAAGTCCACCTCTGCATCATAGTTTTAAGGCTTGATTCTAGTTTTACTGCTGTTTAGAACATACAAGCCACCCCTTTGGGCACTACTGATTTCACTGGCTAATAAATACACAATTCTTAAAATTTTCCTATGTACTGCCTTTCCTTGTTTAACTTCTGTAACACCCATTTTGCAAAAAAACCAAACCAAACCAAAACAAAAACCCTAAATAAGCCACTTAAACACAAGCTATGCTGTCTTCCATTTCTCCCCATTTTCCAGTAGTTTGAAAGCAATCTGCACATTTTTAAAATTGTTTTTTAAAATTTTTATTTAAATTCAATTAATTTACATATAATGTATTATTAGTTTCAGAGGTAGAGGTCAGTGATTCATCAGTCTTTTATAATACCCAGTGTTCACTACATCACATGCCCTCAAAAATGACCATTACCCAGTTACCTCATCCCCCCATCCCATTCCCCTCTAGCAACCCTCAGTTTGTTTCCTATGATTAAGAGTCCCTTACAGTTTGTCTCCCTCTCTGGCTTCATCTTGTTTTATTTTTTCCTCTCTTCCCCTATGATCCTCTGTTGTTTCTTAAATTCCACATATGAGTGAGATCATATGATAACTGTCTTTCTCTGATTGACTTATTTCACTCAGCATAATACCCTCTAGTTCCAACCATGTCGTTGCAAATGGTAAGATTTCAATTTTTTGATGGCTGAGTAGTATCCCATTGTATATATATACCACATCTTCTTTATCCATTCATCTGTCACTCATCTTTCCATAGTTTGCCTATTGCGGACATTACTGCTATAAACATTGGGGTGCACGTACCCCTTCGGATCACTGTATTTGTGTCTTTGGGGTAAATACCCAGTAATGCAATTGCTGGGTCATAGGGCAGCTCTATTTTCAACTTTGTGAGGAACTTCCATACTGTTTTCCAGAGTGGGTGCACCAGCTTGCATTCCCACCAACAGCGTAGGAGGGTTCCCCTTTCTCTGCATCCTCGCCAACATCTGTCGTTTCCTGACTTGTTAATTTTAGCCATTCTGACTGGTGTGAGGGGTTATCTCATTGTGGTCTTGATTTGCATTTCCTGGATTCTGAGTTGATGTTGAGCATTTTTCATGCTTCTTTTGGCATTTGGATGTCTTCTTTGGAGAAATGTCTGTTTCTTTCTTCTGCCCATTTCTTGGTTGTATTATTTCTTCTTTGAGCATTGAGTTTGACAAGTTCTTTAGAGATTTTGGATACTATCCCTTTATCTGGTAAGACATATGTAAATACCTTCTCCCATTCTGTTGGTTGTCTTTTGGTTTTGTCGACTGTTTCCTTTGCTGTGCAGAAGCTTTTTATCTTGATGAAGTCCCAATAGTTCATTTGTGCCTTTGTTTCCCCTGCCTTTGGAGAAGTGTCTAGCAAGAAGCTGCTGCAGCTGAGGTCAAAGAGGTTGCTGCCTGTGTTCTGTCTGGGATTTTGATGGATTCCTGTCTCACATATACGTCTTTCATCCATCTTGAGTCTATTTTTGTGTGTGGTGTAAGGAAATGGTCCAGTTTCATTCTTCTGCATGTGGCTGTCCAATTTTCCCAACACCATTTGTGGAAGAGACTGTCTTTTCTCCATTGGATATTTTTTTCGTGCTTTAATGAACATTAGTTGACCATAGAGTTGAGGGTCCATTTCTGGGTTCTCTATTCTGTTCCATTGATCTATGGGTCTGTTTTCTGTGCCAGTACCATACTGTCTTGATGATGACAGCTTTGTAATAGAGCTTGAAGTACGGAATTGTGTTGGCACCAGCTTTGCTTTTCTTTTTCAACATTCCTTTGGATATTTGGGGTCTTTTCTGGTTCCATACAAATTTTAGGATTATTTGATCCAGATCTGTGAAAAAAGTTGCTGGTATTTTGATAGGAATTGCACTGAATGTATAGATTGCTCTAGGTAGCACAGGCATTTTAACAATATTTGTTAAATCCATGAGCATGGAATGTTTTCCATTTCTTTGTGTCTTCCTCAATTTCTTTCATGAGTATTCTATAGTTTTCTGAGTACATATCCTTTGCCTCTTCGATTAGATTTATTCCTAAGTATCTTATGGTTTTAGGGGCAACTGTAAATGGGACTGACTCCTTAATTTCTCTTTCTTCTGTTTCATTGTTAGTATACAGAAATGCAACTGAATTATGTGCATTGATTTTTATATCCTGCCACGTTGCTGAATTCCTGTATGAGTTCAAGCAATTTTGGGGTGGAGTCTTTTGGGTTTTCCAAATAGAGTATCACGTCATCTGTGAAGAGTGAGAATTTGACTTCTTTTTTGCCAATTGGGATGCCTCATTTCTTTTTGTTGTCTGAGTGCTGAGGCTAGGACTTCTAGTACTATGTTGAACAGCAGTGTTGAGAGTTGACATCCCTGCCGTGTTCCTGACCTTAGGGGGAAAGCTCTCAGTTTTTCCCATTGAGAATGTTATTCACTGTGGGTTTTCCACAGATGGCTTTTATGATATTGAGGTATGTTCCCTCTATCCCTACACTGTGAAGAGTTTGTATCAAGAAAAGATGCTGTACTTTGCTTTTTCTGCATCTACTGAGAGGATCAGATGGTTCTTGTCCTTTCTTTTATTAATGTAGTATATCACATTGATTGATTTGCGGATGTTGAACCACCTTGCAGGTCAGCAATAAATCTCACTTGGTCGTGGTGAATAATCCTTTTAATGTACTGTTGGATCCTACTGGCTACTATTTTGGTGAGAATTTTTGCATCCATGTTCATCAGGGTATTGGTCTATAGTTCTCCTTTTTGATGGGGTCTCTGGTTTTCCGATCAAGGTAATGCCTCATAAAATGAGTTTGGAAGTTTTCCTTCCATTTCTATTCTTTGAAACAGCTACAGAAGAATAGGTATTAATTCTTCTTTAAATGTTTGGTAGAATTCCCCTGGGAAGCCATCTGGCCCTGGGCTCTTGTTTGTTGGGAGATTTTTGATGACTGCTTCAATTTCCTTAGTGGTTATGGGTCTGTTCAGGTTTTCTATTTCTTCCTGGTTCAGTTTTGGTAGTTGATACATCTCTAGGAATGCATCCATTTCTTCCAGGTTATCTAATTTGCTGGCATAGAGTTGCTCATAATATGTTCTTATAATTGTATTTCTTTGGTGTTGGTTGTGATCTCTCCACTTTCATTCATGATTTTATTTATTTGGGTCCTTTCTCTTTTCTTTTTGATAAGTCTGGCCAGGGGTTTATCCATGTTATTAATTCTTTCAAAGAACCAGCTCCTAGTTTCGTTGCTCTGTTCTACTCTTTTGGTTTCTATTTCATTGATTTCTGCTCTGATCTTTATTATTTCTCTTCTCCTGCTGGGTTTAGGCTTTAGTTGCTGTTCTTTCTCCAGCTCCTTTAGGTGTAGGGTTAGGCTGTGTATTTGAGACCTTTCTTGTTTCTTGAGAAAGGCTTCTATTGCTATATACTTTCCTCTTAGGACGGCCTTTGCTGCATCCCAAAGATTTTTGATTAGTTTTGTTTTCATTTTCATTTGTTTCCATGAATTTTAATTCTTAATTTCCTGGTTGACCCATTCATTCTTTAGTAGGATGCTCTTTAGCCTCCATGTATTTGAGTTCTTTCCAAATTTCCTCTTGTGATTGAGTTCTAATTTCAAAGCATTGTGGTCCAAAAATATGCAGGGAATGATCCCAATCTTTTGGTACTGGTTGAGACCTGATTTGTGACCCAGGATGTGATCTATTCTGGAGAATGTTCCATGGGCACTAGAGAAGAATGTGTATTCTGTTGTTTTGGGATGGAATGTTCTGAATATATCTGTGAAGTCCATCTAGTCCAGTGTGTCATTTGTTTCTGCCTTTATTTCCTTGTTGATCTTTTGCTTAGATGATCTGTCCATTTCAATGATGGGGGTGTTAAAGTCCCCTACTATTATTGTATTATTGTCGATGTGTTTCTTTGATTTTGTTATTAACTGGCTTATATAATTGACTGCTCCCATGTTAGGGTCATAGATATTTACAATTGTTAGATATTCTTGTTGGATAGGCCTTAATTAAGTAGGATGTAGTGTCCTTCCTCATCTCTTATTATAGTCTTTGGTTTAAATCTAATTTGTCTGGTATAAGAATTGCTACCCCAGCTTTCTTTTGATGTCCATTAGCATGGTGAATGGTTTTCCAACCCCTCACTTTCAATCTGGGGGTGTCGTTGGGTCTAAAATGAGTCTCATATCGATGGGTCTTGTTTCTTATCCAATCTGATACAATGTGTCTTTGGATTGGGGCATTTAGCCCATTTACATTCAGGGTAACTATTGAAAGATATGAACTTAGTGCCATTGTATTGCCTGGAAGGTGACTGTTACTGTATATTGTCTCTGTTACTTTCTGGTCTATGTTACTTTTAGGCTCTTTCTTTGCTTAGAGGACATCTTTCAGTATTTCTTGTAAGGTTGGTTTGGTGTTTGCGAATTCTTTCAGTTTTTGTTTGTCCTGGAAGCTTTTTATCTCTCCTTCTATTTTCAGTGACAGTCTAGCTGGATATAGTATTCTTGGCTGCATATTTTTCTCATTTAGTGCTCTGAATATATCATGCCAGTCCTTTCTAGCCTGCCAGGTCTCTGTGGATAGGTCTGCTGCCAATCTAATGTTTCTACCATTGTAGGTTACAGACCTCTTATCCTGAGCTGCTTTCAGGATTTTCTCTTTGTCTCTGAGACTTGGGAGTTTTACTATTAGATGTCAGGGTGTTGACCTATTTTTATTGATTTTGAGGAGGGTTCTCTGTGCCTCCTGGATTTTGATGCCTGTTTCCTTCCCCAAATTAGGGAAGGTCTCTGCTATAATTTGCTCCAATATACCTTCTGCCCCTCTCTCTCTTTCCTCTTCTTCTGGGGTCCCAATTATTCTAATATTGTTTCACTCTATGGTATCACTTATATCTTGAATTCTCCCCTCGTGGTCCAGTAGTTTTTTTCTCAGCTTCTTTATTCTCCATCACTTTGTCTTTTGTATCACTAATTCTCTCTTCTACCTCATTTATCCTAGCAGTTATCCTAGCCTCCATTTTTAATTGCACCTATTTAATAGCCTTTTTGATTTCAACTTGATTAGATTTTAGTTCTTTTATTTCCCAGAAGGGGATTCTCTAGTGTCTTCTATGCTTTTTTCAAGCTGAGCTAGTATCTTCATAATCATTATTCTGAACTCTAGTTCTGATATCTTACTTATGTCCATACTGATTAGGTCCCTGGCAGTAAGTACTGCCTCTTTTCTCTTTTCTGAGGTCAGTTTTTCCGTCTTGTCATTCTTGCAGAAAGTGGTCGCTTTTCTATTTGTAGAGTTGCAGCTATTTTCTTAGAGCTCTGGTTGAGTTCACAGGTGTTCAGAATGATTTGATAGCGATTTAGCTGCATTCCTGGGACCAGAAGAAACTAAGGTCTCCTACTCCTCTGCCATCTTGGACTATACTCTCTTGCAGTCACTTTTTCAACTGGCATCTAAGCACTGCCAGCCATGTGCTAAGCACTTAATTAATATTACCTTTTTTATTCCTTATGACAAACTACTAAGTTATTGCTGGCTCTCCATTTCCTAGATGAGGAGAGAATTCTAAGGTGGGGTTCAAATGGAGGTTCGTTGGATGCTTAAACCCTGGTTTTAAGCCCTAGTTTTAAGCACTATGCCATGCTTCCCTGGAACACAATTTTTTCTTGTCAGAAGAGATTAATGGTTAAGATAAAGGAGTTGGATGCAGAGATAAAAGAATTTATCAGATTTTACTGCTCTACACCTGCTCAACTCCAGGTGTCTTCACTTGAATTCACTTCCAATTCCACAGAATGAAGAATTAAGGATTGGGAGTTATTCATAAAGCCTTCAGACTTAAGGGAGAAGCAGTAACAATGAACTAAGACAACAGCAGTGGATCTCCTTTCCTAAAACAAAGGTATGCTCGCTTCCAGTGTTTAAGGAAAAGAAAACTCCAAATCAAGGCACTGTATTGGCATCAAAATCACTTCCTCTGCTAACACACTGAAAGGCTTCCCTAAAAGCCCCTGCATCCTTGGCCAGAAGGAATGAATGAAAGCAATGAGCCACTTGGAGGGGTGGTCTAGACTCCAATGGACCTCAGCTCACAGCCCAGAGGTGACCCTTGCTGAGTGACAGTGGCAGAGGAGAATCTCATAGACCAAGAACCTGGAGATGTAATGGCTGTATCCACAGGGGGAAAAAATGTACCCCTATGGCTGGTCACTGCATGAAGCTGAGAATGAGTGGAAATTCTACTGCCTGAATCTTTCTGGGGCACACACACATCAGGACTCTGATAACACTGTCTCTAAGCAATGGATGCTCTGTGAGTAGTGGTCCGTCTATTTCAGTACAATCCTGTTGAAAATCATCACTCTGTACTCAGGACTCCTTCCTAGTTTGAAAACTCAAATAACATTAATTTGTCCTATGTATAAGAACTCTTGGAAGAAAAATAGAGTATTTTCAAAACTAGGCTAGGAGCTTGGATTTACCCTGTAGGAAAGAAGAAACTACTTGAGGTTCATGAGCTAGATGGAGTTCTGAAGGGGAATCTTGGAACCAGGGGAGCTGAGAGGCGGTGACGATATGCTGGAGGCAGCGAAAATGGAATGAGAGTTAGCTCTACACTGGATGCTCTTAGGTTTTACCCACTGCTTCATGTCCCCAGGTTTTTAATCACTCCTTTTTTTATTTTCATGGGACCAGATGGTCAGTGAGTGAAAAAGTTTTAATGGCTGGGGCTATTTCACATAGAGTGCATAAGAGCTATGTTGGGGTGATATCTGAGGTATATAAGCAGGGTAGGAGCATGAGTAGGATCCTCTGAAAAGAGGACCTCATTTTGTAGGATTGCTGGCAAGTATGGCCAAGCTATTACAAATGAAGGACTTAATAACTTCTAATTGGTATCTGCAGATAAAAATGCATCTCCCTCAGTTCTCAGCTTCATCTTCTATAAACTGCCAGTTTTAAAATCGAATGGCTCTTACTCTTTTCAGGATGGTACACCATGTTGTGGACAGTATCTTAAGATAGAGACTTCTGTAAACATTTGGTAATTCAGGGTTGATTATGCAATTTTTAATGTTCTTACAAGCGAAACTTCTAAACCAGCCTTGAGTTATCGGGGTGTCTTACTGTATTCAAGTATATTTTAAAAATAAATTATTTTAAAAAGATCATTTATCAACTCAACCTTTTGCACCTTCAAGGAATATAGATAACTTGTTGTTTAGATCCACACTCCAAATTTATGCCTCAGATTTACAAAGAACTTCTGAATTTTCAGTCTGATGACTTCGGTCTCTATAGCAGATGAAGGAAAACTGCTTAAATCAGCCTCTCAGAAATTTCCCTTTTGCGGGTGTGTCTTTCTTTCAAAAGAATGCCAGGATGTGTGCTCTGGTTCACTCCTGTTCTCCTACAATGGCCCAATTTTGACAATTTGCATTTTATTTTGGACCAGGGCGACTGTAACTGTAAATTGGTCCTTCTTTAATCTGGGACTAGCAGCAAATCATTTTTAATAGCCTTTAATTCCCCCTTTTAATGAGATATCTGCATTTAGCAATGACTCAACCATGTACCACTGCAGGCTAAGGGGGGTGAATCACAGAAAATAGACGGAAGAGACCCATTAGGTAACCTCACGCAGCTCCCTGCCAGACTTAGGGTGATTCCCAACAATTAAACTTCTAGGACCAGTTCAGCATACTTTTTATTTGTCTCCAAGGATGGAACTGCTAACACTTGCACTATCGGCTGTTCTAGAATTCAGACAGCCCGGCACTCCAACAGTCATTCCCCTGCTGTTGCACTTACAGCCCCTCACCCTCACTGCTCTCTACCTCACTAGAAAACTCTGGGTCCACCCCAACTACTGAATGCCTCTTATGTGCACAAACTTTCCTTCCTGTCTGTCTGCAAGCACTCACATACTTGGGAGAATGACTGCCTTGTGTATCAAGGGGAAATTGAACTATATAGAAAAGAACTTCTGATACTTCTTAACCCTTGCCATAAAAATTAGAAAACGGACTCCTACCAAGGACCTCATTCTCAAAGGCTGCCTTTTATATGCTTTCCAGTTCTTTGTTCCGTCTAAGTCTCTTCTCACTGGTTTCCTCTGAACTGTCTCCAGCTGTTCCACATCTGGAACTGAACTGCTCATACTGAACAAACTATCTTTGGTGTGGTCTTACTTGAGGAAGATCAACTCTGGGTCTTATTTTCCTCCATTCTCCTTACCCTCCCCTTTCCTTTTCCTTCTCTTTCTCGCTCATCCTGTGAACTCATCTTTGGACATTATGTTCTGGAGAGTTGTCATTCAGGTTAGTGGCCTCAGGAATAATGGCAATGACAAAAAGCTCTTGTGAGAGCCCAAAGCCTATTTTAGTTCATATAGTGATGCCTTTTAGGATTTCTGTTTCCCAATTCTCTACAATTAACATTATCATTATCAACAAACACCACCTCTACCTTTTTTTTTAAGGTCAAGATATTACCTTCTTTGTAATTAGTCCACATAGCTACCATGGGTTAATTGGCCTTTTTCCATCTCCAGCCAAATGCATTATTTTACCTTTCAGCTATGATTATTTGCCTATGTATTAACTTATATTTCTTTCCCTTTGCTAAAGTTGGATTATTCTTCCTTCAATTTACTGAGAAAGCTTATTTAGACCTTCAGCCTAACCTCCCTAAACACTTATTTCTTCATTGTCAAAATCCAGAATTGGAAAGGACTGAATTCAAAGCTAGGCCACTTCCTTTGACCTTTAATTATGGCTACTCATTCTGCCAATTTTCCCTCACACATGGAAATCCAGCTTCCTTTATAGCAGGACCTGGATAAGGAAACCTCCTTTTAAATATAATGCTTTCTATTTATTTACGTAAAAAGCTCCCTATCTAAGTTTTGGCAAGACTGGAATAACTATGTAGCCAGATTTTAGCCCATCTGTTTACACAGGGTGTGGGTCATACACAAATATCACCCTCAGAATACCAAGGGTGCTCCCAATGCTGCATGAATCAACCCTCTCCACCCCTCCCCTCCTCCAAGAACAGCAGGTCTTCCCCACATCCTTACTCCTACATCCACCCCCCAAGCCCCAATCTCTAATTAGGCTGGGCTTAGATCATTCTTTTTTATGGTATTTTCAAACATATACAAAAGTAAGAGTAATTGGTACAACTGACCCCCCATATGCTCCACAAGATCAATCTTTTACGTGTCATCCCCTGATCCAAAGAACCCCAGATTTCAATTTCTCTTCTTCAGAGATTCAAAGGCAGTCCCTGGTGTCTGTCATAGGAATTTTCCAGTGTGCCTTGGGGATGACCCCCAGCGTGACGAGTCTTTGGATCTCATCACCACTAATCCCCTGTAACCGCAGAACTAAGAGAACACATGTCCTCATCCAATTTGCCTGTTTTCTTTTTCCTCTTCCCTCATTTAAAATTCTGCCAGAAGTTCCAAATAAAAAGATTAGAATACCTACCTTCTTTCAAGCTCAACTCTAAAACAGTTATTTTTACCTTGAATGATTTTTTTTTTTTTTTTTGGCCTATGTTCTGGAATTCTTAAAGTGGTCATGACTTCAACTTCCAAATGGCTTCAGGCAAGATTTTGGAACAAACAAATAAACAAGATACTGCTGGGGAGAAAATGAAAACCAGCAAAAATAAACAAAAAAGGTAATTGATAATTATTTGGGTAGAGAACTTTTTTCTATTTTGACAATCTTTTGCTATTTTGTTTTTTCGTCAGCACTTCCAACAGAGCTAAGAGCTCAGTTCAGAGGTCTCCAAATTTTAATGTCCACTACAGTGAGTGCTAAAACTGTGGCTTGCCAGGCTCCACTCCAGAAATTTTGATTTCACAGGTCTGGAGTGAAGCCTAGGAACCTGCATTTTGTCAAGCACGCCAGAGGTCTCTGATGCAGGTGGTCTCCGCACTTCGAGAAACACTGAAGACTTACATGAGGAACACAGAGTTCTTATGGGAGTTCTGAAGAGAGTGTGCTGTTTGTACTTGAGGGTAAGGAGGGGACAGCTTCACAGAGCTGGAATTTGACCTTTACTTTGTAATTTTCATTCAACTGTTTGATGACTATAAAACAATGATTAGGCATTTGCTATGTACCAAGTTCTGCTTCGGGTCCTGGAGCTGTAGTGGTGACCAAGTCTGACAAAGGCCTGCCTCACTGGGGCAGAGAGTCTACATGGGCAGGATTTCAAGAGCAAAAGGAGGGACCACCATACACTGGAGGGATATTAAGGAATCCAGTTCAATGTCCAGTTCAATGCTGGGCACTGTGTAGAACACAAAATAAGTTTACAGCATCTTATCCAAAGAACTACTTCCATGATTACCTGCAGATTTTCTTTAGATAGACTTCTGTCACTGCCTAAACTCCCGCATTAATAGGAAGACAACACATGAGAACCAATAATGAATTAACAAGTGTATAAAATCTTAATTGGGGGCTTTAGACTAAAAGGCCCATGCAGGTGAATTTTATCTTCAGATTAGTACAACTTAAAAGGGCTTCATGAAAAAGGTAGACCTTGGCATTCTGGGACGCTAAAAGAGAAGCTGAGAAAGGAACCAGTTCTGTGGTCATTTTCAGACACGTAAACGCTGCTATGCTACTCCAGATACAGTCCTTGGGCAGGGGCAGCATGTGGCAATCCCATGTGGCAGGATCTCAGGCCCTACTCATATCTCCTGAATGAGAACCTCTATTCTAACATGATCACCAGATGATTCCCACGTACATTAACACTTGGCAAGCACCATGCTATAAATGATCCAAACTGAGATGGGCTACACATAGTAAAGAATAGAGTTTGGGGGTACAGTGGAGGGGCCAGAGCTGGTGATGTGGCTGTGAGTTAAGGACACAGCGAACAATAACCTCTACCACAAAAGTGGAAGACCTTACGGAGCATAAAGAAAAAAGAAATTGTACTCTCATAGTAAGGGCAGTGCTCACCCAACAGTAAGGAGGAGAAAGAAGAACCAGATTGGACAACAAAAAGATCAAAAGGGGTAGAGACTATAATAGAAATTAGTGAAAGGTGGAGTGGCCAAGTCTTCAGTGACCAAGACACCGAGGAAGGCAACTAAGAATCAGCATTGGAGAGGACTAGAAAGAAGTCAGCAGTTATCCCAAGGGAAGCCTTCTGAAGTGTTTAAGCAGGAATAAGCCACAATTCTGAGATATGATCCAAAATATGGATTAGAAGGTAGGTTAAAAGTGAGCTCTACTAGAGATTATGTGTAAAACTGTAAATGTAGAAATGGACGCTGAACTGTTTCCAGAACTATGTTGCCAGGCTGACAATTTTTTAATTAAGTCCATCTGGTGTGAGCTACTTGTATCCCTGTCTTCCCTTCATTTAGATCTAGCCTCTTCCTGACATCCAATTTGAGGAAAAGGTGTGTAGACACACACACACACAGACACACACACGCACACACGCACACACACCATATTCCTTTCAGAGCCAGTGCTTCTAAGCTTTTAATTGGGCTCCTAGCTCCAGACTTTTTTCACTTGTCTTTTGAGAACCCACTCCTAACCTCTGGATCTTTTTGAGCAGAATGAGAATAAGAGATTAAAGATTTTGTGGCTAATGAATCTTTAAAGAAGAAAGGTTGCTTACAGCTGGTAAAAGTCAAGTTTCCCTCCACTTAGAAGAGAGCTTTGTATCCTTTCACAAATTATTTAACTTCTCTGAGCCTAAGTTTTTTTCAAATATAAAACTAAAGACCTAAAAGCTACCACTTAATGTTTTCAGAATATCGACATGAGTATTAAGTAGCTTTGCTGTAGTGCCAGATGCCTGATATTAATGTTAGCTCCTAAAGGACTGGGAATACACATCATCACAACTAGGAAAAAAAGAATGAGCAAATCATTTAATATTTACTTGGTGGTAACTTATACTTAGCACTGAACCAAGATTTTAAGTTTATTAATGGATGCATTTTGCATGCCTAAAACGAACAGGATAATCTCCCAAAGACAGTTTTATGGTGCTAATACCGTTGTCTCTGTGGATTTGGATTTTAATGGTAGACCGCAGCAGGGACATGAAGTCAAAGTTGAAGAAAAGAAGCCAGTAAGGATAAAGAGGTTGCGGGAGAATCTCAATGCCAACCCTGAGGTACTACTTGATAGATGAATTTCCTAGAATTCCAGAAATACTACCAAGTATAATGGTTGGCATCTCAACCTTTAGGAGGAGTAGTGGATTTTTGAAAGGCTCCAATCAGCTGAGATAAATATGGAATGTTTACTGAGCACGTTTCAAGGTTATTTGGAAGTATCAACAAGAACTGAACACAAGGTGACCTTGTACAAGTTACTTGTCTCTCTGAATTTTAGTTTGCTTGTCCGCAAAGTTGATGGGCTAGATAACCTTTAAATGGCCCTTGCAGCTCTAACAAGATCTGGGAAGGGGAAGGGATAATTGAAAGAGAACCCAGGCTATACAATCAGTCAGACCTGGACTGTAATTCTGGTTCTACCATCCACCAGGCAAAGCACTTAACATCCTTGGTTCTCATTCTCCCCTGTAAAATGGGGAATATAAAACATACATTGCAGAACTATTGAAGGATGAAAGATAATGTTTCTAAATGATCTGGCACATAACAGACAATTAATGGAATACTCCTTCCTATCTAACTCTGTGTGTTAAATATATCTACTGCCAAATCTAACATATAGCTATCCCACAACTGACTCAAAGGTAATTCTTCAGATTTCAAAAACGTTTTTTGTTTTACAAAAAAGATTCCTCCCAGGCTTCTCTCAAAATGTGAGTCAAAGTTCATCCTAGACTTCTAGAACATTTAGACCTATCTACCAACTATTGAAAATGAAGTGGGACATCTTCATCTTCCACAAAATCTTACCGAAGAAGAAGTGTGTGTGTGTGTGTGTGTGTGTGTGTGTGTGTGTGTGTGTGTGTATTCCGTTGCTTACAAAGCTTGATGGTAATGTGGAGTTTACAAAGTTGTATGTGGCTAGATTCTCTGCTCCTGAAAAACCAATAATAACTTGCCTCTGTAGGAAGACAGGTACACAATGATAAAGGATCAAAAGTGTTAACTTTGAGAAGGAAAAATGAGATTGACTCCTTCCACGAAAGTGTGTAAATTAATTAATGTTTATAAAGAACTTTCATATACTTGTGCAAAGGACACTGTGAATGTAAACGTTTTTAAAGGCTCTTGGTTGTGTAAGACTACATTAGGAACAGGGCAGTAATTGGTATGTCGGGAGGCAAGGAAGGATTTTAAAGAAAGCACAGATACAGACATACTCTACTAAAAAGCTTATACAGATGACCCGCTGCAATCACTATGTAAAAGGATGCTTTTAGGGTACATTTTCTGCACAGATAAGCCAGGTGAAATCGGGAAATAAATTTTTTTAGCGCAAGGAAAGCCAAGTTCCTCAGTATAAGTAAGTTTTAAATAAGCTTTTAAAAATACCAAATCAATTTAAAGTGCTAACAGCCTTACCAGGACATAAATTCTTAAACAATTAGCCTCATTCCCAACAGGATCAAACATAAGCAAGCAGCCAAGACAGTTTAGCTCCTAAGCTTGGTGTGTTCAAAGAGATTCTTGATTTGAGCCGAGTGTGATCTCCAGATGCAGTACAAGCCTTCTACACACAGCTCCATGGGAAAGCATTTTCTGGAAACAGATGCACCTTGTTTAAAACCAATGTTTTGTTTCTGAAAAAATTGGGTACAAATAGAATTTTTAAAAATTGAATCATATTTCAAATGCCCCAGGGAGGCTCATATCACAGGGAACTCTGTCATGAATGTTTTTGCAAGTGAGGAATTAGTTTATGAATTGAAAAAGCACCTCTAATTTATATGCCGTGTTGATTTCTTGGTTTTGTTTTGTAATTATGTGCTTGCTTTTTGTGGCTTATTTTGAACAAGTTTTTGAAAAACAAAACCATCTTTTCTCTTTGAATATTTAACCTTTTTCTTCGGAAGTATAACTTTTAACATATTCTGGGACTAATGCCCTTCACCTCCACCCCCGAACCCGACCCCCATCCCAGGAACATAACTCCATTTTTGAAGTGGAAGCCAATGGAATAATATAACTGAATTTACTGAAACTTATTTTGAGATCAAGTTTTAGGAACTCAATCTGTTCTCCTTGGTAGAAAATACGGATCCTATTAGATTTTATCAGAAGGAAAGGGGGTCTAGGGCATGGCGTCCCTACTTGCTGTTTGACAGCGGATTGAAAAGGACCTGAAGTGAAGGGATGGAAACAGGCGGGCTTTGCAGCTCAGCCTCGATCAACTCCAAGAAACTCAGGAACGATTCAGCTGAGAAGAAGTTCCCAAACTTTGATGCAGGAATCCTTTTGTCTCTTAGTAATTTTTTTTATAGTGCCACTAGGCCAAAAAAAATGCCTACCACTTCATTTATTAAGCAGTTAGATTCAAATAACCTACAAAGTATGTATGGCTTAACAACTTAGTAGCAGCTTGAAAAACAGTGATACTCCTAAGTTGAAAGGAAACAAGGTCTATTTTTATTTTATTCTTTAATAACCAAACTTTCTTACCTAAGGGCATATACACCTGTTGGGCACTACACACCTTCTCAAGTCCTGGAATTAAACTGTATACTGCCACATTCATTTTATGTTCCACTTTAATTGCCACGCAGCATTTACTTTCTGCACCTGTCTCCAAAAACCCAGCTTTAGAACGATATGACATCATCAAAAGGAATGTAGCGCCATCTAATGTTGAAACTGAACTACTTCAGCTAGTAGTTCATCGGGTGTCTGACAGATCAATATTACCGTTTTCCTCAAAAATAAAGAATATCCCATAAAATATCTTCTATGAGTTGACGGTGTGGTACTCTGGGGTGCCTTGGCACACAGTTTGGGAACCACGAATTAAGCTCCAAGACAGAGGCTATTCCCATTTTCTTGAATTGACTGAACCGCATCACAGGATTTCACTATCTTTTCAACACACGTACATACCCGAGACCTGAAATCTGTAGTTGCTTCTATGTACATCTTATCCCCACTTAAAAACACTGCCGTCCCAGGTAGGTCACATTTCTTAAAGGCAATATGTTAATGGCAGTACCTACCCCAATGCATTTAAAGATAATATACCATTAAATTTCAGCTTTACTTCTTATACTAGGGGAGAAAAAATACTATTTTCCTCACATAACCAAAGTTTTGTGTTGTAGTATAACCTAATACTGAGTGTCAAAAATGTACTGAATCTACTGTTATGGGTGCCCATCTTTCTCTAAGATGGAAGATATTACATATTCGGGTATAATGGCTGAAAGGCATGGCTACATTATATGAAAAGGTTGCAAAATGTGTCAGCTGCTTTGTGAAGACGATGTTAAAAACACTAATTCAGGATGATGTTAAGGGGAAATCTTCCATGTCAGCTGATAGGCATTTTTCTTCAGTAAACCCAAGTACAAGTTAATGATAGAATGAGGTCATTTCTAGTCTTTACTCCTGGAACCAAAATGTTGACCCTCTTCCTTCCTTGGCACCCAGCCTACTGCCTTCCATTTGCTGCTGAAGATAGACCACTGACACAATCATGTACTGCTGCTACTGCTATCATCACACCATGTCCTTTTCTGCCTTTGCAACCGAACTCTGGCCTTACATTCAAGGGTCACCCTGCCTATTTCAACTTTCAGCACTGCCACTTCGTACTGCTTTTGCCCTGAATTTCCCCTCTCTCCTGTGAATTTTGTCTGTCTGTGCCCTTCCTTTCCTCTCTCTGCTACTTTGCAAAAGCCTCCCACACAATCCCGGGTAATAGCAGTTTAAAAGAATGCCCTTGGGTGGAATAATCAGCCACCGTGATTAGTTAGTTAGGTCCTGGCTGAATCTGAAGTTTAGTGATGGCTGCCTCAGGACCCAAGCTGTCTGCAGCCTCTGAAGAGCACAATTTGAAGGAAAACCCCATTCAGTTTTGTTAAGTGTGGCCTTTTTTCGATCGGCAAGGCACAGAACCTTATTACCAACGTGGATTAAAACGAACTCGATTCTAATGGCAGTGTGTCCACCGTGGAGAGATCTATGCTTCCCTGAGGCAAGGAAGCTCATAGATCCTAACCCAGTGCAGAGGGGTAACTGAAGTGTGTGAAGAAGATGGGAATAACCACACAGTCAAGGATACCCCCGTATATCACTGAAAAGACAGCGGCCTAGAGGCCCTTACTCTCTTCTTCAGCAAGATTTGTATTTTGTTACTTTTTAATGTTCCGTCATATAGTATTCTATCTCAGAAATACTTTAGCTCATATAATGATATTTAAGAAAAAAAAAATAGCAAAAAACCTAGAAGCCTTTTCCAGTGCCAGGCTCATTTAGAAAGTTTAGCTTCTGACTAAGGCAATGATGCAATGTAACAATACCAAATTCTTTCATAATATTTAGGAATAAGTGATTACTTGTGGAAACTGTAATGTTTCCTAACAAACCAAGGGTTTCAGGGACAGACCACCCAAATGTATTATTATATAAAGATGTCAGTTACATAATTACATGAGAAAACAACACATTTTACTTTTTTGTTTTTTAACAACAATTATCCTCTCTAGGGAAGATGGGCTGAATTAGCTGCTTAGCAAAGTGCCTCCTAGGGGCTCCAATTATCTTAGACACATTTAAACTGGAACCTTGATCATGTACGTTTAACACGAGGAAAAAGAAAATGTCTTTTCTTTCCTCCATCCCCCACTCCTGCCATGTCTGAAGTGACTTGGTGGAGACTGGAGACCACCAACAGTGAAGATGCATTTAAAAACTCCGACTCAGATTTAAACATAGACCATACACCAGTTGCCTTGTTGCAAAAATTTTTAGAATTACCTACTTAAAAGGCATCATTCTTTAAAAAGAACCAGAAATATTTTTAAAATGAGTGTTCAGTTGCATTTAATTCAAATGGTATTTATAGACACCTGTGTATATTGGGTGTGTACAATAAATGGTTTTAAATATGATGATACTCTATGTACAAACAAAAATATTTGCTTTAAATATTTAATGCTTCATTACTCCTATTTTTCAGTATTTTGGCAGACACACTGGCTGAGTGTCTAATGTCAGAGAAAGGGCTCTGCTGGTAATGTCCGTGTTAGCAAAATAGCTACAGATTCCCCATCTTCGAGAGTAGTTTATCATAACTTACTAACAAAATAAAGATGGCAAAAGAATAGGATGTTTTCATCAAAATGCTCAGTGTTTCTCAAAGGGGGTGCTATTGGCATTGCAGATAGAATATTCTTCCCTGTGCGGAAGGACTACTGTGTTTCCTCTAGCCTTGTCCAGTACCCCAGGCCCCTCCCCATAAAAATGCCAGCAGTACTGTCTGGTCATGGTGATCATCAAAACATTCCCAGACATTTCCAAAAGTCCCCTAGGCAGCAAAAGTATGGCCTCCAGTTGAAAACCACTGATCCTGAGTCCCTACTAGAAACAGAGTAACCGTGAAGTCTACTAAACCTCCTTTATGCAGTATAACAGGGAGAGGGTGGTTCCTTATTAATTGTGTGTAACTTTACTTCCTCATCTTTCGGTTTATTTCTCAGGGGCTTACACATTATGAATGATTCTCACAAGCTTCCTCAGAGGAAAACCTTCAGGTCAATGTGCCATTCTGAGAATATATCTACAGGAATGTGCAAAGAACCCACTTCTCTTCCACTCTTGGTTGACCTCAGCCTTGCCTCCTAGCTGGGGAAGTGGTCAGGGGAAATGGGATCAGAGAAGAGTGTCTCTTGGGACTGAGTTGCCATCTACAAGAGGAGCCTCTGGGTGAAGAAACTTGAGTACCCCAACAGAGCTGATGCATGTGTGAGCAGAGCAGATCCAACACTGCAACACCCCATCAGCTTGTGATTGGCAGCTAACATCTAGGTCTATCCTGGCAAGTGTTTTTTTGTTTTGTTTTGTTTTGTGTTGTTTTTTTTAGTCACCTAAAAATAGGTTTTTGAGACTGGTTAGCTGAACATCCCCTAGGCAGGAATAGTACTGCCTCTAGTTGGAAACCACTGACCCAAAGAGTCCCTAGCTAAAAAGAGAATAATGGTGGGTTAACAGTGAGCATCTGTAGGCAGAAAGGAGTGGGGAGAAGAGAGACACTGGAGACCTGCCAAGACCTGAAACGACAGCTTGCTTGGCCTTATGGGGAAGAGGTTAGGGGAGCATGGGCCCAACTTAACTAACACGCTAACTTCATACTGAACTGTTTATCTTTTTGCACTACTGTTCTTCACACAGAGCCCTCTCCCAGGACTCAGACGCCTTGTGTAGCCAACCGGCTACCAAAGTCCCCTGCTGTGGTACCCCACCCAGGTCACCCCTCCTGCGAGAGAGACCCCATCTCTAAAGTTACCCCTCATTTCAAATCTTGTCCCACTAGCGTTTCTGATGCAGTTGGTAAATGTTAGAAAAGCAATCTGATTAAGTCAAATCATATATTCTGAAAACTTCCCCGCCTCCATCCTCCCTTTGGTATTTTTCATTAACCCAAAACAATTTCTACTGCATGTATTTTCAGGAAAGGGTGGGCACAAAGAAGAGAGGGAAGGAAAACACTTAGAATTTTCTATGTTAGGTGTATATAAATGTATCTTGGGGGAAAAGAAAGATAAAGAAGCATTTGTAGTACCCAGTATTTACCTTCAACAAAAGAAGGCTGAGGGTCAACTGATATACTGGACTGGAAGGAAAAGTTTTCTGCAGCCTTTCTGAAAATTGCTATATAAGCCAAGGACACCAAAACAGCTACACTACCTATTGCTATGTCCTAGAGATAATCACAGTGAAGGAAAAATATCAAAGAATATACAAATGATGTTTGGCTCTTACAAGGAGTTTTCTGCACACTCCTATCTCATGTAGTCCTTACAGCAGTGAAGCAATGAGCTTTACTATCCCTTGAGCATAGCGGAGGAAAACAAAACTCAAAAAGCCTGAACTACTAGTCAATAGCTGGCAAACTTCAATGAAATAGAAGAGCTTCTTTTATCAAGGACTTTTGGAATCAGAATCTCATCTTCCGCCACCGCGCAGGAAAAGGCGGGTGGCAGGATGGGTCACTTGACCTAATGCAGAGTAGTCCCTTTAATGACTGCTGAGGGAGGGGAAGCAAAGCGGACACTTGCCCATGGAAGGCAGGGATAGCATGTGGCCACATTAGTGTCGTTGTCCTTTATTAGAGTCTCGACTCAGCTCTCCATTTAGTGAGGTCTCTAGGTCATTACCTTGCTTGGGAATTTGTAAATAACTTCTTCAGAAACCTTACTATCTGCCTCATTCCTCTGTCCTTACCTACCTGGCCGACTCTAGAAATGTGCAGTTTCATTGTATAAGAGGGATGCTAACGAACTGCTTGCCATTTGTGCCTAAAAACCGTGTCTTTTGTGAATGCACAGCTTTCCCACCTGCGAGTCGCTTTCAGCTACAATCAAAACAATATGTTATTGCAGGCACCATTCTGGGTGCTAGGGGAATATACAGGCACACAACACAAGGCTCCTATCCGTAACAAGACCAGCCCTTGGGATAACTATAACCCAGTGAGAGAGGCAGACAGCTTTTAATCTTCTCAGTTGTGCAGGTGGAAATGTCGAGTGACTTGCACATGTTCCGTGCAGTTCAACCAACATTTATTAAGCACTTGGTATGTGTCCGACACTGTGCCAGGTGCTGGGGGAAAAGGCAAGTCAACAGATCATTTGACAACCGTGCTGCAAATGCTATAGACCAGAGTGTGTCCAGAGATCTCCAGGGTGCAGGGGAGCCCAATCTCAGGGTTTGAGAAAGGCCTCCTGTGAGGGAAGGGCACTTGAAAAGAGTCCAGGTTGAATATATGTGTCAGATTAACTTTGCTATAGATTTTACTTAATTAAAATACAAAATTTATACCAATAACTTAACACTTACTAAAAGACCCTACACTTATTAAAACGAATTAGGAAGAAATTTCAGCTATTCAAAAAGCCCTCAAATAGACCAAACTTTTAAATCAACCTAGATTTTCATTTTCCTGAACGTACACCAAGCTCTCTTTCCAATATACCACCTCGATGTGGTGAACAATAAACTTCTCCTCTACTCTTCGGCCAATTTCTGCTGTAATACAATTATTTTTGCTAACCTTGGAAGCCAAGTGTACAAAATTCTGCCTTTTACACTGGAAATCCCTTTCACAAACAACCTACAAATTCCTTCCTCCAAATAATCTTTTTTTTTTTTTTTAATTTCCTGAGCTCAGAAGAGCTCCCCAACACTCGCACCTCGGTCTTCATTTTTTGATATGTACCCATTGCCAATGGTTGTCTTACACTCTGGCCATAGCATTCAAAGATCTCCAGACGCTGCCAAGTCTGCCTTTGCCTCTTCAAAAGTCCTCTCCCCTGACAATCTCTTCAGAACCAAATAGAAGGTGGTGCTATTTCCTTCCAGATAACTAGCACACCTTCCCACACCACTTGTTTCTCTCTCTCAACCTTCGTTGCCGGAGGATTTTCAATGAAGATCCAAATGGCACCAGACTATACAATCACAGCATGGCAGCCTGTGAGAACTGGAAGGGAACGTACATCATCGAATCCAACAGTTCTTCAGATTCTTCTGCCATCACATTTGTAGGTGGAAGGAGGCTGATGGGGAAGGGAGAGGCAGGCAGGACCTATGACCCATCCTCCTCACCTCCTACTTAACCATTACAATTCCACTTCAATCTCATTTCCTAGTTATGCATAGTACAATTTAAAAAAATTAAAAAGGAAAGAAGAACACAAATGGTGGTGTGGAAATAAATCTCCACTTAGAAAAGGAAATGTAAAATCATCAATCTATTTTCAAACATGCTGAATCACTTTTACAGAGTATGATGTGAACTTTGCAAATATTTGTGATTAACAAGGGTCTCTAAATGCCTGGTCCCTTACTAATTCTAATCCTTCACTTTAAAAACTGGCCTGGGCTACCCAGAAAAGAGGAAATGTGATTTATCGATGGATGTGCTGGAAGAATAAAGGGACTGGTGTTTTACTGCTGTTTTTCCCATTAGCTAGCTGCTTAGCCACTTCGCTTCCCCATGCCTCAGTTTCCTTGTCTGTAGAATGACAACTTTGCTCCATGAAGGCATTTTCTGGCTTCAAAATTCTGTTCTATAAAAAAGACTTCTTAAGCTATTTGCGAGTGGAGGGCTGAGCCACTTTCTCCCTACGTTCCCCATTTCTTGAATAATGTAGCTTTCTTTTCCAATGGGGGAAAAAGTGTCCTGGGATGTGGGCAACCAAACACCAGCTTTCATTCAGTCTAACACCAAGACTAATGGAATGTTTACAGACAGACTGGCTGGCCTCAGCCCTTCAGTTTCTCCCCTTTCATCTTTCTAATCCTCCTTTCAATCTGTCACCCCCTCACATCTCTTTCCTTCCTTCTAAGCTCTGCTCCAGTTAGGTTGAACATACTTTAAGTGGCTACTGTGTACAAGACACTGTGGGTCGGCACTCAACTTATGCGATGACGTGGGACCCACAGCCCTGCGTGGCAAGGCCTTCTTTCTTAGGAGGGGGGCTCTGGCGTAGACACAGAGGACAGATGAGAGATGCAAGGATCGGGATGGCACATTGATGTAAGAGATGAGGCATGATATTCTTTGACTTCAAGTCAACTAAGCTGGAGGCCTGGCTGGCAAGTGAGAGAGAAGCCGCTCAATATTAAGGAACCGAGCCCCTGAGCGCTGCGTCACCGGTGTTCCGGGCACTGTACTCGAGGCCACAGGTAGGAAATGAGAAGACCTCGAGCCTGCAGATGCTCTGAAAGGAGAGACAGGCCTGGCGAGCGGGTTGCTGCCTCAGAGGGCACAAGGGGAGGGTTTCTGTTAGCGACAGCTGATACGGGGTAGAAGCGGGGAGAATAACTGAACTCCAATCGGAATAATGAATATTTAACAGGATGATGTTAAGGGGATGTTGGGACCAAAGGGTTACTGGACCATTCCTATCAGCATCTGGATCTGGAGTCAGAAGAGAGTCAGTGACACGGAGATGCAGATGTCGTCAAGGGTGGAGTCACGGAGGGGAAGCAGGTTCCCGGGGAAATGCAGAGAGTAAAGTGCCGACAGCAGCGCCAACACCTGACACGGGTCAACATTCAAGGGTCGAGAGGCAAAGAAAACTTAGTGAAGAGGACAGTGAACGGAATCAGGAAAAGAAGCATGGCCAGACGAAGTAAGGACGAAGAGAGCTCGGAATGAAGTACTCAAAACTCGGAGCATGGTAGGGAGAGAAAAGTAGCTGTGGGATTTGGCCATCAGTTAATCGAGACCTTTGGGAGAACAGCATCATTTCCTATCTACAAGGAGTCGGTGAGGCTCTCTTTCCAGAAAATCGGCACTTGAGGGAATGAGGAACTGCACAGTAGACTGAGGTATGGACTCAAACATGCCATTCTTTTTTCTTTCCTTTGGAGTTTGGAGGGGGCTGGAGCAGGCTCATGGGCCAAGGGAAAGGAACGAGTCTTCTACAAGTTCTCCTCACTGTCTATGCCCCCGACAAAAAATGAAGCCACCAACTCTAAGATAGGGGTTTCCAATCTTTTGAGTAACTTTCCTCTGGTCACTGAGCGTGGTGGTGGTGGTGATGCTAATCTAGACCAATGGGATGGACGTGAACTGCCAACACCAGCGCCTCCTGGATGGATGGTCACCACAACTGGGACACATCTGGGATGATCAGTTGGGTTGTGATTGAAAGAGACAAACAGCTGTCCTCCAGGACAGCTAAATGGAGGGAAAGGGAGAGGCCAATGGACTGTTGATGGAGAAAAAGGTACAGCAAATAGGAACACACCTCAGGTAGGAAAAAAAATAAGCAGATGGGTTTCTAATGTGTGCCTTGAATCCAAGTCTTAAGTGAAGATGAGTGGTGATAGAGATTGAGCTGCTTCTTGCACGAACAAGGTCACGGGCTACAAGTTACTCTGAGGCAGGAATTTGTGTAGAGATAAATATTGCTTCTCCTAAGTACTGGTGGGAAAGCCAGCTAACAGTGGCTGTAGCAGTAAGCAGAACGGAATAAACAGTATTGTTTCCAGAACCTGCAATAAAGGTTAAGACACATATATGTGTATTTCTACGTATGTATACATCTAAAGTGATGTAATCACTCATTTTCCATGTCTTAGTTCCTTTTACATGTACTAATTCATTTAATCCTAACTCTAGGTGGCAAGTCCAATGATTATTCTTATTTTACACAGAAAGGGAGAGAGACCCAAAGAGGTTAAGTAACAACCACCAGATCGTCCAGCCAGTGAATGGGGCAGCAGGGACATTAAAACAGTTCTGCCCCCTCCCAGGTCCACAATGAATCGCAGGCAAGATGCTGTGCCAGGACGTGGACATGGCTCTGATCTAGATGCCACTTGGGAGAGCCAGCTGGGGGCTGACTGGTCATTTCTTCCCTCTCCTTAGTGGTTCTCTAAAGCAAAAGCAGAGATAGCACATTTTCTGTAGCATGTTTAACATTTTTAAAATAAATCAAGCCATTAGTTAAAAAAAAAAAAAGCCTCCTAAAAATGGCTGCCCATGTTCCTGTGTGTGAAGATTCCGATGGCAAGCCCTGCAGCTGAAGTTTAGCAAATGAACCGGGCTTCTCTCCAGGGTACACACTCTGATCGCTGTTATCGAGGCTACTTCCTCTGGGTCCTCTGTAGCCTATTGTCTCTCCTCCCATATTGGAAACAAGACCTCCCCTGCTCCATCCTAACAACAAAACCCCCCAACACACATCCATCTTGATTTGTACAAACTTATTCAGATTTCTCTATATAAACCCTTCCTTGAAAACAGGTTTAGTCCTGACATACTAGATTTCACAGTACTCGCACCTGCACCCGGGTCCGCTTCATGGATGTGTGACCCGTGCCATGGCCCAGGGCCCGGCTTGTGACAGGGGCCCAGGCTCAGAAGGGCTCTGTGCTTAGTTTAATGCTCTGTGGCCACTATGTTGAAATTTTTAGTAATTCTATCTTTGAACTTGTGTTTCGTAAGTGAAATCTAATGGAACCGTGAAACATGTGCAGGGGCAGAGGAGATACATGGAAGAGAGAAACAGCTTTGTATTTTAGTGCTTCGAGGGCACTTTTTTGCTTGCTTTTTGAACAAAGGGATTTTTGTTTCCAGTGGGCCCTGCAGACCATGTGGGCAGCCCTACCTGTCACCTCCCCCCCCCCCCCCCCCGCGTTGGGTTTTGTGTGTTTGGGTCCTTTACTCACTACTGCACCCTCCCCATTATTCACTTCCTTGTATTTGGACCTTAATAGATTATATACACATCTGAAGGGAGAGTCACTATCTTTTTCATCTCTCTCACAAGCTGCGCATATCCAAGGGCCTAATAAAGTGCTAAGGACACAGAGGCAGTTGGCAAGTATTTGCAAAGTCAATACACCACTCCAGTGAGATAACTCTTCAATTTTCCATGATGACCACAACTGCATCTTTTCTAAATTATAGAATCTGGTTCCCAGAACACGATAAAGTAGCAACCTCCACTTTCTATGGAGGGCTGCAAAAAGAATGACTTCTTCCCTATTTGCTTGCAAGAAAAAACACTTCGTATTAATAAAGCAATGATAAGTGGCAGGGTATTAGGTTTGTTTTTAAGGGCTTTATTTCCTTTCAACTTTTTGTTAAATCTGAGCATCAAAGCATTTTTGAAAGTTTACTGTTCCAGGATCTAAGATTCCAAAACATGGCAACTGACTTTTCCTAAGGGTTGAATGCTGCTTCATGCAATGCTTAATTTGAATCAACAAATGGCTGAGGGAACATCCTCCAGCGCTTATCTCTGAGAGAGAGCAAATGTAACCACCAGCCTCTGGCAGTCCAGAGGCAAATAACTGAGGTCAAGTTTCCATTTCAGATTCCCAGCATCGTTACACCTTGTACTACTGCTAGATTCTCATGCTGGCCCAATTAAAGCTCTTTATGAGAATATGATTTATATCGAACATTTCAAGTTCATTACAGATAATGATGCCCAAGATAAATGCCACAAGGAGCAAACAACTCTTCATATATTTCACAGTGTCAGTGGTTGGAGTAACTAGGTGATAAAAAGTAATTTGCATGAAAAAATATGTATTAAACTGGTTAAATATATCTCAGAAGACTCCAGGTTCAACAATTTTCTTTTTCTCATCTTGGCAAGCATTAGAGATAAAGAGCTCAGAAATGTGTCCTTGGCTACTAAGAGGGGATGGAGATCCAGGACACACATGGAATAAAGCAAAAGCCAATTTAATAATGATGTCCCTTATCCAAAGATGTAGGGGCGACATCGGTTATCCTCCAAATATTAATGGAGGGACACAAAACTGAAAGGCAATATTGAGGGACAAAGGAAGTGAGCCAGGAAGAGCAACAGCATGGGTATTAGGTATTCAGGAGAACAGGGGAGAAGTGATGGGATAAATTTGAGTTTGGGGGGTGTCATATGTGTATCAAGAGCCTCAGTTACGACGTTTTCATTAGCTAAAAAAAGTTGTTGATGTTTAACGTTAGTTGTAATAATCAAAAAAGGACTAAATGTATACTGTGTTGAGATATTTTAGGCAGAGTAATCAAGACAAGGGGTGCATACTTTATTCACACTGTGACTAAACCCAGCACACTGCCAAAAAATAGATTTGGAACAAATTTTGGAATAAAAACGACTCATCTGTTTTGCAAAAAGAAATCAGAAGCACATCAGCATAATCAGTAATTTTAAACTTGCCTATTAAGTCAGGACATTGATCACTAACAGATGCATATATTTGCAAATTTCTTCAACAAAGTTGACAAGCAGTGCATCACAGGTCTCTTCTTGCTGGCCTGGAGTATCTATGCTCATTACTAATGATTCTGGGTGTCTTTGTCAGTTTCTACCGACCAGATACTGGTCTGTACAAAAGCCCCAAGACTGGCCTTAAATCAGGCTTTGATAGTCATTTTCCGGATTCAGGGTAAATTGAGGAAAATGGATGGCCACCAAGTGTTGTCAATGGATAGTAGTTGCCCTGCGTTTGAAATGCACTCGATCTGTCAACACCCTGGGCTTGCACGTGAAGCATTGGACAGCCGGCATGGGGGTTCAAACACATTCTGAACATGTAAATGGGCTTCCAGAGTAACCGAGAACACAGTTCCTGAACTCACCTATTTTGGAAGTTATGAATTACCAAGAGGCTGTGGGGAGGGTAGGTGGTATTCACAACTGAAAACTTACCTAAAGGTGACAGTGGAATGGAATAATGGAATAACTACACATACATATGAAAGGAGCAGGATCCCTCTGCTTCAAATTCTAGCAAGAACCATCCATGAGGTGGGAATGTTATAGCTACCTACATGCACAGCCACCCACATCCTTAAACTGGTTACGTTTATAAGCCAGACATTTCTTAGTAGTGTGCACTTTTCTACACAGGAATTATAAAAAGAATATGCATATGATGAGGATGAGACTGGGACGTCAGTCAGGACACATATCCTGCCTTTGGCCTGAACTGTAAAATTCAGAGACATTTTCGTTGTGCCCCCTTCCCTTAAAAAAGAAAAAGAAAAAAAGAGCTAATGAGACTATTTCATGAAAAGCCATAACCAAAAGCAAATATAAAAACACTGTCAAACTGAAGGGTGTCAGTCAATAACTTTAAACACAAGAAACATACAGAATTCTGGACCTAAAAATGAAAAGGGGACTATCAAAATGAATCTATAAACAATAGAACATGAGTCTGAGTAAAAATCTCTCCTTTTCTGCCAGTCTCTCTTTAGCCCCACTTCAAATCTTACCAAAAAAGCCTCAGTTTTGTACTTGTGTAGAAAACCTTCCTTCAGTAACCAACTGACCACTCTTCCCTACTGCTTCTTTGGCATTCTTAAGTGATCCAAAAGAACTCTGTATATTATATATTTACATATATTAATTTCATATGTATTCATTCATTTCAAACTCACACACAGAAATACCCGTAAAGGTAGTTCTTTCACTATCACTGCCTTACAGACAAAGAAACTGAGGACCAGTGAGGTTGAGTGACTTGCCTAGTGGTCTGGGTTGGAGAGCTCCAAGGCCCACGCTGTTAACCATTCATGTATCACTATCTCTCTGTTGCAGTCACTTGTACTTGTTGATAAACTTTTTTAAATTTTTAAAAAATATTTTATTTATTTGAGAGAGAGCACGAGAGAGCAAGTGGGGGAGGCATAGAGGGGTAGAATCTCAAGCAGACTCCCTGCTGAGCTCGGAGTCCGATGAGGGGCTCGAGCTCACAACCCTGAGATCATGAGCTTCATGACTTGAGCTGAAACCAAGAGTCGCAGGTTTCACTCACTGAGTCACCCAGGTGCTCCAATAAACTTTTTTTTTTTTTTTTTTAAGTTTTATTTAAGTAATCTCTACACCCAACACAGGGCTTGATGAGCCAGCCAGGAGCCCTAATTGATAAACTATTTTGAAGAGTTTAGTGGTACTTTATTTAGTGGACATTCAATCAATGTTGCTGGGTGATTAAGATAATTCTGTATGTGGGTGGGTATGTGTGCATCTGAGTGTGTGTGTAGGACAGGTTCTACCAGAAGCTTCCTTCAATGAGTTTATATACAGGGGGAAAGAAATTCCCATTTATTGAAGGCCTACAATGTGCCGGTCAGACTGCAAGGTCTTCTGTAACCTAACCTTCACAACGTCCCTGAGAGTGTTCTCTTTCCAGTTTTTATGTCTAATGTAGGATTGTTTTAAAAACAGGTATGTGAATTGAGGCTCAGTGAGGCTAGTGACCACAGGAAGGGAATGTCAGAAGACAAGACACTGCTGCCCCGGTCATGCATTTGGTTATCCAGTACTAGTTGCCCTTTTGTCATCTTCTTTAGTTTCCAAAGACTCAGAGAACTCAATTGTCCTAAGGGTCCACTATGACCCCAGATTGTTTTCTGTTCAGGACTTCCCATGGTACTGCATATAATGGACCTTCCTTGTGTTTTACCACTTTTAAGAATATTTCATTGGTTGTTTTAGAGCACATCTCCCAAGTACACACAACCCCTTTAAATTTAGAGGCTAATGAATCCAGAAGCCTGGTGCTATCAATGGGCTTCGTGTCCATTGTTCTTTCGTAATTGTGGCCGCAACTCTTTCTGTGCTATAGCTGAGGTGACATGTCACACATAAGGCCCTGGATATGAACCTCTAAATAGTTTTACACTCAAAAGTGACTGAAGAGCTATTTCAGGACTGAAATGAAAGTAAAACCACGGATTTCAAACTTTGACCATGATTCACCATAAGTACTTTTGATACTGAGACTCAATTCACATGTACACGTGACTGAATATATCTGCACAAGAAAAAAATTTTACAGAACATGTTCTCTTACCACAACACATTGTGATAGTTTCTATCAATTCATTAAACAAAAAAACCCCACAAAAACCACAAAAGTCTTTACATGTCTCCCTAATCACGTTGCAACCAACAGCTTGAAAAACAGAGCCTGAGAACACACTGTTCCAATTTTAATTAATATTTTGTGCATAACTGAATCAAAAAGGTTTGTTCAGGCATAATGAATAACATTTATTGATTTCATAAAATGAAATCATTTATGTCGCTTGAACTTCTCTAAAAGGAGACTGTCATCGCTGTCTATGAGGTGGTGTGCAGACAGGTTCCTACGTCTGCCCTTTTGTGCTTTTTAAATTGTGTACCAGCTGAGTGCATCATCGCCCATTTGAAAGTTAAATGAAATGAAATTTTACCCCTTCTGAAAATCAGATTTCTAATTAGGGCTGTTTTTTGCTCTGCTTGATTTCTTTTGTTCTGAGTGTTGTTAAGGCTGATTTCTTAAAAACAGTTTTGTTTTTTTTTTTTCCCCCAGGTAGAGAAGCTCAACTTTCAGGTCTGTTTCTAGGTCACAATTCTCCCTTTTAATATATTGGTCCACTTTGGACTCTGGTCCAATCTTCCATACTTCTGTCACTCTCCTGTAGTTTTCAAACTAGATGACCGAGGTGTTTCAAAAAACTTGGCCAATGTCTTTACTACCCTGGAATATAAGTAACAGGACTTCTAGATTGGAACACATTCATTTTATTCAAATAGTTTTCAATAGACTCTCTCCCTACTTCATTATAGATTTTCATAACCTCTAAAATGAAATTTGATCTTGGCCTCAGAGGAAGTATTTTTCATCTTTATATCTTAAAAGAAAAAAAGGTAAATTTCATTTTTTTGGTTTGTTATCAACTTTACTTTTTAAATACAGGGATAACAAAACTAGTTTCTCATATATGTTACACTCAGTTTTTTTAAAAATGTTTAATCTTTAGAAGTATGAAAAAAAGAAACCAGGAAAATGTTTTACCATAGAAACAAGATACCACGCTTTCTTTATGGATATCCCTTCTGAGAAACGTATATGAGCTAAAAGAATATACATGAGCCAGGGGCCTCTATTACTTCAGACTTCTTCAAAGCAAAAGCAGCTCACGGTGCTGGGGATCTTGTCTGCCTTCACCATGTGAAAGGGGAAATGTAGGTTACACGGAACCACGTCATGCTCAGAAGAGAGAGGGCTAAGTTCTGTGGGAGACCTAGCTTGCAGTACCCCAGTGAGTCACAGGAAAGCACACCCTAGCTCCTGTTTTCCTTCTGCCGTCTCCCAAACCAGCTATATTTGGTTGTCTTGCCGCTGATGTAGACTTATGTGTCAGAGGAACTAAAGAACTTCCATAACTCAGAAATGGTTTTTGTTTTGTTTTGTTTTGTTTTGTTTTTTAATGGTGAAAAACTAGTTTAAATGCCAAACGACTTCTGGACAAAGATGCAAAATTTTAAAACACTTCTTATAAGACTGAGGAGGAATGAGTAACCTAAGACAGAAATGGTGAGAAAAAGTATCGAAGGAAAGGAAGGTATGCCCCAATAAACATCGAGTACGCCGTGTAATGTGTAAACGGACTGCATTTTTAAATTCATTCAATTAGAAGCTAGCATGCTGATGCTGGTCCGTGCGTTCTTAAAACCGTGCTGATGGCTCAAACCTCTGTACACCTGTCCAAGCACGGGGCTATGTCATCCAAAATTTTAAAAATACAAAACAAACACCCTTTGTAACGAAACTTCTCTCAGACTTTTGACCTCTGCTTCTGGCATTGTGCAAAGCTAGAACTTGTTGTAGGGGCTGGGGAATGTGGCCTCTGATTACTAACCAGGGTTTTCTCTTTACACTGTCTTGTTTACTCCTTTCTTCCCCAAAGCCAGAGATCCCTTCAGCTACTGCAGCATCTCTACCAGATGCGACAAATCACAGGGGTGTATTTTGACTTTTGCTCTGTCATGTGAACAAGAGTAACACTGAAACCTTTTACCAGTCCCTGTGTTCCATCTTTGTTTTCTGTTTCCCCCAAGTGTTTGTAACCTGCCCCAGAGAGTTCTTCCTTTAATATTTTAAGTCTTCTTTCCTCCCTTAGGTGAAAACGTGAAAGCTTTTATTAATAAAGGGATGTCGCCATGAATTAGCAGTCATTTCTCTATGACTTATTTTGACACGGTCCTTTCAGTATGGTGGCTGGTCGGAGGTCTGAGGGACTCTTCTAACATAAGAGGATGAAACAGAAGACGGGATTTCTACCGAAGTTATTTTAAGGTTCTGAAAACGACCTGGTCATTTTTATCAGTGTAGCCTGACAAGAGCACTCGTGTTTCATTATTAATAAACCTCGTATCAGAAATTGTGAAATATCAACAGAAGGTACTCGATACATATACACATCTTAATTCCCACAAATCTTGGACAGCTGAAATTCAAGTTCTCTTTATACTTCTCTGTTCACCATCATTGTTAAATTACTTGATCACAAAGTTGCTCTTAACGTCTCAGACACTTGGCAGAAGAGAGCAGTACCAGCGTGAAGTTCAGACCAAGTGACTTGCAAAAGTCGGTTGCCCTCATTTTCCTCTACCAATCACCCTAAAATTACCAGTCATCAGCTTTCCATAGGAACTGTCAATTTCTTAATACTCACTTCAAACATAGATTTGCAGGTTTAAAAAAAAAGTACACTATTCTCCCACTACTGATCTGTTTAGTTTTGAAATGTTCCACATTTGAAAGCAAGTAATAGTTAAGGCTTTGTATTACATTTGCTGGATAATGGTTTCAAGTTCAAAAAAGATAGGCCTGAGCTTTCTCGGCACTACTGCTTACAACTCAATGGGCTGTGGACCTTCAGCACAGACCACTCTGTCTTCAGCCCAAGAGATGGAATTCAGCATGCATGAAGTTGACTTTGGCTGTAAGAACAATAATTGCATTACTACTAAATCTTGCAACTTTTATATTAAGTCAAACTCGATGAAAAATGGGTCAAAATTTGAGGCTCAATATCAGCCTTGTTTGGCAGAAGAGCCAATCCTCAGTAATCCGTGGAGATGGCAGGCAGGGAGAGTGGGGAAGCTATCCAAAACTCATTTTAGCAATGTTCCAACAGTTTTCGTCATCAGAACTCCTAACAAAGGGCAGGGCTGAAGGTTCTTCCTTATTTCTCAGCCCACCCTCCAGTGTAGGGGAGAGAAAGGGAGGGTGGACTGCTCTTCTCTTTACTCTCCCTTAATAGAGGGGAAAAAAACAAAAACAAGAAGACATGGAGGGGGAGATTAGGACAAACACAAGGAGCCACAAAGGGAGGGCGGGTGATGACTGTTTTGAAGTGATCTGCATCCTTTTCGAAGACCTGGAGTAGACAGAAAGCCCTCCAGGAAAGCACAGAACACTGTCCCACCTCATTTCTTCCTGAAAGATCGACTCACCAACCACGACGAAAAACTAGCCTGAAGAGGAGACTTGTTGCTAAACAGTCCATGCAGAATCATAATCATCATCACCTCGCATTTAACAATTACCCTGAGTGTCAAAGCATATACTTCTAAAGTACAACAAGACTGATTTTTTGACAAACGAGCTACAAATTTAAGACGTCAAAAATACTGCCTTAAAAAATTCTCAAGAAAGCCAATATTCCAAATGATACTGTCATGGCTACACATTTTTATTTTCCATTTAAAAAAATATTCTTCTATTGTAAATACCTACAGGGTCAGTCGATAAGACATACAAGAAAATCAGCCTCAATACCGGATAGATTTGGCCTCATTTTTGACTCATTCTGGAAGGGATCCAACATAGTTAAATGTCTTCCCCAGAGTTAGAGCTGAATAGCCTCAGGCTAATAAAAACCAATACCTGTTACATAAGACCCAAGACTGTCCAATACTAAGGACACCACAAGACAACACTGGCATCTGTAAGAGTTCTCTCAGCTACTATTTTATTGATCCCCAAAACAACTCCGTAGAATCAGTAAAATAATTTAAAAAATTACCTGTAACAAAAACTGTGGGCTTTTCTGTGGTAGAGGCCAAATCACAAGACAAATACCTATGCAGAGAGTTGAAAAAGCCCTCTGTGCGCAGAGTGAACGGTACAAGATCAGGTCTCCAGCTCTTGAAGAGGTGTGGTCCTGTCAGAAGTTGTCGTATAAGATATTCAATCTATAGAAATATAGACTGTGAATTCAATACCCCCAGAGTATTGCTGCTTTATAGATTATAAAATGATTCACCAAACTCCACCATTATTACCTCAGGGAAGTTAGATCATAGAGAACTTCCATTTCCTCTGTGCCCTATCTCTGGAATGAGTACATTTTAAAAAATAAGCACACTTGTTGTCAGAAAAAAGTTTTGTGTGTGTGTGTCTTTTTAAATAAAGAACAAAAAAAAAGCATAATTTTCAGAAACATTTTTCTTCATGAGTGGAAGAAACTGGATCTGGTGGTTAGAAAGGCAGTTGGAGTGAGAAATCCCAGGAACTCCATTTACAACTTCATTTCTAAGAAACCATTTAACCTAAAACAACCTAAGGCGCAGACGGTAACAGACTTGCCCAGTTAGAGCATCAGGGAAGGGAAGCTTGGGCGGTCACTCTACCAAAAGCAGTGCGGGTGATGGCAGCAAGCTGCCTTTGCTGTGGCCCAGAAGGAGCGGCTACAGACCAGACCAGATACCGTAATTATAAATACATGATATATGTGTGCCTATCAGGACATGCATACATGACAAAATCCTTTTATAGCCTTGTAATATTTCCGGGCAAATCAGGGCTCTGGAAGATATACAAGGGAAGATACTGTCCATTCCTTTACATAAGTAAATACTGAAGGGGCGCCTGGGCGGCTCAGTCGGTTCAGAGTCCGCCTTTGGCTCAGGTCATGATCCCAGGGTCCTGGGATCAGAGCCCAGCGGCGGGCTCCTTGCTCAGCAGGGAGCCTTCTTCTTCCTCTCCCTCTGCCCCTCCCCCTTGCTCATTCTCTGTCTCTCTCAAATAAATAAAATCTTAAAAAAAAAGTAAATATTGAAATCTTCCAGAAATAAAGATTCTGTAACTTGTCCATATACCTTGTCATGGTATTTTATTGTTTTGTGGGCTCCATGATTCTAAACACACAGCTGAAGTCTCTCTTGCTTTGATTTCAGTTCATTGACTCATTTGGTCACTCTCCTTCATAGCACTGGGAAAGTAATTAAGTCTTGCCGTAAATGGTTGTGGGCATGTATTAATAATACTCACTTGGTGGCATTGACCCCCAGGATATAAGTAAAAAAATAATAATAAAAGCTAACATTTTTCTTTTGAATGGTTGAGGACTTGCATTAATACTCACTGGTGGCACTGACCCCAGGCTATAAGTTCTAAAAAAAATAATAATAAAAGCTACCATTTTTCTTTTTCTTACTTTCTTTTATTCAATTTTAAGACATTTCTGTTGAGTTCCGCAAACTGACTCTAGAAAGCCAACCCATTTTATCTTCATTTTCTAAATTACACATATGCAAGTCACAAAATTGAAAAGTTTTATCTAATACTAAATGTTTAAGTATCTCCCTCACATCCATATGAGTTGCTTTCATTAAAACATTATTTTCTGGGGCGCCTGGGTGGCTCAGTTGGTTAAGCGACTGCCTTCAGCTCAGGTCATGATCCTGGAGTCCCTGGATCGAGTCCCGCATCGGGCTCCCTGCTCGGCAGGGGGTCTGCTTCTCCCTCTGATCCTAACCCCTCTCATGCTCTCTGTCTCTCATTCTCTCTCTCTCAAATAAATAAAATCTTTAAAAAAAAAAACCAAAACAAAACATTATTTTCTGTTTATATATTATTTTATTAAAATGAAACATTAGCTAGGATTTTAAATTATGTCTTCATATACATGATTATGTATGTTAGAACCACAGAATTTTAGAGTTGGGAGAATTTTTAATAATGTTGCATTAGTCATTTTACAGTTGACATGGTCAAGTTTGCATATAGTCACAACGTATTTAGTTTTCCCTCAACTTGGACCCAAATCTTCATTTTACTAATTTAGAGAATTATGTGTATTAGGAAAAAAAAAAAAGCTTGGTGTGTGTGTGCATGCGTGTGTATGACATAGACATGTTGCTTTCGCTGAGCTTCTTCCAAGTATATGATAAGCAGTCAGTGGATGATGGGATGAGGTGCTTCAGTCAAGGGACAAGCGTAGAGCCGTCCGGCTTCACAGGCGTACCACCTGCGCAGCTGCACAGGGCTGGCAATCGGAAGGGTCCCGGTGTTGGTTTAATGATTAAATTACGTAGCCGGTCCACAACCTACCCCTACCAGCTCCCGTTTCCACATCAATTAATCTCTAGAAGGGCTGCAAACACAATAAAATCAGGGCCCTGTGTCCTTCCCTCAGGCCTCTTTCACTGATTGCTGCTTGCTGAGAAGCTTATCACAGCCCACTACAGACCTCACTCAACTGCACTCTCATTTCCTCGTGTCATTATTTTTGGTGTGACCTATGCTTTTCATATAGATTATTTTCTCCCTACTTTTCTGATGAGTCAAATGCCTTTTATTATCTCTTAAAATAGCTTATCAAAATATATTCCACAACGTTTTGCATTTATTGCCACCAACCTCTCCCTCTTCTGTTTAAAACAAATTCTTTACAAGGAAGAGCTCTGTTTTAGGGTTGGAAGAACCAGCCCTTTCAATGACTACAGACCAAAGAAAAACAAAGATGACAGCAAAGAAAAGTGAACTTGCCAGCACTTCAGTCCTGGTACATCCCTCTACTTTTGCCCTAAATTCTGGCATTTGATTTGAAGGGTCTTTGTCCCCACTGCCCTGTCTTGTCTCTAGCTCTCTGTTGGAACTGAAACATCACAAGAGTGAAGATAGTAACGTAGACAGAATTTTTATCAATGCATTTGGCCTTAGAACCACACCCTTGAGTACAAGGGAGAGCTTAGGCTTGATGTATTTTCCCAAAATGGTGTGTGTGTGCTCACTCATGTGCAAGCTCGTGCACCCCAACCAGTTTGTTTTTTGTGGGTTTTTTCCCCAATTAACTTAAAATGAACTGAAATCAAGTGAGATCTGGGTATGCCTCAATGTTTTCAGCCTGGTACATGTCTGCAAGGCTCTCCTTCCGGTGAAAAGCACCAGGAAGGAGCGGGCTCACCTCCAGGACACCAAGCACAGCTCCTCAGAATCGTCGGGGGCAGTGGCCCCAGGACTCCCTCGGCTATTACGATGATAGCTTCAGTACCAGCTGCATTGTCACCAGTCCACGGTGACATTCTCACACTACCACCCAGAAGGAGCACGTTCTCTCAGAGTTTAAGGGGGACTCAGGGCCTTTGTGAAAGAAACCCTCCCAGAGGGAAGGCTGGAAAAATGAGCCAGAAGCAGTAACTGGGGTCTTTTGAAAACTAGTTTTTAAAAGGCCTCCTTTTCCTTCCCATTCCATCTGTTCTCTAACCCTTCCATTAACCCCCGGAGCCTCTTGTTCTCGCTCCCTTCCCCAGAACTTAAGCAAGAGACAAAAGACATTCTCTTACTTCCTTACAAGTCAAGAAAATTGGAATGGGCTTGAGTATGGTGAGGCAAACCTGAGGAGGAAAATTAATAAACCACCACATCACCTAGGCAGACTGATACCGTAAATGAGTATGATGCTCAGAGTAATTCCAAAATGAGAAAAAGGATGCAAATATTTATAAATTGGACAGAATTTAGAAATGCTCAAATATCCACAGAATAACTAGGCTCGTTACCTACTGAAGAAGCACATTTCTCAGGTTCATCATTGTGTTTTTAAAATCTGGATTCAAATTCAACTGTAACACTAAGTTTACCTGTTGCCCGAGTGCCAAAACGCTAAACTTTTATATATATATACATACATATATATATATATGTATGTATATATATATATACCTCAAATGCACATTTTCCCCTATGAGTTTTACTTTAGAAGTTTAGTGGACTGATTTATAATTTGTCATCTTTTGTCTTTTTCAGCAGTGTGTCATTAAGTCTTTAATTTGGTGTTTCCTGTAGTCTGCAGTAGGATGTGTGCTATTTTAAATCCAAGGGTTGCAGACATAGATGGTGGGTAAGATCTGTGAACCATAAGTAAATTCTTATAAGGAACATACAAAAAAGATTGTTCTTCAGTCAGACTTAAGCCATTACTTTTTTCTAAAGAAGAAAAGGCACAAGTTAAGAAAAAGGCACCGTCAAAGACCTTCTGCCCAAATGTGCATCTCCATGAAGTTTCCTGCTGAGTGCATATGAATGCACCGTGATCTGGGAAAAGGATCCAAATAGGATTTCAAACATCCAAAAATTTTAACTCAAACATTTAGGTATTTCACCATGCTGCTATTCATTCATTCACTGATTTTTTTTGTCTTAGTTTAAAGAGATGCTAAACAAAAGGAGGCAAGCTCTACATGTATTTACATTCCAAAACTAAGCCCCCTCCTCCTCCCCCAAGTCTGTCATCCCTTCACAGCTAAACAAACCGTAAAGTCTAGCCCTAAGTTGGCAAAGAGAAACAACAAACATGGTAAGAAAGTTTCTCTCTTTTCTCTAACAAAACAGAACTAAACACCCAGAGTGATTAATCCATTCTAGTGCCCCATGTGATTTTTTTTTCTATGATTTACCCACTTCCAAGCTAATGTACGTAGGCTGAATTAAGGAATGAGATCAGATTCTTTACTATTTTGGTACTACTGCATTCTTTATTCTTTAACAGGTTTTGGTCAATGAAATGCTTCTTGCATCTTTGCTATGAAAGTTAATGGTAAATGTGTAAATCAACTTAACTTATAAAATTAATTTATGAATATAAACTATAAAACACATTCTGAAACTTCCTTAACAGGATAAACATTCTTATTTTCTGAAGCTATAATCCAACGGAAAAATACATAAGTCTGTCATCTATCAACGATTTTACATTTAGCAAGTGATTTTATTTATGACTGCATCCATATATGTTAAAGGTTGGTAAAGTTAAGTATGGTTTAAGCAGACTTGCATTTGCTTAGAGACAAGGCTAACATAATTCCCGGGTATTCCTTGTTTTTCAGAGGCTCTGTAGTATTATTTCTGGAAGCTTTATCTTAGCAATTTACTTGAAAATCTTTAAAGCAACAAGAAGTACTGCTTAGTAAATCTGCAGAAGGCTGTACCTATAATCTACTATTTTGGGGGAAGGATTTCTTAATAGGCCCTCAATTAGTATCACACTGAACAACTGTTGAGTATATTGGGGCCAGAAAAATCACTAAATTACCTAAATCTATGAGAGTATTTGCAAATTTGCAAATTCTTAAATTTCAAATCCAGATAGTCCATATACACATAATTCTGGAAATACAATAATCTTTACCCAAAATGTGAAAAAGATGTGAATATTAGGACATTCCACAGCTCATGCCAACACAGTCTTATATAAACATATACACTTAATTCTGTCATAAATCTAGAATAAAAACTAATACTTCTAATTAGATGGTCATAAATTGATGAATAAAGAATTTAAGCACTATCCACCTCCTTTAAAAAAATACTTATTATTTCCCTGTCTTCCACAAAATACCTAGAAAAGCATTAAACTCTCTCAACTACAGCACACTTTGCAATTATTCTCTTCTTCTCACATCTGAAAAGCAAATTAGCAGTTCTCAAATGTGATGCTACAACACCAGTTAAAAATGTAAGCTTTAAGCTTTGTTAAAACTAGTCTGACAAAAACTAAATATATACTGATCTTTAGATCTAAAAGAAACATAACAAAAAAAAATCTTAAGTAAATATAGGAATTATTCAAGTTACTTAGAATCATCCATCTAAAATACTAAAATACGTCTTTAAAAAGATCTGTGGTGCCTCCTCTTCCACAGGTCAGTGGAGACTACATGGGGTATCTGGACTCCCACCAGATGTAATGAGGAGCCCCTCCCCCATCACTGGAGTCAGAACTTTCACCACCACCCAGCAGTGACAGGGCCAACCCCCTGCAGTGTCAGTGGAGACCAAATGCCGAGCAGTAAGAAGCAATCTCCACCTCTCTCAGCAAGGGTGGTATCAGCAGAGGTCTCCTAGGAAGCCTGAACTCCCACCCCTGCCAAGCAATAATGAGGCATTCCTACCCCCCACGTGACAACGAAAACCTAGTAGTGAATACGGATTTCTAACATCCAGGAATGAAGAGTCAGAACAGTATCAGAGGATGTCTACTAAATGGAAGATTTAAATAAAATCCAGAGTCTCACAAGATAATAGATAAAATGCCAAAGATCCAGTGGAAAACCACTTGTCTCACCAAGAACCAGGAAACTTTCAACTGGAATGAGAAAAAACAAGAGTCTCTAACACCAGGATGATACAGATGTCAGAATTACCTGTATTTTATTTTTTTTTATTATTTATTTATTTGAGAGAGAGAGCGCACATGCGAGTGTGTGAGTGGGGAGAGAGAGAATCTTAAGCAGGCTTCATGCTCAGCACAGAGCCTGACATGGGGCTGGATCTCAGGACCCTGAGCTGAAATCGAGAGTCAGACGCTTAATAGACTGAGCTACCCAGGCATTCCACCTGACAAGTATTTTAAATCAGCTACTATGAAAACGCATTAATGAGCAATTACAAAGATGCTTGAAACAAATGAAAAAATAGAAAGTATCATTGAATATAAGATAGAAGAACCAATCACAAATTTTAGATCTGAAAATTGCAATAACTTAAGTAAAAAACTTAGTAGATTCAACAGCGGAATAAAGAGAACAGAGGAAAGAATCCGTAAACTCAAAGAGAACAGTAGCAATTTGCCAACCAGGAAAACAGAACACAGGCTGAAAGCAATGAAGAGAAACCTCAGGGACCTATGAGACAGTAACAAAAATCCTATTTGTGCCACTGACATTTCAGAGGAAAAAAATGAGATGAGGCTGAATGGTTTTTTTCCTAAGAAATAATGGCTGAATATTTCCCAAATCTGGCAAAAGACATAAACTTAGAGATTCAAGAAGCTGAGAGAACCCCAAATAGTTGATAAACACAAAGAAATTCATGCCAAGACACAACATAATCGAACTTCTGAAAAATAAAGATGAAGGTTGAAATTAGTGAGAGAAATGAGACCTTAACTAAAGGAGCAAAGTAAAAGGCAAAAGGCAGCAGATTTCTCATCGGAAACCAGCGAGGCCAGAAGAAAGCAGCACAACATTTTCAAGTGCTTGAAAGAAAAGATCTGTGAAGCCAGAATCCTCTATCCAGAAGAAAGATCCTTTAGAAATGAAAGGGAAATCAAGACAGTCTCAAATGAAGGAAAACTAAGAGAATCTGAAGACTGAACAACAGAAATTACTAAGTTTGAACAACAAAGAAATTAGACAAAATAGGTTATTATGTTATCAATGGGGAGGGTAAAGGGACATAAAGGGAGATAGTATCTATAGTGGACTCCAATATGAAATGCTGACACCGGGAGACTGTGATGGGTTATGGATGCAGGACGTAACACTTAAAAGCAGCCACTAAAAAGAGCTATACAAATAGATACACTTAAAAACACTACAGATGAATCAAAACGGAATTGTAAACATTGTTCAAATAACTCACTAGAAGGCAGGAAAAACAAAACAGTGAGATTTAAATGGCAGACTTAAACCCCTAACATATCAATGGTGGGAAACTGGGAGTGACCCTAAAGGGGCAGCACCAGGGTGATCTTAGTGGTGATGAAACAGTTCAAGATCTTGACTTTGAGGTGGTGGTTACATAAATCTACACATGTGTAAAAAAATGACAGAAATATATACACATATAATGCTAATGTCAACTTCTTGATTTTGCTGCTAAACTATAATTTTATAAAATGTAACCATCAGGGGAAACTGGGTGAAGGGTACACAGGACCTCTCTGTTCCAGAATCTGTAATTATTTTGAAATAAAAATCACTGGGAAATACGCAATATCATGCTTTAAGAAGGTCATGGTACCCTTGTAGATACATGAAGAAAAAGTCATGCATGACGAACATGTAAAGTTGGATGTACCCAGAATTTATTACTTTGAATTCTGTAAGACATTAAAATGGTAAGTCTTAAAAATATTTGATATAGGGGAAGCCTGGCTGGCTCGATCGGTAGAGCATGCCACTCTTGATCTCGAGGTTGTGAGTTCGAACCCCACAGTAGGTGTAGAGGTTACTTAAAAAAGAAATGAAATCTTAAAAAAATATGCTTGATATAATTACTATGTCTCCATGAATAAAATATAGTAAGAATTCCTAAGCCAGTCTATGAGTTACTTTATAAATATTAAAAAATGTATTTATGCTCACTGAAACATTTTCCCATATCTGGACAATATATCGTTACTCATATTTAACTAGAACAGCCAACAATAACACTCCATTACTCAATAATCTGGATAGAGTTTGCAGTGTCAAGAAAAAAAAAATATATAAACACATACATATTTATATCTATAGCAAATATAAATATAGTTGGATCCTTAAACAATGCAGGGGTTGGGGGCACCAACCCCCTGCATAGTTGAAAATCTGTAACTTTTGACTCCCCTAAAACTTAACAGCCTATTGTTGACCAGAAGCCTTACTGAAAACAGTTAATTAACACATATTTTGTATGTTACATTATATACTGCATTCTTACAATAGAGAAAAGAAAATGTTATGAAAATCACAAGGAAAATACATATATTGTAACTATATCAAAAAAATGCACATATTAGTAGACTAGTGGAGTTCACACGCATATTGTTCAAAGGTCAATTATACTCCATAAAGTATAAATTAATTCCAGAGCCTTTGGGAAAGTCCATTTAAGAGGGAAAAACTATTTTTATATGTATTTACTAAATAAGTAGACAAATCAACATTTCATGAAGGGCTCAACATGAAGTGATAGAGAAAATGAAAAAGGTAGATTATACACACAAATTTCTAGCATGTGTGTATGTTACAAGTACATATTCTTGAAAGTAAATTTTCTCCCCTCCTCCCCCCCACTTTTTTTTTTTTTTTTTTACCTTAGAACCAATAAAGATAAAGGGAAAAGAAAGGCTAAATCCCAGGCTGATTTAGTATCTGCAGAAAAACATGATAGCACTTTCCTGCCACTAAATGGAAATGATCCTTGGATGAAAGAATCCTTTCTTTGTGAAGCAAATGGAAATTAAGGATAGCAACTGAAAACTTAAGTTCACCTTCACCTGAGTTTTCTTATATCTGCTAGCTGAATACATACATATGATATGATTATAGAGAGACAAATGGGGCAAAAAGAACAAACAACAGTCATGTATTGAAGGCATTCCGCCTGCCAAGAACAGCAAACCTAATACCATGGCTTATGAAGAAGGAGATTCTGTAAGGAAACAGAATTTAATTCAATTTCTTGAAATTAATTGGAACCTTGAACTAAGATGTTAAGTTGATATAGAACCTGAGGCAAATTTCTAATATATTGTGATCACATTTTCATGAACAAGGATTTAAAAATTGGAAAGTGCCATGTACCATATCACATGGGGTTCTTTTTGGATAAAAGCAATGCAAAGTGATAATCACTCTTTTTCTTTCAAAAGATCCTACACTGCAGGCAGGTTTTTTTTACAAACTCTGATCACATCAGTTAAGAAAGCCACTTCCCAAGGATAAATTGACAAGGATGAGAGTTTGAATATTTTAAGCTAACTGGTGCCATCTTGTAAGAGTAATTAATTACTAGGAATATTTTACTTGCCTAAAAACTAGAATAGTGTGAATCTTCTTGGCACGTTTTTCTTAGAAATATTTATAGAAGTTTTCAAACTGTAGGTCTTATTGTTTCTTAACATCTCTCTTTGGCAAGAATATTAGAAATGCCATCTTCCAATGTTATCTCAGCATCTACCAAGAAGCAGAGGGCCTGATGATAATTTCCCCAAACATAAGAAAACCCCAAGTAAACAAAATTTCCATACCTGGGTTACAGTCATTTATCAGACAAGCAAATAATTTCCTATCTTAAAATAATTTATTTATACTTTTTATTGGTTACAGAGTTATGCTGAATTTTTAGATTCACTAACTGGTTCCAACATTGGTTGGCATGTAGAAAGTGCTCAAAAAATAACTGCAGAGTAAATAAAAGGGTCATATTCAGCAAATACTAAAAAACACAGTCTATCTAATAAACATTACCTTAGCCGTAATGTCATTCCCTTTGGAATAGCACCTGTTCCTCAAGAACTAGAAGCCAGACACCAATACATAAGCCATCTTAGGGGAAAGAACGGGGCATTTGAGGGTTGTGACCATGTATGACCTGTGTTACAAGAAGACTACCCTAAAGAATCTTCTACAGTTCCTACTGACAGATTTATCTTACCACTGGATGCAAAAGTTCTCTTCTTAGGACAATAAATCATATAAACCATAGCTATGGAAGGCACAGAAATGAAACTGGACGTTTTCCTTCTGGACATATAAGATGACCTCACTTGTGACTAAAGTGCATTTTGTGATTATTCTTTGCTTCCTATTCGAGTTGGTTTGTGGTATTTTAAAAAATTCACTTGAGTACCTTTGGCTTGTGCCACTCTAAACTGGCAACAGGAGGGAGTGGAAAAAGAAAATGGGTCATCCAATATTTATAGACAGCAGGATCACTGTTGAAAGTCAATACGACCAAATATTTTGCCATTAAAAAATAAGCAATAAAGCTGTGGTTCTAGAAAGTTTTGGAAAAAACTGTATCTCATCTTGTCTCAACCAGTTGAAGGCAATTGTGAATGGTGAGATTCTTTTGTATATTAATTAAACTTCCTTAATGAAGTTCAGGTGTAATCCCTGAGGCTCTGCAGCCCAGTTAACTAAACTGCAGAACACAGTATTTGCCAAAGGGAAATCAATTATGTTGAGAAAGGTCTACCATGACTACCAGGAAGTCTAAATTCACTGTCTCCTGGACAGAAAAGTTAAATGCTCAAGGAGAACTGTGGAATCCTGTCAACTACCAAAGCATGGCTCATCATTGGACAGCATGACATTTTTTAGTTTGCTTCATTTTTGCTTTTACCGGTTTGATCTAAGCTTGTGTCGGCTGCCACATCTAACTTGACTATCTGTAGCAGAAGGGGCAACTGTTCTTACCCTCTGTCCATCCCCAATGTTCTACACAACCTATTTCTTAATCAAAGCACCAAATACTGCCGCTTAGGTTAAACAAGAACAAACCATCCTCTGCACTGTGGACTGAACATTTTGACAAAAGGAGTCATTTTCCATATCCATATGAAAATACACCTATTCCAATATTAACCCGTTAGTAATAGCCAATGTTTCTATTTTAGGGCCACAATAATAATTTATGTAAATGATGATGAATCATTCCAAATTTCACAACTGTCCTCAGTCAAAAATTGAATTATTTGTAATTTATCTTTTAGGCATGTATATTCTAATTTCACAGTCCTTTCCTAATACTAAGCCCCATGACAAGCCCAGTGTCTCAAAGGCTCTTTCATTCAATTGGGTATGTTTTCTCTTTTCCAATTAGAAATTTGCCTCTTCAGGGCGCCTGGGTGGCTCAGTTGGTTAAGCGACTGCCTTCGGCTCAGGTCATGATCCTGGAGTCCCGGGATCGAGTCCCACATCGGGCTCCCTGCTCAGCGGGGAGTCTGCTTCTCCCTCTGACCCTCCTCCCTCTCATGCTCTCTGTCTCTCATTGTCTCTCTCGCAAATAAATAAAATCTTAAAAAAAAAAAAAAAAAAGAAATTTGCCTCTTCAGTTCACTCTCATGAGAATAGACCAGGTTGAGGGGCCTCTTCTTTTTAAATACATAAATAAAAATTAAATGCATTAATGTTTTCCAAGTTCCTAACAAATTACTAGTTTGTTTCTTTAGATTTTCACAAACATGTTGAGTTGATTTTTAATATTTGGTACTATTCGACACTTAGTTGGCGCTCAGTCCACTGGAACCAAAGAGCAGGACTGGATGCCTCTCTATAGACACATTGATATAGCCAGTGAAAATTACTAAGAATTTATAGGGCATGGAGTCAGCTGTATCAAACAGTTGTTTTAGAACGTAAGCTCCCAAGCCAAACTGCATGGATTCAAATCTCAGCTGTCTCTTACTTGCTGTATAACCTTGGACAATTTCCTTCAGGAATTTTCTTGGATGTAAAATGGAGGTAATAAAAGTAACTAGTTCATTGTGTTGTCAGGATTAAACGAGATCACGTTTGTTAAGCAACTGGCACAATGCCTGGAAAAAAGTTAATTTATAAAAATAGTTACTACAACCCCCCCCCCCGCCCCCGCACGCTGAGAAACACACTGCAGATGAGTCACAGTCCAGGTCTCAAGGAGGTAACAATGTCACTTGGGATGCACTGAAAGCCCCCACATATGTGATGTGATGAACACACATACACAGGATTCATATATCACACATTCATGAGCAATGGAGTACTCATATATATATATATGTGTGTATATATATATACATACACACATATATATATATATATATTTTAAAGATTTTAATTATTTATTTGACAGAGAGAGTGAGCACGTGTGTGCGAGCACAAGCAGAGGGAGGGGCAGAGGCAGAGGGAGAAGCAGGCTCCCGGCTGAGGAGGGAGGCCAACGGGGGCTGGATCCCAGGACCTTGGGAATGTGACCTGAGCCGAAGGCAGATGCTTAACCGACTGAGCCACCCGGGTGCCCCAATGGAGTACTCATATTAAAAAGATTTTGGAAAATGAAGAAGAATATAACTGGAAAAGCACATCTCTGCAGAAAGGAAAGCCAAAGAGGTATGTATGTATCAGACACATAAGGGCTTCAACAGTGTTTTTTTGTGAGGGGAATACCATTTTCTGAAGTCAAAGAAAATAAAAAGTTGTGGACTGACTCAGAGAATGGATTACCACATATTACTACTATTTCAGAGAAAGGACTTCAACAAAACCTTTGGGAGGACAGAAACTTCAAATAAATATAGTCTCTCAAATTGCCTGTCTTTGGCTTTTTTCATCTTGAAAACATAAAAACAGAGTGGTGTGATAGGGATTGACCGATACATGGGAGAAGCTACCTGAGCTCAGTGATGAAGCAGACAAATACGTATCTGAGGAAAGGCAAGTCCAAGAAGAACTGTCAGCAAACCCAAAGTTCCTGATGCAGCAATGAGCTTGATTTCCATGAAGAACAGAGAGGGAACCAGTGCAATGGGGAGCGGGGGAGGTGGGGGGAGACACATGAGTGGGAATAAGTCATGTAAAACCATACAGGACATGGTAAGAAGTCTGGATTTGACTCCAGGGATGATATGAAGTCTTGAGATGGGCTTAAGCAGGGATGTGATAGGCTATCAGAACAAGAATTAGAATTACAAGGATAATCTGCCTCGGAAAAGGGAAAGAGCACTAAAATAGAAGGAAAATCAATTCTAATATTTGAATCACATTAAGTGGTTGAAAGTGCCCTTCAAGGTAATGAGAAAAGTAGGAAGTATTGATAAATTAAAAGAATGATTTGAGACATTTTAAATTTAAGATGAGGATGTGACACAAAGGGGGAGCCACCTGGAAATTATGCTAACTGCAAATGGGGGCTACAAATAGCTTAAATCTATAGATAGGGAAGCTACCATGTCACCTGGTGTGATGAGACGAAGTCCCTGGAACAAGGGTACGGAATCAGTCCTGAGAGCCTGGGACTATGGTAAGAAGAAATGACGCATCTTATGATAACACGGGTTTAAACTTTATTATCAAGGCACTCATAATAATAATTTTAAAAAAAGGTTTTGTGCCACACAAAGAATTTTTCAATAATCATGAGTCACTTACTGAAACAGACATTTAAGACTATCTAGCCTAAAATTAATGTCTGTGAACCACTCTTATGCACCACTTGGGAAAGATAACCTCATGCTGAGACCATTATAGTAATGCCATCTAGTTCCTGGAACTGCCAGCTCAAATGTCCTCCTGGCCACTCATTCAAAGTAGATGAATAGACGACATTCTATTTCATGATGGGAAGATTTTGGAAGAGGTCTTAAAGAAAACATTTAAGTTTTATCTTGTGCAGGAACACTGTAGATAGAATACATGGTATTTGTGAGAAAAGAGGATTGTCCTTCCATCCTAGATAACATTCGCCAAGCTCTAGAGGCAATGTTCTGGGGAGAATATATCATGCGACTTGTTGCTTTGGTGGTGTTATTCATTCAAGAAAAACAGTTATTTTATGGAAAGCTAATTCAGAGCTACAACATTTCAAAGCCCATGTGAATGCCCCATTTCTCTACAAAACAAACTCCAAAATATACCACCATTCATGGAAATAGTGATTGACATGCTCTTGTTGTCATAGTTGTTTAAGAAATAACAGTTTTTCCCTCCAGACTTTGAAAAATGCAAAAGCAAAAGGCATTTTCTCCATTATGCATTTATCTCCCCCACCACTGTCTGCAACACACACACTAGATTTACAACACCAATGACAAAGCTTTTCCTGGGCTAGTCATATTAGAGGGAAAAAGAAGTCTGGAGAATTTCAAAAAGCTGTGAAACAACCAATTTCTAAAGAAAATCTATAAATCAAAATTCCATCATTTATCATGTGAGTTATAGAATATATGATTGGCATTACTGAGGTAGAGAGGTCTTTCTACTTGCTAAGAGCAAAGACATTGTCCACATCACACTGATTATATAAATAGATAAGCACTAGAATTTACTACTCTTTCCCTCGTAAGTCTCAGGATTGACCATGCGAGGGCTTTATCCTCAGAATGGGAGAAATTTAAAAGACAATTTTCTGACTTTTAATTTTTCTTAGGGATAATTAAACATTGTTTATTCCTTATTTCTTTTGGTACATCTATGTTGAACGCTAAGTGCCAGGTATAGGGACAAAAATTTTTAAGAAAAGGGGAAAAACAACTGATACAACAGAAAAATTTCTAACAATGCATGTAAGACCATAGGATGAAAGAAAAAAAAATTGCTTAAATTGGAAAATAATTAATGTTTCACAAAAATTCAACTTAACGGATGTGGAGGTCTGTTACTATTACTTTAATCAGACATAATGAACTATTCAAATTATTCCTAATCCTCAAATTAAAATTAAAATTAAAGTAAAAGTTGTGGCTCCTTACTTTTTCTGGGTATTTTCCTTTTTTTTTTTTTTTTTCCTGGATTGCACTCTGTTTCTGGGTTGACTGGCTAAATTGAGTATTTTGGTTAACATTTTACTTGATCACCTTATTTGGATTCAGGTAGGTAAGTCTGTTACATGCATACATCAGTGTGGGTTTTTTATGCATGTGGAAGTTGGAATCTACATCATTATCAGGTAAGAGATCGTACCAACCAACAGTGCTCAGAAAATGCTTAACAACTGAAAATAATTACCTTAAATTTGTATTGGGCTTGTTGAATATTTTATTAAAATACCTTAGAAATAATAGTTTAGAGCAGTATCTTAATTATGATATTATTCTCTTCTTACAAATAGATTTGAAGTCTATTTTTGCTTGTTTTGCCATTATTCTCCCAGAATATTTCAAAAAAGGGAAGGAAGGTAGAATCAGTGTTTTATTAATAGTAAAGATGCCCCATTATTCATTAAAATTAGAGGACTGATACATTTCATTGTGCATTAATTTGACTCCCAGGGTGAGTATGACAAAGAATAAGTCAGTGTTGTAAGAACTGCCTGTTTCATGTATATCTCCTGCTAAAATAAATTAATGGTTTACAAAAATAATACCCAAACTAAAGACCTTAACACTCTTAACCTCTATACCTCTACTACATGAATCTTCAAATTGACAACAGACAAAGAGAGAGCAAATATTAAACTATTTAGAGTCACTCCTTTCTATCACCATGAATAAAATATATTATTCAAGCCAAAGCTATTTGTTCAAGTAAAAAGTGGTCTGTGAAACTGCTTCCTAAAATGATTTTGAAAATTATTCTACTTTGTAGACAAGTATAACAAATTTCTGAAGTAAAACATAATTTAGTGGGTCTGAAAAGATACAACTTTATAAAAAGCAACTTGTAAAGAATATACTTTTTAAATGATTTAACCTGAAATATACTTTTTGAATGATTTAACCTGAAATTGACTTGTTACAATTTCAGGTTATTGTAACAAGTCGAAACATATGTTTTCCTTAAAAGAATACAATTTTTAGCCTAAGAACACAGGTCAGATAGGTATACCAAACAAAATAGGATAAATTAAAAAGAAAAAAATACCACATCATTTTTAAAACATGTATTTTAAGTTCTGAGACTATTGAACCATATGCTCCTTGGTTATAAGCAAGTGCTTTGATAGCTTTATAAAATCAGTTCACAGTTTTGTTAAATTCACAATGGCAAAACATTAAGAATTCAATCCCAGATGAGTAGTTATGTATCCAATAAAGGAACTGTCTGGAGGAAAAACTGTACAGACATAGTAATCAAATTCCCATACAGGATTAATGGGTGACATGTAAGCCAAAAGATGATTCATTTTATTTTAAAATTAATTACAAAAGTCCTTGATTATTTTAGAATGAATTACATATCCTTATAGTAGGTCTCCTTAGGCAATAGCAAAATTAATTAAATATAACTATGATATACTTGGTCATCAGATATGTAACAGAAGAGAGAACATGACTCTTTTGAAGAGTATATACCTGATTTTCTCCTCATCAAGATGAGTCAAACGAAATTTGCATTCATTTTGTAAACAAAGGAATATCCAGAATCTAGCGTATCATTAGTAAATTAGTACATCTTTAAGAAATATGTAAACACAATGAAATAATAAAGCCCATTTTTAAACATTTGTGAGATGATGTCTATTCCCAATAAATTTGCTTATTTAAAGAAAGGAACTATAAGTCCATTAAATGCTGAGTTAAGAAAAATTACTTGATAAAATTAGCTGGAGTCCCCTGCCCCACTTACCTATAGAGAAATAAAAACAATACTGATCAAGTGTAACAAAGAGTCTAGGAATCAAAGAAGAACATCAAATTATTCAAAATGAAATATGCCCTGTGTAAATTACACGTTTTAAAGTGATGACGCATTATTTGCAACATTTTCAAAATTTCAAATAAAATTCAGCCAATAAATCCTTTATGGTCTTATATCTGGCATTAGAAAATTTCTACTGCTACATTTTCACATATTCCAATACTGACTGAAGACAGACATTTTTTCCTATTTTGTCCCACAGTTTACCCAGATATGAGAACTGTGAAGGTATACCCAAGAGTAGAATTCTGTTTTCAAATCTATACTTTGTGGAAGCTGAGTAAGAAGCACCTGTTAAAGTTCTCATATGATTTATGTGGCAGATAGGTAAAAGAGCTGGGATGAGCTCTATTTTCAGGCTAGTAAAAACCTATTTCAGAATCAAAATTTTTCACTGTTTTTTAAAGTAGTCCAAAAAATGTAATGGCATTATGCCATTACAAATTTGAGTCCCAAAATTAAAAATTAATTTAATGTTTGATTTCATTAGCAGATTACATATAAAAAATGATTTTAAGTGGGGTTTTATAGGTAATTATAGCACAGACACGAGGTTCAAAGTGACAATTCTATAAATTATACAAAGAATTCATCATATATAAGAATATATTTTATTTTGCATCTTATAATTACAACTGGAAGTAAAACTATGAGGAATGTAAATATCTTATAAATAATTATTTTCAATTGGCAGAAAATGGTCTACTCTTACGTCACTGAATTTCTAATATCTAAAATGACATTGAACCTACAACACAATAAAAAAAGAAATACAAACACAGTATTATCCAAGTTTTATCCTTGATCTAAAACACATTACTTTTTCAATTGCAACCAAGTACTATATTAAATACGTATTTCTCAATCACCTTCGAGTAATAAAATTACACATAAAAGTACACATTTATTAAGTTTCAAGGAAGTATTTTATCCTTATCCTTTCTTTTTATTTTTCTATTTAAAATACACTCAATTTGGAAATATTTCCCAAAATAAAGAAAAGGTTTACACAATATTTTATGAAGAATGATCACCAATAAGAGAAATTTAGTAAATTTAGTAAATACTTTTCTGAATGAAATGTAGAACAATCGATTTTCAAAATCCACACAAGTTTCTTTCTCTCTTTCTGGGACACTAAAAGCTAACCTCTGAACTAAAAAGACAATACCTGGAAATAACCCATGTGATGTCTAATGCCTCCACTCCAATTATCATTAGGTTTCACCTGTCAAGTAAAAATAGTATACACTCTAGGAGATTCTTAAAAGATTTTAGCATACTTGAACCCGGAATCTTGGCAGCCATTGTGAACTTAAGGATAATAATGGTATTTAATAATGAGAAGCTAAAGTATACTTTAAAATGGATGACAGACACTTAAAACACTTCATTTATATTAACCTCCAAATCATCAGAGTTGTTATAGTCTTTGCAATTCAAGGGGACATCATAGTATGGTAACGAACTAAAATAAACCTATCATTTATCCCCATTGCTTTTGGCAGCAATGCAAACACTTTTATTTGAGGCTCTTCATACATTATAAATATTATACACCTTTCATCAAGGGATTAAATTATCTACCATAATCCTTAAACTGTTATGTATCTTAGAAATACATTTTTTAATAATACATTTTGTTTAATCAATATCTAGAAATGCAAATCAATCACACTTTAGTAGCCAACTCAATACATAGTATCTATGTAATTAATACTGAGCAATTTATGGCTGATTATAGAAATGGGTATTTTGATGAGACCATGTGTGAGGCTCTCAAGTGAAATTAATGAAATTGCTATCATTCCTGAAGTTTTTGTTTATAACTTGCTTAGAGATATCAGGAAAATTATATTTTATCTAAACACTATGTACTGAAAATAAGGGCATAATGAAGACACAAGACTCTCCTGGCCTAATGTGATTCGCTGCAGAGCAGATGTAGTTAGTAGTCTAGACAAAATATAAGGAGATTTATTTAAAGTGTGTCTTTGCCAATACTCCTGTGATGGCTTGGCAAAGGATTTACAAATTGACAACTCAAGTGTCCCAAGCTGACCTCAAGTTTATTTGATTAAAACTGTTAAAACCTACATAAAATCCCTGACATAAGTACTACCAAGTCCATCAAGAGTCCATCAAAATTCAAGTAAAAACCAATATAAAGTCATTGAAAAAAACCAACAAAATACTTACAGGCAATTGAATTATTAAACTACTGAGTAAACCAAAATTCATATTACATAAACAAGACTTCTATTTTTTTTTTTTTTGTCTGGCTCCATGAATTTACACACAAGATTAGTGCTAAACTAGTATTTATAATTATCACCTTTGTTAAACAAAATGGATTGGTCTTATTTTTAAAAAAATGTAAATCATAGCCACAGGGACATTTGTTATCCCTGAAGAAATCATTACACTGCCATAAAGTCACACCCCATTTCTAAATTAGAACTTCATTTGGGAAAAATCAAAGACTTTCTATTGACGCAAAATTATCAGTGCTGGTCTAAGTCTTTTATTATTTCTTTTAAGATGTTAAGATACTCCAGATTCTCCCTCCATGCTTTGTAGTTTCAAAGCACACTCCAAGAGGCAGTAAACTCCTTTGAGACCCTCCTGAAGCACCAAGATTGTCCCAACCGTTAGGTCTCTAGGATTCCAGCAATTATGGTGGTAAGGAAGAGGTGCCACCTGTCTACTCTTCCAACCATACATTTACCTACCCACCCACTCATGCAAGGGATCTACTACTCACCCACCCACACATTTGCCTACCTAACGAAACACATCCAACTGTATCCTGTGATATGTGATGGGGATAGTAAGATAGACCTAGTCTCTAAAGTTCACACTTTTGAGTCTGGAAGAAATACCTGGAAGATTACCATTACTCATTCAAGTCTTGTATATGTGGGACCGACTAAACATAATATGAAATGATGTGTTTAAAAAAAAAAAAAAGGATATCATTGCTTTAGGAGGACTGTAAAATTCTTTAAGAGGTAAATAAATTAGTAAATATAGTTAGGAATGGATAGAAATTTATTTTGAAAGTCTACTTTCTAACTTTTGCACTTTACTATTCACAAGGCTACTCTCCACTGGATAGGAAACCACAATAGGATATAAACTATGCATGCAAAATTATAGGATAATATGGTTAGGACTGTAACGCATTTATTCCAGCTTCAAACAAGAAATACCAATTATTCAAAATAGATGCTTAACTCACTGATAAAACATCAGCTTTAGCCCTCTTTGTATTTATTCTCCTGTGATTCACAGAAAAGTTTTGACAAAATTTTTAATTTTTTTTTCAGTATTTCTTATCTGTAAATTTCATCTTGCATCAAAATCTTATTTAGGCTTATCTGGCACCAATGGCACATTTTTCGTGGCTAATGGCAGATACTAATCATGTTTTAGAAGTGGCCAAGCATAGAGTAGTAATACAATTTGTTCTCTTAAACAAAGTTCATACTTGACCAGATGAAACACACCAAAAATCCCGGTGAGAGGAGAAAATCGAGAATCAGGTCCATCAACATAGGAGAAATAACAGGATCTTGAAAACACTGCTATAATTTTCAGAAAGTACTCATAATTTTTGTCAGAGAATCATATTTTTCTTAGTTTTATGATTAAAAAAATTGCAGCTAACAACTTGGATTCTATGTCCATTGTCCTCCTAATGTATGAAAAGGACACAAGAAACAGGATTTGGCTGAGATTGATCACAGAAGGGCTGATAACTGTAGGTGCCATGTTTTTTAAATCCCCAGAGCCACATACAGTTTACCACACATCCAATAGAGCTTGGATGTTATAATGAAGTTCAGGAACTGCTTTAGACTACCTGTGAAGGATGCAAAGTAGCTTCTAAAAGCTTTTGGATGTCACTAATATAACACAAAGTGGGGAGGGTCTTATCTAAAGCAGGCAGGGAAATTGTTCAGTTTTATAAATGCACTGGCACTTGATCGCCAGAGACTGTTCAGCTCCAAACATGTAGAAAGAGGGCTAACAGTAAGGATCTGTGTTTGTTTTTACTCTGTAACTCCTATTGTCTGAGCCAGATTCTCCCAAAGACCTGATTTTATTCCGATTACTGCAACATCACTGCCAATGAATGTAGAGCAGACTTGGTCACTCCTTTGCTCAAGTTAGCCAAGAGAATATTCTGTTGCAGAAAGTAACATTTGCCTCAAAGGCTTGGAAGCCAAGGGAAAAACTGAGACACATACAACACAATAATATATAAACCAATTAACTTAGCCTCTCAGGAAAAGCATCTTCACTCTCATCAAATTGTGTATTATCTGGCAATGTAAATTGAAAATCTATTTATAGAGTAGTCAGGCTAAATGTTTTATTGCTAAAACAGAAGTAGTAAGGGTCACAGAATGCAAAATCCTAGGAAACACATTTTTTTTTTCCAGAGGCCGCTTAGTATGCTCTTGACACAGATTACTTTCTTGTCAATGGTTCTTTTGTCTTTCTTAAAACTACATCTGCACAACAACTAGGTCACCTTGAATTTCAAGTACAACATTGCCTGCAAATTTAATTTAACATCATATTATCCGTAATTACCATAAACAGGAGGCAGGTGTGACCCTACTGTCACGCTGGAGGGCCTGAGGACAGGACGGGCTAAGATTCGCTGAAGGCTACAGAATCTGAGTTGACAACAGGCTGTAAGGATGACCTGGCTATTAAAATATTATTGCAGTCATATGCTTCCTTAAGAAGTAGTACTTCCAAATCAAGAGGAGGAATAGCCCCATTCCTCCGAAGAACTTACTTCATCTCTAGATTCCATATTTTCACAGCTCACAGAATACAGAGCATGTACAGGGGGCAAACAAGCAAGCAAGCAACCAGTCTGAAATTTATGTCCCATGAACTCTAGAATGATTCCCTTGGAGAAGAAAAGGCAAAGAAAGACTTGTGGGTTGTATATAAATATTCAAAAGTCATCTAGTAAAATCCCCAATAGAAGATTTGCTCTAGGTGAAAATGAAAAGTTTTCGGGTTTTGTTTTTTAGGTTTTTAAATATAATCGGGGCTACCAAGAAAGGATGGGATTCTTCCTACTGTAGTGTGCTTCATCTCACATAAATGTTCTAGGCCACACAATGGCCTCATCATTTATCAGTTGCATTGTTAAAGGGACATCCGGTAGGAAGGTAGTTGAATCACTACACATGGAAGGTCCCTTTCAAATCTAAGATTGTCATTAAAGGTCATGCAATTTGGCAGAGGAGTCAATATCAGAACTCAGATCTAGGCAAATCAGTTCCTGCACTTCCTTTTTTTTTTTTTAAAGATTTTATTTATTTATTTGACAGACACAGCGAGAGAGGGAACGTAAGCAGGAGGAATGGGAGAGGGAGAAGTGGGCTTCCCGCCGAGCAGAGAGCCTGATGTGGGGTTCGATTCCAGGACCCCGAGATCATGACCTGAGCTGAAGTCAGAGCTTAATGACTGAGCCACCCAGGAGCCCCCCTGCACTTCCTTTAACATCTGGATTCTTGGCATACCTGGTTAACAGGTCTCTCCTCTGATCCACTTTACACAGGGCCTAGGGCTCTCTTTCTGATAGAGTTGATGATATTTGCTTGCTTAAAAATGTTTGGTAAGTCCTAAACCCTCAGAACACTTAAGTCCCATCTGTCTGAAGTGACATATTCTGGCCCTCAATCTTGCTCTACATGGTCTTCTAACCATTCTTTTCTTCCTTCCCTGAGAGAGCCCCCTGTGCTACCGTGGGTGGGTCCCAGAGCCAGCAGCTGTGACACCAGGTCTTCCTCCCTGTTTGTAAAAGGCATTTTTGTCTTCATCTCTTTTTCCACGTGGAATTGTATATAAGGTTTCATTTTAAAAAAGGTGTTGCTTTAAAACACCACTACTCCAGATACACATGAGCCCGACAGTGTGGTTTAACAGCACTAAGTCTAGTACTTCCATGCTTTCCTGCCTTTACACATCCACCCTCATCTTCCCCGTTCCCCTCCTGGCAAATGTCAGTTCACCCTTCAGGCTCTCAAACAGTTGCATCCTACTTCCATGAAGGTGTCTTCAATTCCAAAGGCTGAATTATTTGCACTCTCTCTCTGCTCCCATTCTATCCATGCCTCTCTTCTAGCACTTACACCTTCTAAAACAGTTAACACTGGACAAGCCCTCCCATATACAGTGAGCTCCCTGGGGCCCGGTATATGCCTGTTTTACCTTTCTAACTCCTGCAATGAGCACAGTCGCAACTCAAAAGTTTGAGTGAATGGTAGCCATTGGTTTTCAATTTGTAATCTATACCTTCTAGTACTGTATTCAAGATTCAGGAGAATTCTGTAATAGTAACCATGGTTATATTGTCCCCATGTTTGTGAGCAACATTTTTCATGACCCTTCAATTAGAAATACCAGTTTGTGATTAAGGAGAGGGGTAAAGGAGAGAAATTTTCTTTAGGAAATGATCTCTATAGATATGATGTTAGAAGTCATGCAAACAAGGAATTGCCAATTAGACTGGTCTCTCCAAATGTCTAATAGCAGAGACTTTTTTTTTTTTTAATTAAGACTACATTTTTGGGGCACCTGGCTGGCTCAGTCACAGAGCATGTGATTCTTGATCTCTGGGTTGTGACTTTGAGCCCCATGTTGGGTGTAGAGATTACTTAAATAAACTTAAAAAAAAAAAAAAAAAGACTACATTTTCATCATAGAGAAAAGGTACCAAGGGCAATGCATTGTTAGTCATATTGTGTGCATTGTTGGCATTTAACACAACACTGCAAATTAAGGTTGATCTATTATTTCCACTTCATAAACAATGACTGAAACATGGAATCATTAAAATCATTCAGTCTCTCAGTACCAGTAAATCTGATAGTCACCCCTGTTGCATCTTGACGGGTTCATTCATTTATTTATTCTTTACTTCATTTACTATTTGTTCATATTAGCATATGTGCCTTTTTAAAATTTTTTTTAATTTTTTTAAGATTTTATTTATTTATTTGACAGAGAGAGAGGAACACAAGCAGGGGCAGTGGGAGAGGGAGAAGTAGGCTCCCCGCAGAGCAGGGAGCCCGATGCGGGGCTCGATCCCAGGACCCTGGGATCATGACCTGAGCCGAAGGCAGACGCTTAACGACTGAGCCACCCAGGCGCCCCTAATATGTGCCTTTAACATACAAAAGTTTCCTGCATGCTCATAACTTGGATAGACTGCAAATCTGCCATTTCTAATTCCAAGTTGTTTGGATTTTCAATTTAGAAACAAATCACCTTAGATCAAGCCGCATTTTGAATTCAAAAGAAGATAAAGTTGCAATTGGAAAAAACATCCTATCTCTCCTGATTATGAAATACAATGTGCCCCCAAACAGGAGGCGTACTCAAATCATTTTGTGGGGCTATTTTAAATAACACTATTGTGATATGTTTTAAAATACTGGTTTATATCTTGGTTGCAAAATCTTCAACGTTAAGTTCTGAAAAACCTCCACAAACATTAACTGATATCACATAATAAAACGTGACAATTTCAAATTTCTATTCTTTTTAGGTTGACATAATTTTATTTCAAACTACTTCTAACACATTTAAGGCAATTTCGGATTTCAAATTTCCTTTTTGGTTTTGTTTGTTTTAAAATGCACCTCTCTAGCCAAGATTTTGGTAAGCCAAATTTCAGACTAAGAACACATTTTAGAAGTTTCCTCAATAATTCAGAATGACTGCAGTAACCCCAGTAATATCACTACTTGTTAGCTCAAGGATTTGGCTATACCACAAGTTACATCGTGTTCCTGGAAACGTAATTGCTGGGAAACAGTCAAACCTGGGTCACTACAGCTTTGCTTGCATTGATTATGGTATTCCTCCCCCCAACACTGGTTTTATAAAGTAGTTCCTTGGACACAGAACGGGAAGCAGATCATTAGTAATTACAATTGCCTAACAAAACAAATTGCTTGAAAGGCTAGCTAGGAAGAATGCTGTGGCTAGAAACCATCCCCTCCCCTCTTTATAACCTTTATCTAAATTTGTCAAACCAAACTCCAACATTCTCCTGAAGTTTCCAATTCTGTGTCCTATTCATTTATTACAGGTGTTCAATTGAGGTTTGCACATTCTATCAGATACAGATTGTTTAAGGCAATATATGATGGCAATTTTATTATACATCAAATACAGGTTATTTAACCTTAGAGTAAATAGGTTAGGAGCCAAGGAGGAAAAAACCACCATAACTTGGGTCATTATTTCTGTTCTGGGTAGTCTTTATGTCACAGAAGTAATATGGGAGCCGAGCGGAACCTGCCAAGGTTGTAGGTTCAGAAAGTGTTCTGCATCTGCCTCTTGGGCAGGGACAGACGGAGTCACCGTTTCTCTAATTCCTCACTGGGATACAGAGGGTTAACTCACCTGAAGGAAATGTTCAAATCAGAATAAAAGAAGAGTCATCTTTCTAGGTCCAAACAATTTTTACAGTTCTTTCTGTCCTACTTGATTGATATTTCCTGCATAATGTAGGACTGACCCCTCATGCAAGGGTGCTTATTAGACCAAGATTACATGTGTCATAAAAACAACAGTTCAAAATATCTACATTTTCACATAGTTCATGGTTTCCATGGGGACTGAGAATAAACAGGCCTATAAAGAAGGACTAACTCCAGTATTCTTATTGTGTAACTGTTAGGTAGTAAGCCCTCCGAGAGACCAGAAAAATAACAGAAGTAGTGCTTGCCCACACAGAACATACAATTAGACTAAAAACAGGATGAAAGAATTTGATAATAAAAAACATTGTGAAATACACAGCAGTCTGAATGAAAAACAGAAAAGACCCCAACATAGGACTAATTGCCAGATAAAAGATACAGGCAGTAGAGTGTTCCAGGGATTTGGAGAAGGAAGTGATCACTCTAGACCAGTTAGTCAAAAACAAAACAAAACAAAAGTCATAGAAGAGATGAGAGATGGGACTGATTTTAGTGATTTTTACAGAATAGGCTAAATTTAGATAGACGGATAAAGGGCAGGAAGCAAACAGGAAGGAAATGTATGGCTTACCGGGGAACAACAAGCCAGCCAGCCTGAATACGACAGTTGAGTCAGGAGAGGAGTGCACAGCGAGGCTGGCACGGCAGGGCACTCATCTGTGGGAGGGCCTGGGCAGCCACGCACAAGAGGCTGAACGTAGTCAGGGCCCCAGGTCTGCTACAGTGCTTCACATTTATATTCTCATGTTTGAGTGTCTCAATAACCCAGAGAACTAGGTATTTAGATCAGGACACTCAGAGGTGAGGAGACCTGCTCATTAGTGGAGGCGCCACAACCCCAGACTCCTGACTAGTCAAGTCAGTGCTCCTGCCAGTTGGGGGGAATGGGGATTTTTTGAATAAGGGAGTGATGTAAACAATTTAGTATCCTGGGAAGCATTGTGGAGCCAGCTGGTGTTGAGGTACTGCATTTAGCAGAACTGGTCAGCAGTTCCACTGAAAGGCTGAGCAATAAGAGGGAAACTAATTAGTTTGTGTAACCATGAAAGAGATCAATGGCACTAAACTCATGCCAGTATGGCAAAATTAATCAGTATCTCAGTCATATTTCTCTCTGTGTGCTGACCTCATTCTCTCCTACTGCACGTTGAACGTTTCCCTCCATCTTGGGGCGGGGGGGGGGGTGCGGGGGGAGGAGCTGTGGGTAGGGAGAAGGGAGCCAGCAGCTTAGCCATCATACAGACAGACAAGACCCTATCTTAATATCTTTGAATAAAATCTCAGGAAAGGATTCTGATTGGCCATCTCTGTAGCCAGGAGGTAGAGTATTGAAACTGACAAGTAAAGCAGAGTCTTTAAATATTGTGGAGGGAGAAGTGCCCCAAGAGGATATGGGATGCTGTTCTCAGAAAATATTGAAGACAAGTGGCTGGAAAGACAACATTTACTACAACCAGTAAACACTCAAAGCAAACTAAATCACCAGGATAATGTCTTCCATGACTGAAGACTACAGAAATGGCATTGATTATGCATTAAATGTTACCTTGAGTTAATTCATTATCACATAATTGAATTTGATTTTTATTTGCAGATAGGTTAAAGTTATACAAGCATTGCTTATCATTCTAATGGTAAGATGATTTCCAACTCTATCCTGAATCTTTCTCTATTGGTTCACATCTTGCTTTGGAAAAGATGATTTGTTTTGTTTCCCGTATTTTTATAATATACTATTTTCCATACTCAATCACCTTTCAATTAAAGTTCTATATGCATCATATTTATATTCTCCCCCCTCCCCAGTCTTCCCAAAAGGGAAAACTGGCCTTTTATCAGGGTGACTATGTAATGGAGAAAAGGAAATATAAGGCTTTTCAGAGGTTCCTGGACTGTGGCTCTGAACTAACACTAATTCAGACATCAAAACCATCTCTGGGGGCGCCGGGTGGCTCAGTCGTCAAGTGTCTGCCTTCGGCTCAGGTCATGATCCCAGGGTCCTGGGATTGAGCCCCGCATCGGGCTCCCTGCTCAGCGGGAAGCCTGCTTCTCCCTCTCCCTCTGCCCCTCCCCCTGCTTGTGTTCTCTCTCTTGCTGTGTCTCTGTCAAATAAATAAAATCTTAAAAAAATAAACAAAAAACCCCCCATCTCTGTGGCCCACTAGTCAGAGTAGAGACTTTTGGAGGTCAGGCAATCAATGGAATTTTAGCTTAGGCTGCCTTACAGAGGGTATAGTGGGTCTCCAAACCCAATCTTAAGTTACTTTCCCATTTCTAGAACACAAAACTGGAATAAACGTACTCAGCAAATGGCAGAATTCCCATATTGTTTGGGATACGGAATCTATTTGGTGTTTTTATCTTTTTTTACCTTCCATTTTGAGTGGTAGAACTTATATATCTAGTCTGTTCAGAAGAGTCCTTTGATTTTAAAGGTAACTGCCTATGTCTACATACACATCTAAAGATACAGACATATAGAGGAAAATGCTGTGCTGCTTCTTCAATAATACAGATCTTAAGTAGTATCCTCGTAATACTGGAGATACCAAGAAAGTGGGTGTTCCATGTTTTCCTAAGCTTATTTCATAAGCAACTGGAGGCTAATTCAATTAAAGCAGCAGCAAGAATCTTTAGATTCTATAATGGCAGATAAACTGTTCGATGAAATACAGTTTTTAAACTGCGGCTTGAATGCTGTCCTTGTGAATAACTTGCTTCCAATAAGAATGAAGAGACAAGCTGAAGCCAGCGATTACTGAAATGGACCCCTCGCTGGTGTGTTCAGAGAGCACTGTACCACCTTTTCTCTTCCCCTACATCCCTCTAGCCATGTGCGGGCAATTTTCTCCTTTTGTCGGTTAACACTCTTCCTCATCTGGATTGCCTTCAACTATGTGACAACAAAGAACTCTAGCACCAAAATAGCAGCAGCTACATATCCTCTGCATGACAGTGTAATTTCTTCTGCCTTAAGGCTGTGTCTAGCACTGAAATCAGAGTCTGTTTACTTCGATCTGGTGCTACATTACACCGGGAGGGATTTAACTCTTCCTTATAAACACACAGGGGAATTATCTCTCAGCTCTGTTTAGCTTAGAACTGGAGATGAAATTGTGCAGTTCTTTCAGCTGCTGAGCCAGCCATGCCACTGAACAAAAACTTACCTTCCAACTTTATCAGACGAGCGAGAATACTGTGCCGTCTCTTAAAATGCGCAGCAACACAATTATTAGAACCAATGCAGAACATTTTTGGTGGCGCTGAGTCCAGCAAATTAATCTCGAAGGTTCCCCTTTGACTTGGGTGCTTAGTTTTCTCTTCAGATGTTTCTGCTAGGGAATCAGCACTTCTGAATTAAAGAGTTTTACCAAAGAAAAGTTGGCTAGGGACAGTATGTATGTGTAAAGCTGTGCTGATTATCAAAACATTCTAAGTGACTCTGCTCCTTTATAAGCCAGTGTTCTATAATCTCCCATTCAGAAGAAGCCAGTCATCTTTAACACTGCCTTTCCGTCTCACCCATAATCAGCTAGTAATCTCTGCGTCTACTGGATTCTGCTTCTGAGACTCCTCTCTCAGCTGTTCCCTCCTCTCCATGCCCAGTTCTATCTTTTAGGTTTTTATAATCTCTTGCCCAAATCTTTAGAAGAGTCTACTAATTTAATTCTCAACTTCCGTTTTTTCCCCTCCAAGTTCATTTTCTAAATTATGAGTAAATATTACAATTCGGTTTAAAAGACTTCTGTAAATCCTGCCACACAGAGGCTCACGGATGTATTCCCCATACAGAGAATAGCTCCTGGCACAGAATAGGTACCTAATGTTTGTTTAATGAATGAGTACACTCTCCCTTGATGGGGGTATGGGAAGCCACTTTTTATTGAGTATCTCCAATGTGGTACACGTGTCAAGTCTCCAGCACCTGCCTGATCTCTACCTAACCCTGTTGTTTTAATTCTCATAAAAACAGGTTAGATATTAACATTCTTGTTTTAAGTATGAAGAAATTGAGGCTCTGAGCAATTATATAACTTTCCCAAAGTCACAAGACTAGTAAATACCAAGGCTAAAGCCTGAAGTTAAGCCTGAACTCTTTTTTTTTTTTTTTTTTTTAAGATTTTATTTGACAGAGAGAGACACAGCGAAAGAGGGAACACAAGCAGGGGGAGTGGGAGAGGGAGAAGCCGGCGATAATGGGACTTGATCTCAGGACCCTGGGACCATGACCTGAGCCGAAGGCAGGCACTTAACAACTGAGCCACCCAGGAGCCCCTAAGCCTGAACTCTTAATCTAATCTGCCCTTATACCTATAGCATGAAGCTTAAAGTTTTTTCCTGCTCCCTTGAATTGTTTTAATATTTTACTATATTATTTGATATAAACAAAAGAATACATCCAACAGTTATGAATTACAGAGAAGGAAGGAAGGAAGGAAGGAAAGGTAAGGTGGGAGAGGAAGGAAGGGAGGAAGGAAACAAGGAAACAAGGAAAGAAATGAACGAACAGACAAGCAACATGGTTTTAAAAGTGGGTGGAGGACCTGAATGGACACCTTACCAAACAGGAAAATAAACATAGTAAAAGATGTTCAACATCATTTGATATTAGGGAATTGCAAATTAAAACAATAAGGAGCTATCACTACACATTTATTAAAATGGCTAAAGTCCAAAACACTACCACTACCAATTCCTGGTAAGGATGCAGAGGAACAGGAACTCTCATTCATTGCTGGTGAGAATGCAAAAGTGGTACAACCACTACGGAAGGCAGTTTGGCAGCTTCTTACAGAACTAAATACAGTCTTAACATATGACCCAGCAATCATGCTTCTAGGTAATTACTCAAGTGATGTGACAACTTATGTTCCTAGTAGAGTCTGCATGCGAATGTTTACAGCAACTTTATGCATTATTGTAAAAACTGGAAGCAACCAAGATGCCCTTCAGTAGGTGAACTGATAAACAGGTATAGCCATACAACGGAATATTATTGAGTGATAAAAAGAAATGAGAGCTATCAAACCATGAAAAGACATGGAACAATCTTAAATGCATATTGCTCAGTAAAAAAAGCCAGTCTGGAAAAGCTACATATTGTAGGATTCCAATTATGTGATACTTTGGAGAAGGCAAAAATACAGAGGCAGTAAAGATCAGTGGTTGTCTGCTTCAGAGTGGGAGAGTTAAGTAAAACATGGGGGATTTTTTAAGGAGGTGAGATTATTCTGGAGGATATTGTAAAGGTAGATATAAGACATTAAGCATCTGTCAAAATCCAGAGCTTTACAGCACAGAGTAAATTCTAATATACGCAAATAAAAAAAAAATCAACCAGAAGATTAAGGGATTCTAGGATGGAATGCAAAAGTGACAAATGAATCAAAATGTATTAAAAGTATATGAAACAACCTCACTAAAGGCATAAGATGTTGACTTAAGTAACTTTGGAAATAAGCAGTCTGGAAGACCAAAATCACAGGTTGCTGTACATAAGAATTACATTCCAGTTAATTACACTGTTGCTCATAGGGGTATAGAGGAACAACTGTGAAACACTACAACACATGTATACTGAAATTGAACAATTACATCAATGGATGGGGAGAGCCAGGTCTCTCACTGCTGGAGAATGAAGTTACAACACAAGCAAGTGTTGAAAGGCTAAAATGATTCATATAGAAATGAATTAGAGCTGAATTAGTATGAACTCATATTTAGGTTAATAGAGATCAGAAGGTTACATAAAAAAATATTTATAGATATATGTATATATGTTGGTTAGTATATATATGCATATTTCCTCGCTCTATCAACTGAGAGGGCCTAGCAGCAACTATGCTTCAATAGCAATTAGCACACCAACCCCAGATTCTGGTGTCCTCTCATCTATTCTCCAATAAAAGGAGCCAGGGCTCCTTCGAGAAATGGCTGATTCTAGGGCTGGGGTAGGAATTGTACCAGGTGAGTCTGGAGCACTTTGGAGTGCCAGATATTTAGGAAGTGCCCCCCTTAAAAAGCCCTAAAATATAAAAAAATCCCCCAATCCCCAAAACTTGACAATGACAAGGGTATGTCAAAAGAACATCCTACCAACTAAAAACTGGAACTCAAGCAACAAAATAGTGTTATATTATAATCCAAAGTATGAAATAAATATCCAAGTCCATAGTCATATAATTGAATAGATTAAAAAATGGGGGGTGGTGGAGAGACAAATGTTCCATGCAGAAGAATCCCAAATAATTTATGCAGATACTTCCTTCTTTTTTTTTTTTTTTTTTTTTTTTTTAAAGATTTTATTTATTTATTTGACAGAGAGAGACACAGCGAGAGAGGGAACACAAGCAGGGGGAGTGGGAGAGGGAGAAGCAGGCTTCCCGCGGAGCAGGGAGCCCGATGCGGGGCTCGATCCCAGGACCCTGGGATCATGACCTGAGCCGAAGGCAGACGCTTAACGACTGAGCCACCCGGGCGCCCCTGCAGATACTTCCTTCTTAAGATGCTCTTTCTTGAGGAAGAGCGTGACTCTTCACTCTTTCAGCGTGGCTCTGCACAGTGATGTCCTTCCAAAGAGAACAGTATGAAATGGGGAAAGAGAATAACTACCATGGAAAAACCTGACAAACACTACCTCGGGCAGTCGATCCAAGTGAATATCAACAGTGACAAGAGATGCTGACAGGATATGGCCTTGATAGGATGTGATGTGGCCCTTCTCTCACTGTGATGGTTGGTCCTCCTACGTCTAATCATGAGATAAAAACATCAGACAAGTTCCTATTGAAGGACATTCTATAAAATACCTGGCCAGTATCAAAACTGTCAAGGTCATCAAAAACAAGGAAAAAAACCAACACAAAACAAAACAAAACAAAACAAAAAACAAGGAAAGTCTGAGAACCGTTCACAGAAGAGAGAAGCCTAAGGAGGCAGGATAACTAAATGTAATGTGGAACCCTGAGTGGGCCCCAACAACAGAAATATTAGGTAAAGAAAGACAAAACAAGGAAGTCTGTCTGAATAAACTATGAACTTTAGTTAATAACAACGTATCAATATTGCTCATTCATTGTGACAAATGTACCACACTAAGATAATAGGGGAACACAACTTTCTGTAACATCTTTGCAATAATTTTGTGAGTCTAAAATCATTCTAAAACATAACAAATAAATACCTATGTATTTATGAAAGTACCTATGAATGTACCACCCGATCAATAACTAGAACATTATCTGTAACCTTGCATCCATCTTCTGCTCCTTCTCTCTTCCTTCTCCCTGCCTACCTGCTTCCCCATGGCCTTTAAACAAGTCATGATGCTAAATTTTGTGATTATTACTTCTTTCTTTGTTTTAGTTATGGTCTTACCATACAAGTATGCTGGTATACCTTTAAAAGTTTTGCTCATTTTTGAGCTTTATAAAAATAGCACTGTACCTTACACTGTCTTTTGAGACTTACACCAGTAGATTATGAGAAAGTTTATTACAGTACTGTTTATAAGAGCAAAATCTAGAACCAAAAAAAAAACCGTCCCGGAGCAGATCCATGAGTAAGTAAATCATGGTATATTTACATAGTTACACAGTGAAATATTACACAAAAGTGAAATATATGAACTATATACACCCACGTGGGTGAACTTTATGACAATGTTGGGCGAAAACAGGTAAAGGCTTTCATCTGATGCAGAAGGCCCTTGCCAAAAGGCTATAATCTACACTTACCTCACTTCCTTGAAACCTATTTTCCAGTCACACCAAACTTCCCAGTTACCTAAACATCCCACACTCTCCGATACTCACTTGCCTTCTTTTTATAAAAGCTGTTTTGAGACAGGATTCACCCACGTAAAGTATACAGTTCAATAGCTTGTAGTATATTCAATAGAGATGTGCAACCGTTACCAAACTCAGTTTTAGAGTACTTTTTATCACATCACAAGAAATCCCACAGCCATTAGCAGTCATGTCCCATATCCTTCCACCCTGTCCCCAGCCCTAGGCAACCAATAATTTACATTCTGTCTCTCTGGATTTTCCTGTTCTGGACATTTCATTTAAATGAGGGTTGCTGGAGTGGTGGGGGGTGGGAGGGATGGGGTGGCTGGGTGATGGACATTGGGGAGGGTATGTGCTATGGCGAGCGCTGTGAATTGTGTAAGACTGATGAATCACAGACCTGTACCTCTGAGACAAATAATACATTATATGTTAAAAAAAAAAAAGAAGAAGAAGAAGAAGAAGAAGATAGTAGGAAGGGAAAAGTGAAGGGGGGGAAATCGGAGGGGGAGATGAACCTTGAGAGACTATGGACTCTGAGAAACTGAGGGTTTTAGAAGGGAGTCAGGTGGGGGGATGGGTTAGCCTGGTGATGGGTATTAAGGAGGGCACGTATTGAATGGAGCACTGGGTGTTATACGCAAACAATGAATCATGGAACACTACATCAAAAACTAATGATGTAATGTACGGTGACTAACATATTAAAATAAAATTAAAAAAAAATAAATGATATCCTAGAATATGTGGCCTTTGGTAACAGGCTTCCTTCACTCGGCATCATGTTTTCAAGGTTGTCTACACTGTAGGATGTATCAGTACTCATTCCTTTTCATTGCCAAATACTATTCTGTTGTATGGATATACACACTTGCTTTTGTGCATCCAGTTTCTTCCACCATTAGTGGCTTCGTCCTGCTCTCTGCCTGTCAAGTTCCTACTTACTCACCCCTCAAAGCCCATGGCTGAGACGACTTCCCCAATTCCCATGGCCCTCCGTTTAAGCATTATTATTGTACTTTTCACACTGTATTATAATAATCCATGTGTACCTCCCCTTCCCCAAGCACTAGTGAACTCTGGCCTCCCTAGGCACAGGGAGAGAACTTTGCTCATTTTTGGGTTCGTAGGACCTGCAGAGTTTGATCAACAATAACTACTGAACAAACATTTTTTGAATTAGTGAATGAGTAGATTCTTCGTATATTCATCCAGTTTACACTCATTACACAAAAGAAGTAGGTAATAGTGTGGAAACAGTATATACTAATACAGTGTTATTATGACCCCAAACATGGGTTGAGATAGGATTTCTGCATTTCAAAACTTGATGGCCTAGGACAAGTTGCTTAACCATTCCAAATCCCATCTGAAACTTGAGGGTGATGATATCGCACTCATTCAGTTATTGACGCTGTATTACGTTTATAAAGAATTTAACCCAATGGCGGTAGCCATTACCAATAACAAAGCCCATGAACAGAGGGGTGGGGGAGGGAAAAGGGACCTTGAAGAACATCTGGTTCAAATCCTTCATTTTACAAATGAAGGAACAGACAAATGGAGAGATGAGGGGAGATTCTAGAGACCACCTGGCCTCTTGAGGAAGGAGTGTGATGTGACGGAATGACCCCACAGTGCACAGTACCGCACGCACCCGATGTTGACTCCTGGCTCCGCCTCTTACTAGTTAAATGTCCTTGGGCAAATTACTAAATGTTCTCAACTCCAGTGTCCTCTGAGTATAAGAGGACAATACATACCTAAGCTTACAGAATTTTGAGAATTAAATGAGAAACGGCTTCTGGAGGCTTTTGCTGATGATGATGGCGAAGAGCACACAACCGAATGATGCAATGACAAATTAATGAACTGGCAGACAAAGTTCTGGAAAGAAGGAATGTTAAGTCTCACAAAAAAGAAGCTAGAAATCATTTTAAAAGGGAGATTACATGTTAGGAAAAGTGGTTTACAGTCAGCCTTAAGTTGGAACAGTACCTTTTAAACAACCTTGGATAAAATAGTGTGGGGTCTTTAGGAATAAAAGATGTTTATGAAACTAAAAATTATTGTTCATCTTGCCCTCTCTTCTAACTGGCCTGTGTTTAAACTTCCCAGTATTTTCGTCCTGATATTCCTGGAGCAGATCCTAAGGAAACAAATGTTCCCTCTGAAGCCTCTAAAAGACTATCAACATATTTTCCTTCAAAAATGAACACCTTAAGGTTGGCAACAAACTTCAAGGTGAGGAAGCAGGTGTTAACACAGAACTATGCCATTGTGTAAAAAGAACATTCTATTCCCATCATGTTCTCCTTATGGTGTGTTTGGTTATTTACTAAACAGGGGCTCAACCCTCATAATTAATGAACTAGTAGCATATTCAAATTGTAATGGCCCTGACACACAGAAGTTGTAGGTCAACATCTAAAGCACAGTCTCTAAATCCCTATAACTGGATAATATATGAAGATGTCAGGAAACTCTAAAGATTACACAGTGGTATTTTACCTCCCTCTCTTCTTATGCACTGGTTCCCTTAGTTCTATCCAAGATCGATTCTCAAAAAGTTCCCTTAAACCTTTTTTTTCATTCAGATTTTAGCTTGGCGGGTTTACATAGATAATTTGTTAATTAAACAAGCATTTATTGAACTCTACACTGGGCAGCCTTCTGGCTGATGCAGCAAAAAAATGGATGCCCTTCTCTTGAGGAACTTCTATTCTCATCAGTTGGGATAAGGAATAAACAAATGATTATGTAATGTGTGAGAAGGTGCTATGAAGAAAAAAATAAAATGATAAAAGAGTAAAGAGTGATTGAGGGCAGGGGCATCAGGGAAGGCTTCTTTAAGGAGGTGACAGCTGAGAAAATTCCTCAAGGAAGTGGTGGAGGGAGCCATGGCGATATCTGAGCAGAGGGAATGGCAGGTGCAAAAGCTGTGAGCTGAGATTCTACTTACCAGATTCAAGGAAGAGGAGGAGGACAGTGTGGCTAGAGTTGATGGAGCAAAAGGGGAAAAGCTAGAAGATGAAGCCAGGGAAGTGGGGAGTCCAGATCATACAGTACTGCTGCTTTTAGCATGAAGAGCCATGGGACAGTTTTGAGGTTATCATGTGACTTAATCTTTGAAAGCTTCCTCAGGTTACTGGAGAAAACAGAGGGCAGAAGAGCAAGGGGGTGGCGGGGTGGGAGGGTTGGCAGGGGGAGATCAGGTGGAAGGTCAGAGACCATAACTATTGCACATGAGAAATGCTGGTGGTAGCAGTGGTGGTGGTGAGATGTGACTAGGTTCTAAATACTTTTTGAAAAAGTAATTTTAATAAAACTCCTTTAAGTTCATCACAACACATTCCTCTTTAAACCCAGTCCAAAGCCTACCTCCTCAAGAAAAGGCATTATATAACTCTGTCATCTCCTAGCCACTCATACAATCCCTCTCCTCTTCCTTTATCTATACTGGTAGTTGCTTCTTTTTACTTACACAGAATAAAGGTCACCATTGTCTCAGCCTAATGGAAGCATAGGGATCATTAAGTTGCCAAATGACATAACATGGCTACTTCATAAGAAATGACAGTGGAGCAGGCTTAAAGGCTGATAGATCTAGAAAACTTAGAGGAACTGGGGCACCTGGCTAGCTCAGTCGGTGGAGAATGTGACTCCTGATCTCAGGGTTGTAAGTTGGAGCCCCATGTTGGGTGTAGAGAGTACTTAAAAATCAAAAAAGAAAAAAAAAATCTAAAACAAAAACATAAACTTAGAGGAACTAATTCCTGTTTGTTCAGGCCCTCCCTTCTGACACCATCTCCTCACTGTGAGGTGAGAGATAACCTTGGGCATGCTGTAAGCTCAGTTCAAACTGATCTTGTGGGTCCTCCGGTGTTTCTCAAATTTTGCATTCAACATAGTGCATGGGCTTTAATTTTCAACTGAGAACTTAACCCATTATATTTAGATAATGGTGTGAACTTCTCATTTATTTCATTACTAGGTTAGAAGACCACAATATACTGGCATTACAGCAATTATGAAAAAACAGATACAGAAAACATTCCATTTTCTCTGGATAAATGTAAAATGTGAGAAAACCCACAGAAGGTTCTAGAAAGATATATATGACAGTCTCAATAGTTACCTCTAGGGAGTGAGGTAGGAAGTAGCATGTAAAAGCAGGGTAATTAAAGGAGACTTGGCTTTATAGTAATGTCTCACATACTATTGAGAATTATTGTCTCATTGTATAGTTAATTTTTTAAAGGATCCATGTTAGTTATTTGGCACCTTCAGCATTACTGAATTAGATGGTAGTTATTAATGTGTGAAAAAAAGGTTCATGGAAAATTAATACTTGTATTTCATATTCTACTTCTAACCAAATATTGGAAGTAACTAAAAAAGTTCTTTTTCAAGCTTACATTTTAAGCAAAGAAACATACTTCAATTCATGAGAAGAATACTGGCTCTGCTCACATTCTGGACCTTTGATAATGATGAAAACACATTCTTTAAAAAAACATTCGATAACCTTTATCAGGTTGCATACCCTCTCATCAGGTTCTCTACAGGAAGAAAATCTGGCTAAAAGCTTGAGTTAATGGAGCACAGAAGTTGGGCCGAGGAATGAAAAAATGGGGATGATAAGGGCAAGTGGCTGACTCAGTCGGTAGAACATGTGACTCTTGATTTCAGGTTCGTGAGTTCAAGCCCCATGTTGGGTGTAGAGTTTACTTTAAAAAAAAAAATAAGGAAAAAAAGAAAAAAAAATGGGGATAATAGTAAAACCAGGTTCCTAACCAGGAAGGCCGTAAGAAATAGCAAGGATATAAAACAGCCACTGAAGGATACAAATTTGAGCAGTAGCTAAAGGTAGAGAAATCCAGGCCTTGTACAGTCGTGGTTTCTAGGAGTCCACAGTTTCTAGAAGGTTGCCTGTTATCTTCTTTTCTGTTTAAATTCCCAGTTATGCAATCTTATTTCCTTAGCTCTTCACAGTAGAATCACTTTATCACTTCCAAAAGAAATTTCATCCTACACGAGGCAGAGGACGTTAGGACAGAGAAACAACTAAACAATAATCCCGTACAAGGCAGGGCATCATCAGGATGCAGCACTTGGCACGTCCAGCTGACTTACGCCGTGAGGCACGAGGGACCGGCGACAAGTCGGAGAGCCTGCGGGGAGACAGGCTGCTATTTCCTAGAAACTACGAAGAGCGTGCAGGGCTTTTTCACTGCGTGGCTCAGCTGTGCCGGGCAACTCCGAGCAGACCTGGAGGTGCCAATGAGCTTCTGTGATCGCTTGCCTGTGATCGCCGTGGCCACGCTCATTCTGCCCTCCGGACCGGCCCGCTGGCAGCCGACCTCAGGCCGCACGCCCGAAGCTGGAATTCGGAGCTCTGCGCGAGGCGCGGCTTTCCCACCCGGGACGACGGCAAGCGAGGCGGCCGCAGAACCTCACGCCTCCCACGCCCACGGCGGCCGAGGCGCGCTGACACGCGCGGGGCACGCTCCCAGTTCAACCACGGGAGCTCGTGTCACTCGAGACTGTCTAAGCGAGTTAGCAGAACTCACCATTTTGTCACCCAAAGGGTTTGCCTGCTACTTCTTGTTTTTATCTCAATTAATTTTGTGTCTGCCGGACTAACACGAATTACCACTTCCATGTCTTGCACTTTTGATTTAAAAATAAAGCTAATTTGGGAGGTGTTTAAAGCTTTATTAATATTTATACGGCCATTAGCGGTGGCGATGAGGTTAGCAAGCTTCTTTTTAAAATTAGAAATTCTCCTTCCCATACGGTCTCTTGGCCCCAACTCCGACCACATCATTTTTAACATTTTTCTTAGGGCACAAAGCAGAATTTCACTGAAGGTCACAGGAAAGTTGGTTTTGGTTTTCCCACCATTTATCTTGCCCATTCTGCTCAGTGAGTCAGATTGGCAAAATACATTTCTTTCTCTGATTTCCTTCAGAAATCCAGAGGCAGCTCTTCTCCCCACAGAAGCGCAGGGGTGCTGGGTAACAGCCAAGCACTACTCTGCACCAGGTGTTTCGCCCCCCTCCAGGCTGAAAGTAGACTGGGCAAGCGAAAAAAGAAGGGCCCCAGTACTCCAACCCGATACTGAAACACTGACGAAGGGATCATTCCCCGACAGAAAGGATACAAAGGGTGTGACCCATTCCAAATGTGGCCTATGACCCCGTATACTCGGCTGCCAGTTCCGTGACCTCCAAAACAAACAAACAAACAAACAAACAAAACCAATGCTTTTAGCATTTTAGGGCAACAGCAGAAAACTCAGCAGGAGATGTGACCATCTACTGGGAGTAACAAGTCCTGCCCAAGAATTACAACGGGACAAATAAAAGTAATTGGACTGTGTTGAGAGAAACAAGCTTTGAGGAAAAGCCAGCACTGCAGCAGTTTTATAAGGGTATGAAGCTATATGGCACCTTTCTTCAATTCTTTTCCCAACTCTTCCACTTCCTAGACGTGTGCTCTCAGGCCCGGGATCTGGGCACTCTGTCTTAACTTCCTCATTTGGAGAGTGGGGATAATATGACCACTGCCCATGGAAGTTTCGTGAGTACCGAAGAGTTAATGGAAGAGAACATTCAGCACGGTGCCAACACCCATTTAGTGCATCCTAAACTCTTGCTGAATGGTAACGTTTGGACAAGCGAAGTCAAACATTAAAGTGAGTAGCAAATAAGAGACAATCCACCTTAAAATGACAGTACCTGTAAGCTATTTCTACAGACAACTATAGAACTAAACAAAATGGAGAAGTGCAGTTTGAAACACAGGAGTTTTAATGGTTTTCTCTCCTGCTTAAAAAAGGAGGGGGGGAGGTACACCTGGGTGGCTCAGTCCATTCCGGGGTCAAGATCTTGGGGTTGCGGGATCTAGTCCTTTGGTGGGCTCTGAGCTCAGGGGGGAGTCTGCTGGAGATTCTCTCTCTTCCTCTGCCCCTCCCCCTGCTCATGCTCTCTCTCTCAAGTAAGTCTTAAAAAAGGGGGAGGAATTCAAGGGTAACTAAAACTACTTGATCTCTAAGGGCGACGTGGCTATTGTGTTTAATCATAACTGATTTGCCAATAATGCACATGTGTTAACCTGACATCTTCCAAGTATTGCTCAGAGCAGTGCTGGCCAGTAAGGTAGCCACTGGCTATCCCCGGCTACTGAGCACGTGAAATGTGGCTGGTCCAAACCGGACTGTGCTGTGAGTGCAAAAACACATTGCATATCACAGTGCATGTCACTTTGCAAAGACTTCGAAAATGAAACATCTCATTAAGAATTGTTAACACTGATTACATGCAGAAATTATAATGTTTGGAAATACTGAGCTAACTAAAATGGAATATTAAAATGTCACCTATTCTCTTTTATTTATTTTAATGTGGCTACTAGAAAATTTAAACTACTTATATGACTCACATTTGTGGTCCACATCTATTTTTGGACCATGCTGGCTTAGATCAAGAAAAAGAAGCCATGCTGTTCTTGTTATTACAACTTCTAACCATCAGTTATTGAGTACTTATTCTGCTACATGTTTTAAAACATTATTTCTAAGTATCACAATAGCTCTGTGTAATAAGCTGTTTCCTCTCTTTTTATGGATGAGGAGAAGGTTTCAGAGCGTATACTGCCTCAAATCACAAAGCTAGTAGTGTTCAGAGCAGGAATGAATCCACATCTCTCTGATTCCAACGCCTGGGAGCTCTCTCCTGTACCAGAGGACGTGTGGAATTAGAGGCACATGAGGGGAAAGGGGGCCTTCCAGGAGCAAAGGGGAGCCCAGCCCTTCCCCAGCAGGGCACCTTGCAGGATGTATAAACCCTCTAGTCTTATAAGGGCACAGACTTTCAGAGAGTTTAGAGACAACTTGGGTAGAGCTTTATCTCCCAGGAACAGAGCCACTCTTGGTTCCATTTTACCTAAGCAGAAGCCTCCATACGTTAACAGAAAAATTAGGAAAAGAATTCACAGGCAACACAGCGCACACTTTAAAAGTAAATTTTAAAGTGGAAAATATGCACAAAGACGTTATTTGCCATGTTATTCATAAAAAATTCAATAGGGGGCTAATGAAAAAGTGGTAATTTTGATACCTAATTAACAGGAGAGAATGCTTAGATGTTACAGGACATAAACACTGGAATATGGCATCATGCGCACCCTTTATTATAACTCTGTCGAAGGACCTCTATGTACGTGAAAACCTGACTGGAACACTTTCATTGATAATAGCTTCCTATTAGGGCAATTCTCAAATGGTGGAGAGGCAGTTTTATCCCCAGCGGACAGGTGGCAAATTGGGAGGTGTTTTCAGCTTTTCAGTTTTCAAAGCTCAGGGGTGCTACAGGTCTGCCTCTACACACCCTACAATACCCAAGACGACCCCCCAAGAACGGCTTCTCCAGCCACAAATGTCAATAGTGCAGAGACTGCAAAATCCCGTATTAGGATAACGGGATTATAAATTTGTTTCTATTCTACTTTCCATATTTTTATAACGTTATGTTGCTTTACAATATAAATGCAAAAAATTACTGAAAAAGAGTAGCACAGAAACAAAACCATAATCGCCAACAGAGATGGTTATGATAAACATGGGTGATGGTTACGGGATGTTGAAGTCGGATCTACTAAAGATATTCCTTTTAAATATTTTAGATTTACTGAAAACTACAACCAAAAAGAATGTATGTAAATTACTTATAGATTAAAATTTGGCCATGTTTGCTCAATCACTACTTGCAGTCGGAATGATTGATTCAACATCTAACAGGAAATTGGCACTCTTTCCTCTGTTGGGATAGCATTTGCTAAACATCAAAATATTTTTCTCACTCCTCTGAGGAAATAGTATTTCATGGGTGTTATTGTTACTAAGATTTGAAAATATATGCTATTTACACTGCATTTTAGGAAGAGATGAGAAGAGAGATTTTTCCTGACAATTTTCTCCGGTATTTGCATCACTGCAGTGAAAAATAGAAGCATAAAACGTACACTTGTGTAACAGCTGTTTAAAAAGTACACGTTACTTGTGAACTAAACTACGTGTACTAACAGATGATCTGATTAAAGATTTCACAAAAGTAGGGATATACGTCTTGCTTGCAGGCATGAGAGAGTGCATCTGCAAGCTGTTTATATACTCACCTTTTTCCTAGTTCATTTACATCAAAATGGAGATTTTAAAATAAAAAGCTACCAAGTTAATACCTATTTAAATACATTTATTGATGCTAGGAAGGTCTAATCACGGTGTACCCAATGTTTATGCCACAGCATTTGACCACAGAAAACTCAAGTGTTTTTACTTAATATGCAGAGCAATGGACAATTCAGTGTTTTCCTGGAGCAATAACCACAGCCTCTGTCATCTCCAGCAAATTGCACATGGTCTGCCCTACGGTAGAAGTAAGTACTACGTGAATAAATGAACATTTATAAAATCACTCCCTGTGCCAGCCAGGGTTGTGTCAGATCTCCTCACAAGAAGTCACCCACACTTTAGTTCCCTTTCTTAAGTGTCACTCATACAGTCACCACCAAAACTCAGGACCCACCTCTATGCCCTCAGAGCAGGTGCCACGTACCACCACCATAGTACTTAGTCACTTGCTGGTGATTTTTATATCTATCTCTTCCACTAAAGTGTAAGGGCCATGTCTTGACACTGTTCTCTGATGTTATCTTCAATATAGGCCTAGAGGATAAGGAAATGATGGCTCCGAGAACTTGCCTACCATCCCCCTAGTTAAAGAGCAGTAGACTTAAGACCTGAACCAAGGACATCTCACTCCATACTATCTTCTTTCCATTTTATCAAACTCTAGCGAAAACAAGAGCAGAGGTAGACTATGCGAAGAGAAATTTATGAAGTAAAACAAAACAAGAAGGTTTAGATGTTCAGGATCTAGAGATAAGATGCAACTCGTGGATTCTATGGCATTGACACTGACACTGAGAAACAGAAAATACAGTTCAATAAACTGATACAGACAATCCCACGTACGTCCAAAATAGTCTCTAGAAAGTCAATTCTTCCCCACATTTAAGGAAAATCAGCCATTCCCATTTGGGCCATTCTAAGTGAACTTCATGAGGAAACAGATTATGTCTTTTGTCTGTTTCTGTATCTCGATTTTATAACTTGTTGGAAGAAGGAATGACTACACAACATTGGTCCCAGTTCTGTAGAGTGACTTCAACAGGTAGGCCAGGTGAGATAAATCCTATAATAGGCAGCAAACTGTCAGACGAGGGCATTAGCCTAAGCAAAGCAGACAAGAGATCCTGAGGTATATTTATCTTAATTGCAATTTCCCAAGGACAAAAGATGGAAATGTTTATCAGGACCATGCCAGCTCATTGTTACGACATCCTGGACAGGCTCTTCTTAAGGCTGATATGTTAATATTGATACTGTTGGGAGACAGTAATTAGTTAAATGGGGTCCTGGAGCTACACCCCCTGGTTTCTAGCTCTGCTCTGCCACTTCCTAGCTGTGTGACTTTAGGTAACTTACCACCCTCATCTGTAAAGGCAGGCCAGTAATGGTGCTCACCTCATCTTTTTGTTAAATTAAATGCAAGCCAAGTAAAGCAGTCAGAACACTACCTAGCACAATATACAGGCTTAATACATATTTGCTATAATTACTATTGTTGTTGTCATTGTTGTTTCCAAAATGCTGTATTAATATATAATTTATTTTAAAGAATCATGGGCTTCTGTGAGATAACATGACATTCACAAAATTATTGAAAGTAAAAAAAAAAAATTAAGTTCTCTGAGTTTGGATGAATCTAGTAATTTGGGAAATTTTTATTAATTCAGAATGAATCAGGAAAAGCCAAAAATAGATGGTGGTAGTAATAACAATAGTAATAATAATTCTCCCTCTAAAAACATAATTGTATGATTACATACGTATATGAGTGTTAAAAAGAACTATCTGTAGATATACCAATAAACGTTTTAATCATAAAAAATGATTGGCAGCTTGTAGAAGATAGAGCTTGAACATTTCAAATTTGCAAACAAGAATTGCAAATCATTCACAGAAGATTCCAAGTTGACAAGTGAGCTCAGGCAGGGTAAATAACAGTTACAGTTTAGTCTCAATCAGATTTGTTTCTTTTCAAATGCATACTCTGTTTTCAAAACCAGACCCAAGCTGCAGCACTCAAAGTGAGAAACCTGGAATTCTTATGGGCCTCTGCGCTTGTCTGGTGCACTAGCATTCAGAACCTCCTGCTGAACTGTGCAGGGGAAAGTGGCAGCTGATGAGAAGAGCTACACATTGCCTACGATAATATTAAAGAGATCCCCCTCCAAGAATGCCACTGACCCCTCTCATCTTTGCCAGGGCATTTGAACTGACTCTGAGCCAGTTTTCGTCCTAATACTATAGGTTGCAGGATACATCTTTTTATTTATTTTTATTTTATTATCTTCTTTTTAATTTTTTTAGGACACATCTTTTTAAATCATACTGCAGACGCGATAGGCTGGCTAGGAGCAGTCTGGTCACTAGCACAACGGTTCCCCATCATCAGTTCTACCATCTGTGCTCTGAGTTCTCGCCACACATGGGCTTAAACAGACTTTGAACTGGCCAAGGTCACTGCGCAGCCAGCCTCCACAGATGGGGACAGTGTGAAAAACCTAATTGCAGCTGTGGACAAACACAAACAAGGACACACATGGTTGACAACACTCCTGTCTAGACATGATAGTGGCTCAGTGTCACCGAGTACAAAAAACAAGGACATGGTTTCAAGGTAACTATCTCTCAGGGATAGTTACAATCATTAAGGAAATGCTATTGTCATGAGGTCTAAATTTCTCCACAGTGATTTTTAAGTATCAATAAAAAGCGATAATAGAGAAGCAGTATTTCCTATCATACATACATTTTCTCCAGAGAATTTCTCTATAGAATTTCTCCGGAAAAGAATGCCTTTCTTCAGCAAAAAAGATAGGGCTTGGCAATCAGTTCAGCTCCATAACTCACGTGAAGAAAAGTCACAAATGTTACCAGCACTTAGCATAAAAGATACTGAGGTAGTGAATGAAATAAAAGCATCCTCTTTTCTCTTATTTATTTCATCCCGTATCGGGATTTCTGTTTCGCACTTGTTTTCTAAAATGAATTACTTCATCAGAAATGTTACTCACGGTGGCTTTGACGACATTTATTGGGTACAAATACCTTCCATTCCATGCTCCCAAGAAACTCAGCAAAATGCAGTCACACACTGAAGTTGGTATCCTAGATTTTCCCCCTTGAAATGCATAGCGCCCCAGAGAATTTGGATTGTCAGTGTCTTTTCTAGATACTCAACACGTCTGGTCACTTAGGTTTAATGCCAAACTGGATGTGCGTTACTTTTTGAAAAGTTGTTAAATTTAAAATAAGTTATCAAGCCAGTGCTATTTCAAAAGATTGTTGATAAAAAAGAACCTTTAACTGTAACCATCCTGAACAGACAGTTGATTATAGAAAGACATGTCAGTGCACATATGGCAGCCGGGTAAATTATGCACATCTGGATTACTTTTGGCAAGAAACACAGCTAAGTGTCTAAAGCCAAGTTTAGCAATCTGTCACTAACAATATGTACATTTATTTTAAAATGTCAAGGGCTCAAAGTCATATTTTCTATTTCTTCATAAACTTTCCAGCTCTTCGTAAGACAGCAAACAGGTGACAAAATGCATTGCCCAAACTGCCAAAGGCTGTATAAATAAGGGGTAATTTTGAACTTCTCACCACATATACGACAAGACTTAAACACTGAAGCAAACTCCCGTGTTGGTGCGATGTACTAAATCTAAAGCTCAAGCAAAAGTGTTAACATTTTACTTCAGAAGATGGCTGAAAAATGCTTTCATATAAAAATATGGCAACCCCTACATGGAGTCAACAATGTCACAGCCTGGGTAAAGCAAACGGGAATAGTCTGATGGTGTCAGTATAAGTATATATAAGTAGATGAAAGGAAAAGACCAATGACTCTGTGATCCTCCCAGATTAAATTTCCTTTTTCCTACTGCCAATTACTGACATCATTTAAACCCTAAAGAAACATTTTTCCACCTTCTTGTCCCCCTTGATTAAAAGAAAAGCCAAGAGACATGAAGGTGGCTCAAACTAGCAGGAACAAGAAACCTTACAACTGGCTGGCTGAGTATCAGCCAGGTGGGAATGTAGCACTCACTGCCTGTAAGCACAGAACTCATCTCGACTCCTGGGCCTCTCACGAGTTACTCTAACATTCCAGCTTCTTAAGAGCTTCAGTAGGAATGCTAAGATACATCCCGGAGACTGGGTGGGGCCTCATCATTCCAGGTGTTGCCTTCCAGTCTCCTTTGCGCTGGCAGCAGAGAAAAACCAGAGTGGAACTATTTTATTCATAAGGTGCTAATTTGAATATTCACACCATGTCAGCCTCTCTTCCAGCTCACTAATTTGGCAATTTTACTGTTGATTAGGATCTTTACTACATGCCCAATCTCCATGTGAGAAAAAAAAATCCTATGTCTGTAAATTGTACAAATATTGGTATTCAGACACCAGGTCGACTGCTCACAACCTGAGCCTCATCTATGGAATGAGGATGATGATGGCACCTACCTCACTGTGTGGTTGTGAAATGTTTGATAAGATCATTATTATTCCTTTTCTCCTCCTTAACATGACAGACTAGGAATAACACAGTTCATAAACCATAGATTGCCCAAAAAGTGCTGTGAATTCAACAGGAAGTTTAAAAACAACTGAGAAGAAGGGGAGAATAAAAAAGAAGGTAAGGATCAAAATAGGAAATGACATTCTGTCAACTTCTAATTTGTATTTACTTTTGTAAAGTTTGATGCATGAGAGCACTGAAATCTGTATGAGCTTAAATGTCCTTCCCCAACCGGACAGATAAGACAAATTGCTATGGTGTTAAAGCACAAGTTTTCAGAGCTTTTAGTTTCTACCACTCACCAATTCAAGGGGATTTTAATTTAATGGTCTTAGAGGTACAGAATAAAATATATCTGTTTTCTTCTTCATTGTGATCTTCTCTATTTGACTGTATAGCTTTATTTTAAAATTATGCCTGGTACAATAACTCTCAAATAAAAGTTATGTATAAGCAGATAAAAGGTAAAAAGAATTTTAAATTAACCTGAGTCCATTTGCCCATATTCACCATCCAATGTCCCAATGGTAGCAATCCTCACAAAGTCTCCATGTTTTTAGTCTCTTATTCCTTACATCCCTGGGTTTTTTGTCCTCGTGGGACACAAAAGGTCTAGAAACAGAAATTCAGCGCATCAGAGAAGTGGAACTTTAAGTACCAGAAGATTCCAAGATCTACCAAGCTGAAGAGAAACACTGACAAAAACCCAATGCAGACCTGACAGAATGATTCTTAGCACTGAAAACAGAAGGACAAGAAAAGCCATGGCTTGCCATACTACCTTTTTGCTTTAAATGAATTCAAGTCTTCTGGCCCAGAGAAGCTCTTAATTTAGATGGCAAAAATCAATATTGGCTCATGATCTTTGCCAAGTTAGGAAGAATAAATACAAGGAATTCTTCCAACCCTAGGATTCTGTTACTGTCACCAGCCAAATAAGGAACTTGAAGAAACTGATGTGTTCTTCCCCAAGCAGACATGAAGCTTCTTCATATGGACTTACATGAAGTTTTAGCTAACACTGTTTTTTTAAAATATAGTTGGCATAAAATGTTACATTAGTTTAAGGTGTACAACAAAGTGATCCCACAAATCTATACATTATGCTATGCTCATCAGAAGTATAGCTACCATCTATCACCATATAATGTTATTCTAATGCCACTGACTATATTCCCTATGCTGTATCTTTTATCGCCATGACTTACTCCTTCCGTAACTAGAAGCCTGTATCTCCCGCTCCCCTCCACCCATTTTTGTCCATCCTCCCCCCACCTCTCCTGGCAACCCTCAGTTTGTCCTCTGTATTTATGAGTCTGTCTCTGCTTTTTATTTTTATAGACTGAATGTATAAGAGAAATCACACTATTTGTCTCTTTGACTTATTTCACTTATCATAATAATCCATCCATGTTCACAAATGGCAAGATCTCATTCTTTTTAATATTCCATTGTGTGTGTGTGTGTGTGTGTGTGTGTACACACACCTCATCTTCTTTATCTCTTCATCTATCAATGGACACTTGGGTTACTTCCATAACTTGGCTATTGTAAATAATACTGCAATAAACAGAGGGGTGCCTATGTTTTTTCAAATTTAATACTATTTTTCTGGAGTCTTCTATAATGGTCATTTAAGATCTTATTCACAAGACAGCCAAAATCAAAAAAAAAAAAAACCAGAAGTTAAAACAAAACAGTGCTTCAGTTAAATATATAAATATATTTACTTTTAAAGAAACTACAATATATTTTATGTGTGGCTTTAAAGCCATAATTATTTAGCCTTGTATTTAAATTATAAGCTTAAGGCCAGGTAAAAATTTCATTACCATATACAATGTGGTAAAATGAAACCTATGGCCCCAGGTAAGAGTATGAGATCTAGAATCAGACAGACATGGATTTCTATACTGATTTTGCAGTCTGTCTTTTAATATATTAGCTTTCTGATATCTATCCACAAAAATATAATGTACCTGGATAAGTATATGTAGCACTTACACACAGACCACTTCGTGGGTATGAGGATTAAATGAACACCTAACATAGTCCCTGGCAGATACTCAATAGCAAAGTAAGAAATTAGGGTGGTATATAAGGTAATGGGATAAAAAGTTACTGATGCAGTTCATAAAATATATTAAGATTAAAGGTTTTGTGGTAAGTTCTTTCAAACAATGACCAAAAATACACATAAACTATCTTTGAGAATAAGATAGAATTAAACCATAGTGAAAAAAAGAATCTTGTAAAAATCATCTTCCTGAGGCCAAAACGTTACATTTTTAGTTGACATCTTTGTTAAAAGGTAGTAAGTTCTAGTATATCCTCGAGGTATATAACTGCAACACTTAAGAGATGAAACTGAATGAACTAATAAAATTCTTAATGTTAATTGGGTCCACTGTAGGGTGGTCTTTTGTAAATTCTCCAGACTATGAACAAAAACATCCACGGAGGCAGACATCACCTACTACTCTGCTCACGAAGAGGCCAACCATTGGGCCACGTCGGTGCCACGTAATACATGTCCTGGCAAGACTTCCACTCAGCACAATCTCCCTTGCTCTTACGGGTGTTTCAAAGTAATCCCAAAGATAATTTGGTTATGCTTCATCATCAAAAATACAGACTCAATAGGGAGAAATAAACTTCTCTTAATTTATCGTCAATTCCTGGAAGCAATCTCATTCTTGATCTCCTAAAGCACTTTTCTTTTGACTGCTGTGGATTCAGTGACCCCTTACACTTGGCTTTCTATGATGTGTGCATTTGCCTCACCTCTTTGATGATGTTTTAATCACTTTTCTATCTCCCTAGCTGCTCAATAAATATTTTAATGAATCAAAAAAAATTTTACCGTCAATTCATTTCTTTGAGCTCTTCAAATGCTGGACTTCTTTTGAGTGGAATGCAAAGCCCGGTTTGAGAAACTGGGCTGTTTAAGGAGGTCTGCTGCTGGAAGAAAGAATGTGGTAGGAATATCTTCAAATAACACAGAACGCAACTTAAAAATTGCCCAAAGAGAAATTCACCCTGATAGACAGTTCATTAACCTTTTCAAAGGTCCATCACTGTTGAGAGACCAGAGTGGTAGCTGTGGACTCCATGGAAGAATTCCTCAGAAAAAACGTCCTCAGAAACTGAGTCCATGTAGACTCACTGCAAAGCAACCCACCTTTCAAACAACAAGGCATAAAGTACTAAAAAGGTCTGAAGGAATTTAGTGTCCTATGTTAGACATTCTGTGGGGAAAACGCACTGTTCCAAGGGAAAAAATGTTCAAGCTTTTACGCTAAGTGTTTCTGTGGGGTTCTCATTACTTAATTAACATGCATAAATAAAGACTTGGGTCTATAAAAAACAACTGATAAAACCATTAGACTTAATAGTGTGTAAGTACCTTCAGACTTATCCAGCATTCTGTTTTAAATTGTCAACCTCGATCCACGTAAGCTGTCTTCTGTTACTTGGCAAAGTTTTGAGGTTTTTACCCCACGGCAAGGGGAGGGGGGGGAGATTGTGTAGAGGGGGCCTATCATGACCTCAGATTTTAAACTACATTTCAAAGAATACTTTACAATGCATTTGTGAACATTTTGGTGGATTCTGGAATCTGAGAAACCATTCCTTTCAAAAGATGTAATTAATAAAGCATTATGGGAAAAACACATGATGACTTTCTTGAATTATGTGTCTTTCTTGAATTACGTTAATTTGATTACAATGAATCTAAATTCTAAACTAATTATTTCTTTCAAACAATAGAATTTACAATATTTAAAAGGCCTGCCCACATAATATTCTTTTGAATTTAATTTTATTTGTCCATTATTTATATGCCCTCTTAAGGTTAATATTATGAGGGGAGAAGAAAAAAAGCAAACACAGTGAGTTATTCCTCAGGCCCAAATTGTTGATTTTTTTTCTCTTGATGCTGAACCCAATTTGCTCCTAAGCATGAATGTGTCACATTCAACTCAAAATCCTCAAAACAGCTTTTGCTTAGGATATATACAGCGCTCACTCTATAGGCTGATTTGAGTAACAGTAACATTTACAACACAGGAGGAACCAGGCAGAAGTGGCTGCACCCCCTCTATGTAACTCACTGCCAACGCAGTAAGAAAAACTTGAACATACACAGATCCTTCAAATCACCAAACGACATATGCTAAGAGCTCAATAACTCTCCTTCAGGAATGAGTTTTATTTTAAACTTCTATTTAAACTTCTATTTAGGTATACAGTTGACCCTTGAACAATACAGATTTGAAGTGTATAGGTCCATTTGTACATGGATTATTTTTGATAAAAACAGTGAAGTACTGTAAATGTATTTCCTCGTATGATTTTCTTAATAACATTTTCTTTTCCCTAGCTTACTTTATTGTAAGAAGCAGTATATAAAAATACGTGCATTAATCAAATGTTGATGTTATTGGGAAGGCTTCTAGTCAACAGTAGGCTATTAAGTGTTTGGGGGAATCAAAAGTTATAAGCAGATTCTCAACAACATGGGAGTGGGGGCTTCTAACCCCTGGGTAGTTCAAGGGTCAACTGTCCAGAAGAAAGCATTACTAGTACCCCATAAATTAGTTTTAAGACCACTGGCCCATTGAAATATTCAATCCCTCCCTTCCTCACATGAGTAGGTAAAACAAGCTTCCTCCAAAATTACTGATCTCCCTAAGACTGTTAAAATGACTATACTCACTAAAATAAGGCTGGGTGCACATTTCCTAAACAATTAGGATGGGCATCATTTTCAACTACCAAAAATTCTTTGCTAAATGTAAAATATTAAATCATAAGAAGAATGATTATATGTAAGCTCACTATCAGAGTGAACCCTGATATCAGCATGAAAATCAGCTTAACATAATTTTAAACTGTTATTGTAATTAAGTGCTACTGTAAATTAAACTGACAAAGGAACAAGTGATTTTTAAATGAATTGCTTTCAATACCTTATTTAATATAAAAGATCAGTAGTTTATGGATTTCATTAAAATATCAAACTCAGTGCTTTTAATAAAGTAAATGAAAAGATGAACAGCAAGCGATATTTCAAAAATTCACAATTCTACATTATAATTCATATAAACATGTAAAATGATCCGGATAAAGTCAGATGCTAGAATTTTCATGTACGAATTAATGCCTATATTATAGTATTATTTTTAGTTCCTGGAAATAAGTTGGCTTTTTGTCATCTCATCACTTCGCTATGATTTCACTCGATAATTATGCATTGAAGTTTGTTACTCAAAGCATCCATTGTTGAACAGAACCAAAACCATCCAATCCAATAACCACAGAATAAAGAACTGAAAGAAAATCGAATATAACCATGGATCTTAAAAGGAAACCAAGCAACAAGCAAATAGGTGCCAACATTAAGTGCTAATGCAAAATTCTACTGCCTGACAAGTGTTCTTTTCACTTGCAAACCTACAAAATAACACTTTCTGAAACTCATTTTGAATATCCCCTTCCTTTTATTTTTAAATGTAGGAAAATCATAAAATGTTGATGAGGGAGGAAAAAAAATTTAAATCTCCTCTTCTAGATTTCTAAATGAATTAGAACAACTGTGGGAAACTGGGCAAAGGATATAGGCAGTGTTGTAAACTGTTAAAACACCAAAAATTCTAAGTGAAATCCATTTTAAGACATTGATTTATTTAAACCTTTGAGAAGCAACCTTCCCAGAAGCAACGAACAGGGCCTTGAATCAGGTACACTGGAATCACAACGTACTTCCCAGAAGGTATGCTCGTTTTCAATAAAATACAAGATACAGAAATTCCGTAGTTGGGACAGGTTTAGGCACTCTTTACAACAGTACTATTCCTGAAGATTAAACATTTTTAAATATTTCAGAAAAGCAAGGTGGAAGGTTGAGAGGACCAGTGAAGGGAACAAAAGTCATGGGCACCAAACACATAATTCATTCAGGGCTGCTGGTTACAAGGGGCAGTCTACACGTGAGGTGCTTAAATTAAGCTTTTCATTTTTATGCGTAATTCTTCAAAGATGCCTTTGGGGGGGGTGGATAATTTCAGCCTACCAGTGATTTTTTTTAAGTAGGCATTTAGATATGGCTATAAAATTATTTTTGCTTGAATCATGTCCTCACCACCCCCAAGAAAAAAACTAGAGGCCTGAAGCTTTTTATTTTTTCCCCTTAACTTTACTTGAGATAGTCACGAAAACATGTTAAAACCAAGTATTGAAATATTAATTTCAAATAAATATTCATGTTCAAATAGTTCAAAATTCATAAAATATAAATATCAAACAGGGAGTAAAAAAAAAAAAAAAAATCCTGAGACGTTTATCCACTGGAGCAAATCAGCTGAGCACTGGCGAAACACCAGGTCCCTTACATGGCACACGGGAGCAGCAAAGATGGAACTCTCTTTTCACTTATTGGAAGAAGATGGTGATGAGAAGCTTTTGAAATTTCAAGTTTATAAGCTGCTCTAGTTGGCTTGGGCTGCCATCACAAATTACCACAGACTAGATGGCTTAAACACAAATTTATTTCTCAGAGTTCTGGGGGAGGAAAAGTCCAAAATCAGGGTGCCACCATGCTCAGTTTCTGGTGAAGGCTGTCTTCCTGGCTTGCAGATGGCTACCTGCTTCCTGTGTCACACAGGGCTGTGGGGAGGGAGTGGGGGAGGGAGATGATCGCTCTTCCTCTTCTTAAAAGGTCACCAATTCTACTGGATTAGCACCCCACCCTTAGCCCCCCTTGCTTAATCTTAATTACCTCATAAAATCCCTGTCGCCAAATACAGTCACATTAGGCATGAGGGCTTCAACATAGGAATTTTGAGGGAACACAATTCAGTCCCTAGCTTAAGTGAAAAAAATACAGACCTGATGTCATTTATGAAAAGGTACGTATCATATAAAGTTTTGTGTTTAGTTAGTGGTTCTTTTGTGATTTCCACTTAGTCATGATTTCAAGTTTTTTAAACAAAAAAGGTGGTTAAAAGTATTAAGTCTTATTTGTTTGAAATAACTACTTCTATGGGTGTCCCACTAATGAGCCAGGGAGCAATTAGTTTGCATCACAAATAATCAACTTGAGAAAGAACAAACCAAAATAGTATCTGACAATCATTCTACGTGATGCATTTATGGTTCTGGAGAAGGAAGACATGATCCCCTCAACGGGTCTCAATTTTCCAGGACTTCTTAGTGTGAGCATCTCTACGCCTGTGTGTGATTCTAATATTGAAAGCTGAGTGTTTCTTATTCAACCCAACCCCTGAATGCAAATCAACCACTGCATCTTGTGTACAATGGAAGAAACAGGGAAATGCTTCCATGTTGGATATAAAACCACTGTTACGAAAATCCGAAAAGATTTTCAGAGGAAATTTTGACCCTTGAGGATTTTCTTTCAGGTGGACTTTAAAATTTGACCCCCGTGAGGAGAGGAACAATATTCACTATATTGCTAAGCTACATTCTTTTGAAAAGACAGGTATGTCTACTCATTTGAAAGGAAAAAAAAAAAATCCTAAAAAGGGATAAAAATTATATTATGAAGCATCTCTTCTAATTGCAACTGCTGTTCCAGGTTGAGTATACGGGCTTCCACTGATACACTAAAGAAACACCGTCTACTCCTCTCCAAGCCCCCACGGTACTCCTCCTATCAGCCCTCTGCTTCTGTTGGTCTCTGAACGCATGTGGCTTTTATGCATTTAATGCTCTGAGAAGCTTCCTTCTTAGGCCCAATATGTAGAGGGGAAAAAAAATGTCATGTGCAAATACCATCTTTCAAATCTATCAAATCTAGTCAAACCCTTTCATTAAATAGTATCTTAAGAAAATAGGAGTTGCTGAACAATGGGGCATTTAAAAGACCTGGATTCCAAGTAATCTTACCATTTCATTTCTGACTCTGGATGAGTGGTCACCTTTCTTGAAAATAGGGGAAAAGCAAAAGGACCGATGAAGGCCTATATACCTTCAAAACTGCACGTGAATATCTCTGAAGGAAACAAAGGATATTGTGTAAGCCAACGTGGCATGCCTAAAAGTTAGGATTTCACATAGTGCATTTCTTTTTCTCAGTAGTTATGTTTGACAATAAGACTTAATTTATCGAGGAAGAAATAACCATGCTGTCTTTCTCCCGTCAAGAGAACAAATCAAAGAACTGCATTTCACGAGCAATGCCTTCCAATTAAGCAAGAAGGAGGAAAGAGGAAAGAGAAAGCTCGTGTTTTCTGCTGGGTGTTCATGTAAGCAGATACATAGTGCCACCGTGGCGACTTAAACAATTGAGAGTCATGGAACAAGGGAGAACTCCTAATGCAATTGGAATGGATTCAATGGTACACTTTAATCTTTAAATAATTTTCTTGAATATTCTATGCTATGGGGATTGAGTACTCATTTGACTAACTTATTGTAGGGGTGGTTGTGCAAGAATTAAATGCACTCTGGATGAACACTGACAATGAGATAAATCTGGATATATTTAAATGTGACATAACATATTGCTGCTTCAGGTCAAAAGTTTTTCCATGAGAAAATATCTCCAATTACAGCTAAAAGCAAGGGGAAGATATCTTTTCTCAGTATTTAGCAGCTTTTATAAAATCGTTTATAAATATTAACAGGTATATGGTGAACAATGGATCTCTGAGTTGCCAAACTTTCAGCTCAAAAAGTTCCTAATCATTGGTTACAGTTGTAATATCGGACTATCACCACTTAGAACTAGGAGTTCTGCACAATATCTAAGGATTTTTGATACTATTTAACAGGGGAGGTTTTTTTTTTCTGTTTCAAAAGGCAACATCAACACTTTAGAAAAGGTGAATTACCCTGATCAGTCGTTCATTATCTAACAAAGATTAAACACGCGCTACAGTTTAATGCAGCAGAGTGGGGGTTGTGGAAATTAATCATACAGACAACAAGATGACCAAGTGATCTATGTGGGGGTAGTAATCCCCACACTGTCAGTGTTTATCCCATAGGCAGGGGCCATTGGAACCAAGGGGCTGAGTCCCCTAGTCTCTGAGAGGAGTCCCATCTCAGAAGGAATCAGGAAGTCTTCCGGGAGGACCTCTGGAAATTTACCAACCCAGGAGTGAAGGGCACTGCAGGCCCTTAGAATACCCTTGTACCATGAGCCACAGTGAGTAGACCTGGCACTCTCAGCTTGTGTGACCAAACCCACAAGAGGTCTATGAGGCCTTTCAGGACATCGTAATACTTGAGAATGGGAGCCGAGTCTCAGACCACAGATGGCTGCTGATAGAGTGACTGGGTGGGGTAAGACTATTCTTGGGCTCATCTAATCTTAGAGATCTGGAGACTCCCAGAGGGGTGGAGGAGTAGGATAGTTTTGGGGCCACCAGAGTGGTGTTGACTTTCTTCGGAAAAGATCCAGGGGCTGTAACTTAAAGTAGTCTCTCTCTTTTTTTTTTTTTTTGAGGAGAAAAGTCCACCAGAAAGAACCACCACCATGTCCACCCTTCCATCTCAATACCACTCGCATCCCCACCTCCCTGGGAGAGACTGTAAGACCACCATTGTTTTTTGCAGGAACCCTGCCTGCATGAGTTGGGGGGAGCCCCGACACTGCCATTTCCCCTCCAGAGCTAGCTCTGTCTGTGGCATTACTGCACTGTAAGCTGAGGGGGCAGGGCTGGGTACTCTCTGGAGAACAAAGTGCTAATGCTCAGTAATTCTGCAAACACATGAAGACAACACTGCCTACCTGCCAAGGGTGTGGCACCACGTTCTGGCAAGGAGGACTGCAACTGATTTCACTCATCCAAGCAAATTTTTAGGGTGTAATGGGAGTTGAAAAACATCATCTGCAAAGCTGCTACAAGGACAAACATGATTTGAAAATGACTGGGTGGGAGAGGTCATGTTTATGAACCCTTAGTGAGGCAGTTTTATGGTTCAGATATTATTGATTTGGCTAATGTCTGAGTGTATGTATACATAGATTTTAATCAAAACCACCATGAAATTTGAGAAACCACTTCACTGAAATTATAGAACAAATGTATCCTGGAAACTACACTTGTGGCAAGGCTGAATTCATTCACTTTGGGTGAACGGAGAGGACACTCCTACCTTGTCTACTCACTATAGAATGTGAGAACGGCAGAAAAGAATAGGTTGTTTTAACCCTGTCGTCTTCACACTGCTTGGCAAACTATCAGAGGTCAAAATATATCTGGAATAATCTTTGGTTTTACTTAACATTTTACCAGTCTCATAACTGTATTCACCATATCTGTTACTCTTTTATAGTACTCCTTTCGATCTCATTTCCTTATGCTTTGCTGTAGTTTGGAACAATACTATTCAAAGTGTGATCTGAGGACAAGACCAGTCCACAAATGAGGTAAGTATAGAAACTGAGGATACTGAGAAATATTTGAAGGAATTTAACACGGCTATGACTTCCAAATATCTGTTCTGATCAGTGGTCTTATCTCATTGAACATATAGATGAAAAGTACTGGTCCATGTTGGATTGGGGGTGGAGGTGGGAATCAGTCCTTAACCACGAACATTTTGAATAGTATTGATTTAAAACATTTCGCAATTGCATATAAAATATTTAAAAATTCCCTTCAGCTACTCACAGGCAAACTGCTGCAGAATTTATTAGATCAATACATTGTAACTTACACTCTTAGATATAAAGATGTCCTTGGCATTTAGAACATTCCAGTGGCCTCTATTTTCTTTGGAAGGTTTTCAGTAGGAGAATGGTCAGTACTAGTGGTGGTAACCATGGTTATGAAGAAAAGGGAAGGGGCCAATGGATCTTGGGGCAGACAGGCTTACAAATAATGGTACTCATCCCTGAGTGGCCTGAGGCTCAGGATATCACATATACACCTTATCATCTGGACACTTCACAGTAATCTGGGTCAGGCCTAATTAATACTTGGACACATGATCACTTTGGAAGTTACACACTTTTTAAAAAACAAAAAATCCTATAGCTCTTTAGTTCTAAAATTCCATAAATGCAAAGAGCTTCACCCTGCTCACAGGAGCTTTAGGGAGAGGTTTCATGATTTGAGAGGAGTGTTAAAGATGATTAGGCAATGAAGGGGCTATTACAGAAATGAAATTCATGCATGTATGTATTTTGTAGGAGCTCAAATGCACATTCATCAAATGTAAATTTCATCAAGCTTTCAGTTGAAGAGATTTCTTGAAGTGATGACTGTTGACCCTGACTACAGTGCATTTTATGACCTCCCCAGACAGAATGGGGGAGCAAAGAATATTACCCCCCGGCACACATATTACTTATCATTAGTTAATCCTAACACTCTATGAAATATGTATGCTAATTGGCCGTAAAAATATACACTAGTCCACTGAACTAGGAACAAAAGTCAGAATGACTTAAGTAAAAATAAGGCAAATAGCCTAATGATAAGTACAATGAATTGGGCCTAAATTTTCTGGGCTTTGGGTTTACTTTTTGCAAAAATTAGACTCAAGATAGGAAGACAATGACTTGAAAACAGTAGGACATAACAAAGATATAAGGGAGGGAAGAGAAATTTATATAGGCAAACTCAATATATTTTATAGCTGACTATTTTTATAGTTTGAATACTGTTTTATAAACTTTTTATAGTTTTAAAACTGTTTTAATAAACTCTGTTCAAGGCTGCATGAAGAGATTATTTTCATTTTAAAATCGGGTAGGCAGAAGAAAGGCGTTTGAACTCTGACTCATACCACCTTCGATGGTACTGCTGACAGCTGGAGGCTCCATCTCCATTTCTAAACTAAATCATGAACATTAGCTACTTTAGCAATCCGTGGTCCCAGATCTCCTTAATAACAAAAACCAAAAGCACGTTATGGTTGGATTCTTTGAATTCTCTACTTGCAGGAAGTAGCACCTCTGGTTTGGATAGTACAAGGAATGGCAGAGACACCGGGCCACGACTATTCCAGTCTGCTAAAACATCAACATGTGACTCATTGCTGTTGGCATTTGTCACATGTACAATGCCAACAATGGAAGAAGCCAGAAACACTGTTACTGCATCTACAGCCAACAGAAATGAAATTAAATGGCTCCAAATATATATATATTTTCTTAAGATTTTACTTATTTGACAGAGAGAGACAGCGAGAGAGGGAACACAAGCAGGGCGAGTGGGAGAGGGAGAAGCAGGCTTCCCGCTGAGCAGGGAGCCCGATGTGGGGCTCGATCCCAGGACTCTGGGATCATGACCCGAGCTGAAGGCAGACGCTTAATGACTGAGCCACCCAGGCGCCCCTAAATGGCTCCAAATATTAATAAGCATAATCATGACACTGTGTTTTGGACATCAGCTGATTGACTGTACAGCCACAGAAATATGATGCATCCTGGGCCACCATCCACTAAAATTTTCATGTTAATATGGCAAGATACACTGGCAACCAATATGGCCGTTTCCAGAAAGCATATGGAAAAGTGACAAAGAATGAGTAGAGATAATGGAGCAATACACAGGAAGACCAAATGAAGAAAACAACTCACTTTAAAACTGAGAAGTTGTCAGGACAGGAATGTAAATAAGTTAAGGCAAAAGAATGTGAAGGAAGTGGGATTGACTGAAGAGGATCTTACAGGGCTGTCAAAACTGGGCTAGGTATACACAACTAAAATGGCAGAAAATGTGGAGTAAAGAATTGTAACAATAAAACAAAAAAACAAAAATTAAAAACCAACCAAACAAAAAACCAGCAAACACCTGCAGGACTAAGCTAAATAAAATAGAAGATAGTGTACACACAGTACTTCAAGACAAAATAATGAAAAATAATCCATTTTGGCCATTGAAAAGTAAGCATCCTCCAGTCCTTGCCTTTACCTAGCATGAAAATGATTTTCTCAGCCTGCTCAGAGGTAGAGTAATCCTCTTGAAACCACTGACAAAAAAATCATTCCTGGTGAGAGAAACGATAAGAGTTTTAGTTACTTTATGCTCACTGTGCACAGGACAATCTCACTGAACTTTAAGCTCCCTAGTAGGAAGGAAGCTTCCAGAAGGCAAGTGTGATTAGTTATTTACACAGGAGCCCAGCACAGTCCTTTTCAAATTGTATGTGCCTTATGAATGTTTGATGAATTAAATTGTTCTTAATTAGTCCTCTTTCCCAACCAGCCCTGAGAATCAAATAGTTTATTATGAAAAAAGAAGTCCAAATATTTATGAAGCTTATTTTGTAGCAGCAAATTCAGGATGGGACTAATGACCTAAACAGTGGGCAGCAGCAAAACATACGCTAAGAACAGAGGAGATCCTAAGGGTGGCTTTTCAGACAAAATTCAGTAATGCAGTATGACCCCATATGAATGATCACTTGAAATCAGTGTTAATGGGGCGCCTGGGTGGCTCAGGTCGTGATCCCAGGGCCCTGGGATGGAACCCCACACTGGGCTCCCTGTTCAGCGGGGAGCCTTCTCCCTCCACTGCTCCCCCTGCGTGAGCTTGCTCTCTCCCTCTCTCTGTGTCAAATAAATAAAATCTTAAAAAGAAAAAGGAAGTTAGTGTTAAAACCTCAAAAAGCAGGTAATTTGGTAAGCCAAAGTAATGCTATTCAAAGTGTCATAAAGATAAACAGCCATTCTTCCAGTTTCAGCTCCAAGACCCCCTCCAGGAAGCTGGCTCGGCCCACTATAGCCTGTAATGGTTTTTGCCAACTGAACCCAAAGCCCCATTAATGTGGCAAATTACAATATACCCCAGTGTCATCTATTAACTTTTCTTTAATCATGTTTTGTCTCTTCAATTAGACTGTAAGTTAATTAAGAATAGAGAACTTCTGACATTTCTTCTGTAGCCATCATATCTAATACCATGCAAAGGTGATTAAATAGTCGATAATAAATTTAGGTAATTTACCACACTAATAGGTTACTATTAATAGGGGGGAAAAATCACATAATCCTGCCAGTAATTATGAAAAAGCATTTGACAAATTTCCACATCCATTCATACTAAAATCCACTTCACAATAGAAAAGGACATCTTTTACAAGAATGCCCTTCATCCTTCACTGGATTTAAGGCATTTATCTAAATAAATGCATAAATAAATAAGCAGCCTGAGGCAAACATCATAACTAAATGAAAAATGCTTTAAAGCCACCTCTTTATAAGCCAGAAGGAGATAAGAAAATTTGTTGTCACCAAGTCCTCTTTAAAACTGTCCTGGAGACCCAAGTCAGCGCAGGAAAATAACAAAAAGGAACAGAAATAAGACACAGAAAGTAAGAAACTCACTTGCTGATGAAACTAGTGCATGCAGAAAAACCACAGAATGTACAGATAAGTCATCAGGACTAACAGCCTAGCAAGTTTGCCAGCTACAAAAATCAATATGCAAACATAAATTTCTTATATTTAACAGCAACAATCAGTTAGACAATGTCAAATTATGCAAAAAGATTGGCAAGATGTAAAAGCCAGATAACGCCATATACTGACAAGGCTATGGACAGAAGGGCAGTTTTACTTACTTTGGACAACTTCTTAGCATCCAATAAGGACATGTACGTGTGTATCTTGTAACTCTTCACATTCTTAGGTATATACTTTTGTGAAATAGTTGTGCGTATATACATGATACATTCAGGAAGGTTTATAGCAGTTTTTGTAATGTCCAAGTAACAAATAACAATGGAAAATGTCCATCCACCAGAGAGAAACAGTGATCCGTCATGGACTATGACACAGTAATGAAGAGGAGTGAACTACAACCTCAGAGATGAACACAGATGAACTCAAGAAGATAAGCATGAAAAAACATAGAAAATTATAAAAGAATGCATTTAGTCTGGTTGCCAGTCATATAAAGTTTAAAACAGGCACCACTATGGATTATATAAAGCGATCCATATCCAAATGTCAGAAGTATAAAAAGGGAACAGGCAACAGAAAATTTAAGACAGTGATTACCCGTGGGTGGAGAGACAGGGGGACATGTGCAAATGAAAAGCACAGGAGTGCAAAGGCCCTGGTGGTGGTTTGTTCTTTGATGTGGGTGGTGAGGACACTGGGATTTGCTATACTATTCTTTAAAACTACATGTGTATGTCCTATACAGTTTTTCATTTTTCATGTATTGCACAATAGGCAAAGGAAGAAAGAAGGATGCAGGGAAATGATAAAACTCCTTCAAATGCTGCAATAAAAAGTCTACCACGGTACCCTCCCTGATAGGAGGGTGTAACTCTGCAGGTCACATCCGCAACACACCTGTAAGAGGCTATAACAGGATAGCATACGTAGACTCCTTTTGCTAAAACCGATGAGTCATTTGTCATAATGCAGATGGTTTATGGCTGAAAGGCAGGACCGAAACACTAGTATTTTCTTATTTGAAAAACAAGAGTTTCACTAGATTAAATTTCCTCTAAAATTTTTAAGTACTAGGTTGGAAAGCAGAGGAATCCACTTGCACATTTCTTCAATTATTTGCAATAAAACAAGGAAATGTATCAAACCACAGAGGAAATTTTTCTTCCACACTTTGGAAATCTGGAAGGTACTACTTTTATGTATGACCATCTACTGTAAATAGATTGAAATCCAAATTGTGCTATCGAGAAGTGAAAAAGCCAATTAAAGTGTCAACACTCCCAACACCAGCCAAACCACCTCTTGGCGAATGTGGATATAAATGTTTTCATAACCTATGTTTTTAAGGTCACTATTCAGATTCTATAGTTCTACTCATCTCTGTTTTTAGAGACTTTCTTTCTCAACTTCGGAAGGGCTGGAGATGGTTACTCAAACATGAGGGATAGTAGAGAAATTTTAAGTTTGGATATCGGTCATGCTACAGAGCTCGGCTCACATCTACAAATGCAGTCAGGGAAGATGGAGCCAGAGGAGGATGAGGAAAACAGAGATCCAGAGACTGTCTGCAGAGCATCTGTTCCAGCAACCCAGTTGTGGGCCATCTGCTGTGGGAAGTTAACTGTTCCCCAGGTGGTATGCCCACCTGTCAACTGACAGTTGGGCATGTGCCACTGAGAAGGGCAGACATTCTGGCACAGACCTTTGGAGCATTTCTTTAACTTAATGGCTGAACAAGACTTGAGATGAAGAGATGAGGAAACAGGATGAAAAAAAATAAAAAAAAAAAGCAACGGGCCCTGCTGGACCCAGGCACCAGCTAGGGAATCTAGGTCACGCCTAGAACAGGCGTCTGATGGGGGATGCCATGGAGGGCGGAGAGTGACAGGGAGTGGTGCTGGCCTCTGCCTTTCTGGGCTTGCCAGCCCTTGGCAGGAATTCTGGAAAACGAGACATCTCTAGCCAGACACATTTCCGTACATTCCCCTCCCTCCCCTGCCTCCAGCTACTTACATGTGGCTAATGGACAGACTGTCAAAGCTTTAAAACAAACAACACTAGGATATGGAATCTATACCTACTGACCTCAGAACTTTTAGGGCTAGAATACACATACAAAAGTAATCTCCTTTTACAGCTCTAGGCTATAGATTTATTCCAAGTGATGCCCAAAACCTTCTTGGAATTCTTTTTTGGTATTTGGCTTTAGAATCCTTGGCATATTCTTGTCAGTACCTCTGGTGATGAAGACATTTGGTTTTAAAGAATAAAATTTATTTGCCTGAACTATGTAAGCAGGTGCTCAATAAATACATGTTAGTGAATAAATGAACAAATGGATGGATGAAACAAACACGTATGCTACTTGCACAAATTCATAATTAAATAGGTGATTGGTGACACAAATGTAAAAAAATTAAAAAACAAACACAAAAACACATATAAAGGTTTTTGTGTCTGGCTCATATACCAGAGGCCCAATTCAATGGGAAAAGAGGCATGGCTTGAAATGAGATATAATACCAGAGCCTCTCATGGTAATCTTAAACAGAGGGAATATCAACCTCTTTGTCTTTGCTTTATTCCTGAAAGGGTTCATCTCTAGATCCCCTAAGTCCTCCCCTGTCCCCTAGTCCTAAGGTCACTAAGGCACCAGGCTTCAACAAGCTTTCCTCTCCTTTGCTGGTATGGCTTCCAGAGGTATCTCTGACCAGGTCTCCATCATAACCCTCACCCAGAGGATCCTCAGGCTGTTCCTTACTCTGTTAAATCTTATAAATGGCATAAATCTTGAAATCTAGATGTATTTTTGAATAGGAAAATAGATCCAAATTATATCATTTATCATTTTTTTCTGCAACACAGTAGGTCATAAATTTTAAGTCTGTGCTTAGGAGACAGCATTCATACACACTGAGGCATTTTTTTTTTTTTCTGAAGTCTAACTGCTTCATAATTATATCCCATACACATACATACATTTTATAGGCACATTTAAATGCAGACATAAAGGAAGTATTCATAAAGGATGAGTGATGGACAAACACAAAGCCATGCTTTGATGTTAAAGATGCAGCCCTTCAGTGTTGAAAAGGACATGTAATTGAATTCTTGGTAATCACGGAGAATAGTGTCTATTGTTGAATGTAGAGCGCTCACAGAAGTCTCGTCTAGGGAGTCTGCTCTGTTCTAAGGTGCATGCTCTGTAGCTCGACTCAAACATGAAAGACATCCTGGCGTTGGGCCAAATGCCTGGGCCAGGGTGTTCTCTGGATCCTGATGGGCTCACTCTGAGACCAAACCAGCACCCCAAACCTGGCCTAACACGAACTGAAAAGACTTGGGCAGCATTTGGCCCCAGGGTGAGGATGCTGTAAGGGGCCTCCTGACTTTCTCTCCACACACTTTGGCACATTTAGCAACTCTGATTGCTGTCTTTCCCCAAGAAAGAACTACCATTTACTTTAGTGGATATTCAGATTCTCATAATCCAAAGGCAGAAGGTGTGTGTAAAGGTCTCCAGCGCAAGCATGCTTCCTACACATATTCTATCCATTAAAAGACTGACGGGCTGTCAAACCTCTTCTGAAATATTAATTATGGAAGTAATTTCTGAAAAATGTGCAGAAATGACTTTAACTTACTCTTTCCTCTCTTAAGGATCAATGTTATACATTATTTAAGTGACTTCTCTAGGAGGGAAGTTTAGAATATACCCTGATAGGTTTCAAGGGTCTGCTATAAAAACAGATTGTTTTAAGTTCCGGTGTATGTAGATACATATACACATACGTTTTTTAGAAAATCTGTATCTTTAAACGCAGACGTGTTTTCAGTGTGGTCTCTCAACAGGGTGTGAAGGTTTCTCAACAGGGTTTAGTCTGTGTAACAATTAGTGAAACAGATGAAAGGCATTTCAGATGATTACCCCAGAGACACAGTGGTTCTCAAGACTTGATGCATATATGCTATACAGGGCCAGTAGATACATTTTTGACATTTACCACCTGCCTTAGCAAATGTCATACCAGTTAATCTTGATGTTCACCAAATTTCTGAGTTCTACAGTGACGCGTTTTCTAAGGCTTTTATTTAGAGCTCCTTAGAAATGGCCACATGTCTCCAACACAGTAAATGTGCTTCCATTTCTTAAAGTATACAGAAAAAAAAGAATTCTATAAAATCTTGTCAGAAATATCTGGATTCTGTTTTAATAGGACATCATGAAAGAATTTTAGCTCAGTAGTCACACACGGAGACTTGGAAACTTGCAACAAATAAGAACAACCGTAACAAAAAAGGTATCAGGGTACATAATTCAGAAAGGTATTTTAAGTGACTTGCCATTTTCTCTGAATATCCTCCTAAAAATTTTTAAAGCATTTTTAGAAATGCTAGCTTAATTTGTATCCTTTATTTTATCCATCTTTATAAGTTGCTGTTTGCTTACTATAAAGAAAACAGCTTTGAAAACTGCCCCCTTGGAACGGTGCACCAAGGAAGGGAGTTGGTCCATCATGATCACTACACAGTACACCTCATGGCCCACCACAGACATGGAGTTATCTGACAGTATTTATCAAGCACCTACTATGTCTGAGGAACTATACTAGGCACCTATACCAGTAATCAAAACAGAGATCCCTTTCCCCAGTGAATTATCTGCCAACCCGATAAATGGCAGATCAGCAGCCTCTTAACAAGAACATCAGCTACTTCTGGAGTAGAGATATGGTGCCATTTTATTACGCAAAGGAAACAGTGGTATAATCAAGACTCAGAATTCTTTTGAGATTTAACAGATACTCTCTAATGTTTTCTACCCTTCAGTGGGCCTGCAGCATTTTATAGATAGGGAAAATTTAAGGAATCCACTGCACTTTGAGGTCAGAGGAGTTGATCTAAAATGCCAGTCCGCCTAGTCCCCCATCACATGTTACCTGGGTGGCAGAGTATTTCATAATAGGTACTAAAAGAGGGAACTATTATCTCATGCAAACGTACCTTTTTAACTCTGTGAAGGGTGCTTCCCATTCAAGAACATCAAGGGTTACATTCAGAAAATTTGTTGTTCTGTTTGGAATGGTTAATTCCCCAAATATGACCTATTGTTTTAGATCTCCACTCTTTTTCTTAACTTATTCCATCTGTCTCCAAAGATTCTTTTCCACCTTCCCTTCTTGTCTCTCATTTATAAAAATCGATGGATAGAAACATATGAATGGAGCCTAAAAGCTGCTGGAAGTGGGTTACAGCCAGGAAAACTTAGGGAGGAGGTCAGCTGTTTACAGAAATTGCTTTTGGTGTCCTCGACTCTCTAATTCAGTCTTGTGTTCCTTCTAAAAGCCAAGATGAACTGGACATAAGTTAAGCCCAAATCAGCAGACTTTCTCCCCCAAGTACTGGAATACAATAGTCATTCTGTTTCACAAATATATAAAAACATACTTGGCTTAGTTTCTTCAATATATTACTCTCACTCCGATGGAGCTCATTTGTAAAAAGGGCTCATCTGCAAATTGGCAGCTGGGGCCTGTCCAAGTAGCAAGAAACATTCAGGAGAAGAATCTAAGACTTTAAGATTAAAAAAAAAAAAAAAGAAAGAAAGAAAGAAGGAAAGAAAAAGAAAATTAAGTTATATATTTTTAAAAATCTTCTTTTAAATTCTACAACAAGAGATTGTTTTGGTGTAGTCAAAAGAGCAAATAACTTGAAGTTGAAAGACATGGATTCAGGTCACTAGTTGAATCCTGGGTAATTTATTATTTCATAAGGAAGTAATGCCCTGTTTCCCAGGATAATCGAGAATTACCAGATATACCGTATGTGAAACACACTGTAGTTCCTATTCCTTTCGGTCTCTTCTGTGTTTCCATAGTACTCTTAACATATCTTTATTGGCTAATACCATAACAGACCATGATCGTCAGTCACATGTACGTGACTGGAGTGAAGGGGCCATATTATACATCTTTATATCTCTTTACACAGTATTTGGGTACATGGCAAGTGTGCAAAAAAATACTGGTTGAAAGAATTAACAGTTGTTTTGTTAGGTAACTAATTTTAAAAAACACTAAAGTATGCTTAAAATTCTGAAGCAAGGTATCATTCTTCTTTATGAAGCTTCCTTTTGCCCATATGCAGATAGGCAGGCATATCTATAAGGAGGGGTTTCTACAGATAAGTCTTCATATAAAGTCACTACGCAAGGCTTAAATTTGGTCTGCCTAAAGTACCTTTATTCTACTGAGCAATTCTCCTTAGCACTGCCAAAGCACCTGAACCAGGACTGAAAGAGTAGGCCAATCTGTCTTCTGAGGACTCTCAGGGCACAAGGAATACACTTAAGTCTACATACATTCTATGCCCCAAGGCAAGAAGCAATTATGGAGCTTGGGGCATTGTCCACCATTTGTATGGGCTTCCACTTCTATCTCAGACCCGGGTTTTAAATATTCTTTCTCTACACATTAAATAAAAAAGCTGGCAATAACAACTGTTCTTTAATCCCACAGGGAGATGCCTTTTAGTGGCAAGTCTTACAGAAATAGTAGTCAAACAAAAGCAGTGCTGTGATCAATAACTATACTTTTTTGGGGTAATATATAGACTTTTGAATGTGAAGGGAAAAATACTACAAATTCAAAAAAAATCATTTTTAGTTTCCTGTAATAACATTTAAAAGCTGGACAACACGTTCTAGGAACTTGGGGGATTTTTTGGTAAGTCATCTATTCACTTCCATATAAAAGGCATCAACAACAGTGAGATGTAAAATATATTAGTTTAGCTTAAGGTGGAGAAGGAAGGATGCTGAAATCTAATTTGGTTTTCTCAATGACTCTGACTGTACCCTATGGGGACAAGCTACAAACATGTGCACGCTTATACACACAAACCCACATCAAAGTACATCAGCCTAGATGAGTAGGGACAAATTTAAGAGCTTCCTCCAATGATCAGGACAGAAATTCACAAATGCACTCTTGCAACATTTCTAAATGGAAAGCATGGGTCCCTCATTAAGGGTCGAACATCAGGCATTAAAAAAAAAAAAAAAAAAGTGCAATGACTTGCTCAGTGTTTGGCTTCTCTTTCACATCCAAGCTCATGGGAGAATGGCCCAACCATGACAGGATGTTTAAAGTGTGCAGCATTAAACAAGAATCGAGGGTTGCAAAATTATTTCATAAATCTACAGAGAGACTGAAGAAAAGTCTGACACCACCCTGTGTGCTGCAACTCAAAGGTGAGTTAAAACCAACTCTGGAATTAATAACTCTGAGATCTCAAAGCTTTCTAAATACCGGGATTTTCAACTTTGCAATTTAACGCCAACCCTGCTGCTGGCCTTTCCTGACCTGTTGTGAAGTAAATCAGGCAAACTAATGTGGGCTAACAAGTCTTTTTCACACTGTTCGATCACCCTGCCTCTCTTTCTCTCCGCAGACATCGCCTTCCTCCCACTCTGTCTAGCCATCCTCCTCAAAGCACACAAAATGGCCACTGTAACCCTGCATTACTGCTCATTAGATCACAGGTTAGTCAAGTGGAACTGCCCGGGGTTCCCAAAGGAGAGCTATACTTCAAAAATCTGTCCATGTCAAATGAAGAAAAAAAACCCTGAGCGTGGGGTCACCCAGATCAATGATCAAAAGAAACAGAGAATGAAGGGGGGAAAAAAAGCACACCCTCGTTTTTGTTAAAAACACACACAGGTCTGATTTATTATAAGGAATACAGAGCTACGATAGGGGTTTTCTCTTATGCCTGGTTTTCATTTTTTTTTTTTTTTTCTAATTAAGTAATTTCTTTTCATCAGGTCCTTTTTGGTTAACTTTTGGGCTTTTGGAAAGTCTATGACTAATCCTTAAAATTTCCCCCAAAAGAAAACACACTCTAGGAAATCCAGTTTTTAGGAGGACCCTTAAATATTTTCAAAAACACTTGAAAAGCAATAAAAGTAATGCAGAGTAATTCACCTTTAAGGCTTGAGGAGATTCCATTTAAATCGAAATGTAAGAATCGGTGCGACGGCACTCTAAAATAATCCGAGTAACCTCTTGGGCCTTCAAAGAGAGGGAACAACGAGCCTGTCAATCACATCATGAGAACACACCAAGTGACACGCTACAAAAAGCAGATTTCTGGGCTTCTGTGGGGTCTCACAGAAACCTAGAAACCTGCAGGTAGGTCCACGGGTTGTCAAGCATCTCCCTCATTTCCATGCACCGGCAAAGCACAACCTTCTACATTAGCTTTTTTTCTTGAGGTAGAGCTACTAACAGTATTGCAAAACTGACAAATTTAAAAATTAAGGCAGAATGATCTGGAGCACCGTAAAGAACAAACTTTACTATCAAGTTTCACAAGTCAGAATCTCCAGAAGATTTGATTTTCCTGGTTTCCTCACAACAACAGAAGAAAGTGCATCTTGTCAGCATAATGATAAACAGGTCGACAAGAACACAGTCTATGTGAATGGTAGTAAAATAAAGTGATTGCTTATCATTTAATCTAACCAAAGTTGTAAGGGTTGATTAAGGCCTTCATTGCTTTTAAAAATATATATATATGTATATATATTTTTTGGTATTTGGAATTTATGCTTCAAGCACTCTCTAAAGTATAAAAGCATATGGTCCCTAAACTGCATTTTCTGTCTCGTTTCTCTGTACCTAACAAACACTCACGACACTATGCCAAGCACAGGTAGAAGGGCCATTTAATCCTCTTAACACCCTGGCCAGAGGAGGAGGAAAGGCACTGAGGAGCTGACAGTTAATCCTGAGCGCTCTATGTGCTCAATCCTCACTACTTGCTATGACGTAGGTTCTAGGATTATCCCCATTTTACAGATGAGGAAATGGATTTAAGTTTTTGCTCAATATTATTCAGCTGGTCAACAGTAAGAGGGATTTAAATCCAGATGGCCTGACCTCAGAGTCTTACTGTCTGTCACCTCTAAGCCCAGAGTGCCAAGTTAAATACCCATCAAGTTAAATGCCTGTATATCCTATGATCCAGCAATTCCAATTTGACATATATACACTTCAGAAATGCTTGCATATATACACAAGGAAACGTGTACGAAGATAGTTGTCAATAGCTTTGTTTGTAATCACAATAATCCAGAAACAACCTAGAAGTTTATCATTATCAGCATCTCAGGGTCAAGAGATCGAGCCTCGTGTTCAGGCTCCCTGCTCAATGGGGAGTCTGCTTGGGATTAGAGAATCTCCCTCTGCCCCTGCCTACCCGCCTCACTAAAATAAATAAATCTTTAAAAAAAATTGTACTATGTGGTTTTATTAGTCATTTGGATTAATTTACATGAGATGGATTTTTAAAATTGAAATGAATGGATTTTTAAAGATTATGTAATACTCCATGGAGATCCAAATGCAAACGACAGGCATACATTTTCCATAGGATGGTAGTCATATAATCTTAATTGACAGAGAATGGATCAAGTAATGTCAACCACAATTCATTACAAACTTGTACATATTTGTGAGCAGAGTTGGAGAAGAGACGTTATTCCAAAAATAATTTCAGTGAAAGTAAACTCAGCAATTATAGCCATCTCTCTTGCTTTAACATCTTAGAAATATGACATTTTTAATAGCACATTTTTCAATTCAGCTTTACTATGGCTAAAGAGCCAGATGGCAAAGTCTTGACTAACTAGAATCCAAATAAGAACAAGTACTAAAGGAATTACAATTTTTGTATTCCATTTTTAACAGATAAAACTACAAAAACATATATTCATCTCAAGTGTTTTACCAAAAAAAAGCAATGTGTAGGGCCTTATATGAAGTTAGTACAAATTCAACAAAATATCTCATACTTTCTGCATCAATGTTGCTAGAACTAATGTTCTGAATAATTAAAGGGGGCACTGCGCATTAGAATCATTAAAGACTATATTTCCCTAGAGCAGAAAACTGTGCTGATATAGTTTAAAAGACTTGTATGAGAGAAAAAGAAAAGCTTCTGGTAAAGTATAAAAGAGATAACTATATTAATAAAGAATTGCTATTAACTATAACAGGCTCAAGCAATCTGGTGATCTCATGTTTTACCTTAAAGTCTGTTTTCCCTTTTTCAGCTAAAAAACGAGCTTAATTTGCTTGTTAATACGAAAGTCATTAAAAAGTCATTATTAATTAAGGAAAAACAGAAAGATGTCCAAACTTGAGCTTTAATTAAAGAAAAACATCAAAGTCCATATAAAAATATGGGAAATTGACATCTCTTTATATTGCCCCAAACATGTAGACACATGCATTTTAACACTTAATGAATCTCTACCCACTCATTTAAATAATTCAGATATTTGGACTTACCTTTTCAGTAAGTCACTATTCTAGAACGGAGTAAAATGTAAATACTCTTATATGTAATAAGAAAGATTCTTTCTTAAGAATTTATGCTGGAAAATTAGGGCATTTGTCTGGGCACAATGACTGGCTTCTGTATAATGACAATAACCATAATAATGATACTACTTAGTGCATATGAATTATACCTCTATCTCAAGATCATTTTTGGCCTATTTTTGAGGATCCCTCTAATGATTATTCAGTCTTCATATTATTATTCAGTCTCTCATATGCGAAAGCATCATGAGAGAATCTTTTATAGCATCGTTAACAATTGTAACTCTTCAACCAGCTGTTCTCTAAGGATTCCTCTGCCAAGCTCTTATTTTCGTTTCATTATTTCTTTGTTCTCCTTGTCTAAACTATACGCAAGTTACCCAGATTTTCCACTCTGGCCCCTTTCAGTAAAGACTCGTTTTGGCTCGACAAATTATTAGTCATCACCACAGTCTAAAAATAAATCATATTTTACAAATTCTACATGTTAAAATTATGATGTTCTATGGAACCTCCAAATTATTTCACGGTTCATACGCAGAACCTTCTTCCCATAAGGTTTAGTGAGTTTCACTTATCACTGATGAAAACAATTCCAGTTATTTTATGGGACTGCTTACTACCTAAGCATTCTTTAGAGAGCATGCTTATTTTAGGTGTGGAATGAAAGTAAACTCAATCTATGCACAGCACGCTTAACACAATGAATCCAGACCCTGTAATATGTTACATTCTAAGCCTAAATAAAACAAAATGAAACCCTACTTGACTGCTCCTTTATAACTTAGTAGAAAACTTGTCATTTTATTTTGTCAGAGATTTATGTGTACAAGTTTCGATTTCAGAATTTCTAGCCAAGAAGGTAATTTCCATTTCACTACTGGATACGGTGACATCAAACACAGCAAAGATCTTAATAGGCCAGTCAGGGGAGAACTACGTGGTCTCTGCAAAATGAGATGCTGCTTTAGTTCAGTAGACTTCTCGCTTGTATTGGAAGTCTATACAGTGCCTTCATTCGAAATCACTCGATACCCCTCTTCTCCCAAGGTCTTATGTAAATACTTAGAGTCGTGGCTGAACGTGGATGTCTACATCAAGGGATATTACTAAAGAAAGAAAAAGAGATTCTAGATTACCCGTCAACCAAAGGGAAAAGAGGTTCCATAGCCAAAGTACTTAGGGGTGGGTTAGTTCACTTCTACCAGCGTTGCGCGCGTACACTGGACGAGCGGCTACTTCCGACTGGCGGCCTACGGTCTGTACCACACGTGGCGAGCTCACTGTTGCAGCAAAGGCACATGTGATTCACAGGTAGAGGAAAAACAAAAGCAGCAAGGAGATAATTTCCAGTTTCTAAGGAGCAGAGTATTCTATTCATCTCAAAAGATGAAAACAGGTATCTTTCATTGCACGTTTTTGGTCTTCAAGGAAAGAAGGCCAAAAATCTGTGATTTTCATATTTGTGTTAATAGAGCAGCGCTTTTCAAAGCCACTACCAAAAATCGACTGGTTTTCTTACCTGCTTTTTTTCCCTGCTTTAAGTGAAGGATGTCTGCCTCATTACAAACCTTGCTGGCTCCCTAGATTTTCTGGAGTCTGGCTTTGCTGTGATTACTGGCCAAAACCTTTCATTACAGTATATAGTTTGTGCAGCTGCCTGGAAATTGGTCTCGGGGTCAGTGGCTCTTCCCCGTTCCCCTCTTTCCCTTCTTTTGAAGCAATATCGCCGAACTGAAGGCATTGTTCCAGCTTTCTGCTGGGCTCTGTCTGCTGCACACTGTGAATAGCTTCGCAATCACTCCGGCAATTGGTTCTTCAACTGCCTTTAGGTTGTCAATTGTAATTCATTGGCTCCAGGCACCTTTTCTCTTTTCATTCTCTTGAGGTCTTTTCTTATTTAATTTGCAATAATATTAGGGAATGTCTTCTTCAGACATGTCACTAATGTCTTCCTGATTATGAGGCTGGATGGACGGTGGCCTTTCATACAGATGCCTGTTAAAATGTTTCAGTATTTCCTTTTCTCTGATTTGTGATGACGATCGTTATAGTATCTTTCTTGTAAGGAATGTGGCTTAAACTTAAAGTCTTTCTAAAGAATAATCCTCCTTGAAATATTCTCATTGGAGTTAATTCATGCAATTAGTTACATTTTGATAACTTCCCAAAGATATAATTTTTCATTTTTGTGATAATTAAGCTTTCACATGTTCTTCCCATAATTATGCCCTCTTCTCTTTTTTATTATAAATTTGAGCTCTATACAACTTCTGTAATTAGTTAACTAAGAAATAAAGGGTTCTGACTAGTTAGAAATCAATGCCTATGTTTTTAGAGCCCTTCAGAGGACCTGCAGTTATTCCTCAAATACCGTTTTTCAAGATTATATAACATTCCAACTCTTCAAAACGAGTTCCAATGCTTCTGCATTACAAGATTTTATTTTATTTTATTTTTAGGAAAAAGGACAACTGTCTCTTGATTTATTAAAAAAAAAAAAAACCAAAACCTCAGTGCATTATGTCTCAACTCCTTAGTTCTGGATAAAACCCAGCAGGGTAACCCCTCTCATTAGCCTCAGCCATCCCAGAGTAACCAAAGGTATTTTTAAGCAGACACTATGTAATAATAATAATGAAAATAATTATCATAATGATAATAACTAACGCTTATTGTGCTTTTTATCTTCAAAGCACCTTACTGACATTAACCATGTGTCTATTTTCAAATTCATTTAACTCAACAAATGTTTTATTAACTCTGTACACCATGGAATGTGTAGTAAACTGAGTTTTCTTTTGCAAATGAAATAAATAAGTAAATAAATAAGTGGAACTAGGGCCAAGGAAATTGTTCTGTGAACTTTTGCTTCAGAATCATTTGTTGGCTTTGTTGAATGAGAGTTAATAAAAGACTGATCTTTACAAAATACAAAATTGAAAAAAGGGTGAAGCTCATCACTACAACCACTCAAATACCTACTGCTTCAAAAAAGACCCAGAGGGTCGCCTGGGTGGCTCAGTCGTTACGTGTCTGCCTGCAGCTCAGGCTCAGGTCATGGTCCCAGGATCCTGGGATCTAGCCCCGCGTCGGGCTCTCTGCTCGGCAGGAAGCCTGCTTCTCCCTCTCCCACTCCCCCTGCTTGTGTTCCCTCTCTTGCTGTCTGTCTCTCTCTGTCAAATAAATAAAATCTTTAAAAAACAAACAAAAACACAAAAAAACAAAAAAAAAAAACAAAAAAGACCCAGAAAGAGAAAGTCAAAATCTAACTGTATAGTTACGATTCATTATTGTAAAATATTTGCGTATGTAAAGAAAAATGTTAAATGTAAGAAATGAAAAAACCCTTTAATAAAGTTTCATTAATGTAAAACAATTTTATGACAAAGATAGATTTGTTCTTAATAAATTGAATTTATTGCTTTAAAACCATTTCAATTATGTGCCCAAAGAGCTTCATCATATACCAGTCTCCATGTGAGAAATATAAAAAGTAAATTTTGCTCTGCTAGTAACCCAAATAAACTCTATATACTTAAAATACAGGCAATTAATAAAAACATATTAAAGGAATACTGTTCAGTCAAGACGTCCTGCCACATTTTGGGAAGGAAACAGCAACCTACTATAAGCAAGGTCCTCAAGTGGACAAACACAGAAAAGTACATAAAAATACATGAAAATAAAGATGTGTAAATCTGGTAGCTAGAGGATTAAAGCTTTGAGAAACTATTAACAGGGTCAGAGTGGTGAGATTTTACAGAAGATGAAATTTAGGAGTAATATTCAAAGGTCAGGGTTGGTGCAGAGGAAACAGGAATCAGACTGGGTGGAGGTAAGCAATCTGGATGAAGTTGATCACGTTAAAGCCCGGAGGAAAGCACAGGCACGTACGGAAGACTCCAACGTCGTACTCATCCCAACAACATATAATTAAGCACAGAGACTTATACAAGCCAGAATTCCTGTCCTTTAAGGAGCTTACAACTTTGAGGGGTAGACAGAAAAGTTACAGGCAATTAATGCTAGTATTATGATTTGGATATGCCCAGATGGCTTTGGAAGTCAGAAGGAGGACACCCAGCTCCGCCTTCAATGTTCAGGGAAACTTCTTGATGTCACCTATAATCGTTAGGTGGTTTTCCCAGGGCAACAGAAATTGCAAGCAGTAGCTGAACGTGAGTGAGAAAAGAGAACGGAATTCAATTACCAAGCACACGAACATACGAGATCAGAGCGTTTCACTTGCTTCTAGAAGGAACTAGAAGACAGTACTGGTTTTTAACATGAGTATCATGGAAGATATGAAATCTGGTTCCTAATGGTCTGTGTTGAGGAATAGGGGGGAAGAGGGAGATCTGGGGATGTGAACAATCAGGAAACTGAGAGGTACTGCAGAAGTGGGAGAATTGTGTAGTGAAACGTCTGGATGTGCACAGTAAATAAGAGTAAGAATTGGAAGAGGTTCCAAAACTTGCCAGCTTTACAGAAAACAAAGATATGCGTGTGAGCGACTAAAGAAGAAAGTGGAAAGGAATAGGGGTTTTATAAGAGAACATAATGAATTCTTGTTTTGTTTTTAAAATGTATTATACTTTGTTATTCCAACTAAATAATTTTCTCGATAGGATGGACCTTTCTGATGTACCACCCGTCAATGGGAATTTTATTAATTTTCAGTAGGTAGGGCACATTCTCATGATTATTGCTTGGTGGGGGCAAGAAATACAGGTATACGAGTTCCCTTGAATGGTAAGATCAAAGTGGCTAGATTTAGAATCGATGAAATCAAATATACAAATTCATTTTTTTCAGGGAGTGCATATTTAGTAAGTACATGAATGTACAATAAAATATTCTGTTTTGGTATTCAGCTAAAAGTTGCTCTTTAAAATACAAAAGCGTCGGGGCGCCTGGGTGGCTCAGCCATTTAGCGTCTGCCTTCGGCTCAGGTCATGATCCCAGGGTCCTGGGATCGAGCCCTGCATCGGGCTCCTTGCTCGGCAGGGAAGCCTGCTTCTCCCTCTCCCACTCCCCCTGCTTGTGTTCCCTCTCTCGCTGTCTCTCTCTGTCAAAAAATAAATAAAAATCTTTATAAAAAAATAATAAATAAAAAAATAAAATAAAATACAAAAGTGTCATTACTATAAATGTATCTATTGAAAAGATGGTTATTTTCAGCTTCTCTTGCACGTTAGTAAACATTTTCAGGAGATCACGGAGTCATTCCACGGAAAACAGATTTCCAAACCCTCTCATTGTTTCCCCAAGATTAAATTGTAACAGAGTAAAGTACATCTGTAAGGAATGGACAAAAAAATAATTCGTATCCCATATCATTTTAGAATAAGTATACGTCCCATAAGGGAATTTTCAGACTGCTCACACAATAGGTATGTACACTGCTCCATGTGAAATCAAATCAGTATTCTAAAATGCTGCCAAGACACAGGTCAAGATACTTGGAAGACTCCTAAGATTTAAAGTATATGGCACTTTACAATCATTATTGTACAAAAACACACACACACACGTTTCTCTCCATATACAGAGAGTAATAATAAACTAAGCTAAGTATGTTATGTGACTTAAACGCTGCTTTGTATTTTCCAATAAAAGATTTGTCATGTAAAATCAGAGACGATATTCGCTACTTCACAGAGATACCAAAAAAAAACAAAACAAAACAAAAAACACCACTCCACTGTTAAGCAGTATGAATATAGAATGAAAATTTTAAATGAGAGTCTTACTATTTACAGACAGTGTCCAAACATTTCAATCCTTCCAAACTCTCTGCCCCTTTGTAGGAAGGAGAAAAAGTATACAATTTAGAAATAATTACCTATAAACAAGAATTATAAGTCAATGTAGTGGTCAAATATGAAATACATACTAGCAGTCTCTTCCAGAAGATGTCTATAGACTAAGAAGTGAGAACTAGATAAAGTATTCCTGATACACTGAATATTGAAAAGTATTTTTCAAAAAATATGGATATTTACAATCAAAACAAAACATGGGCTAAAACAGTAATGTTTATATCATCATAGACATACTTGCAAATACTCTTCTCACATTTATATTTTGTTCTTTTCCAATAGAACACCACTTTCTATGTACATCATGGTAACAAACTGAATGACAATTACAAGAAAATTGAGAAATGCCTGATCACAAATTTTAACCTTAGTGCTGACATCCTAATTTAAAAGCTGGATCTTCCTGTGCTATAATTAATGAGGCATGGAACCAAAAGAGTAATCTGACCTTATAATTTCACTTCAAAAATCTTTATTTCACAGGTTCCACATTTTTTAATATTTGACAGAGTTCAAAAATATTTGACAGAGTTGACTCAGTATTTGATGTACTATTTCTAAAAAAGTTAAACACTTTTGAATTAAGGACATGTACGAATATCCAATCAGACTAGACTGCTAAAAGGTTAAACTGTTTCTTTCACATTGATAAAATAGTGTCATTTTATAAGACATGGTAATGCCCAATAAAACAAAAATATGATCTTAAAAAGCTAGGAAGTAAAAGAGTCCCAATCGGCAACTGTGTAGAGGGAAAATAGGATTACATTTATTGGCTACTCTATCAACTTAACTTCTCATAAAATCCTCCTGATCTATTAAATAACTTCAGAACTGAAGTATGCTCTCCTATGGGAGTTGTAAAACAAATTAGATACAATTACAATTCAATACAAATAAAAAGCCAACCTATTTACCCTTAAGATGATTCTTGTTTTAGAGCTTTATTATTTGAATTGGACTAGAATTTTCCCTAATGAATCAAGTGGGCCCCTTGACTTAATTATAGATTTTTACATTATACTTTCTATAGAGAAACATAGTTGATAGGAGTAAGCTCTGGAAAACTGTGGTAACTACACCTCCCCAAAGTGAATACAACAAACATCTGTTGCAAGAACTGCTTGGCTTTCAGACAGTATGTAAAGGGTGTTCTTTTTCCCAGTGTTTTGCTATTAAAAAAAAAAAATTATTTGTTAAGAAACATGTTTCTACTATCAATTCTCAAAACGTAAAATCTTAAAATTCTAAGTTAAACACAGGTCATTACCAGGTTTATTATAGAAGGCAAACTATGCAATGTACAAGACTCCAGTCGCATTCTAAAAGGGTAACAAAATAATTGGGCATGTTGCCCTCTGTCTGTGGGTTACAAAGTAATTTTAACCATTGTCTTCCTTTCTTAACTCCTCTACACAAACATCCCAACACTCAGAGCAGAGGAGGGGACTAAATATACAACCTCCTGGGATTTTCTTCCTCTGTTGCAATCCCCGTGATAATTCAGCTTTCTCCTTGGGATCTCACCAGTTTCTGAACTCAATATCCTGTTATCCTCATTAAGTGATAAACGAATTCTTAAAGTTTTACTCAAGTGACAGGATAAATAACTGCAATTTTTTTACATAATGCATTAAGCACAAAATGTAATAATTTCAATGGGAGGAAGGGAGGAATCAATGAGCCCTTATGACTCCTCGTCTTTTCTTAACTGCATCAAAGACTTGTTCAGTGCTTTTGGTAAACTGAATACATTTCCCTTGATTCTGTAAGAGCAAACTTTTGCCTCAGACTCACAGGTATTTTGCAAAGTAAAAACTCATCTTTTTTAGCATTTGGAAATTACACGAAGTGCACACAAATCAGCAGGTACAAATGAATAAAAATGTTTAAACGCAACAGAGCACAGGGCACGTAATACCTTTGTAATAAGGAAAGGAGGAGTAGTAAACAGATGACCGCCTCTAAACATATTTCAAATAACATGTAAGTTTTTTCACTTTTTAATCTTCTACCCCCTCTTCTACCCATGCCTCCTCCCAACCATTTTGAGATTACCATTCATTAAAAGTTTAAGATTCAGTTTTTACAATTTCACTTTTATGTTAACTTATTAATAAGATATTGATTTAATCCCTAAAACATTTCTGGGGATACTTCAACAAGGCATCATAACATCACTATACTGAGGAACCTCTTTCTCATTCAAGCAATGAGTAAAATAAGAAGCTTCCATTTCTTTTTCTGCCAAATCCAAAGTACGAGTACTTCATTATGTTTCGAGAAACTTCAAGATCTATAATTGAATTTGCCCATGTCTTCAATTAAAGTCTAAAATGTTAACACGCACCTGTACAGATGTGTTTACAGAACCACAGGGAAAATGCCTTAAGCAGTCCTCAAAATGGTGTTTGCAAATTCCATCACAAGCAAAAAATTTGAGGAAAATTCATTTAAAGTTGATATAAATAGAAAGTCAAAGTCATACATATTCCAGTATATACAAGTTTTGAATAATTTTCAAATCATTACATTTTTTTTCTACATTTACAGTCTCTGTCTCGGTAAAAGATGAATCACAGAAAGGTATCTGCCCGTTTCCTAGGAAAGAGAGCTAGCCAACACACACAAAGCATATTCCAGAGCAACTAACTGTTAAAAGCTTCCTTTCTGCGATGTGACAGTCTTCAATTTTTATGGAGGATTACCCTGAGTTGTGAATTTGATTTCAAGAAAAATTAGTTTCAATTTTATGTCTAAGGAAAACAGTTCCTTAAATTTAAAAGAAAAAAAAAAAATCAGCTATTGTAAATAACTTGAAAAAGGGATTTGAAGTTATAAGGTCACTTGTATATGTATTTCATATGTTTTATTATAGATGTATTACATATTATTTATGTACAAAACATTATATCGATTTGTATTCATACCTATATTTCCCACAATGAATCTCAGAACAATGCATTTTCAGCAAGTACCTTATAATTATAAACTAATATAACACTCATAACTACCCATCATTAAATACTATTACATCCATTCTACAGACAGAAAAACTGGTGCTGAGAAGTTAAAAGATTTACCCAAAGCCTTAAGAACAAATCAGGAGGCACCACAACCACAAAGCTGAAGATCTGCACATTAATGACTCTCTGAATAGATTTGCATTGCTTTGTTTTTATCTTAATTACTTAATATTATCTAGATTTCACAAAATCTAAAAAGGGAAAAGATGCTTGCTGACCACTTAATGCTGAAGGAAGCAACAGAGGATAGATGAGTTCTATTTAATAAGAAACCCTTGCCTTCTTTGCTATTTTCCTAAAACTTAAATGAAAATTCTCTATGTAGTACCTCTTCTACTGCTTAGTACTTTCAACTTCAAAGTGAATTATCCAAAATCATCCCACTCATTTATTAAGAAAAAAAAAAAAAAACTGCATTATTGCCATCTTACTGATGAGAAGACAGCGAAGGAACAAAGCTTTTTGAATGGGTCCCACATTAAGTGTGAGAGAAGTCTGGAGTTAGAACATCTTATGTCCTGGACTCCTCATCCAATTTTTCAGACTAAAGGGTAGGGTTGTTCCTCTTAATTATCTTATTCTGAAGTCACTAAAGGAAGCACAGAATTTTCTGAAGGAGGGGGAGAAACCTATTCTGAAAGTTACAGGTGTAAAGGAATACATGAGAAGTGTATTTCACTGTGCTTAGGTTAAAATTCACTACAATTCAAGTTTTAAAAAATTATTCACCTATGTTTTTCCTTTAGTATCCATGAATCAGAAACTCTGCTGGGTGAGACACTGAATTTTTTTTTCCCCCAGAACTAGGCTCATGTTTTTATAGGTGAGATACAAGCTAAGAAATGAAATTAAATGAGGAAGATAAAGAATGGGTCCATATTAAAGCGTATTTGGTGGCATGGAACTTGCAAGATAAGACATCAATTTTCAGCCTGGCTGGTTACAGACTAGGACTCATTGCTTCTAGTCAACAGTGAGCATTTCAGAGGGACAAGAACATGACATTTGAGGGCAAATGATGCATGGTAATACGCACGATGCATTCCTTGAAAAGCTGGAGAAAAGAATGAACTAAGTAAGCTGGCAGGGTAAAAAATGTTCAATAACCAGGCCTTCGGATGAGAAAATAGATGAGAAAAATTCAGATAAGTCCTCTAACTTCACTGAACAGTTTTTTAAAAAAACCTATGCTTTCCACGTGGAGAAAGATATAGAAACAATAATTTCTATAGATTGATATAATCTTTCTACTTTCTAAGAAAATTACAGTTTCATGTGGAAAAACAACATAACCAGCATATCCCTAATTATAGGCAAGTTTTCAGATTCCAAGGTGGCAGCAAAAGTGCAACAAACAAGACAAAGAGTTGTCACGTTAACGAGACATACCTCTTGGACTGATCGAGCAGCTGGCTTGTCTTGATGATTGGCCAATATTAAAAAGGGTAAAGTGCATAACTGTGGGTGCTGAAGAGCTGAGTGCAGTTCATTTCTAGCAGTTTCTAAATCATCTTCTGAAGAGGCACTGTCTAATACAAATATTACCCCTTGAGATCCTTGGTAGTAGCGACTCCAATATTTCCGGATATTATCAGCCCCTGTCAAAAACAAAACAAATTCTCTTTTTAAAAACAGCATTCAGAAACTGAAAAAACACTGAACAGTACTGTTGGGAACACTCAACAGTAATTCCTACTGGAAACCAGTGTAGCTTTTAAAAATTAAGTGCAGAAAACATGGTTGATGACAACAAAGGCATGAGAGCCAACAGGTGGATGTGGCCTTGAAGAAGAACACCAAAGTTGAGGAGTCATTCTTCATACCTTTCTTATCAAAATATGTGAGAAAAACCAGGATACTTTTTAGATTCAAACTCAAAATGTTTTCAGATTTTGCTTACTAGCCCAAAATAAACTCCACTCTTTATAAATTGAGTCTGAGCCTAACTCAGAGAGCAGTGTAACCTAGCTGTTCAGAGAGGCTTTTTTTCCCAGACAATGAACATTAGCTTGATATTTTCTAAAAGAACTACTTGCTGATCAGGGCAGCCTTGTTTAATTCATCTAGAAAGTGAAAACTACTAGCACAATACCTTCATGTATCAAAGTGCTGAAATTTGTGATGAATTAAAATCTTGATACATTGGCATAAACCCATTTGGCAATGAGCATCCTCATGGCCTTGGTATAACGGGGTGTTCACAAAAGACACTGAGATTCTCATCAGCCAGGGCCACGTCTTATTCTTCTTTGTATTCCCAATATCCAGCACAATATATAACTTGAAGCTCAGTACAGGAATGAGGGAAATGAGGGAAGGAGGAAGTGAAATTATACACTAATTAGGCTTTATGGATTTTGAGACTAGAAAGACCTGGAGAGACTGTCCAGTCCAACTGTCTGAGGAAATTGGGGCCAAGAGAGGTGAAGTGAGTAATCCCCATTCATATGTCTAGTCAATCACAAAACTGAGATTTGCATCTGAGTAGACAACCTATCCAGGGAGGGCATGGGCATTCCCCACTACATCATGATGACTGCTTCCTTTACTTTCATTCAATTCATGAATAGCACAGGCAGTGTTTGTATGGGGGTTGGGTTAGGGGATGGGAGGGAGGCTTATTGGTTATACAACAAAAATTAGATAAAGGTATTTCATCAATTTAGTGCATACGATCAAGTCTTAACCTTAAGTTCAGTAACTACATGTTAGCCATCCATTGAATATTTAGCTCCTATATTGAATATACTGTGCTAAGTGCTAGGGGCACAGAGATTAAGGACTGGAGTCGGCATGCACTAACTGGCAACGGCCAAACGTGTGCATCTCTTTCCAACTCTGTGTTCAAGGACACCATACTGGAAGCTCAAAACTGGACAGGGTGGGAATATTTTCACCATCAAAATCAACAACAGCTATCATCAGGTCTTTTCTTCCCCTGAAGGCCAACACACCACTGGATGACATTAAGAAGCCCACATTTTTCTGGGAGAAATAGAAAAAAAAAAAATAAAGCACTGTGAGAGAGGTACTCCTTAAGCGGGATGAGAGCAAGAGAGGTGGCATCTCAACTGGACTGGGCAATTCTCTTCAAAAATAGTAGTTACCAAACACCTACCATTTATTAAGCACTTTCTAGGTCCAGGCACAGTGCTAGGTGTTTTCAAAAGAAGAGCTCATATAATTCTTATAACCACCCTAAGAGGGAGGTATAACTGACTCAGGATTTAAAACTAATTTTCAGATTTTAAAATCCAGGGTATTTGTCATAATATTTTGCTGAAACAACCTGCTATATAAGATGATCAAGGACAGTTAATGTTGAGTAACCTTCAATATGTAAAGACATGGCATATGAATAGGGGTAACATCCAACCAAGAAAGCAGAACAAAACAAAGCAAAAGAAAAAGAAATTAAGCCAGAGATTATTTAATATAGGTAGGCAGTTGCATAAGTGATGGTTGAACTAAGAAAACAACAGAGGCATGGAAATTAGCAACACCTTAGGCCAGGTTCCCTAGGAACAGAGCCTGAGATGGCATTTCTTGAATGCCTAATTACAGATAGTATTATCAGGAGAAACCAGGAGTGAAAAAAAAAAGCAAGCTAGAATTGGGAAGGAGCTAGGCAAAGATACGGTTTCAGAAATCCAGCCTCCGCTTGATCCACTGAGGAACTCTAGAGCATGTACTAAACCACAGAAGTTGTCCAGTCCAAAGGCAAGGGGGCTGGGCTGCTATACCCCTGTACAGTCATTGGCTATGAGCCACCCTAGGGAACAGGAGGGGGTAGGGATGTGATCTCATACTCTCCCAGACATATTTAGTTGAGGCAATTATGGTCAGCCAAGGGCAGGCCTCTGGAGAAGGGTACAGGTGTGAGTTATTAGCAGCCAATACTCGCAGCAGCTGGGAGATGGATGCACTGGCCCAGTAAAGGAGATCTGGGTAGGATACCAACAGCATCTGCTACAAGCTACATCCAGACATTATCCATATGCTAGAGAACCATCCATAAGCTTGAGGAGCAAAAGTAGCAGCAGTGTTACCTGATGGTAAATGTTTAAAACAAAAATACTGTGCATGTACATATCTGTACATAATTTATTACAAATTTTATTAAAGGATGTGTAGCACACAATTTTCATCTAACATATGCAACATGCTTTACTGTAAATTCCATAGAGCTCATTAATGTTCACAAAATGGTTCCGTGATTTTGCCCAACTTTTGTATCTATAGTCAACCAACAGTTGCAATTGACCAAGTACAGTTCCAAAATAAATGTTGGTTCTGCTAAGTGTTTTACATATATTAAATCATTTACCCTTGACAATCTTAAGAGGCAGGTATTCTTATGGCTCTCATTTTATCAATAATAAAACTAAAACATGAAACGATTACATAATGTGGCCAAGGTTACACATCTAAAATATATATTTAGGTCTAATGAGATTGAAAGAGAAGGATCATTGACTGGGAAGGTGATAAAACTAAGCAAAACACTCTATTACCACATAAGCCAAGGCGGGGGGTGGGGGGGGGAAGCAACCTATTAGAATAAAAGGTACTAGGTGCCTATATATATTAATGCTCAGAGTAGGAACATGTCCAAGAACATTTCCAGCCAATTAATTCAATGAATAGTATTATGAAGTACTATTCTATACAAGTCACTGAGCAAGAACCAGAAGAAATATTTAAAAATCCATTATTCCCTTTAGATCAAATTCTCAAATTCTTTCAAGTAATAATAACTACAACAAGGCCTATAAATACATTAGAGGGAATCAATACGGCCATAGGATTAAGAGGGTGTGCAGAGAATCAAATATAAAGAGAAGAATACTGGTTGCATATTCCAATGGAACTTTTCCGTTGGAAATACATGGGACATACTCAAAATCCAACTCATGAGGCTCATCTCTTTCAACAAGAAACTATTTCCATCTGCCACATTTAGGAGCACATAAGACACCGGGACATACTCAAAATCCAACTCATGAGGCTCATCTCTTTCAACAAGAAACTATTTCCATCTGCCACATTTAGGAGCACATAAGACACCTGAAAATAGTGAGACAAAATGATGGTGAGTCCAATGACTGTGTTGGTAGAAACAAACCCAAAAAGAAATGTCATAATTCCTTAAAATGTCCCGTCTATGACAAAGTATGTGAATAATACATTATTAATGGTGCAAAGACCCTTTTCTTTAGTCTGCTACCACACAGTTATCTGCCCAATCTTAGCATTTCTGATGTTCATCACAAACATTGGGCCTGGAATTCGAAATTCCAGTTCAGCCTTTTGCCCAATGGCTTGGTCAGCAGCAGCCTAAACCCAGATTAGGGCCCAGGAAACCAGCAGTGGGATGAAGGGTCGTATAAAGTTGGTCAGTCTGGCTGAGTGGATCTTAGTTAAGCCACCAGATTAAAATGAGAAATGGATATGTCATTAACCCAGCTGCCAGATGCTTTGAGATGCGAGCCTAACTGGGAGAATTCAGAACACCCATTTGATGTCCACATCCCAATATTCCTCATCCACAAACCGAGTCCAAAGGGAGTAACATAACACAGGACATCACATCAAACAGTGGTCTGGGGCCACTCATTTTAATGACTGAATAGTGCAAGCTTTGTGTCGTTTAAATTGTTATATAAAAAGGTTAAACACCCAACTCAAACCCGGCCTGTATTTTGTACACTGATTAAAAAACAAAGGGGTATCTTAACAGTAGAGAGGGTCTGATACTGCCTTACTAAACATTGTAAGGAGCCTCTGGTCATCTAAGAGTTCAATCTGAGAGCCAATCAATCAGGGGAGCCTGGTTTAAGCCACTACAAGAGAAAAACTAGAAGATAGGAGCGTAACGTGTCTTCATCATGCAAGGTTCTTTTTAAAGGCACACTATGGCAACTATGGACAACTTTTCTATGGTACATATGGACAACTATGGAACATTCTCTTAATATCCATTAATTCAGCTAAGAGACGATTATTGAGCACCTGGCACCATCCCAGGTGCTGGGGACATAGTAGCAAACAAAACAGACAAAAACTTCAGTCTTCACAGGGCTTACATTCTTTACCAGCAGAGCCAGCCTAGCATTACAGAGGTTAAAAATGCCAAGTATCTGTTTTCCAAGTTCTCTCCTACAGCATGGGCAGATTATTCAGTTCTAGCAAACTGGGACTCAACAAAGGTTTGCTGGGAGCTTCTGAAAAAAAAAAAAAAAGTGTCCCTCAATAAAAAGAGAGATGCCCAAAGAGAGCCACCTCTCTCCTGGTTTTTTTTATTTCATTAGGTGATAAGATGATACTTTGAACTGTGTTAACCCAGCAGTCTTGAAGGAGACCCGCCAACACACTGAGGACCCGTCAGAACGGGAAGACAGAGCAAGCCTGGTCGTGGAGAACACCGATGAGCAGCTGTACCAACCACCGACATTGTAAGAACCCCTTGTTCTGGAGTACAGTAAAGGCCTATTATTCAAGCCAATGTTAGAAGAATATTTTGTTATTCGCAGCCAAAAAAAGGCTTAGTTCCCTTAAGTTAAAAGACCATAAATAAGTTTCTTACAAGAGTTGTTCTTTGAAAGATAAACCCAATGAGCTATAAAAGGCAAACAAACAAAAACAGGGACATACAGGAGTCAACAATAACAATAAAAACAGTTGTTCAAAGTTGTCCCTATGGCAGGGGGACGGGGGGGGAAGGCTGTCCTTATGGAAAATCTCATCTCCAGACCAGTGATTTCTAACTAAACTTTTTGTGTTAATTTTTTTTTTTTTAATTAAAAGATTTTATTTATTTATTTGAGAGAGAGAGAATGAGAGAGAGCAAGCACATGAGAGGGGGGAGGGTCCGGAGGGTCAGAGGGAGAAGCAGACTCCCTGCCGAGCAGGGAGCCCGATGCGGGACTCGATCCAGGGACTCCAGGATCATGACCTGAGCCGAAGGCAGTCGCTTAACCAACTGAGCCACCCAGGCGCCCTTTTTTTTTTTTTTTTAAAAGATTTTATTTATTTATTTGAGAGAGAGAGAATGAGAGAGAGAGAGCATGAGAGTGGGGAGGGTCAGAGGGAGAAGCAGACTCCCTGCCGAGCAGGGAGCCTTGTGTTAATTTTTTACCTGTGCTTTCCAATATGGTAACCACTAGCCATGGTGGCTACTGGGTACTTGAAATGCAGCCAGTGCAACGGAGGAACTGAATTTTATTTAAATTTGCTTAAATTTGAAGTTCAGACGCCACACGTGGCTGATGGCTACTGTACTGGATAGTGCGTTCTAGATATTCCTCTCGCTTCTTGCTGACTGCTAGGAACCCCTAAGACTAAAACAGTTGGAGATCTAATCCTGTCTCTGAAAGGAAAAGCAGGTAGCTGTGCTGGTCGAGGAGCAGGTGTGGTCGGTCCGATCCAAAGACGGTTTGCCGAGGGGCTACGTGTGGCTGACCAGGCACCAGGGCGAGGGCATCCGCTGTGCTCGGCCACCCTGCCGCGACACAGTGAGGGTGAGGATCAAGACTGTCCTCTCTTTCCATCCTCTTACCACAGTCTGAAGAAAATGAAGGAGAGTAAGATTATTTTCCCTCTGGAAAACTTAATGAGACTGGAGAACCCAAAAAAAGAAGCCAATTTTGGAGAATTTTAATTGTAAATTAATTCTTCAAATCTTAGAGAAGGAGGATGTGTCCTCGGAACAAAAGTCACCTCAGCAGTATTACTTTAAGAAGAATGGTTTCCAGCATGGGGAGAAAACGTTCAGAGAGCAGGACCCGAGAAGGGACAGAAAAGTAATACTTTTAAATTCTTTTTTTACCCCTCCCATCTGTGGAGTCTTGGGTCTTTCTGACGGATGGTTTCTTTCATTCTTTTCATCTTCTCTACATCAAACTCACTCAGCCTGTTTTTAAAAACTGAAATACTAAGAGTTTGGGAGGACTAAGACCTACATATTTAAACTCAAACTTTTGTTACGGAACCCCCCTACCCCCACCCCCAAAAAGTCAAAACATCTTAAATTAAGCCCTCCTTAAATGGTCAGTACAAAGTATAAAAATGTGAAGATTCAAAGTCAAGCTCTCCTAAGGGAGGTGTATTGTCCTATTTTGCTTTCAGAGTCAAAAACAAAAACAAAAACAAAAACAAAAACACCCCAAAACACTCTAGATAATAAAAAAAAAAATTTAGAAAAATTTATGAAAAACAAAAATGTGGTCTACATGATGGGAGGAGAACCACCACTGAACAGGATAAACGGTTGAGCTGGAGGAGACCACAGTCCTCAGGCTCACAGAGAGATGTGCTGAGAACACCCACGTAGAATATAAAAGACAATTAACACATAGTCGTCATCCACCCCTGCCTCACCGACATATTACATCACATCTAACCTTGTAAAGGTGTTTATATACATCACCTCACTTAACTTTTTAGGAGTTATTATCCTTATTTAAGAGATGGAGAAATTGGGACAGAAAGTTTACTACGCACTTTTCTCCATATCCAGCTAATAAATGGCAGATCCAGGATTCAAAGTTTGGACTGATTCCAAAGACCATGTATTCTTTTCTCCTACACGGTGCTGCTTCCCAGAGAGTGTAAGAGGTTCCAATGAAAGGGAGAGAAGAGGAACAAAGGCATTCCAGTGGGGAGCGTGTGGCTGGGAGCATAAGCTAAGAGGAAACTAGGAGTGGGTGGGTGGGTGGGGGCACAGTGAAGACAAGGAGCCGAAGAAGTCTCAGCTAGTGACAAGTAATGGCCAGTGTGAAGACAGAATATGGATGGCTTTGTAAGCCAGTCAGTGTCTGGGCGTGAGGCAGCAGTAAATGGAGAATTATTTCAGAGCCTGGGGGACATTACCTGGGTAGTCTTGTCTTGCTTAAGGGCCTTGTTGACTACCCATTATCTGTTAGTACTTAGGGCAGACAGTACTACCTACCCATAGCTGAGCTTCTTCCAATCCTAAAGTGCCAAGCCTCTAGATTTCATAAACCTTAAAAATGAATACTCTCCACACTCCTGGACATATAGCTAACTGCACAGCTTGAAAAAGATTCACTTAGTAAGGTATTCCTGTATTTATTAGCAATACAGTTTCTTAGGGAGGGGTAAAAAATGTGGACAAGAAAAAAAAGAGTTCTTCCTACTCCCAAAGGGTATAAGAGAGTCAGTAAAGGAAATATATGTCAACAAATAGTTTCTGCCTTATTTTGGATTCCCCCAGTGTAAAGGGTTTATTCAAGCGGTGAATGCAGAAAATGCTAGTGGCAGAGTGAGGAAGTGGGAGAGGGAAAGAGACAACCCACAAAAAGAGCTATCCAAACAGCAACCACTGTGGGTAGCCTGAACTGACTCAGGCTAGAACTGGAAGCATTTGGGGCCTCATCCACCTACCTCCCATTAGTGGTTGCTTGAGGAGAACTGCACGTTATTTTCATAACATCTCCAGCTTTGCCAAGGCACCGAGGTCTCAATAATTCTTGAGAGCGAAGAGGCTAAGACCCCATAGGGGTTTTAGAATTGTACATACTTGTGATCTTTAATATGCAAAAGGGACCACAGGGATCTGCTAAAACTCAGGCATATTTGGGGCTGTTTTTCAGCAGAAATAAATGTGTTACACCGAACTATCTTTACGTTCACCCTATCTCCTGTCCAAAGATAGGTCAGCCAGAGTTGGGAGTGCAATCGCAAAATTAAGAGGTCTATATAGGAACTGGACTAATCTCCTTGGTCTCATTATGCTGGAATTCTAACCCAGTGATCACATGCTTTGGAGCCTAGAAAGGTTATTACAACATGTGCAGCCTTGGCATCAGACTTCAAATAGCACATCCTCAGAAAATTCGGAAGCAGGTGGTCCTCAGCCTACCTTTTACAAACAAAAAGCTGTTACACCAATTGCCCTTTTCCCACGTTATCCTGCCCCTCAACAAGGATTCTGGATGTCCGGGTTACACAAAGCACAACTGTACATCATTACCTTCACCATCAAGTTCTAACTGCCATACCTGAGGACTCCGCCTGCTCCCTGATTATCTTGCCCTCCTCTACGTTCTCACTCTGGTCCACACCCACAACCACTTTCCATCTGGATCACCAGAACAGCCCTCTAACTGATCTCCTTGCTTCTGTCCTGGCAGTGCTCTGATGACATTATTAATACTGATCCAGGAAACTAGCTCAAGCTCTATCACCACTCTGCTCAAAAACATCAAATGCCTATAAAACCTGAGATTCCCAAACGACACAACTTAGCATTTACAGTTCTCTGTGATCTGGCTCCAACAGGCCATTCCTTACTCCGTCTCTCCGTTCGTCTCCTTGTACCCTCCACAAGTGCAACTTGCTCTCTCCCAGACTAGACCAGGCTTCCACTATCACGTCTTTGGTTGTTATCCCCCCCTGCCTAGAGTTCCTGCCATATCCGTTCTCCCCTCGGCTCCTGCACAGGGAAATCACCACCTACCCTGCACGGGCCAGATCACCTATTCCACCCAGCCTTCCCACAGTCTCCCGGCTGGAAAGAACGTCTCAGAAACTTTTAATCTCTTTCTCTCGGCACTCTTCATAAGACTTTCTAGCCCGTAGCAGAGTTACCTGAATGCACATTTCATCTTCGAGCCATCTGGGAGTTTGGAGCCTTTGTGTGCCTCACTCATTTTCACACTCTGAATGCCTCTAACACAGTCTTACACAATCACTATTTTTTTCCATGAATTGGTTAATCTTTTATACAATGTTTACTCAGATTTCTCACATGCAGAATGTAGAGTTCACCCAACGACACATTTCATGACACAGAAATAGGCTATCTTCTTGATGGATGGTGGCAGCTTGTTGGCTTACTGTTACTAGCACGTAGTTTTTACATTTCTGGTACATACTCAGTTCTGCAAGGAATCGCTCATCTGACATTTTTAATTTAAAAAATTTTTAATTCTGCATACACAATAAAATTACACTCTATTCACAGCTTTTTGCCTTTCTCAGAGTTCTGTTTTAGTATTGGGAAATGTGCAGCCATAAGGGTACATGTGCTGAGCACCATACTAAAACACAACTAAGAGCATTACCCTGCGCTCTTGGGGATCCGTCAGCCTGCCCTGAGGCCCCACAGAACAAGCAGCTCTGAGAAACTGAAAGTGTAGAACAAACAAGCTGTGGGAAGAGTTGTGGGAAAATGTTCCCTTCTGTACTCCCATAAAAGCCAAGGGCCTACTGCCTAGAAGACCCACAAAATCAAGGTGATCACTATGTGCATAGCTCCAAATGTTTACCAAGCAGCAAATTCCTGGGCTATTGGCCTAACACAAAAAAACAAAAAGCACATTTTGTAGTATTCTGGAAAATCTGGTGCCCAGACTAGGAAAGAGTCTGGGAACAATTTTGTTGCAATTGCCATTGACCAAGCAACAAATTGGGAAGAGCCACAACGTGAATTTTCTGGCTGAAATGGAAGGCGTTTCTTCCATACTCGGGGTGAAATACAATCTTCTAATACTGTGGAAAGGCTATGGTATTCTAGCGTAGCTTACCACCCCCCCCCAAGTATTTTTTACTGTAAACTTTGACTTACACCAACCATATGACAAAACTGACAACATGAGGTTCTAGATGAACATAAATTCACAGCCCACAGAAAAAGTTTACAACATCTAATGTCTCATCCCACATAGCAATAAATAATTAGGACAACAGATTATAAGCTTTGACCTTCAAAGGTAGAATATTAGGTTCTTACTCTAACTGTATTTTTTTTTTTTTTAAAGATTTTATTGATTTATTTGAGAGAGAGAGAGACAGCGAGAGAGGGAACACAAGCAGGAGGAGCCGGGGAGGGAGAAGCAGGCTTCCCACAGAGCAGGGAGCCCGATGCAGGGGCTCGATCCCGGGACTCTGGGATCATGACCTGAGCCGAAGGCAGACGCTTAACAACTGAGGCACCCAGGCGCCCCTCTAACTGTAATTTCTGTTTTGTGATTAATTTGACCTCAAAACATTACTAGTAACCTACTCATGTAATAAAACCTTAAGGGAATTCTGCTTGGTCCACAACATTTATTTGATCCCACTCATATTTACCCTTTTGTCTTTTAATACTTCATTTTTTTTTTTTTTTTTTTTTAAGATTTATCTATTTGAGAGAGAAGGAGAGAGAGTGCATGCACATGAGCAGGGGTGGGGAGGGGCAGAGGGCCAAGCAGGGAGCCCAATGCAGGACTGGATCCAAGGACCCTGAGATCATGACCCAAGCGGAAGGAAGACACTTAACCAACTGAGCCACCCAGGCGCCCCAATACTCTGTTATTCTTGATGGAAATGCTTATCACAACTCCTAAAGGAGGTTTAAGTTTTCTTTCATGTACTCTTCCCTTCTGTCCTATTTGTTGCCACCCTACGGATTATACAAGTTCAGCAAGGGTCCATGGTTAGGCTTAAGCATAAAACAGCAAATGGGAAAAAAGAAAAAAAGCAAAGGGGCGCCTGTGTGGCTCAGTCGTTAAGCGACTGCCTTTGGCTCAGGTCATGATCGAGCCCCGCATCGGGCTCCCTGCTCCACGGGAAGCCTGCTTCTCCCTCTCCCACTCCCCCTGTTTGTGTTCCCTCTCTCGCTGTGTCTCTCTCTGTCAAATAAATAAAATCCTAAAAAAAAAAAAAAAAAGCTAATATACATTATAATCTGAACTCTATAATTAGACAAGTCAATGTGCTTTACAAATCATAAATAAATAGGGGCAGTTGTCAGCCTAGGGATCACTTATGCTCCAAAACTTTTGGAAGGCTCCAATTTTTTCAGAACTTGGCACACATAATTTTCCCTGAAAATAAGGCAAGCACTGGAGTTGGGTTTAGTCGTGAGAGGCAGGTTAGCTCGGATAGAGGGTAGGACAGTGGAATGATTAGCACGTACCCTGATGTCAGACTCACTGGGTTCAAAATCTAGTTCCACCATGTCATCTTAGTGACCTCGGATAATTGGCTTAGTTGTTCTAAGCCTTGGGGTTTCCCTTTGATAAAAGGGAAAAATAATAATACTTAGGTACCCAATAGGATTGTTGCAATTAAACGAGATAACTCATTTGGCACAGTGCTTGGAATATTCTATATGTTCATTAAGTGTAGTTAATTTGTTATTGTTTCTATTATCATTGGGCCACCATTTAAGCCTATAACTTACTGAACTATGGTACTAACCTGAGTTCTAACGCCTGGAAGGAAAAGTCTACCAGGTGCTGAAAGAAACCGGGCAAAGGAGAGTACTTTCCTCTGCTATTTCCAGTGCAGCCAATGCTATAAAAAATAAACCACGTTTTTGTTGTCTAATTGCTGAGGCTAGGACTTCTAGCACTATGTTGAATAGCAGTGGTGATAGTGGACATCCCTGCCGTGTTCCTGCCTTAGGGGAAAAGCTCTCAGTTTTTCCCCATTGAGAATGATATTCACTGTGGGTTTTTCATAGATGGCTTTTATGATATTGAGGTATGTACCCTCTATCCCTATACTCTGAAGAGTTTTAATCAAGAAAGGATGCTGTACTTTGTCAAATGCTTTTTCTGCATCTATGGAGAGGATCATATGGAAACAAACTGAGGGTTTTAGAGGGGAGGGGGGTGGGGAGATTCGTTAGCCCAGTGATGGGTATTAAAGAGGGCACGTTCTGCATGGAGCACTGGGTGTTATACACAAACAATGAATCATGGAACACTACATCAAAAACTAATGATGTAATGTATGGTGATTAACATAATAAAATTTAAAAAAAAATGAACCACGCTTTTATTTGAGGTGGACCCTTTCTTCTTTCTAGTAACTTTCTTCTTCATCCTGTATCTCCCACAGCCTCTAGTACTTCATATTCCCCAATTTCTTCTTCCCCCATTGTTGTAGGTTGGGGGTGGGGGGAGGAATCTGAACATCAAAGAAACTTCTCCCCTTCAGATGAGTGTGCACGTTCCTTTACTCCCAGAGATCTTCAGCTAGATTTTTAAAGAAGCAGTGTTGATTTATCAATTTAACATTAAGATGACACTTTCATGACACTCTCATTTTATAGGATGAGAAAACCCCAACCGGTCACTACTGCAGACTGACTTCACGTGTGTGTGTGTACCTTTAGGAGCGGCTGTTACACAGACGGCTGACATATGGCGGATATACACACAGCTATTTTTACACTTTACATTTCCCTCCCTTTTGTTATAAAGTCGTGGATCATCAAAAACTGGTACATTTATTCAACAACTCATATGACTGCACTAGCAAGAGCTCAAGAAGCGTGGGTTAAGGCAGGGTTGCCATTTCGGGGAAACAGTTTTTTTTTTTTTTTTTAAAGGACTACTTTTAAATACAATGTAGGTGCATTAGGAGTAGGAAAAAGCAAGCAAAACTAGGTACAAAATGGGCTCTTTTTCTCAGGAATCTTTGCATCTGTTTATAACCCACTTTCTCACACTCACAGCTTTTTGGTAGCTTTTCTGTAAACACGCCACATTCGTCAGGTCTCTATCAATTAGCTTTGCTAAGGATACTCAAGATCTTCCTGCTCAATGGGCTCACTACTACGTCTCCAGGCGTCTGCAGATGCTGGCACAGAGCAGGCTTCCATATTTGCTGAGGAAGTTAAGAAGTGAATGGAAGGATGAGTATGTGCGTTATTTGCCCATGAGCTGGAGTATAAGCAGTCTCATTTTTATATAGTCTAAAATACCCTTTATTGCTCCCTTTTTAAAAAAAAGTTTTTATTATTTTAGAGAGAGAGCACGAGTAGGGGGAGGGTAAGAGAGAATCCCCAGTGGACTCCCCGCTGAGAGTGGAGCGGGACGCCGGGCTTGATCTCACGACCCTGAGACCATGACTTGACCAGAAATCAAGAGTCGGCCACTTAACTGACCGAGCCACCCAGGAGCCCCTCCCTTACTTCCTTTCATAATTCTTGTCTGAAATACTCTTCTCTCTGAGCTTCTTTCTAAAGCAGGGCAGTTCTTTTTTGTCCTCAGAAGTAAGTTTTCCGTCTGTCCTTCGAAATTGCCCTTATAATAAAAGGAATACTAGTGATAAGACCACTCCACTTCAGACAATTCCAAATGAATAAACTCTATAACCCTGGCTGGATGAACGACTCATTAAAATGTCCTTAAGGTAATCAGACTTCCTTTTTTACACACTTACTATATATTTAAATGAGATTAGCCCACTACATCACACATACCATTAAACAGATTTCTTCATGTGTAACTACATCACTACATCAATAATCGCCACCTCTGTCTTTGAAGCTCTGCGATGTCTCCGATTATCTCAAGAGGCAAGTGGAACTCTCAAAATGAAATTAATTTCAATTAACTTTAAAATATAAGTATGTATGCATCACCCAGCACTTGGGGACAGAGGGTTACACAAAATAGAGTGTCACAGCATAAAAAGATTAGGAATCAGTGCACTAGCCAAAGAGAAGACAAATGAGTCTGAACACGGCCTGAGGTTAAGCACTTCACTTCCAAATACCGTTTCCCATGAAGAACACACTCAAAAGAAAGGAGACAGTGCAATTTAAATGATGCTAAGCCTACTAAGTTTTATTTAGATTGGGTTAGTTAAAGAATATATTTGCTTGAGGATAAAGAAGAGATTATATGAAAAGACACATTTATTAGGTATCCCGTAGGGCTCCACAATGCTGAGTTTTCTTAAAGCTCTGATATTAGGACTTACTTTCAGAGCTGACTAATGAGGCCCTGTCACACCATTCATGTCCTCTTTATTTTAGGTAAGTGAAACAATTATAGGGTAGACATGTATAAAAGTATGCCAATCTGACATAAGATCAGAGTCCTTTAAGAAAAAACTTATTTTCAACACATTTATCATATACTTGTTGCTATTCTGAATAGTATCTCTTATATACAAATGGATAAACCATGCATGCAGCAATTAGGAGAGGAAAAACACTATCTACCTCACCCCCATTCTTTGGTTTGTATCTTTCAAGATCTATCCCTTCTTTAATTAGAAAAATGATGGCCTTGCTGTAAACCTCAAGAATCAGATCATTTCATTCAGTGCACACACTTAGGTTCATACACATACAAACACAGTCTTAGTATACTAATCAATCTAAGGTTCTGTATCCTTGCGAATAACCAATGTCTAAGAAATAATTTCTGCCAAAAAAAAAATAGGAAATATTAAAAGAATGACCCACATTTTATATTTTCACAAAGGAAACCACATCTTCTCTTTCTTTACACCTGCCATAATGGAATCACAGGTACTCAAATGTTCTTTTGAGTTTACATGAGGAAGGTTCTGTAAGAAAAGCATATGATCATCGTAATAGAAATAATCAAAAGCCTCACAGAGACATTAACAGCAAAAGCTACCCATTATGAGAGGCAGCCTCCAAGATGGCCCTCAGTGATCCCCACTTCTTGGTGCTGAGGCCTTTGTGTAATCTCCTCCCCGAGTGTGGGCTGGTCTAATGACTTACTTCTAACCAACCGAATGTGGCAAAGGTGGGGGCGCCTGGGTGGTTCAGTCGGTTAAGTGTCTGCCTTCAGCTCAGGTCACGAACCCAGGGTCCTAGGACTGAGCGTGCCCCCCCCCCGCCCCCCCCCCCGCCGCACTCCCTGCTTAGTGAGGAGCTTGCTTCTGCTTCTCCCACTCCCTCTCCCCACTGCTCATGCTCTCAAATAAATAAATCTTAAAAAAAGAAAAAGAAAAGAAAAGAATGTGGCAAAGGTGATGGGATGTCACTTCCATGATTAGGTTACAAAAGACTGTAACTTCCATTTTAACCACAGATTAGCTCTGCTGCCTTCTCAGTCAGGATACTTTTATAAAGCAAACTGCCATATTGCAACGGCACATGAGCCCAGGAACAGAGGACATCCTCTGGCCAACAGGTAGCCAGGAATGGAGGCCCTCAGTCTAACCATTCCTGAGGAACTGAAATCCTCCAAGAAAAATGTGACCTTAGGAAGGGATCCTTTTATGGCTAAATATTTCACCGTATAAATATACCACATTCTGTCTGTCCATCTGCTGATGGACGTGCTGGTTGTTTCTACCTTTTTTCTACTGTGAATAGAGCTGCTATAAATATTGGTATACAAGTTTTTGTTTGAACACCTATCTTCAATTCTTGAGTATATAACTAGGAGAATTGCTGGGTCACATGGTAATTCTGTGTTTAACTTAAGAAAAAAAAACCATATTTGCCTTGCTAAGTCTCTAAGTTTGTAATAAATTGTTACACAGGAATAGGAAACAAAGCTAAAGAACCTGCAGCTAGGTAGCAACTTCCAGAATGTGAGCTAATGAACTAAACGGGGGGGGGGGGGGGGGGAAACTTACCCTAAATCTTACTGGCAACTTGTTATTGCTCTATGTAAATAGCATCTAGTAATTTTTCAAAATGTTTCTTTCCAAGGCAACATTTAAAAAACAAATTGTTATGAGGGCTTATTGAGTGCCATGTACTACACTCTACTGTACAGGTAAGAACATGGAACAGACATGGTATCTGCCTTCAGAGTGCACAGATCTCTTGATTGCTCTGATTTTCCCCAGAATTCTTTCTTCTCACTTTACATGTCCTCCTAGGGAATGTCTTTACTCCTATTGTTTCAGCTACCTCTAATATCCTGAAGACAGTTCAAATGCCCTTATCCAATCTTCTCCAAAGCCCCAGTATTCTTATTCCTTACCATCTATCTATCATATATTCCCTTCTAGAGGTTTCCCAGGTATTTTAAACTCAACTTGTCCCCATGTGAACTCATTCTTGCCATGAATTCTTTTCTAAACCAGTCTCCTGGATTCCCTGTCTGGGAATTGACAGCCGCCCAAATTATGAATCTTAAGAATCATCCTTAACCCCTTATCCCTTTTCCTAGTAGTCAATCACCCATCACCCAACTTTACCCTCTGTGTAACCACCAAGTTCTTGGACACTCTGAAACTCCACCATACATTTTTCCTATGGCTGTTTTTCCCCTGTTCCACTCATGTCTTACCGAAAAAAACCCTATGCATGTTTCAAGTCTTACATCCAAACATCTCCTCTAGTGAAGTCCTCCTTAATTTTTACAAAACTGCTGTCTCCATCCTTTGTTATTCTAGAGCATCTTTGTTCATCCCTTCACTGTTAGGATCTTGTAACGAAGTGTTTTTAGTACTTCCAGTTCCTTATGACTGCTCTGGACTGACAATCTCTACTTGTGCTTTGAGACCAATTCTTTTGTATATTTCAAGGACCTAGTATAGGAACAGGCATAGAGTCCTCAATTAATTTACATGTGCTGAACTAAAAATAGTCATCGGATTTATATTACTCATTCACTTACTCAACTAACAAGTATTTATTGAGTGGCTTCTATGTACCAGACCCAGTTCTGGGCACCAGGAAAACAGTGGCCAACTACGTACATGTGGCCCCTGCCTGACTCATGACCTCATGGTCTAGCAGGTCACTGAACTGATAATATCTTTATGACAGTATGTCATTTAGGCTTCAACTTACATGTGCTGCAAAGTATTTCCTATAACAGCGTATTTATTATTCTGATCCTTAAAGTAGTAACAATTGGAAAGTTAAGTTTCTTTTGGATGAGTTGTAAATAAAATAATTTTACTTCCAATGTCACCATCACTGCATTAAAAAAAAAAAAAACCTTCCTTGCAGTCTCAAGGCATATGACTGTACAATATATCTAAACACCTATGGGATACCTCAACTATCCAGAACACAGCCAAAAACTAGGAGCCATGGGGCAGCCAACAGAAAGGGCCCCAAATTAACATTCTAAAGCTCACATGCTTAACCACTCTAAAAAGTCCCTCAGGCCCACACAAAAATCTTGCCTAGAAAAAAAATGTGATCACACTTAGTTTCTTGGCTCTCTGCTCAGAGCATACTAGAAGTAGTAAATCATTATGTGGGAGACAGAGGAGAAATAGAAACCACCAGAGACAGGCATGTGGACAGTAGCAAGAAGAGACAGCCACAAAAGAAAGCAAATAAAAAAATTAGAACATTTTAAAAGAAAAAGAGAGGCAAGATCAACAACTATGAAAGAAAAAAAAAAAAAAAGGCAAAGACCAGAAATAAAAAGGCCAATAGTTCAGATTTAAGGTAGCAGGGAAGAGTCACCCACTGCCCTCTTGATAGTATTACAGGGTTTTTAATGTTCATCAAATACACGATGTATTATACTCCTGCTACTTTCATTATTATGGAGAATTTTAAATATATGTAAGAACTAAAAAAGTATGATGAACACCATCACTCAGCCTCGACAACCATCAATTCTGGCCAATCCAGCCTCAACCTAATTCCTCTGTCATATTATTTTGAAGCAAATCTCAGATATCATATAGTTTCATCTGTAAATATTTTGGTCTAGGTTTCTAAAAAAAAAAAAAAAAAAAAAAAGAATTCTTAAAGACACAACCAAAAATATCATTACATCTAAAAGAAATTAACAAGTCCTTAAAATCATCAAATATCCAGTTGTTCAAATAACATTTCGGTACTAGAGGCATACCCTCAGCTGTTTCCAAAGTGTCCAAGTGAGATGCTACTGTGGAAAGTATAACATATAAGAATTTCAAAGTCTTAAAAATCAAATTGTAAGGTTTTCAATCCATTCTTGGTATTAAAATGTCTTAGTATTTCATCAAAATCTATTTTTATACTCTTAATTAGTTTAATTGGTTAAATGCCACATGAGATACAGTAAGTGTTTTAAGAAACACCTTCTTCGCTAATGCAACAGCTAATGGAAATGTAACATTGTCAAATTATGGCACTGTAGTATTTTAAACTTGTTTAATTAAGGGAAGACCTTTTATGGAAAAGCCATTTATTAAGATAATTTTGTTTACAGTCTACAATAGTTCCTACAGATTTGAAGTATAAGAGTTTGATTCATTATTATTTCAAAGCCATATACTAGTTCCCCGAAATCATCAGGGGTGGTCTGTTTACTTACTGGGGGACCACAGTAACCTTGAGAGCATTTCATGTCACAATCCAGCTGCACTAGTACTAAGTTTTAATTATCCTTCAAAAGTAAAAAGGATGGGGGCACCTGGGTGGCAGAGTCAGTTGAGTGTCCGACTCTTAATTTTGGCTCAGGTCATGATCTAAGGGTCATGAGATTGAGCTCTGCCTTGGGGTCCCTGCTCAGAGGAGAGTCTGCTTAAGACTCTCTCTCTCCCTCTCCCACTGCCCCTCTTCCCTCCCCCATTCTCTAAAATCTTTTTTAAAAAGTGAGTAGGATGAAACAATTGTAATGATACACACCTGAGAAATCTAGACTTTATCTTCGTTAACCACAATCTGGATAGGAAGCTAAAAGAACTTGGAACACAGGGAGATTGGTATTCTCTTCTTACAATTAGAAGCCATGGTTTTGAAGGAAAAGTAAATAAACAGGACTATCAGTACTTGAATTGGGAACTGGAAACATGTGGTACATGTGAGGAAGAGAGAGAGAGAGAGAGAGAGAGAGAGAGAGAGAGAGAGAGAGAGTGTGTGTGTGTGTGTGTGTGTGTGTGTGTGTGTGTGTCTACATGGTAGGTGAAGAGGTAGTTTGCTCAGCATAAAGTTCAAAACAGCTTCAGACTGAAATCAGAGAGAAAGTATCCCTTGATAAAAATCTCACCTTCCTAACATATATGTACCTTGGAAGGATTACAGATGTACTGAAATTCCTGTGGTCATTAGGGTGTCCAGTGGGGGCCAGGGCACAATCCTCCCATTTCTTGTCATCACCTCTCACAGTAAGTAGTTTGTTTATCCCAATATGTCATAAAAATATCATTTTCCATGAGTCTGATGTGAAAAATCTTGGGAAGCATTGGTCAAAAGAGCTTAGGCTGCCATTCAAGGCTCCTGATGGTCTGACCCAAGTGACCTTTCTATCCTCAAATCCTTCCACACCACTTATGAAACCTTTGCAGTGTCCAAAACGAACTGCTCACATTTTCATCTTATACCCATCATGTTCCTCAAATGCTACCGCCTCTGCTTATGACTTTTCCCTTGGCTGGGAATCTCCTCTCTCCCTAAATCTTTCTATCTTCGAGCGTCATCTATTCTCAAATCCTGCATTAAATGCCACCTGCGCCACAACCATTCCTTTTACTGCACTTGTACATCATCTTTTTTCCTCCATTGAAGAGTAGTTATCTGTAGTTTTTTTAATGTCATGTGTAACTTTGTATTTTGTACTATTTTTGTTTTATGCACGGTTTCTAGTTTGCCAATGAGAATCACAGCTCTGACAGCTAAATTTAAGTCAACTCACTCCAAACACTTTGAGTACCTTTTATATGCTGAATACCTTTTATATACTAGGTGCTGAGGAATAAAAATTAATGTGGCCCTACTATCATCAGAATTATTTAGCATTGTTCTGTTAAGTTCTAGTCAATATAAGGCAAGAAACTGATATAAGAGGAATAACCACTGGAAAGGAGACAAAATGATCATTATTTGCAGATGACGACTGTATACCTACAAACACAAAAGAATTAACTGGAAAACTTAAGACAATAATATGGTTCCAGAAGGTGATTAGAAACAAAATTAAAATGTTTACAATCTTTTTACTTCTACTTAAAATTTTAAAACCATGCAATAACATGTTAATACAGAAAAATCCCAACATCTGTATGAATGACACCAACAATGCCCGTATGAATAAAGCACCGTACCATGTTTTTAGATGAGAAGACCAAATATATTAAGTATTTAAATTCTTTCCAAGTTAACTAGTGAGTTTCATGCATTGCTGATCAAAACCTCACGGGAAACTTTCAACCCAAAAACTCACCTGGAATAACTAGTATATAAAACTAGCCATATTTTTTAATAACAAAATGATAAATAGACATAGACAATAACAAAGGTGACAAACTTAATCTCGGTTATCAAAATTCAAGCTGAAATTATATGGAACCATTTTTCAAGTATCAAATTACCTAAAAAATCTAAATGATGGTCTGCAACAACAGGAAAGATGCAGTAAGATAACAGAATCGATTCCTATATAGGAATGTAAATCCATGCAAGTTTTCTATAGATGCATTTTGTACAATATATTAAGAGCCTTAAAATGTTTTGATACCAAATTCTGCTTTTAATATCTAAAAAATATTCCATAACTCAAAAATCTATGCTTTTATAAAATAATCAGAATAGATATAGGTCAGATCTTTATCAAAATACATATGACAACAGATATATAAGGGATCTGGGAAGGACATAGATATAGAATTAAATTATTTTATCATTAATCATTAGAAATTGTCAAGCACATTTAGAGTCAAAATTACACACAGATCAGACTGAATTAGGAGTACTGACAGTTGTATTGAGGAAAATGAGAAAGAGGGGTAGGTTAGTGATAGAACCCCCAAGGACACAGAGTGGTAAATGTTGGCAGTACCCTAAGAGCACTATCCGTAGCCTAATCCATGGCTTGCCCTGTCTTGATAGCAGCCCTGCTATCGGAGCCAGATGCCATTAAACATGGCTGCTAAGAAGTCCTCAGTTCTGATAAATGTCTATCTTACTCACTCGACAATCTCATGGCAAAGAAGCATGAGCAAACAACAGAATTTAAATGTCTGGATTGTGACCATCAAAAAAGAAATGGTGGATCTTATTCCAGAGACCATAATATCAATGATGGTCATTTATGCTAGACTTTAGGGTTTCAACATAATTAGATGAGGAGGAGGAGGAGGAAAACCAGCCCATGACTTTAAGGGAAGATAAAAGTGTAAGAAGGGGAAAGAATAGAGGCTAAAATGAATTTATACTTGTAAAATTGGTTATGAAGAACAGGTAAGCAAAAAAACCAAGGTAGGCATAAAAAGAATGATTTTGATCTAGAAAGAGTTAAGAGAAGGTAAATTTGAAGTGAGGAGAAAATGCATATCAAGCTTCTTTAAGTTAATGCAAGTCTCCAGATCCAGACAGATTACATACCAAGATAGCAGAAAAACTCAGACATCATCACAAAACTCCTCCAAGCACTGTGATACAACCATGAAGAATGGGAAAGTTACCAGGAGACTGAGGATAGGCAAATATCGATCCGGATTTAAAAAAAAATGGGATCATCATGAGCAATCACGGAGTCACTAAGAAGTCTTTCAAAATAATTCTCAGTTCCTTTTGTACTGGCTCGCCAGGTTGGTACATTTTGGGAATAGCGTAGTATGAGATCATTTCAGCAAAATATTTAACAAGTCTCTTGCTGTATCCTTGGGCAAGAAAGAAAAAGTAAATCAGATGACAGTAGTTAGGCAGCATTATAAGCGATTTAATGGCCATATCCAAAAATTCATGGAACTGTGCCATGGAAGGTGTTGGGTCTTCTATGATTTGCAACCAACCTTGGTTCTCCTAGCACTTTACACATAACTCTATTACAGCAATTATCACAGGGCATTATAGTTACATAATTACAGGTCTATTATTCCTCATAGCTTGTGAGCTCCCTGAAGGAATGATTACATGCTAGTCTTGTTATCCCTAGGAGAGAGCATGAGACTGGCACAAGGTAGGCAATTTGATACATGTCTATACATTTTAATTGAGTAAAAACTTTAAAGGTATCATTTCAAGATTTACAGATGGCACAAGGCTGAAAGAAATTGCTAATATGTTGGATGACAGAATAAAAAAAGTCAAAAAGTTCTTGACAAGCTGGAACAATGAACCAGCGCTTACATAATGAAATTTAATAGAGATATAAGTAATGTCTGGAACTTGGAATTTAAAAAAAAAATTAACTGTGCAAGAACAGAAGAGTTGTGACTTAAAACAGCTGGGTATTTTGACAGCATATCCAACATGAACCAATGGGGTATTGTGGCTCAGATTGTTGGCTTTAAGAGAAATTTAAGTATTCGAAAGAAAAGAGGGAAGTATCACTAGTCAGAGCACATCTAGAACATCATGCTTCTGGATACATGTTTTACAAGGGACCACCACAGAAGGTGGCAACAAGGATGGTGATGAACCTGGACACCATATAATACAGAAAATGACTGAAGAAATGAAAGATATTTAGCGTGGAAAATGATCTTCCAGAATATATGATAACAAGTTTCATGTTTCTGAATTACTGTCTAGAGAAGACATATCATTTGTTGAGCATGCCCCACAAAGCAGAACTGGATTCATTTTAGCTTCAAAGAAGCAGAAAGTTCCCTTTTGGCAAATGATAATTAATTGTAATAATTAAAACTCTCCCAACATGGCAGGTAAATACATACTTTCTGAAACATGGACTTCCTCACCATGGAAGCATTCAATCTGATACCGTATAGCCACACCTGGGGGATCGGAAAAGAGTTAATTCCTATCTAGTATAACCAGTTTGACTAAGTAACACCTGATTTAACATGTATGGTTTCATGTTATTTTATATGATGAAAGAACTGGAGGGCAGACTGCTGTAACTTGCCTCGAATGACTTGTGAGACTCATTTCTGAAGGAAACTGCATACACAACTTTTCTGATATTGCTTTTGAGAAGGATGCTTGGGTCACTGCAGCAAATACACCCAAACCCAGAGTGATGGCGGAGGAGCGGTAAGACACTGCCGTGTCTTCTGTGGCCAGAACTCTGCACATGCCCGCAGGTATGGGAAACCAGGAGCTGCCCACTATGATGTAGGTACACTACCGAAATACATAAAAATACATAGACAATCAAGAAGAACAAACTTTTAAACTCCATAACCATACCCTCCATCTTTTTTACACTGACTCCCAGGCTTGTTGACTGATTTGAAACAATTTTCCCAGCAAAAAAGCTTTGGCTATTTAATGAACTATATATTATATAAAGAAGATATGAGCAAACAATGGAGTTCATTTATAAGTATATAAAATATGCAGTTTTTCAAGCACCTTTCAAATACCTGCAACAGCCAGTTTTATCACCACAGATACACATCTACTGGTTTCAGAATAATTCAAATCACAAGAATTCAAAAGTGAATTAAAATGTGACTTACGTCCAGTGTAATATAAGCAATTTTTCAATGCATCTTGACTAAATGTAAAATATCATCTGTTTTTGCGACAAACAAGTCTGTGCCATTAATCATATGCTTCCAGCTGCAACAACTCACATTCAAATTAAAACCATGAAATAGCATCCCAGTGTCAAGATTCACACAAACTGATCTTTTAACAGATTGGGGGGGGGGGCAGAAAAACAACATCCATTGAAAGAAGAATCTGGAAACAATGTTACACAATAAAAACATCTGAAAGAGCTTAAGCGCACAAGCAGATAGAATTCTGGTTTTTGAACTGCACAGGAATAAATGTTCAACAAAATTCACTGCCTGCTCTTAAACCACGAATATATCATTAAAAAAAACAAAACTTCTTTTTATAGCCACGGGGCTGAGTGTTTCGCTGTTTATATCTATCCCAGCATACACATCCACAGTACTGCCAGGACTGTCCCCTCTGACTTCACTGGGAAGCCAGAGAGGAGACTGTCTTGCCCGGGGTTCCTTTTAGTTGATTCAGTTTGTGTCCAAAACTGGCCCCAGAATCCTCTCTTCTTCGGTCACTACACTCCTGCCTGCCAGTGACAAAGCTCCAAACAGCTCCCTTCCAGCTACAGATTCTACAATGTTCTGTTTAAAACTCGACTTAGAACTGCGGTAGAGAGCTTGTGGGCTGTTCCACAAACAGCGCCACGGCATCCGCTGCACGTTCAAAACTAGGACGGTGCCAGGAGCCAGCAAAGTGATATATTCTAGCTTAGCCATGTCAGGCATTTTCCAGGCCCAGAGAAGGTTTCATATGGTCAGCACATGGGCCAAAGGATGCACACAGCTGTCCTGTACTTGCTCCCTTGTGTCCTCCTCTGGTGACCTGCCCCCTTGAACTCCCTGCACACGTTTCCAGAAAGGGACGCTATGCAAGGAGGACATGCTCCTCTGAGTCTTTCCTTTCGGCCTCAGGGCTCACACTATATTGCTATGGGGCTCGACACTCCGGGGTATCATCTGGCAAGCCGTACATTTTTCTCTGTTCTCAGGTGACTTCTTTTTAAAATGGTACCCCAGCCCTAGACTGTCTTAAGAGCCAGACGAAAAAGAACAGACAAAACTTTGAAAAACCAACAATACAAATAAAAACTTTAATAGCCATACCGCCCATCAAGGTTAACAGTTCAGCTTCTCCAACTAACAAACCAAGATGAGACCAGGGTAGTTAAGATAGGAGATACAAAAATAGAGTAAAGAATCAGGGCTTCACCTCAAAAGGTTGTATGCTTTAACTAGATTTTCTTCTCTTGTACTCATTCTTTCTTTCCTCCTCTTGTCCGCTTTCACAGAGACACTTTGTCCCAGATGATGAATGAACGAGTATATAAGACTTTAATATCATAACAGCTGATGGAGAATTTTCCCCAAACAATTTAACTGAAGGTAAAGTTGTAAGTGATAGTTGCACATGGTAGATTGCAGTGGTTTTCAAACTCAGTAAAATAGACTAGCATTCTCTGGAGAGGATTTTTTTTTTTTTTAAAGATATTATTTATTTGACAGAGAGAGAGAAAGAGAGAGAGAGCGCATGCGCACAAACAGGGGGAGCGGTAGGCAGTGGGAGAAGCAGGAAGCCCGATGCGGGGCTCGATCCCAGGACCCTGAGACCATGACCTGAGCCGAAGGCAGACACTTAATTGACTGAGCCACCCAGGTGCCCCAAGAGAGGTTGTTTTTTAAAGAAAAGTAGCACGAGGAAATTAGTAAAACACTGTAGTAACTAAGATTTATAAAAGAGAATGTCAGAGTCAATTTATGCCTTAGAAATGGTCTTGATAATATTTAATCAAATAATTTAAAATATATTGGGACTTCAATACCTTCAAGAAAACTTGGAGTGAAACCTTTTACAAAACCAATAATTCTTTCACAATACTACATATTATTTAATAAAACCTACTAATGTGTATATTTATATTTTTGCATAGGGTTTTCTTAAAGCAGAGTACAACTGTACAATCTTAACGAACTACAGAAATGATCCCTGAAAAGTATAGTCTTAAAACAAAAATCTCAGTAATACTGTAAATGACAGATGACTAGCATTCTATTGATTTTTGCAAAATCTCCGCATCTGGGGATGACAATGGTGGTGAGATGTCATGGTGGTGTCAAAATCACATTAACCTAAAACCCCAGCACCATGTTAAAAGAGAATTCTTTTCCACAGTGTACTGCATGCAAATAATCAAAATGAAGTAAACTATTTAGATCTTTACATCTGGGCAGCACTCAATGCTTTTTGCATAAAGCAATGTATAATATATATATATGATATACAATTATATATGATAATATATATTATGTAATATATATAATATATAACTTTGTTTTCAAATTGTCTCATTTTGTTAAATCATGACTTGAAATTACTAGGGAAGGAGGTTGACCATTAGTCTCAGACAAAAGACTTGGTAGATAAAACCTTTCAAGACTCGTTCAATTCATACCCTCACTCCCTAATGCAAATAAATAAAGTAAATACCTTTACCCTCTAATTGTGATCAGTTTAGAGAAAGGAAGAATTAGATGGAACAGAAAACCCAAAAATAATTATATTACAGCCTCTTTCAAATTACAATGGGAAAAAAAAAAAAATCAGGGAAAACTAACATGTATAGTTCCTTGATGTTTTTTCCTTTTTTCCTCTGCTGATCAGAGGGGAAACACAATTTAGAAATCTGAAGGAAAGGAAGACATGGGTGGAAAGGTTCATCCAAGCACAAAGCTGTATGCTGTCTTAGTTCCAGGAAGTAACAGGACAAAGGAACAGTTAGGGTCCTATGTAGAAGTCAAGAAGATGTTTAATACCTGAAACACAAAGGACGGCTATGAAAAAGTTCCAAGGCTCAGAACACCAAAACATCAAGCCTACCTAGAACAGGGCTACGAGAAGGCATTTGACCTTAAAAAGAGAGACGAAGTTGCTTGAAAAAAACAAACACACACGAGCCATGGCAAAGGCTGATAATATTTAGAAAAAAAGGATCTTCCACCTAGGTATCTGAACTTCATCTGTATTTGTTCTTCCCATTTATTTGGCCATGAACTATTATGCTTTCATTTTAGGTAGAAACATGGGATTGGATTTGGGGTCTTTTCCTCTCAGCTCTCCTGCAAACATAGACTCTTTCAAGGATTTGAAAAAACAAAGTAACCTCCAAGAAATTTTAAAAAGTAACCACTAATAAAAAGATTCTTGGGTTTGGTGTTGCTCTATTATTCACAGTACAATTCCTGATACACCTCTGTCAAAATTCCCCCAGCGTAATTGATTTTTCTTTGAGTCCTCATCCAAATCCATATAGCAAGTTTAAAATTTATGGTGGTAACCCACATAACAAACTCAGAAAGGGAAAACAAACTTGATGGAACCTTGAGAGAAAATGAATTTGTATTTACCAATTTTGGAGGATAAGGAGCAATCTGACATTTCCATTCTAAAATTTCAGCTGCTGTTGCCCAGCCTCATTTTCACCCAGAACTAAGAAGACTACAGAGTCAAATGTATTCAGCCTGAGTCTCTCAGGACATTTTTTACTGACACAAGTAGAATCTAGAATAACCAAGAAATTTTAAGTCTATTCAGAGATACACCTAAAACCTTTAGGTATTTTCCAGATTCTATATTTAAGGCATAATCATTTTGGATCTTACCAAATTACCACTTAAAGAGATTTTTTATCTGCCCAAGGAGATCTAATGTCCTACAACTTGATAAATAATTGTAAAAATAGACAATCATACATAAAGAGTAACAGCATCAAAGACAACCCATTCTGAAAAGAATACCAACATGCTTATCTATTATCTACTGTAAAGCCCCATATTAAACTGACAACTAAGCCTCTGCATTTTTAACATGGCAGTTTATATTAGGTCCATCCTTACTTACTGAGATACAATCTAATTAGAGGAAAAATTCATTGACACCTAAATCTATTTAGAGGACTCTGGAAGAAAAAGAAAACCAAAAAAAAAGAAAGAAGTTTTATATTTACACACCCAATTTAAAAAATACCATCACCTTAAAGAACATGGCAGACCCCAAAAGAACTTGTTGGGATTGCTAATGGCAAAGTACACAGAGAGAAAATAGGTTATGTTCTACCTTCTTAGCTTATTATGTATAGAATATTACCAACAACCATACCTATACCAATCTTGACCAGGCATTTTGCGGAGACTTACAAAAATGAAAAAAAGAGAAATGCAAATGAAAAATACATTACTTTTTATGCCAAAATAAGGTCTGCTTGGAAAACTTTAACCTGAGGTGCAATCTGGATAGCCTAGGATCAGGTCAAGCAGATTAATTTAAAGCTGTAAAGATTCCTGAACAAAAAGGGATATTTCACCCTCCCACACACAAAATGTGTTCTTAAAATGTGAATTATTCCAATGTGGTTTGGAATCTGAGGCTTCTAATATATTGGTTTGCTTTAGTGTTACTGTTTTCTTCCCCCCTCAACCTCCAACTTTGTGTAAGACCTGTGTCTTACCCATTGCATAATCACTGACAGGAGTATTTTTCATAAATGTAACTGCTAAGGTTGGAAAGAGAATCGTATCACTATGGTTCTGAGTATCCCTATGGAATGAACCACAACTGGTTTCTTCTGAGAAATCTCTCACTCTTTGTCTAATGAATCTGTCATATAAATTTCTTTGATTAATTGATGCTGCTGTGCACAGACAGATCAATCTGTCTTCTTTTATTAGCAATAAGATTTTTAAAATCTACACATTAAATTGATAGATTTGATAACATCTTAATCTTAGTTTAACTGCCTACATACTTAATTTTAACAATTCAGCTACATATGATCATCCAGAAATGGATATTTTTCTTTGTGAAGTCTTTCCCCAGTCACATTTATCTTTTTTTAAACCATGGATATTAACTTAGCCTATTTAAAATAACTCATTACTGGAAAGCAATCCAAGAGGAGGACCGTAAGTTCTTCACAAAACATATTTTCAATGCTTTTGACCAGAGATATTTCTAACAGTACAGAGTATTTTCAATAGTTTTACTGTGGTATAATTGATATATAATAAACTGCACATATTAAAATATACAATGTGGTAAGTTTTGATTCATGTGCATCTGTGAAACCATGACCATAATCATGATAATAAGTGTATCTATCCATCACCTCCCAAATTTTCTCATGACCCTTCAAATCCCTCCACTCCATCCCTCCCCAGCCTCCTGTCCCTATCCCTCAGGCAATCCCTGAAACACTTTGTCACTAATTATTAGTTTGCATTTTCTAGTACTTTCTATAAATGGGATAGGAGTTTATCCCAATATGGGAATACTACCTTATGTGTTCCATTTTGTCTAGCTTCTTTCACTTAGCATAATTACTTTGAGATTCATCCATATTATGACATGTATCTATAGTTCTTTCTTTTTTATTGCTGAATACGATTTCCTTATATGGATAGGTCACATTTATTTATCCATTCACCAACCAAAGACATTTGGGTTGTTTCCATTTTTCCTATTATAAAATTGCTGTGAACACTTATGTACAGTATTTTGTGTAAACATCGGTTTTCGTTTCTCCAAGAGTGGAATGGCTTGATTATAAGATTGGTTTGCATTTATCTTAAGAAGCTGCCAAACTGTTTTTCAAAGTGTACCATTTTACATTTCTACTGGCAGTGAAGGAGATTCTCGTTCTTCCATATTCTTTCCAGAATACTTGATATATTCAGGCTTTTAAATTTTAGACATTTTAATGTGTGTGTGGTGATTTTAATTTCTATTTCCCTAATAAGTAATGATGGTGAGCATCTTTTCCATGTGCTTATTTACCTTCTTTATATCTTCTTTGATAAAGGTATGTTCAAAGTTTTTGCCCATTTTTAAAATGTTTCTTTTCTTATTATTGAGTGTTCTTTATATATTTTGGATACAAGTTCTCTATCAGATACATGATTTCCAAATAATGTTTACCTAGCCAATAAATGGCCTTTTCATTCTCTAGTAGTGTCTTTCAAAAAGCAGAAGTATTATGAAATCCAATTAACCAATTTTCTTTTCATGGATCATACCTTTGGTGTCTTATCTAAGAAATCTTTGCCTAACCAAAGGTCACAAAGGTCATCTAAGTTTTCTTCTAGAAGTTTTATAGTTTTAGGTTTTATATTTAGGTCTAGGATCTATTTTGAATTTTTTTTACATGTTATAAGGTTAGGGTAATTTTTTAATTTTTATTTTATTTTTTTAAAGATTTTTTTTTTTTAAAGATTTTATTTATTTATTTGACAGAGAAAGACACAGCGAGAGAGGGAACACAAGCAGGGGGAGTGGGAGAGGGAGAAGCAGGCTTCCCGCGGAGCAGGGATCCTGATGTGGGGCTCAAACCCAGGACTCTGGGATCACTACCTGAGCCGAAGGCAAACACTTAACTGAGCCACCCAGGAGCCCCAGGGTAATTAAAAAAAAAAAGAAAAGAAAACGATTTTCTTTGAGAGAGAAAGAGAGAGCACGAGTGAGCACAAGTGGGGTGTCGGGGCAGAGGGAAAGGGAGACGCAGACTCCCCACTGAGCAGGGAGCCCAGTGCAGGGCTTGATCATGACCTGAGCCAAAGGCAGACATTTAACTGACTGAGCCACCCAAGCATCCAAGATTAGGGTAATTTTAAATCTTGTTTCATGTGTTATTTTTGTCTATCTGCTACTAATTTCTAATTTTATTGGATTTTAGTCAGAAAACATACATGGTCATATGTAAATTTCAGGTGTATTTTAAAAGAACATGTTTTCTACTTGAGTGTAAAATTCTGTAATTATCAATTAGATCAAGTTTGTTAATTGTCTATTTAAATCCTTCATGTATTTTTATTTATTTGATCTATTGTCTTATAAAGAAAGTATGGATAAATTCTTCTGATTGTGAACCTGTTGGCTTTTCGTACATTTTTCTTAGTTTTAATTTTATATAGTTCAGAATTATGTAGGCAAATATCTAAAGGTTCATGATTACTCAGTTATCCTAATAGAGCAACATGAAAATCCCTCTATTCTTAGTGTTCTTTGTTTTGAATTTCATCTCCTGGTACTTTCTTTTCAATGGTTTTTAAGGATATCTTTTCTACCCCTTTATTTCTACCTTGCTGCATTTTGTTGTTGCAGAAGTGTCTCTTATAACCAGAGATAGCTGAATAGGTTATAATCAGTTTTTAGGCCACTCATTTAAAAGGGGAATTTAATCTACTTACATTTATTTTGATTACTGATGTATAGATGTTTTCTAGGTCTCATATGATTAATTTTGCTATTTTTCCATTTTTGCATTTTGCTGAATTTATCAAATATCCTTAGCTTTCTATCTTTATAGTATATTTTCTTAAATTTTATTTCTTAAAAAGAAATTCTCATGGGGCACCTGGTGGCTCAGTCGGTTAAGTGTCTGACTTCAGCTCAGGTCATGATCTCAGGGTCCTGGGATCTAGATCCACGTTGGGCTCCCTGCTCAGCGGGGAGCCGGCTTCTCCCTCTGCCCTTCCCCCCACTCGCTCTCTCTCACTTTCAAATAAAATCTTAAAAAAAAAAAAAAACTCATGAACAAAGTTCACACAAGAAAAAACAAATTCTATTTGATCCCAGTGAACTCACTCCATTCCCTAAGATAATTCCCTAAGATAGCTGAATATGTAACTTTTCAGATTTTTTAAAAATGTATTTATGTAGATAGATATCATCCTACTTTCACTGTTTTAGTGTTTACCCTAATTTTTAAAGATATATATTTAAACGTCAATCTTTCTTTTAATTATAATCTATAATTTAAAGAAAATATTCTTTGATTCTCTCTACTTGACTGACATCTCTCATGCTGAAATTAGAAATAACTCACTTGTGTGTTCCTGTGATTACAATTAATGATTTTTCTTCACAATATGTCTAGATTTAAGTCTTTTCTTGGCCTCAGAAGACCCATTAAATTTGAATAGTCTTTTTTCACATTTGAGGTTTTTCTATTTTCTTTGATTATTTTAATCTCTACAGTTTCTCTTTACTCTCCCTTTACACCTCTTAGAGGGATGTTAGAACTTCTATTAACTAGTCCTTTGGTCTCCTCAATTTTCTCTCATACTTTCAGAGCTGTCCTTTTGCAGGGTATTCTGAGGAAATTCCCTAGCTCAGTCCTTAGTTTTATTAATTTACATCTGAGTTGTGTCAATGGATATTGTCACTTTAAATTTTCGTTTCCCCAGTTCCATTAGATTCCTCTTCATGAATACAAAACCTATCTCTCTGAACGTCTTCTTCTGATCACTCTATTACCTCTAGGTCCTTAGGTACTTTTTCTTTTGATGGGGTAAGCTTTCTTTGATGGTGCTGATTTCCCTCATATTGTGGTATGCTGTGATTATATACTTATCTTTTAAGAATCTATGTTTGCCAGCTCTTTTGTTTACCACTGCCTACTTTCAGTGATTAATAGGGACAGACGAGTGGCTTCTCTCCTGTGTGTGTGGGCTTCCTAACCCACCTGGCAGTCAGCATATTACTAGGACACTGCCTTGGCCTGAGTCTAGCACCCACTTCCAAGATTTAGTTTGTGGGTAAACACAGCTGCTATCCACTACTTAACACAAGGAGAGAAGAAAAATAAAGGCATGGCTCCAAACATAAAGGCCCAATTAATAACTTTGATAAACTCTCTGATTAATAATCCTGATGAATTCTCCTTCTACTTCATGTTTCCATGGCCTATATCTCAGTCTTTGTCATGCTTTCCTTTCTTCATTGCAGATTAAATCTGTGTTATAGGTTTAACTTATAATCGTTTCTGATTTTTGTCATTTTATGAGATTTTGGCAAAGGAGGGAGAATAGACATTAAAAAAAATCAACCTTCAATTTTCAATCATAAGTATTATGTATTAATGTATGTATTAAAAAGTTAACTTTAGACGATATTCTTCACATTACTTCTCACAATGATGCCATAAAATATCAGTGAATTTCAATATTAAAATAATTAAGCATTTTCAGTATAGAGCTTTTTGATAATACTTTGGACCTTAAGAAATTAAAAGCAACACATTTATAATGCCTCAAAATAAATCTAACCAGTTCTATTTTGTTCAGTTCTAGGATAGGTCAGAGAACCAACCTGGTCTGGTAAGAAATGAACAGCTACCAATATATTACCTCTTGAACAATTGTCAAGCTGCCATTCTAATTATAGAAATCTAGTAAAGCTGTTTAATCTTTTCTATGAACTTCCATAATCTTTATGGCCAATATTACTCTCCCATCAAAATATCCAAAGAAATGGGCTCGTGATCGTATGCATGCACACGTGGGGATTATATCTTTAGGTGATGGCACGTAGTTAGTATTTATTAAGTATTTACTGAAATGAATTTAATACAAAACACCATTTTGCTTCCGATGGGTCTAGCTTTACTCCAGTAGCTTGGGGCATAACTTGGCAAATTTCTCTCCAGCTTGGAATTGCAGCTATGTTTTACATCACAATATGATAGACCCTTAAAATTACAGTGTGTTTTTCAATTCTTTCTAATTTCATGGACTGGTATGCTAAATACTGTAACAGGACTGAGTACAAGATGCAATTAAGATCATACTGAAAGGAGAGACATTACAGAGGAAGAGTCTAGGAAAAGAAAACAGATGAGACAAGTCAAGGAGTTGACAATGAACTTGGTTTATGGATGAAACAAGATTAGACCAAACCCACTGCCACTTCCATGACTTTTGTCCCAGACTGTTCCTAAATTGTCTTTTCCTCTGTGATGTCTCTCCTTTATCCTTTCTATATGATCCTAATGGCATCTTGCACACAATCCTATTATAGTATTTCCCGTACCAGACTGTAATGCTTCTTGAAGTAAGCAGCACATTTAGTATTAGTTCGTATTTCATGTATGTATACCTGTTTCACACAAACACAAAAAGAAAACAGATTTATTGAAATGTCTACTCTACCAAAAAGAAAAAAAAAAAAAAAGAGGAAGTCCAGGTTAAATGAAAATAGAAAAAATAAAGCATTATAATCATGCATAGTTGTTAAGGATGAGCTCTATGGTTCCTAGGGACCACAGTGAAGTAGATACTATGGGTTTCAAGATTATAAAAATAAACTAGTTCTGTTGTATCAAACAGGAGAATGGTTATCAGCATCCTCAGCTGCTAGAAATGCAAGCAACCTTGGAAAAGTTAAGAGGCTTGCCCAATGTCCCATGGCTTGTTTTGATAGAGAAGAATACTGGTCTCTTGACTTACAGTGCTGTTGCTGCAATACCACGCTGAAACCAAATACACGATGAAAATTAGTTGCTATTATGGCAACCCATGGGAGAAACAGAAATATCTATTCCCTTCTAAAGGTTAGGAAGCTCAGAACCCAGCATGAATGTTCTGTGAGGAAGTTCGGTAGAGTTGGAAGATATGATATGACCTGGCTGCCCCAAACAGGAATCAATGGGTGAGGGAGCTACATTAGAGGCACATGAAACCCCTATTCTCAAGGGGGGGGGGGGGCGTCAAAAGGCCAGGACACTAGTTTCTTGACCATTGTGTGTATACATGTGTTTATGTGTATATGTATTATACATCTGCGTGTGTGTGTATATGTATACAGTCTTAGAAGAGTGGATTGTTAAGTACTATACAAAACTATGACTGGGAAGGCAAATTCAAAAAAAATGTCCTAGGGCATTTCTCCAGAAGAAAACAAAAATTAAGGTCAGGTCTACATCAGCCAGTAACAGACTTCTGGGTCCCCAGATTCATTTATTTGGCTCTGCTGACTGTTTGGCTCAGTTTTCCCTTAGCAAGTGTAAAAAACGCTTGAATACCACCACCCTGGGATCCTGTTCAACCAATTCAGATAGCTGTGGCCTTTCAACTCCCATCCAAGTGACTTGGCTTTATACCAATATCATTTCCCCTAGTAGAGCTAAGCCTCAGTGAGAAAGTACACAGCTCAGAGAGCCAGGAGTTAACTGGTTGTTCCCATTCCAGAAAGGTCTGGTTCTTCTCCTAGATAAGGAAACAATATTCTATCAAGAAGTTTCGATCATTCAATATTACATATCACACTGGAACCACAACTATAAAAACAGAATTAGTGGAAATACCACTGTCTATCTTAAAGCATCTTAAAGCATCTCTTGGGGAGCTTTAGGCAACTGAAGTTTTCTTTTCCAGCCCAATCCCTTGGGAAATAAGTAGTGATGATTTATTAAAACTTACATTTTGCAGATAAGAAAACAACAAGAAGTTCAAATGCACAGAGGGACAGAGCGTCTTGAGGCCACACTCTACTTGCTGAACCTCATTTCTTCCTTACAATTATACAACAGATATGGAATATGCACACTTACTTGTGTGTAGCTGACTATAATTTAGCAGGTAGCATGACTGTAAGGGGGCCCCCCTTACAATTCCTCTGGCCCCACTCTGTGCTGTCATGTTCCTTTACCAGCATCATGGTTTCTTGCCACCTCCAGAGAATTCCATGTTTGGAGACGTCGAGAAGAGTTTTTGAATGGCAAGTTGTTCTCTCCTACACCAGCAAGCAATCTTTTAACTACACGTGTCCCTTCAAGCAATGTGGCAAAAATGTTTTCCAGACTACCTACACTGTTTCTAATAGAAAACCATTTTGTTTATATGGTCTTGATTCCTTCCTCTGTCTGTTGGATAGTATGACTCTCAGAGGCAGTGACATTAAATTCATAGGTATTTAGCTGGAATTTTTTTTTTTTTTAAATAGGAGGCGGTAGTGGGGATATGGAGGCAATAATCATAGTATATATAGGACTGGGAGAACACATCAAGTGAAATAAAGAGCTATTCTTCCTTCTGAATTAAGTTTTAATGCAAGATTCTGAAGGAAGAAAGCTTTATTTGGGTGAAAGACATCAAATGGCCTGGGTACAGAAAGCAGAAATTAAAAAGATGCAGGCAGCAGTGCCCCCTGGGTTGCCTGTCAAGAAATTTGCCCTGTACTGTTTCTGGAGAAATTAAGAAATGCAAATAACCTGGACAGATTAACAGCACCCGAAGATAACTAGCAGGATACAAAGAAACAGCACCTTTCACTATGAGGAGGTGGTGTATTCCTCCAGGCAAACAAAGAAACAGGACAGAGTCAACATCTGTTTCATATAACAGCTTGGCTGCTGAAAGAAGCAACCTTTAAAAAAAAAAAATGGCTTAGCTGACAATCCTCAAAAATCATTCAATCACTATTGCATGGGCTGAAGTAAATGGGTAAGTGAACACAACTTGCACTTTTCTACACAACCCTCACCACCTTCTGAAGAAAAAAGTTGTCTTGTCTTTAGAGGAAAAAAATAAAGTGCAAACAAAAATCTTCATGAACTTTCTTTCTGATTGACAACTAGCAGCAAATACTGAAGCGTAAAAGACAGCTTACTGCTTTTTAGCTTTTGCCTTTCCGAGTATCAACGGGGAAGACAAGACTGCCAAAGAGTTTACTGGGTGGGGAAACGACTCAGACATAACTCATTAGACTATCAGAAGGAGAAAACAAGTCATTTGACAAAACCAATTGTGATTCCAGAATTCAGTTAGGGAAAGAAAACGGAATATTATGATGTCTGGATCCTCATCAATTCATGGTAACAAACCAAATGTGTTAAGAAATGAAAAATTTCCTCTTTGGGCTCTATCAATGTGCAAATGCAATTTCAAAATCAAGAGAAAAATATCTCTAAGTGCATCTGTAGATTTAAGAACTGGAAATTTTCTAAAAGGAAAAATTACCAGAGCTGTAAGATCACTGAATCGGGACTGGTGCTTTCAACTCAACTAAATGCCAGATGCTTCATTCACCTTAGTAATGTGGTTACAATACATAAAGCCAAACAGAATGAAAGCAATTAAGAGACATGATAGAAGAGATTTTTCAGGTGGAAACTGAAACCAAAGGGAAAAGTGATAAGGTAGATGGGACAAAAACATTTAATATTAACACGTGGGTACTGCCAAAAACTATGTGAGGCTGCTAACCCAAAGACTCTGAGGAAGTCCCTTCCCTGTGACTTTTCAGTTTAAACAGGTGTAACAAAATAAAAATAGAAATTAAAAAAAAAAAAAAAGGAAGATCATCTTGTCCACAAGGGAGCAAGGCATGACCGCAAAGAGAAAAGCAATCAATGTGTGATTTGGGTTATTTCTCGAGCCTTTGGGGACAAGGCTTTATTGAAAGGTGTTTTTTTGAGGGGGTGAGGGTGAGGGAGGGGAAGGGTGTAATTATAATATAAATCTTCCAAAAATGTTAGCTATGGGCCAGGCGATTTCTAAGTAGCTGACTTACGTTAATATAGTCCTCACAAATGGTTATACATAATGCAGGAACTATTATTACTATGTTTTACAGATAAGGAAGCAGAGATACAGGAAAATGGACTCGCCTAGAATCCTACAGAATGGCTGGGCTTCCTCTAATAGGAAGAAGGGAAATTTGCTGAAAGATTCATCTTTCTGTCTTTTCAGGATCCTGCTAGGTGTCTTGCACAACATCCAGAATAATAAAGAGCACAAGACAAGCAGAGTAATTAATTAAAACTAAAAAAGGATTTAGATTAGTTTCAACAAAAACCTCCCAAATGAAAGAATTTACAAGAAAAACAAATCCACTGAGCAATACTACGGAACATCCTTTGTACAGATCAGAACAGCCGTGCTGGATGGTATTAAAAATCCCTTCAAGTACTGAGGGGATTAACCCAGGAATTCGTTCTAGGCCTGTAAATAGCAATATTTGGCTTTACTCGAGGAGAGAAGTACACAAGAGTCTCCCCTTGTGTCCAATAGCTCGTCCATGCAAGGACTATGCATCTCTTGCCACTGTAACTGCCACCTTCTAGAACTCAGCCTGGGCATACCAATATGTACTTAATAAATATCTGTTGAATAAATGAAATAAAAAGAATAAAAATATGAAAATGATGTGTTTGTATAAGCCTCGAGATAGACTGGACGGTTGAGACTGTGACTGATTCAGAAGCCAGTCTTGAAGAGATGGGAAGGGAAGCAGGACTCTAGCAGTGAGAGTCAGAACTCGAGGTGTACAAGAGTTGGACTTGAGAGTCAGAAAATCAATGATAGAAGCAGCAGCAGGTAACACGTGGAAGCACTTCTCTTGTTCCAGGCACGGGATAAAATGTGCTATGTAGAGAGTAACTGGTTAAGTGCTTCAGATGGACATCCACCTCCCCCAAATAGCCTTGATCAAGTCCCTCAGTCTCTGTGCCTGGCTGTCCTGTGTCTCATTATCTGTGAGACAGTCCTAGCACCTACTCATTAGGCATGAAGCTGCAAAAGTGAAATGAGAACTTCACTGGAGGGAAATGGAAATAAGCAAAACATTACAAAAAACATTTAGAATTTCAATTTCACATAAATATAGGCATCATCAGTGCAGCCTGGTGGGTGTGAGAGCTAACTCGAGGAAAGCAAGTCATTCTCAAAACAGTGAAAATGGAGCTTGTCCATATACCACCAGGCTGGGCTGATTATGTCTATATTTGTGTCACCTCTTACCTTGAACTTACCCCCCCAACACACAATTTCATTTTCTTTCTTTTTTTTTTTTTTTAAAGATTTTATTTATTTATTTGACAGAGAGAGACACAGCGAGAGAGGGAACACAAGCAGGGGGAGTGGGAGAGGGAGAAGCAGGCTTCCCGCCGAGCAGGGAGCCCGATGCGGGGCTCGATCCCAGGACCCTGGGATCATGACCTGAGCCGAAGGCAGACGCTTAACGGCTGAGCCACCCAGGCGCCCCCACAATTTCATTTTCAAAAAAATTTCATTCCTTTCAAATATTTGTTTTCATGAATGTCTCCATAATCAAATCATGAGTTTCTTTTCTTTTCTTTTTTTTTTTTAAAGATTTTATTTACTTATTTGACAGAGAGATACACAGTGAGAGAGGGAACACAAGCAGGAGGAGAGGGAGAGGGAGAAGCAGGCCTCCCGCCGAGCAGGGAGCCCAATGCGGGGCTCGATCCCAGGACCCCGGGACCATGACCTGAGCCGAAGGCAGACGCTTAACCATCTGAGCCACCCAGGTGCCCCCAAATCATGAGTTTCTTGAAGACAGAGAATGTATTTTAAATATCTTTCATTCTCAACTCCTAGAATCATGCTTGATATACAACTGTGCTAGAATGATTGCATGAATGGTAGGAAAAGACCACACGAGAAAAATGTGAGTGAAAATTTTAAGAGTTTTTAGGTGAAAGATGTAGGAAACACTCTCCTAAGAGAAAGTTGATGAGAACATAGAACTATATATGTATATGCTATACATACAAGTTATATATAAGTTATATATATAAACAAAGCTTCTTACTAAGATCTCCCAAAAGTGACTTCCATTTAACTCCACTGGTCACTGTTAATTCATTTCATTCCATTCCGTACTAGATAAGGAACACAAGTTCATGCCTCTTCGTATTTTGAACAAGTGAGAAATTTAACTTAAGGTTGAAAGCGGGATGATGGAGAGCCTTAGAACCATCTGAGAGCGGTACTCCTCCTGGCAGGGAGGAGCAAGGGTCATGCCAATCTCTTGAATTACCCCTACGGTAAGCAGAGCTATCAGCATTCCCTACGTCAGTGACGTTGTGGCACTCAGTATTGCTATTTCTGCCATCTATCTTCTTGAATTTCTCCCTTGATTTCAAGATTTTTCCCTGGATTCACACAACCTGATTGGACTTCTAAGAAACCCTCTACTGGTATATAAAGGTTTCATATCTTCACACATTGACCCTAAAACACTCCACTCTTTCCTCCTGAAATTTTCACTCAAGCTACTGCCTCTCAAGCAACTTGGTTTCAGTTGGTCACACATCTTCCTAGTATGTACCTTATATTGGGATGAGCTTCTTATCACATAAGATACACCCTGAATCCTAGGAAAGCTACACTCTTCCCATGGGTTAGCCTACTTTTCCTGCCTTCTGAGGTGAGACAGAGCCTAGTGTGCAGTCCTCTTCCAGACAGAGTAGCCCCTCAAAAAAATATTTTTAAATAAAGAACTTAGTGAAGGCACAATTAGGTTCTACTCAGAAAAATCACTTTCTCCTTGAAACAGTCTCTTGCCTGGAAATAGAATGACTAAAATGGAGGGGGTAGAATACTGCATGCCAAACACATCCTCATTAGCCCAGAACTCATGTACCTGTACCTGTGGTCCTGGAAGTTTCACCTTTTACCTATATCTCAAACTATCACAGAATAACCATCACACGAACTAAAACGTTGCACCAAGCTCTATGGTATTCTCTTCATTGCAATGTCCATTACTGCAATTGTTAGGGCAGAGGTTTTTCAGCAAAATTAAACCTTGCTTGGGAACAGACAGATTCCCACCTTATACACCCCTGTCCTCTAATTTTTCCTTTATCGTATTGAATTTCAGTGTTACAGTGGCACAGAGTCCAGGCTACAAAAATTCCCTGAAGCGTTCACGTCAATTGTCCAGACACATTCACTATCTGTATCATCCAGCTAACATCCATAATAAACGCCTTTATCAATTAATCAACAGTTTCTTACACCTGGAGGGGGTTCAATAAAAGTTTTGTGTCTAGCCTAGTAATAACATCCTTAATGAAGTATCAACCACACTTAAAACCAATAAAATTCTCAAACCATATATTTTGTTCCCATGGACTTTTACAATATATCCTCTGACTATAATTCTCTGGTCACTGAGAAGCAGAGTCACTAGAAACCACAAAGTAATATTAAAATATTCAACCTAAAAGAGCAGTCTTTTAAAAATTTTTATGTAGAAAAATGATTCCATGCTAAAAACACTCATGCTTTAGAATTTTTGTAGTCATATGACAAAATCAAATGCCTTAAAGGATAAACCAGAATTTATCAGCCATGGTTGATTTAAATATTAATGCTATGAAAGTCAAAGGGAGCTATACAAAAAGACTGGCAGAAGTAAACCTGTCCTAGATACAGCTCTTTAAAACACCTGAGAAGATGAGCTAATACATTAGGGAGATAAAAATAAGGTGGCATCAAACATTATTAAAATGGCATAAAGTTTGTGTTTCAATTGCATCAAGTTAAAAATAGGTCAGTTAGAATGAACTTAGGAAAAAAGAGGGGGGGGAAGGTCAATATCACAAAGTGATTAAAGAGATGGAAGAGAACTTTCTTCTAAGTCATTAAACTCACCAATATGATCCTGAACTTCAGAGCACTTACCATTTGCCTGTGCTATTAGAGAATTTAGTAGGTTCACTGAATTGACTGATTTCTTTGTTAACCTATTTACATGGGTTAAGACCCTGACGGACATAAAGCACAACCAAAAAATCCCAGACAGAGAGTGTAATGAAAGACTGAGAGATGTATAGTTTGGGGCACAGCCTAACCAATAAATGTGCTTGGCCAGCAAAGAACCCGCTGGCAAAGATTTATTATCGGAACAAATACATTCTAAAAAGATCGAATACGATAAAACCTGGAGGATGAATACAAACTACTCTAAAATATAGTTCGTTGCCCTGCATAATGTATGGCTTATCTTTCTGTTATATTAAAATTTTCTTCATACTTTTCGATCAGGAATAAATGTTTTGAACAAATAAAACCAAAGAATATGTAGTGTATGAAACAGAACCACTAGCATGGTTCTCTAATTAAAAGAAAAAAAGTTTATTACTTAGAACTCTTCAACAACCTTTAAAACATATATAAAGAGAAAGACATATCTCTATTACCAAGGGAAAAGGTAAAAATGAGTCACCTGCTAGAATAACAATTTTTTAATTACATTTAACATTAATACCGAATTAGCACAAATTTAAGCCAGACACAGAAAGGATTTTAAATGTTATACCTCCAAGTTCCTTTACATTCAAGATGGCATTCTGGAATGGCACTGCTTTTATACTAAAACCTAAAATTAAACAAAAACATAAAAAAGGAATTAGCAGCTTTTCTTTTAAAAATGCATAAAATGCTCAAAGCCTTTTTTAGGCTGATTAAGAGCTACTTCTCATAGCTTTGTATTTATGCAGGAAACAATTCAAGACACATTGATAACACATTATCCTCTTCAAATTTTCAAAACATAGTTGATTATTACAGCAAAATCTAACACTTTTTCAAAATACTGCCCTATTCTTTAATATGTTATGTAACTTGTAAATTTTACCAGTAGTGAGAAAGAAATTTGGAAGTACAGAGAAACTTCAAAGAAAATATTAATCTATGAGGACCTTTGCATCTAATTCCTAAAGTTAATTGTCTCTCACATATAACTAAGCAACTCTAGAGAGTAAGGTAACTAAATTACAACCATCTTATATTACAATTACATAGGTTTATGTCATAGTTTTAAGAGCATGGTTAATATCATACATATATTTAAAACTGCACCTGTAATTGTCTATTTATGTACATTTTATAATACATGCAGTAAGTGATTTCTATTACAATATATATTCAGAGTATAGTTTTTTTTATTATATATTTAGGACTTAACTATTATCATTCAAGTCATGATTTACTTCAACATATCTGGTTCACAGGTTTTAGTATAAAAGCTTAGCAGTTACAACATACATGCTTATATACCTACACACATACACCAACAAATACACTATTTCTGAAAGAATCCACAAGAAACAAACCAGCAAGGATTCTTGGGACAACTGGGGACATGGAGGTCTTAAATATAAGATTCTTGTTTATTAAATATAAGATTCTTTTTGTTTCATTTGAATGTTTTGCTATATACAAGGACTTTTTTTTTTTTTTAAAGATTTTATTTATTTATTTGACAGAGAGAGACACAGCGAGAGAGGGAACACAAACAGGGGGAGTGGGAGAGGGAGAAGCAGGCTTCCCTCGGAGCAGGGAGCCTGCTGTGGGGCTCGATCCCAGGACCCTGGGATCATGACCCAAGCCAAAGGCAGATGCTTAACGACTGAGCCACCCATGCGCCCCTATACAAGGACTTTTTCAATTAAAAGCCCTACTAATTTTTTTTAAGATTTTATTTACTTGTTTGACAGAGAGACACACAGAGAGAAAGGGAACACAAGCAGGGGGAGTGGGAGAGGGAGAAGCAGGCTCCCCGCCAAACAGGGAGCTCAATGTGGAGCTTGGTCCCAGAACTCCAGGACCACGACCTGAACTGAAGGCAGATGCCTAACAACTGAGCCACCCAGGTGCCCCAAAGCCCTACTAATTTTTAAAAGTTAATTTATTCAGTCATTTCCAACCACCTAAGTAATCTAAGGTTTTACACATTAGTATGTGCAATTTTAAGATAATTTCTTAGAAAACGGATGATGACTTAACACTATCAGATATAGAAATACTTTTAGTTGAAGCAAATTATGAAATGATAGGTGCCTAGAAAGGTAAAAAGATACACTGTATGCTGTGGATAAAGAACAATTCTTTTACATGGTTCTGCTTTACTGTATAAAAACAGAAGTCAGTATGTATCTTTTTATATTCTGCCCTATTACTACCACTCTTTTGCTGTATGTTGTCCTAGCACTTTAAAATTCTATATAGTATCTTCCACTTCAGGCAGTGAATATCGCCTAATGGTTAAAAAAGGACTTTGGAGTCAGAATTAGGTTCAAATCAGCTCTGTGACTGTGGGCAACCTACTAGCCTTGGCTTTCATCGGGAATGAAGAATCTGATAGAACCTACCTCATGTAGTTGTTATAAAAATATATAACGTATGTATTATGTTTATCACAGTGCCTGATACAAATAAGCATACAATATAGGATTGCGAGCATTCTCTATCAATTGGCTCTGTATTGATGATTTCACCATTAGCTATGCATGTCTCTTGCCTGCCTGAATACATTACAGACTCTTAAGAGAAATCCTGGGGGCTTATTTATTAATCTAAATACTTAGTTGGAGCTACAGATATTACCACTGAATGAAAAGTACCGTTATTAGAGTGACAGAAGTGTGAACAGTTGAAATTTGTGGTATAGAATGTGAATGTTCATTGGGCCCTCTAGGAATCTTCCAAAACATACCCCTCCTGTGTGGGTTTTATGCAGACTGACGACACAGTCACCACAGCGTTACGGTTAATGGTGCATGCAGTCACTGAATCTTAGTAAAATAGCAGAAGGAATGAGGAGGCAGCCCCATGTGGCTGAAGCACTGGCATGTACTTGAGCCTGCAGAAAAAGCCTCTCCAGGTGTCTGGCCTCTGGGAAATTAAGGAGAGTCAGTGCCAATCACAATATTCCTGCTGGCACCGAAATTTGCCTGCAGGAGACGTGGATGTTTGAATGTACCTACCTACCTCACAGGGGTGTCATATGGATTAAAGGGCAATGATTGTGAAATCCTGAAAACAAAAAGCTCTATGCAAACGCTCAACAGTCTATTAGTGGTTATGTTCAGGACAACTCCAGTATGGATTTTCCAGAGAAATGAGAAAGGCCCCAACTTTGAAAAAGACACAGTTATGGAGTACATCAGCGATATTTAATTTGCTGTGATTCTTAAAAGCTGACAATATGCAGGTGCCCAAGGAAAGGAAAAACCTTCCAGAAATTGCTGCGCCCATATGCAAAATACGACTTTTGAAATTTATAATCCAACAGGCAGATTATATCATTGTTACCCTCTTTAACCCTCACAGATACAATAAATTGACTGCAAAAATGTCCTCAAATGTTCACGCTAAGCAAATGTTATTTATAGGCATATAAATGTTTCTGCAGAATACACACGTTTTCTCTCCAAATAGAACATGTGTGGCTAGATTTATACTGCAAAGGTATATACAGCCTTCCATTTTGCTGTCTTCACATTTTTACAGTATAGCCGTGGTAATGAATGTTCAGAGGACAAAGTCTACATAATCAGTCTAGGAAATAAGAAAAATGTACTACACATGGAAGAGAAACAATTTTTTAAAAAATTTTAGTCATTCTAAATGTTTGCAAGGATTAAAAAGAATTAAAATTTAAAGCTACACTTTCAGTTCACCAGAAGGGCAACCAAGAAGGGTGACTATCAGATCAACTCTTATTTATTCCTTTATATTGGGTTAGATGAGGTCAAAGGAAGGAGGGAGAAATATTAATATTTAGTGGGATATAATGGTCAAACCATCAAAATACCTTTCTCAAAGGTTGCTTTGAGGAATAAAAACCACCAGGATAGCATGGGGTCCAAAGAAAGAATAGCTGGGTTCCAATTCTGGCTCTACCGTTATCAACTGAACAAGTAACTTAACCCCTCTGTGCCTCAGTTTCCTCATGTGTAAAGGAGAACAGATGGCACTCAGTGCTATAAAGTGTTGAGTAAATAAAGCTAAAATTTCAGAATACTAACAGTCAACAGCTGACTACTACAGGCTTTAAATTTCTCCCGGTCAAGATCACATGCGGTCTCAAGGTCTGATATATCATGAAAGCAGTGGTAGAAATTAAACCTACAGAATGAAAACATTTGAGGACTTTTATAGACTAAACATCTAGCATCTTCCATAGCACTTCCTTTCCCTCTCTTAATTCCAGTCAACAAAGCCTGTCAATTCCATCTACAAAATAGTTCTCAAATAGGTCCACTTCTCTCCATAACTCTGACCAAGCCACCACCACGATCTGGACAACTTCAAGAGCCTCCTAACTCAACGCTCTGCATCTAGCATTGGCCTGCTCAATCAACTCCACGCATCAGCAGGAGTGACCGTCTTGCAATTCACACCTGTTCACACCACTCCCCTGGCTAAAACCTACGGGTAGCTTCTCCCTACTCAGGGTATAGTTCAAAACATCCAACAAGGCTCGACCTGGTCTGGTTCTTCTTTCCTTTCCCAGGCTTATTTTGTATCATTTCCCCCTCATTTTCGTCTTCAGTTCTTAAAACAAGCTATGTCCTTTCCAACTCGGGGCCTCTGCACATTCTGCTCCGTCGGTGCCCTTTGCCCCTCTGGCCAAGTCTTCATCCTTCAGGTGCAGTTTTAACTCCACTTCATCAGGCAAGCTTTCCATGGCGTTCCTCAAATCGGGTGATTTTGGGGGATCCATGTTCTTCCAGGACTCAATACGTCTATGTAATTTTCAGTGATAATTACGTATCAGTTTCTTTGTTTTAGGTCTGTCCCCCAGTTAGACGGCAAGAATCCCTACCAGAGAAAGCTGTGCAGTATATCCTGTATGCCAGTGAGAGGCACATAATATGATCGCAGTATTTCTTTAAAGACCTATGCTAAGGGTTTTTATTTATTTCCTGATTTAACTGTCACAACAATCCAAACATCCCAGTACTACTATCGAGGAGGAAAGTGAGCCAGAAATACTACTACTGGGTACCATCTTCACAACTTCACCCCAGGCCTTGTCACCAAAGCTCTATACCTCCTCTGGACACCAACAAACTGATCGATTCACAGGATTCTGTCCAATTTTTAACTAAATACTGGTGAAACTGTCAAAACACACACACACCTAATAAACCCACTATTCTGCCTCTTTATAAATAATTTAATATGAAGAACCAAAGTAAAGTGTTCTCGGGAGGCACACTACAATGCCTTATTAATGGAATAAAAACAGCCTGAGTTCAGAAAGTACTTTTTCATTGGCATTAACAAAACCAGGAACTTAGTAGGGGAGAGAAATATCCATCTCGGACATGACACTAGGCTTGATCACTCTTCCTTGTCCACAAAATAGTCATCCTCTGATGCTCTCCACAGGTAGTCAGTGTACTGATGTCCTAGAAGTCCTAGCCACAGCTCTGAGACTCACCAGCCACATTTTTTCTTGACCTTGAATCCCTCATCTGCAAAATGAGTAGACTAGATAAGCTCCTTGAGGTTTCTTCTAGCATTACGTTTCCATTATTTATATTAAACAAGAAAGAGGAAATGACAGTAAGAACGGAGTCAATCATCAATGGCCTCTAGTATTTGGCTGAAGGCCTCGTGGGCAGGTCTCCCCAGACCCCACTCAAACAAGTCAATGGCTGAAGCCTAAGTTACGCAGTCATTTTTTCCTGGCCTCTCTAAGCTACATTAGTAAGACGGAAACCTCCCCTAAGATTTAACCCCAGAAATTTTAATAAATATATGACTTAGTAACTCTTTGGGGAAATAATTGTTTGCATAGACTTTCAGTTTTTGTCTTTTAGTCCTTAAATTCAGCAAAACCTGTGATACGAAGGAGATGGATGTGACATTTTTTATGCAGGGAAAGCCTTCCTGGAATTGTAACAAAATTAGTTTGGGGAGTGAGGCTAGTCTATTTTTACTCATTTGTGGAACACATGAGTATCTTATTTGGATCTACAGACCAACTACCTCCCCACCCCCCTATCACATAAGTCTGCACACTTGCACATGGATACTTTGTGTGTACTTCTGAAATCCCTGGGTCACTTTAAGGACTGTTGAAGGCAAAGGCATTCCACAGATCTGGTGGCCTTGACTTAGACCCAGGGCATGATTTATGCCATGGTAATTTTGTGACATTTGGACAATTCTTCCAGTCTAGTGAGATTCTTCTAAATATGATTTCAGTATCCTAAAAACAAATTTAATCCACCGGCATTTATTAAACAATCCTTTAGCAGATAACAAAATTAGACTTTCTAACTTGTTTCTCTTGTTGACTTAACACATATGCAGCAAATAACTTAAGTTTCTAAAAACACCTCATTCAATTTTTCATGGGTGTTTTCTACATTTCTTTCAAATTATCACGACCTTTTTCTATTTTAACTGAATGGCATACCACCCGACTTTTTTCCAAGTGTAGTAATAAGTATCCATAGAGGAGATCTTCAACCTTTTTCAATTCCAGGTGCTCAGCTTTCTCCAGGTTACATCACTGTATTATCCCAAGCCTTTAAACTCCATTCCTCTAGTTCAGAGTCTCTGTGTAATCTACAAGGTTAACAACCCTTTTATACAAATTCCTCATGCATCTTCAGTCAAGGAATTCACTCAGGACAGAGATCACTTTTGTTTCTCGACCAAGGTGCAAGCTTTCCAGAGATCACTTTTGTTTCTTGACCAAGGTGCAAGCTTTCCAATCACTCTCTGGAGGGTTTCTTGGCCCTTTAAGTTTTGACAATTTAAGTATCTTCTAAAAATTATGACAAAGGTAAAAGATTGCTGAAGTTAACCATCCAATAAAGTTTGGACTCCCTTTGCTTCTGAAGAAAGGGCAGACATTCTTGTCTTGCTAAAATTGGATGGACATACCTCTCTTGTGATGCTTTTAAGAAGCAAATTCTCAAAGGTAGATTCTCTTTTCAGTCGTTCCCAACTCTTCCAACAAATATTTTACTTTTAATTGGCTTGCTATCAAAACATTATAAAGAAATAATTTAAAATAACAAAATTTCACATATAATTCAGCTGTATCAAAGCACAGCTATTTTTATATTCTTTTCTCACTTTTCATTCAAAAGCCATTTAATTTTAAAAACAAATGTAAATTTTCTTCAACAGAAGACTATTTCTCCAATCTATAATCTTTTCAATGGAGGTACTAGAATTTAATTAATAAACTCCCTTGCTATAGGATGTTTAAAGTTTTAGTTATACAAGTGTTGCCAGAATCACTTTGTGTGTATTGTTTCTTTGAAATTATGTGCTTAAGTTCTCAGTGGCATAATTACTAGGTGAAAAGATGTGAATATTTTGGTAACCTTTGATTTATATGAATAATTGCTTTCCAAGAAAAGGGACAACACCAATCACAATGCCACCACGAATGCATGCTACCATAACCTTACCAAGCATTGGGTCTTATCATAAAGAAAAAACAATATTGGTAAATTTGAGTATAAAATTAACATCTTTCTTGTTTATTCTCTAGTCAAGTTGAATTTCTGGCCAAGTGGAACCTTTCCCATTTATTTCTTTGCCATTAATTCTTTTCATGAAATATCTCTTTTAATTCATTTATCGATTGCATTCTAGATACTACTTGTAAATATGATTGACTTCTCCAAGTGGGACAGCCATAAACTCTAATACCTGTTACAAATATTTCTCAACATTATTGTTTTCTTCTTACATTTGTCTTGTTTATAAACATTTAGAATTACTGGAAAACTGACTTAAGGCCCTTGGTCTCTTCCTTCATGAGTCATTCTCCTTACTCTCCTGCAGCTGTTCTTCCATCTTCCACATTAAATGTTCACATGCACCAGTGGCTTTCTCACTTCATTTTTCCCTCTAGTTATCTTTTCTTGCTGTTAGGCTCTGTCATTTATTTTAGGACCTTCCTTCCACCTCCTTTGTTCTTCAGTTACATACACACACCCCGCTGATCCAAACAAACAAAAAGAACCAGGAAGTAGGTTTGAACACACCAGCCACGCTTATCTGGAACTCCAGTGGGGACTGGTTTTTGTAGGTCCACTGATAACTTAAAATCAGCCTGCTTGGCTCTTTTCTACTGCCTTTCTTTCCCCCTTCCTCTGTCATCGCTAATTAGTTTCTCCAACCTCTTACCTACCTTCATTAGCTACAGTGAACACACAAGACTCAACCAGTAAGCATCCTTCTTCAGGCCTCTCATTCCCAAGCCAGCCCTTCCTTCATCATGATGGAGCCCTTTCACTGAGTCATACGGAACCTCAGCTTTGTTAAGAATAAGAAAAGTCTTCTCTAGGCTCCAACATTTTCTTGCACTTTTCCATCCTCCTTATGCTAGCCAACAGAACTTTTCCTTTCCCTAATAGTGCCACCCAGGACAAGTGTGCATTCCTTATAATGCTTTTGGACCACTTCACCATAGTCACCTCTTAATAATTTCCCACCTGAAGTTGTGGCATCTGCTTATACACAGACCTCTGCATTTCCATTTATCAATTTTCAGGGAGTCTGGTAATCTATCTGAATGAATTCAATACTTGGCTAACGTTTATCCACCACACTCTTCCTGCTTCTATTCTTATGGACAACATTCTCCAAATTAATGATCAAGATATCCTCCAAATTTTCATATCTCCAAGATTACTGGCTCTAATTCACATGTGCTGTCTCTAATTCACTGATACAAAGTTGTAGATTCCATCGAATTTTCTACATAGATGATTGTGTCATTTGCAAATAAAGATAGTTTTACTTATTCCTTTCCTTTTCTTTTTCTTGCCTAATGCCCTGTTAGAATCTCTGCTACAATGCTGAATCGAAGTGTTGAGAACAGACATCCGTGTCTTCTTATTCTTGATCTGAGAAGGAAAGAATTCTTTCATCATTAAGAATGACAGTAGCTGTAGGGTTTTCACAGATGCCCTTTAACAGTTGTGAAAATTCCTTTTTGTTCCTATTCTGTAATTCTATCAGAAACTGAGGTTTTTTTGTTTGTATCTGAATCACATTTTTTAAATTTGGTATTATGAATTAAATTTTATTGATTTTTTTTGAGTGTGAAATCAACCCTGCATTCCTAGGATAAATGTCACTTTGTGATATATTAGATTTGCTAAATTTATATTTATGCTTTTTTGCATCTGTATTCATGAGAGATACTGCTATGTAGTTTTCTTGTAATGTCTTCGGTTCTGGCATTAAACTTACTGGTCTTATGCAAGTTGGGAAGTTTTCCATCTCTTCAATTTTCTAGATGGTATTATGTAGCATTGGCATTATTTTTTCATTAAAATTTGATAGAATTTACCAGTGCAGCTGACAAGAGTTCAAGTTTTCTTTTTTAACTAAGATTTCATTTCCATTAAATACAGATCTGAGTTTTCTATTTCTTCTTAAATGAGCTTTGATGGTTTGTCTTTCAAGGAATTTTTCCATTTAAGTTGTCAAATTTATTGGTATAAAGTTGTTTATACTATTCTTTTTAATATTTATAAAACCTACATTTATGTAACTCCTCTTCATTCCTGATATTAGTGTCTGAATATTTTTTCCTGATCTATTTGGGTAGAGTTGCAAATTTCATTCATCTTCTCAAAGAACCAGGCTTTGGTTTCAATGATTTTCTCTTTCCTTTTGCTTGAGTTCCACTTTACTTTGGTCTTTAGTATTTCTTTTCTTCTGCTTACTTTGTTTTTAATACATTCTTCTTTTAGTTCATTAAGGTAGTAACTGAGGTCACTGATTTGAGGCTCTTCTGTTCTAACATAGATGCTTAGTGCTGTTAAGTTTCCTCTACAGCCCTGCTTTGGAGGCATCCCACAAATTCTGATGTGTTATATGTTCATTTGGTGCAAAATGCTTTATAATTTCCCTTTGGGTTCTTCTTTGATCCATGGGTTATTTAGAAGTAATTTGGTATCCAAATATTTGGGGATTTCCTCAGAAATCTTCTTGTTATATTGATTTCTAATTCAATTCCACTGTGATTTGAGAACATATTTAGTATGACTTGAATCCCTTTAAATTTACTGAGACTTGTATATCCTCGAATATGGTCTAATTTAATTAATTTTCCACATGCACTTGAGAAGAACGTCTTCCACTGTCAGAGTGTTCTATAAATGTTAATCAAGTCAAGTTGGCTGATATTGAAGTAGACTTTTCAAGTCTACTCTATCTTGGCTAATTTTCTTCTTACATGTTCTGTCAATAATTGAGAGAGTATTAAATTCTGACATGTGGGTTTGTCTATTTCCCTTTAAATTCCGTCAGTTTTTACTTTGTGTATTTTAAAGCTGTTAACAGTTATATAAATGTTTAGTACTCCTATGTTCTCTTGATTAAATGCTCTCATTATAAAATGAACTTCTTTATTCCCAGCGTTATTCTTTGCTCTAAAATCTACCTCTTCTGATAACATAGCCACTCCAACTTTCTTTTGACTCCTGTTAGCATGATACATCTTTTTCCAACCTATTTGTGTCTTTAAGATTTGTCTCAAGTCAGCATAGAGTTGGGTCCTATTTCTTGTTTTTTATTTAATCTAATCTCAATCTCAGTCCCTTAATTAAGTCTAGACAATTTACATTTAATTTGCTTATTGATGATTAGGTTTGAGTATATCACCCTAGTACTTGTTTTCTATTTATTCCATCTATTCTTGTTCCTTTTCTTTCTGCCTTTTTTGGATAATTTTTGATAATTCCATCTTACCTCATTTGTTGCCTTATTGGTTAACACTGTTATTTTAGTGGTTATAATAGTACATCTCTTATCATAGTTCATCTACCTTCAAGTGTTATAACCACTCTACATATAAGAACCTTACAGTGGTATACTTCTTTTTACACTATGACTTTTATGCCATTATTCTCCTGCATTTTACTTCACGTATGTTATAAACCCCACATTTTTTAAACAATTATCTTATAAAGAGATTTAAATAAGAACTAAATCTTATATAACTACCCCTGTAGTCACCATTTCTGTACTTTCCATTTCTTTGTGTAAATCCAGACTTCCATCTGGAATTATTTTTCTTCTGCCGGAAGGACTTAACACTTCCTTTAATACTGGAAAAAGTATAACAAAAGTGTAATAAAAAGGTATGATGAAAAAGTCTTTCTCTTTTTCCAAGGTATTTTTGCTGGGTATAGGTTGATAAATTTTTTTCCCTTTAGTATTTTAATGATGTTGCCCCACAGTCTTCTTGTTTGCGTTGTTTCCAGTGAGAAACACTGGAATCTGATGTCACTCTTATCATGGTTCTTTTGTAACATCCATTACCTCCTTTTAAGATTTTCTTTGTTTTATCCAAAGTTCTCTAGAGAAACAGACCAATAGGAGGTATATGTATACATAGATTTATTTTAAGGAGTTGACTCAATTATGGAGGCTGGCAAAGTCTAAAATCTGCAGGGTAGGCCTGGTAGGCTGGAGAAGCAGGAAAAAAGTCCAAAGGCCACCTGACACACATTTCCTCCTTGCTGGAGGGTGGAATGGTGGTCATCTTTTGTTCTATTCAGGCCGTCAACTGATTGGAGGAGACCCACTCACATTATAGAGGGCTGTCTGCTTCACTCAAAGTCCACTCATTTAAATATTCTCATCCAAAACACAAACATCCAGGATAATATTTGACCAAATACCTGAGCACCTTGGCCCAGCCAGGTTGACAACATAAAATTAATCATCACACTTTATCACTGGTTTTGAGAAACTTTATTATATGTCTTCATTGTAGCTTGTTCTTATCTCTTTCTTGAGGTTTAATGGGCTCCTTGGATTTGTTGTTGATAGTTTTAAGTTTAAATACATTTTAGACCTTATTTCTTCAAATAGTTTTTTCTGTCCCTTTCTCCATCCTTTACCTTCACAGACTCCAATGACCCATGTTTGGGGACTTGAAATTGTCCCACAGTTCATGCTGCTCTTTGCACTTTCCATTTTCTTCTCCCTCCCTCAACACTATAGACAGTCTCTAATACTAATGGCCTTCAAGGTTACTACTCTTCACTTCTGCAATGTGTAATCTGCTGTGAATCCTATCTGGTGTGTATTTTCACCTCAGATATTGTAGTATTTACCACCAGAAATTTTATGTGGGTCTTTTAAAAATTTTCCATGTCTCTACTTAACTGTATGAACTGACAGAATTCAGTTATAGTAACAGCTTTAAGTCTTTCTTTGCTAATTCCTTTGTGTCAGTTTTGAGTCAGATTCAATTGATTTTTCTTCTCATTATAAATCACGTTTTCCTGCCTTTTTCATGGCTGGTAATATTTTAATGTCCAACATTGTGAATTTTGCCATAAGTGCTGGGTAATTCTGTTTTCTGTAAATCTCCTGCAACTTTGTTCTAGGATGCATTAAAGTTAGTAGAAAACTGAGCTTTTGGTTTTGTTAATATGATTTCCTAGGTGAGTCTAGAGCAGTGCTCAGCTTTGGGCTGACTCCTAAGGCAAGACCCTCCTGAGTACTCTGCCCAGTACCTTGTGAATTATGACTTTTCCAATCTGGCTAGTGGGAACAGCCCTAACTTTTAGCCTTGTGTGAACAAGGCTAAGCACTGAGTATCCTGGATACTCAAGGGAGACCCTCTGTTCTCTCCCTGTACAACTCTTTCCTCTCCGTTACTGTGTCCCATGAACCCCAGCTGCCTTGGTCTCTCCAACTGTTGCTCCATCTCAATGTAGGGAGTCTACTGAACTCCACCTCAGTTCCCCCTGGAAGCGTGCCATGGCCGAGGAGCTCTCTCAAGGCAGTAAGCTGGGGCAAATGCAGGGCTCAGCCCATTTGTTTCTCATCTCTCAGGGATGACTATGCTTTGTTGCTTCATATTCATGTTCTTGAAATCAGTTTCATATTTTGTCTGTCCCCCAACCTCTCCCCCCAGTTATTTCGAGTGAGAGGGTAAACCCGTTCCAATTATTCCTTCTTGACAGAATCAGAAATCCTCACTCATTCTTGCTATCACTGCCTCTGTTGAGCATCTTCATCTTTCCTTCCCTCTGACCACCACCCTAATACCTCTGCCCACCACTAGCATGCCCACACAGCACTTATCCTTTTATAAAAACAAATTTCCTGGACACTGCTTCCTCTATTGTTGTCTGCCTTCTTGAAAGAGTAGTCTTAGCTAAGGGGCCAAGGGTGAAAAGGACAGTCTATACACTGTAATTTCCTCTGCTTGCTCACCACTCCCTCATCACTCAGGTTTTGACTCTAATACTCTGCACTGAAACCGTTCACTAATGGCCATAATGTCACCACACCCAAAAGCCGTTCCTCAGACTTCAGACTGATGATTATTTAAGCCAATTATTTTGGCTTCTTATTCATATCTGACTATATGGTACCAAACAGAACAGCCTGGCTTAGAGTCCTGTCTAATGCAGATGCTAGAATGTAAGCTCCAACATTTGTCTATTAATGCATACTCAGTGCCTAAATCAGTGGCAGTCATGTAATAGGTATTCAACAAATATGGGCAGAAGGAATGAAACATAGTTGGTGCTTAGCACCCTTCTTCCTTCTACCACCCATCATCCCTTGACAATCTCCAAACCCACAATTCAGTTGTCTGTCAAATCCAGATCCAAACTTTCTCTAGTCAGCTTGTCTTGTGGTATTTGGATCACTGTTGAAAGTACTGCCAATACCTCAAAAGTAGCATGTTCAAAGCCAAATTCATCATTTATCTTAAAATTGCCTGTCATGTTCTCCGTACTTTTTACAATTCACTCAATCACTAGGCTAGAAACTTAAGGCACACTTCATTCTTATCTCTTCCTTTCCTCGTATTACACAATATGACTGTCACTCTGACGGCATCAGTCATATCTGCCTCTAACTCTCCATCCCCACAATTACAGTCCCTACTGGACCCACTCTCCATGGTACACGTCTTAGAAGCTCCTTCACTGTCAGGTCACCACACACCCTAACCTCTGTGTCCTTGGCCTCAACCCAGTAAGATCTCTGTTCTCTGAATGCTTCCTATCCTTCCTCTCCTCACTCCATTCCTCTCTGCTCAGGTACTCATCATCACGAGGCCCTTCTCAAATGTAACATCCTCTATGCCTTCTTTGACTCCTCACATTAGAAATGACCCCTTTTAACTTTCTCATTTTCATCATCAAGTACAGCACTTACCACGCTGTCTTAGCCCCTCGCATGCAACAAGTATCAAATGTTTGTCATTAGAAAACTTATCTTCCTAACCTGGGGGTAAACTTCTTGCTGCCAGAGATCTCCAAAAAGGCCTCAAAAAGTCATTGTGCCTGGTTCAGGATAATGACAACTTACAGAAGCTCGATATCCAAAATGTTAGGCAACTTAACATCTAATGTATCAGAAAAATCAACCAGCACACAACGTAACTATTGGTTCCAGTAAGAGGAACATGTTCAAAATTTAATAATGATATAAAACTTATAATTTACAAATAATTATAGTATTATTTACAGATAATCTTTTACAGTACAATTCAAAACTGCTTTTCTAGCAAGAGTGCTTCTGATTTATACCTCTGGTTAAGTGAAGAAGACTATATTTTGTATTACTTTTACACATTTTGGGGAACGGTATTTTGCTTGGAAAGAATTACTAAGTTAATAAGGTTTGTATAATTTCATAACCCATTTCTCCAAAGATATCCACAATTTTACCAACAATCAGCAAATACTACTCTCATCACAAATCCTAAGCCTTAGGCACAGCTAAACTTCATTTGAAGACTTGAACTGGCCACCCCTACCTCGATCACTAGCTGTGTAACAATAGCCACATCTTTAAGCCTCAGATGATTTAAAGACAGAATCTGGAGGGGAAAAAAAAATCTTACCTGCCAGGTAAGGCCATTATAAGGCACACAGAGTTTTGATACTTTATGCAAAAACAAAATTCAAGTTACTATTGCCTCCTATTCACTCAAAAAACATCTGGATCTATGCCCAAAGCCTATGCTAGGTTCTGGGTATATACAGCCAAATAAAATGTGCTATCTCTGCCCTTAGGATTTTACACCCCAGGCTGGGGGACATAAATGTAGCCAGCAGTTTTGTAGGCACTAAATAACAGAAATATGGACAATGTACAGTGGGGGAGAAGGGAGACTCAGTTCTGTCTTGGAGAAAGGGAAAACAGGAATGGCTTCACATGAAAGGCCAGTCTTGAGCTCTGCTCACCCTCTGTCATCTCACCAATTACCATAAACACCTTACTCTTTTCTTCATCCTTTATTTATTTTTTATTTTTTTTTAAGATGTACTTATTTGACAGAGGGTGGGGGTGGAGGGACAGAGGGAGAGAGAGAACCCCAAGCGGACTCCCCGCTGAGTGCGAAGCCTATTCCCAGGACCCTGAGATCATGACTTGAGCTGAAATCAAGAGCTGGCCACTTAACTGACTGAGCCACCGGGCAGACCTCTTTTCTTCATCCTTTAATGGTGCTGTCTCTATTGCTTTACAAGTCCACAGTTTCTCATCTACATTTCTAAAATCTGAAGAGCTCTAAAAACCCAACTTATCTGATGGTAAATCCTGACCCTAACTGGGGTAAGGCTCTTCTTGGTCATCAGTATTTTTCCTACTTGATAGGAAATCCTAGTTAATGATTCCATTACCCTCCTATCACCTAAACCAGGCCTTGAGTCATCTTTGGCTTCATTCTTGCTCACCGTTCAAACCTAATCAGCCACTAAGTGAGCTCTCACTCCCTCTTCCTTGTGGTGAGGGCCTGTTTTGCTCATTGTGGGATGTTTGGTGGCATCCTGGGCATCCACTCAACAGAAGCCAGTAGACTCCTCCCCTACCTGTGACAACCCAAAGTCTCTCCTGATTGAGAACCACTGCCTAGACTGACTTCTTGGCCACGTCTAGAAACAACATAACCTGATCAGTGGTTCCTGCACTGACTCTCCTCCAGACAGGAGCTCTGAGGAAAGAAGATTCAGACCATCAGCTGAACCGTTTAGGGAGTGTATGACCAACACAAGTAGGCCAGAGTGACTCCTCAAGGGAGACTAGCACTCACTGAGCCTGAGATGAAGCTATTTTGTTACAGTACTAGAATTCCAGGTTTCAGTGTTAGTTTGTACTAATATTCTCCTGAGCTTGACTTGTCCAGTGGCATTGAAATATCCAACTAGAGAGATATAGGGTACAGAAATTTAATGCATCTAACCCCCTACTCTATTTTGAAAAACAGAACACCCAAAAATAAACTGACTGAAGCTTTAACCACAAAGAGAAGAGAGAGGTCCCACAAGTAGCATAAGAAACCAGAATATGTGAGGGGTGAAAAAGAGAAAGGGGTAGAACCCTGGCACAGTACCCACCTGTGGTCGACACGACGTTCTCGGGGCTTTCGCTGCAGAGCTTTGACAACAGACTGGTCTTGCCAGAGCCTGTGAGGCCTATGCAAACCAGGTCATATTCAGGTCGTGCGGGCGGTGGTCCCTTGCAGCAGAGTGCTCTAAAACACTGCCAAGAAAGGGGGAAAATGGGGCTCTTTTAAATAAGACAGGACACAAAGCTCAGTAACATTTATAATGACTAAGTATGAAGGAAATAACTTATTCATTATAAGGAGGAGAGGTAACTTCAAGGTGGAGAAACCCAGAAGACATCACCTTAAGTGATCAAAGTTAACGTCCCTAGGAACGAGACCTAGGTGGACCTCACGGCTCCCCTCCTGCTGCGACAGGCACCCTGTGAGGAGCATGACATCCTCACTCAGCTTTCCTGCCAAAAATGCACAGCCTGAATCCAAACATGAGACAATTTCAGACAAAACCACTCTGAGGAGCATTCCATGAGATGGCGGGCCCATTCTCTAAAATCTTAATGTCTTAAAAGTCAAATGCTGAGGAACTGTTCTAGGTTTGAGAAGACTAGAAACAGCCTTCTGAATTGGACCCATGGAACAGGTGGAGGAAAATGGCAGAAGGGAGATTTGGACAACAGGTGAGGGCTGACTTGTGACCGCATAATAGATAGCAGTGCTGTATGAGGTCATGTTTCCTGAATTTAATCACTGTACTGTGCTTTATAAAAGGAAAATCCTTGTTCTGAGAAAACATGTACTAATCAAGTATTTAGAGATGAAGGGTCTTGATGTCCATAATTAATGGGTTAAGAAAATTTCTAAATCTGTTTCCATCATCAGCTCTATATGGTGAGGACTATAAGGCCAACATGGTAAAATGTTAATGACCGATGAAAATTCCTTCTGTTAGTCTTCCAACTCTGGTCTTATTTGAGAATAAAAAGCTTTTACAAATCATTCAACAGAGTCCCTGTACATATCACTGCCATCCTGACCTGGGCCAAATTCTGTTTCAGGTCAAATGACCTCAGGATACTATGAACTGTTGTACAGTTTGGGCATGGCAAGAACCTGTTTGCTCTGCAACAGTTAAAGGCAGGGAGATTTAGGAGACTGGAAATTAGGTAGTTTATGATCTTTCTACTTATTTGACATTCATTTATTAGGGGCCAATTATGTGCCGACTTGTAGAGCCTTAAATATTTAGGTCCCCAATATTTCTCTCCCCAGGAGAGAAAAAGAGGGAGAGGGAGAGAGACCTACTGACTGCTAGATCATCTGGAGATCATGAGAGAAGAGTCCTATAAAAAGTCTGTGCTAATTCTCATTCAGATAAAATCTGAGGCCTAATTGGCTCTCATAAGTCAAGCTTGACTGGTTTTCTCCCATGTTTCTCCTACCTAGTCACTCAATAAGTCCATACCTCCTCTGAAATAGCTCTAGAACTTGTCTACTTCTCTCTAGGCCAAGCCACCATCACCTGGACAACACCAACATTCTCCCACTGGTCCCAGTATATTCACTTTCGCCCTCTCTGTTCTCTATGACAGCCACCATGATTGTTTATAAAGACAAAATCTGATCTTATCTGTTTAACCACCTTCAGTGACCTCCCACTGTTCTAGGGTCCAAACCCTTATGATCTACAAGGTCTTCCATAATCTGCTCCACCAACTCCCTCTTCTCCCATCACTCTCCACTCACTCCTCCCTCTACTCTGCCCCCCCAGCCACACTGACCCTCTCGCACCTCCAGGCACTCCCAGATGCCATTCCCTCTTCCCCTAGCTCTTGGCTCAGTGAACTTGTCAGCTTTCAGGTCTTAGCTTCAGCATGCCTTCTCCAGGGGCACCTGATCTGATCCTTGGAGAATGTTAGCAATTTGGTTCAAGCTCTTACGGCAAGTTTGTCAAGTCACCACACCGACCATTACAGTTTCCTATTTACCACTAAACCACCTCTTTCCATCTTCATCCCAGTGTCCCCAGGGCTTAGGGAAGACACAGCATAGAATCTACCTTCAATGAATAAATGTTGAATGAAAAACCCACGACACTGACATTTCACCTAAGGGAAAAAAAAAATGTAAAAACTACTAGGAAGCTTCATCTATTCTTTCCCAGAACCCTCACATTTCAAGAAAATAGTATCAAAATAAGAGCAACCCTTGACCCTTTCAGTTCCCTTCAATGCCAAAAGTCAGTCCAGTTTTCAAGAGTGATTTTGCTGTACAGGGTCTACTTGCCTGGTATAACAGGCAAGTTGTCCTCAGTTCACTTCTTGGCTTTTAAGAGGTTCTGCCTACTTCTGGTAAACAATTCTGGGATCATCTAATCCATATTCTTCACAAATTTATTAAACTCTAATCCTATTTCTGCTCCATCTTTTCAAACCTGAGGAGCCCTAATTATTTCAGTCTGTGTGCATATAGCAACCTCTCCTACTCCCTCATATTAGTTGCTGTTCTTTGGCATTATTTGAGTTCCATTATGCCTTCTCTTACAAGATTAATGACCACAACTATAAAGAGCACCCTAGATGCCAACACATCACATCCTGGATTTGCATGAAGGTTGGTTGATAGTGTGACTTCTTGTAAACTTTATCCCCAAGTCCCTTGAACTCATGGTGAGTTTTTCGAAGACGCAGACGTATTGCATACGCACATACATGCATATACATATGTGTTCCCTCAAAGAGGACCACTGACTAGCAGCTATTCACTTGGGAGAGTTCTGCCATGTTCAACTACGTCAGGCAACACCACTAATCACACTATGGTTTCTCTCATTGGGCTACTTTGATCTTCACTGGGGAAAGAAGGGAGAGATCCTATTCCTGCTCCCGACTGTCCCTTTCTTGTTCAGCTCCTCTCCCAGAATTCCCTCAGACTATCTCCTGGAGGGAGCCTGACCCAACTATCGTGGTCCAAACAATCAAATCTTAAATACAAAATAAAATTGTAGGTGATTGCTATATTGCCCTGTTTAAGTTATTCATATACCAGTATTACTCAACATACTTTGAAGTTCCAAAATTTCACCTTCATGCTCTTTTTAAAATCCAGAATGTAAAAACGTTTGCAGCCAAACTCATTAATATCTAGATCACCTGTTAATTTTCTCCAGGTCACCAAGACACTTAGGACATGAAAAACAATTTAGTAGTGACACTCTTATCCACATGTATGTTTCATCTCCTCTCTCTAGATTCTCCACGGTGATATTTAAGACACCTAACATGACATTTCTCCTCTCCCCTCAGTCTCGTTCCTGAATTCCAGGCTCTGTGTTTTCAACTGTTCTGGAAGAACCCAAACTTAATCTGAATAAAACAAAAGCCTTCCCCCAGCCGCCCCAAAACACAGTCTATGGAAATCAGGTATTTTGGAACACAAAAGGCATAAAGGTTAGATTGACAATCATTACAAGACAGAATCTTTGAAATAAATCACAGAACCTCTGAATATTTATTTGAAATAAATAAATCCTATGCTTGGCAGGAATAGTGTCAGATTTTGAGCCAACAAAATAAGGCTTTTAAAAATATGCTATTTCAAACGGGAGAAGAATGTTCATGTTTTTTGAGTCAGTTCCTAAAAACTGTACAGTCTTCACTTGTTTTTCATTTTAAAACTTAATGAAGCTTTGGATCTCATAGTCAATTTACTTAAAATTACTCATTTTGGCCTCTAGACTATACTGTACCAAAGTTCATTGTGTCTGCCTCCTAAAGCAGCTCTCGCATTGTTAGGAGTAAGCCCCTTTCACTGCTGTACAATGCTAAACACAATGCCGGCGGCAGTCCTGACAGCAAGCGGCAAACTCAGGCTTCATTCCCAGGCCAGACACTAAGGCATTGTGTGACTCTGCTCAGGCTCCATAAACCTATCCATGCTTCAGTTTCCCCATGATTAACCAGTAACGTTTCAACACTATCTGCCACTTCCTTTCTTCACGAGGATGTTGTGAGGCATCAGTTCAATGCATTTTGCTACAAGAAAGGCACCATACAAATAAATAACTGTTCATCGGGATGCTTATTATCCTAATGTATCCTAGGTGATAGTTTCCTTGGGCAAGGGTCTGGCAGCCCACATGCTGGTACCTCCCTTCGCCGGCCCACAGCGGCTTCCACAGGCTCCATCCCCTTCCACTCCAACCCAAGACACTACAGACACACAACCCTTGGCCCTCACTTGCAGCAGGGAATAGAGAACAGGGTGAGTCTGCACTGTAACTATGGGGTGGGGGGAGGGGGTGCGCGCGTGCGTGGGCAACCAAGGTCATGGTCTCTTGTCTAGACTGCTTTAGTTCACAGGTCTTTTCACATAGGGCCTGTTATGACTTGTTCCTTTTCAAAAGGACCCAGTGTATCTGGGATGCAGGATGTTTCCCCTTAGCATGTGTCTATAAGCTTCTACCAATGTTGTATGTGAGGAAATCACAGTGTGGAAAGGTCTTGAGAGAGGGCAGAGACCAGAATCACCAGAAATCTGTGTCGTAGGCTTCGGACAAAATATATAATCATGTAATCTTTAGCTGAAAGGTGGACTAACTAAAAAGATAAACAAAAGCCTTAGCAATATTTGCTTAAGGGAGAATGATCACGTGTACGGCAGTGGGTGTGTGTGTGGGGGAGCCAAAGATTAAATTGTGAAGGTCAAATGAGAACTTGCATTTCAGATGGGTGGTCTAGCACCAAGGCAGCAAGATGATCTTAAAATGTCCCCATTTCTGTCGGGGACAGTGGCAGACGTCTTGGCAGGTCTGGTAGAGCACCATACACAACAGGTACACAGTGAGTAACTGCTCCACGAACTGGCACTCTAAAGCACTAATTCAGCACTGAACCGTAGATCTCATTTCCCTCTCCATCTCCCCCTTAATGGCCCCGGCTACCGTCCCAATCACTCACTAGTTCCTCCAGCAGCCTGGGAACTTCATGCTCAGACTGTGCGCCCGCGGAAGGGAGGGCTCTTCCCACTCGTTTCTACTTGGCAAATTCCTATTCAAAGTTCTACTCAGATGGCACCTCGTCTGGGACGTCTTCTCCAGTTCCCGCAGAGAATTAATCCTTTCTTTCACTCCTGGGTCTGTTACACACACTTCTATCGCTGCAGTAAATGCCAGGCCACACGTGTTTTGTTTTGTTTTTTCCTAATTGTAAGAATTAGTAGATGACAGAATTACACGCATCGACCCAAAGACCTATTCATCCTTGATTCATGAAGTCTAACTTTATAGTCACCAAGGGTGGCCAGGCACTAGAGCAGAGGGGTAGAGCTGTCCTACAACTTCTCAATCCTGGACCGAGTCTTTCTCAAAATCTTCCCCCTCGGGCAGCGGCCCCTGCATTGCCAGGACTTCCTACCATCCCGTGTCCCTGAATCCCTAGCCTTTGGGGACATGGCATTTGTTTCAATCGAGGCTCTGTTTTTCATCATGAATACATGATTTTATTCCGAGCATGATTTCAATTTGATTGAAGCTCTGTACAGTTGCTGGAAAATGTTCTTCAGTCAGCTCTGGGACTTCCCCAGGGCCATGCAGTCACTGCCTGAAACCCCACTCTATCTCCTCCATATTTAAATACGGGTCTCACTGACGAAAAACCAGAGATTTCCGATGGCAAATAACCAAGCCTTTTGGTGGAGTCCCAGGGTGGGTCCTGGCACTGCACTCCATAAATACTCGTCAGAGGCAGGCAACACCAATTAGTTGGTATCTAAAACTAAGAGACAATTCACCCATAACCTGAAGTGGATTTATTTCTCAGACTGGTTTTAAAACCGAAAAGAGGCACCTATACATTCTGACCCTCACTCTCACGATGAAAGCAGCTTTTAAGAGGAAGTCAATTTCTAGAAGTGTTTTCTAACACTAACCAATTAATAAAATACTTGGTATTTAAATACCTAAAATTGTAAGATTTAAAATACAGTATTTTCTAAGTCCGTAATAGTCAAATGTGGGGTCTGTCTTTGGAAACTACAACCAAAATGTGTCATAAGGTTTATAAAGCTACTTAAACTTCTGGGAAAGACACGAGGAAGGATGGGTGCCCCCAAAACTTAAAAACAAACACAAATGTCGCTAATACTATTTAACACCTGATACAAGTGACCTATGTACTAATTCACTTACTCCTTGAACAACCCATTGACAAAGGCACTACATGCTTCCCATTTTCAGATAACTGAGGCCCAAAGGTGGTAAATGACTTGCCTCGGTGGAGCCAGGACCGGAAGCTGCTAACGTCTGAGGGGGTGCCACGTGGAGGAGACATTAGCGGCATCCGGTATAGAGGGAACATGGAGATATGACAGTGCGACAGAGCTCAGAAGGGACAGAGCTGGAGGTCTGAGCAGGGCTCCTTGGCTCCAGAGCGCCTACTCATGTCCTCTCAGCCTCGGTACCGCCACCGCCGAGGCCAGACTCAGGGATCAGAGCCCCAGAAGTGGGGTGTTTCTGTGGTTTCGAGGGAATGAGAGCGCGTTGAGGACGTCTGCCCGTGTGAGAGAACAGACACCCAGCAGGGGACGGGGACGGCACAAGTGCTGACATTGCTTCCTTCCTTGCACCCGTCAAGTTTACGGCTCAAGTACCCGCATCTTCAGTAGACCGGGAGGAACTGCCTCCTGCAGGGCAGAGATAGGGAGCAGGGAAGGGGGCGAGCGGACGGGCTGGGAGGAAGGCGAGGGGGCCCGGAAGAGCTGCTGGCTTCTCTGCCCTGCCTTCTGGTGCTTCCATGTAACCATTTTTTGTCCTCTGGCAAGGACAAAGCCGGTCTATTAAGAGAAGCCCATGCTGGCTGCAGAGATTTCGGATTCTAAGCACGGTAGCAAGGGGGAGAAACATCTCTAAAGAACAGTCCTCAATTTTCTCCCTTAAAATATAGGTATATGTAAATTATCCCTCAATAAATACGTAAGTAAATACTAAACCAAATAAACTGTATTGGGGGATAGTATGGAGAAAATACATGAATAAACCGGGATGTGTGGAAATACACGTGAAGGAGATAGTCTATAATAAACATGCCATCTCTTAGCTAATCCTTTCCTTCTACCTGCAAGAAAAATGAATTTCAAATATGCCCCAATGTGTTGGAATAAACCAGCGGTTCTTGCAAAAAAGTGAAGAGAATGGAAATTCAAGTGGCACTGATAGCAAGAGAAGGAAGGAACAGGGAGTCGGCCCTGACTGTGAAGAGGCCCCTTGACCACCAGGCAGACCCCAGCAGAAGACTCTTCCCCACGTCACCAGAGCAATCCACTTTTCAAAGTGAAAAATCCTGTGGCCCTTTAAGACCCTAGTGGGAAAAACAGTAAATTGTTTTTATAGAAGATGGGTCAAACCTTTCGGCCACGTGGGCTGCTCCAAGCTCACTGATGAAGGCTTTGGCCTGGAATTGTCCCAGGGCTGAGGCTTCTGGCCAATACATCACACTGCCTCGGGACACTAAGTCTGTCTTTGCCTTACCCTTTGTATTTCTCAATCCACATTCCTTTTTGGGGTGAAATACTCCATTATTTCTGCTTTGTTCTGGGCTGTCTCCTGTCTCTGTCCCTATTAACTCGTGGCAACAAAAGAAACAAACAGAAGCAGGGGATTTCATGCTTAGCCGCTACAGACACTGGCCTCCTGGCTTTGCAGAGGAGCAGACATCTGAGACCCTGAATGGAAGAGAGTGCCGCTGTGCTGAGCCAGACCAGGGACCCACGTGGCTCCCAGCCTGTGCATCAGTCATCCCTGATGGGCGGCATTCACTAGTCCTGGGACGAGCATCTCAAGATGAACCAAAAGTAGGGTTTTAAAAGTTAGGGCATGTATCTGATAATTAGATTTAAACAGACTCTAATTCAAGGCATTCCTATGTTCCCAGCTCTCTACAATTTCAGGACTTTTCATATTGAAAATCGGTCAAGGGGGAGAAGGGTGGGTTTTTGTTTTTGTTTTTTAAACTAAAACTCAAAAAGGTAGCTAAGTAGAAGATAAAGGTCTTACTTTTACTATGCAATTCTTCTAATGGCTAGATGGAAGATCTTATTTCTAACTATCAATTTTTAAAATAACAGAATTATCCAATAAAACTAGCAGAAAATTTCCCAGGCATGACTGTGTGTAATAAGACTCAAGCTTTATATGCATATTCACACACGTACCCAAATTAGGGCTTCACCTGGGTCAGTTTCAGACCATGTATTTTTTTTTTTTTCCTATAGAGCCAAGAAATAAAAAATTGAGCTGAAAATGAACGATTAATGCATTTTGTATCAAATCTCATTTTTGGTCACTATCTGAACAGAACACTTCTAGATGGGAAGTGGGGCATAAAAATATATAAACAGTTTAATATTTCTTACCAAGGGCATTTTCCTATACTTTGTACACTTAGGAAGAGTCAGGCAATGAAGACATTTGGAAGAGTCAGGAAATGAAGACATTTAAAAAGAGCCAGGCTCCCTAAGTGGACCTTCAAGTAGGTTTAAGTATCCTCTAAAAATCCCCAGAAGAGATCCTAACAAAGCAAATTCTCTCTGCTTTTGGTACTTTGGGTGCTTTTGGAACTGGAGCTGGGGAGCCTTGTAATACAAGAAAGCAAAACAAACCAAACTCAAGTTGGCTTCCTGGTAGCCCCTAACAGTGGAAATCCTATTCCCAGACTTTGGGAAACAACAGAGCATTCCTTCACTTAACAATCTTTACGCTCCACAAAGATGGGTTTGAGGCCCACATATCCCATCAGTCACCAATTCCTGATCTGTCCCACTCAGTCTCTGTGATTTCCCCGCTGTTCTCAGCCCTAAAGCCGTTGTTCAAAAACATCCCCACTATCTCCTAGATAACACAGTCTGTTCTCCCAACTGGTCTCCTTACCTCAGGTTTACCAGACTCCAGTTCAGTCTCCAAAATGCTAACAATGACCTTTCTTAAACACATCAAGTCATTCCCAAGATTTCAAATCTTTCCACGACCACCTAGAATGTCAGGATAAAGTCCAAGCTCCTTATCTAAGCAGATAGGCTCCTCATGATCTACACTTTGCCTTCATTTGTGGTCTCCAATGGCTGTTCGAGGGATCACGTGAGATAATGGTTGTTAATGTCTGTAAAGCACCTAAACCAGGGTTCGACACACAAAATTTAAAATTATATTTTAAGTTTATAATGTATAGGAGATGATTTTCCACTATATTAATGACCCCCATGGCAGTCATACAGATCTGTGTGCACAGGTCGTGTTCCAGTCTCTTTCATGCTCCAAGTGCAAGGAACTGGCCCTCTGCCTACACATCATTCTCCACTATCTCCCTCTAGCTGGCTTCTGTCACCCTTCGAAATTCAGCTCCATGATCTTTTTTTTTCCCAGAAAGACTTCTGTGCCCTCAGTCTGATTTAGATGATCTTCTTTAACTTCTTTAGCACCTTTTCTATTCCACTGTCGTAACACTTCTCATTCTGTGAAGCTGATTTCCAGTCCATATTCCCCCCACCAGACTTGGAGAATTATAATTATAATTATAATTATAATTCAGCTTTGGAACTTCAGTGTCTGACACAGCATCCACCCCGTGGTTGATAAGCTCCCCCGTGATTCAGTACATGGCTTTATTAAGTGCATAGTCTGACAAGCCTGAAATGGAGCCCCACTGGGATCTGGAGAAGTTATTTCACCGATATCTGTTTCCCAATCCAGAAAGTGGGGATCATGTCCCAGATTGCTGGGAGTAGTCAGTGAGATACTCTATACTAAATGCTCTCAATAGTGCTCAATCAGTAGGTATTACCATCATGACTTTTTAGATTTCTCACTTAGAGTTGTTTTCCTAAAGAGAACAGATTTTTCTGGCCAATCAGGACTCTCTTCAGAGTAGATAATTAAAGAATTAATTCAGCGTTTGGATTTATTTTATTATCCATTTGGTCAAAGTTCTGATATGATATACCAAATGCCAACGGTGACCAAGGACATGTAGACAGTCCTTTGGTTTGCTATAATAACAGCTATTAAAAGGGATCACGATATGATGTATTGTGGGACCATCACTGGATTTTTTTTTTTCTTCACCTGAGAGGAGAAAACTCCTATGAAACGGCTTTTAAACATTACTGGTATATCTTAACAGGTAAACCAATTCTCTGAATCTGAATGTGAATCTCCTCCTACGTGTATGTGGACCTAGACAAAAGCATAATAGGGAGTCAAGGGTCTGTAACCCACGTATATCCTCAAATCTCGTTGCTGTTAACTGCTGACAAAGATGAATGTTTACTACGGTCTAGCACTGAGGAGCCAACACAGTGCGCGAGATGTGCTCTCGCCTCACACATCAGCGCCCGTGTCAGACAGATTCTGACTGCGGAGTCTGCACTGGTGGGGGGGGCCCAGCTGGGTATTTCAGATCCACAGCTGAGCTGGCAGCAGTGGTAGTTCAAGTCATCTTCTCACTTTAGAAGCTGGAATTAATCGGAGAGAGTTATTTAAAGGTGCGTTTCATTAAAGAGGCGCTTTCCAGCCACTGTCAAACTTCACAGAGGCTGAGCACAGATGAAGGCAGCTCCACCTGAGGTCATCGGAGCCATCACCAGGTTTCTCTCAGCCCCCACACGTCACTGATCAAAAATGAAATTCCAACAAAAATAATCTTCTGTTCCCTCAGAACAGAAGTCGCACGTGGACTTCATATTAAAAACATTTTTATTATTCGCTCTATTTAATTCCCTGGGATACAGCACAAATGCCTTAAATTATGTCCCTATATAGGTTATATAGACAATACGGGTCCCATTTAACAGGTTGGTGAAGATATCTGAGGACTCTGTGGGCCTGACCTATTTATCTGGGGTCTTCCCACAACAAAGTCCGATCAACTTTTTTCTTCTTTCTTGAGGGGTCAAATAAGGCACCAACTCCCATCAAAGGAGTTCTCAAGCTACCAAGAAAATACGATAATTTCAAAGAAGTGTCCTTTTTCTTTTACACCAGACAGGAGTCTGCTTCTAAACAGCAGCATACTGATAATTCACAGAATAGATGAGAAGCTAAAGGACAGCAAGAACCAAGGCAGCCCATGGTGACATGGCAGCAACCGCTACTTTAGGAGTCGCCATTTGTACTTGGCACCCTGCACCCAACTCCACTGTGGTGGAAGAATGACCTCTGACTGCACCAGCCAGGTGCCAATGAGCATCAGGCTGGCGCATCCAACTGGACGAACCTCGGCTTCATACTGGGGTCCTGGCTGCCAGGGAGCAGAGAACAAAAATAGCTGTCCCCTACCTTCAGCAATGAAAGGAGGGAACCCCGAAGCCAAGCTCCTGTGGGATTGCAAATAGAGCATTCATTCGTAGGGCAGCCAAAAACAATACCAACTACACATTTTGTCCCTTGGCCCAACAGACAGCAGACTTTTTCTATTATTACAATTTAAAGAACATAAAATACAACAGCATTTGTTGATCTTCCAATTCCATGGATTTACTCTGAAAGAATATGCCAGAGTCTTAGGAATGGCCACGAAGAGTCCAGCTGACTCAAGGTAGAGGGCAGGATGGAAGCTAGTAGAAAATCTGGCTGGGATTTTCCTGAGCAAACACGTTTGCCCTCTTAATGTCCCACTTACGCACTCACAGCTCTTCTATCCTACATGCATTCTCGGCTTTCCTTCCATCATCCTACCGCTCTATTCTTACAGGTATGAAGGTGGGGGTTGGCTGTGTGCGTACAGAAGGCTAATGCCTGGCACCTCTGATGTCCACACTTGCATATTCTCGCTTTCCTTTCACTTTAGTATCTTGGTGGAAAATGGGACAGGGCAGACTTGGAGATGTGTACAGCACGTAGTTTTTGTTACTTAAGAACAAAAATTCAATCAGGTAGTTGTCTGTGCTATAGCTTGTCACTAGAAACAAAAATCCCCTGATGATGTGTGACTGGGCCGTTTTTTTGTTTTTGTTCTTTAATAGACCATTCTGGTGTTCCACATATTTCTCCAATGTATAATTCTTCCAGTCTCCCTTTTCTGGTTTGCAAATTATAGCATAATCGAGAAGCAACTGTTACAACAAAAAACTACTCATCTGGAACATACACACACAAAAAGAGCAATCATATTTATGCTTTGCAAAAAATTAAAAATTTTTAAAAACCATGGTCTTTGGCTGGCAAATTCAGCTTTCCCAAAAGAATAAAATCTGAATGCTTGCAGTAAACAAGCATGTTAAAGAACAACTAACGATATGGAGAAGGAGGTTGGAAGGAAAAGCATTAGATAACGACGTGGTTTGTTTGTTTTGTTTTTTAAAGGACATTTTGTCTCATTTGGTGAATCTGTGGAAATAATTTACGGCAGTCTGTACAAGGAATTATGACCCCACCTGAATGGACTCTGTAGTTCTCCATGGCTCTCCAGAAGCAGGAAAGGCTACACTCATGATTCTTTGAATCTAGTGTTAGAATCGATTTTATAATTACAATAATAGTGCATACAAAGGTCCTCGAGGGAACTGTTCATGGACAAATTAGAGACACTGTTGGCAGAGATAAAATATTCATCACCAAAAGAGTACATAAAATGTATCTGAGAGGATCAGGACTCATCTGGGAATCACAAGGGGAGTAAGACATTACCGGAAAAATGCAAGTATTCTCTGCTACGTAAAAATCTGAAACAAAGAATTTCAGTCTTAACTAATTCTGTATATATTAAAGTAAGACCTCACGGTCACATAATCTGGTAGCAGTGGTGTATGGTAGAGAATACAAAATTGCCCTGAGATTTTCTTAACTAGCAAGACTTCCAAATCAAGTATACATGAACACCACAGCTCTCTGCAATCCTATCAGTTTTCCGTGATTTACAATTTCCTATAATTTCTATTCACGTATTTCTATTCACCCTCAAAAAAGTACAGATGAGGGCGCCTGGGTGGCTCAGTTGGTTAAGCGACTGCCTTCGGCTCAGGTCATGATCCTGGAGTCCCTGGATCGAGTCCCGCATCGGGCTCCCTGCTCGGCAGGGAGCCTGCTTCTCCCTCTGACCCTCCCCCGTCTCATGTACTCGCTCTCTCTCATTCTCTCTCTCTCAAATAAATAAAATCTTAAAAAAAAAAAAAAAAAAAGTACAGATGATATGAAATCTTCAACCCTGAGATTTTTGAAATGCTACATTATGCAATGTTAAATCATGTATTTCTTATATGCTTTCTTCGATTTTTTATTGTAAGCCATAGCTAGTCCTTCTTTGAAAGAAATAAGAAGTGAATAAGGTAATAAAAAGAGATCCAATAAAATGTGAACAAATAGGAGCAAAAGATATACTCTAAATCCCCTTCAATTCAGGTTAAAGTAGGGATTTCCAGTGTTCACAGACCAAGGATAGAAAGGCAAAAGGAGCCAAAGGGGGGTCATACAGAGCGCACTACGTAATGGGCTCGCTCACCTGTGACTTCACACAGGATATGCCTCAGTGGGAGCTGCAACTGCCGCCTCAAATACTCTACTGAATCTCAGCTGGAGCATTTCCTACACTTGCGTTACAAGACTCAGTATTTCTTCTACGCCGACAATTAATGAGATTTCAAAAAGGTTCAAGATTTAGAAAACAAAGCACACAATACTAAAATGTCAACTGCTAATAATTACACTTCACATACGTTCATCAGGTTTAAAACAATTTCTAACAACTTAACATTCAAATTATCTGGCTATAAAAAGCATATTAATTAACAAAATTTCTGGCTAGCCTTCTAAGACCGCTGCCTGACTAGATGAGTGTTTCAGAAACAGTGATACCCTAGGTGTGATGGGGGCTTCATTACTCAAGAGGGAAAAAAAAAGGTTTTTAAAAAAAAAAAAAAAAAAAGACCTAAAAAACAACAGAAAGAGGGTCATAAACCATGAAGAAAAGGAGAGTTCAAAGATAGGTGTAACAGGAAATGGACACCAAATGCAGAAAATACATGGGGGAAGAAAAAACTATTTATTTAGGATAGGTCCCAGGTACTGTACTGCAGCCTTCACCACCCTCTGTGCTGGGTGCCCCCTCCGCTCTTCTCCTCGCTGCTCCGTGGGCCCGCAGGCTGACCCGCAGGGACTGCACGGCTGGGCACCCTGGCCTGGGCTTCTAGTCCGACTGCACAGAGTAGAGGCACCAGTAAGAGAAGGCAGAAAGAATGGAACTGGGTGTTTATTCCCTCAGCCGCCTGAGAGCGAGACCCACAGCTCCAATCAGGCTAGCCCCTCCACTCAGCCCTCTCTGCCTCTGGGTTCCCATAAGGGCTCCCTCACTTTGCTCCTGTGGGACTAGCGATGGTTTCCTCATACAGTGTCCACACCTCTGTATATTCTCATTAGTTAAAGCTCCTCAAATTACCCAATTTGAATAGATCATTTTTTTCCCCGCCAGAACCCTGATAGAGTCTTCTTAGCAATTGAAATGATATCAAGAACGACACCTAGATTTCTGGCTTTAACAACTAAGGAATTAAGGTTTGGGGGTACTGGAGGAGAAAGAAATTTAAGAATTTGGTTTTAGTTATCTCTGAGATGCCTATTAGTTTGGGGTTCTGAAGAGGGGTCAGTGTTAAATAGGAGTATTACTGGGTAGTTTTTAAGCCACGGGTGAGGTCACCTAGGGAGTCTGTATGTCCGGAGGGGAGTGTGAGTTTTCTTGGTATTCTTGTAAGAAATGACTCCTTTTGTAAACTAATGTTAAAATTACTAAAGGCAAAATGTAAAAACTTCACTCTTCCTTATGCTTTTGTCTTATAAATCCCATTATTGTACTTTAACAAACTTAATTCATTAAATTCCCTTTAATTTTAAATTATATTTATAAATTTAATATATTTGCTTAACACAAACATTTCGAAGCACTAAATTCTTTGTAACACCAATAAATCAAACATAAAACTTGGTAGATCTTAAGTTCTCAAACATTTCAATTCTGATTACAAAAACATACTAAGATCACAAGTCTAAATTATTCAATTTGATAGTTTTAATTAGAATCACAATTAAATCATGATTATAGGAAAAAATCTTTTAATTACAAAAATTAAAATGTTATTTCAAACCTACCACGAAAATATCAATAATTAAAGTTTGATTTACTTTATGCCCATCCATAATTCTAAATTTCATCCAAAGACTTCTGACAGCAAGTCATGATTTGGATTCTTCTGTGAAGTATGTCATGTATAGAATTCTTTGCCAAGTCCCTATAATGGAAATGCCAGGCCTTAAAAATGGTTTTGTTAAGGAGCAGGTACCCCAGAGTGAAGCTGATACCACATAATTCTTCCCTGAGATCTGGATCAGCAACATCCCTCCTAGGCTGTACCTAAATTATGTCATTAATTCACCGAATTTGCATTTCTTTGCATTTTAATGGCTTCCCATCTAGCTCTAAGGACACATTAAGGCCAATATTGTGGGTTGCTGTATTGCTCTTCTGGAAAACCAGTCTTACCACCAGATTCTAATCCCTTCAGCCTAATCGAGGAAAGTGCTACAGCTTTCCTCCTCCCTGTCCCTAAATTCCCCCTCCTACTGGGTGATGCCCACCAGTATACAGCATGCGGCTATTTCTCGAACCAGGAAAGGGGGATTAGAGGAAAAGAGGGGGAAGGGGCAGAGGGAAGGGGAGAAAGGCAAGGACTCTCTCCAGGACCCATTTCTTCCTCCATTTCTGTTTTCTGTTAGAGCAAAACAATTTAAAAGCATCATCTCTGTTTCCTCTCTTTCCTTTCTCTCCCAAACCCACTCTTATCAGGCTTTAACCATGTGCTCTCTTCTCCTCAAGGTCATCAGTGATGTCCCCAGTATAGACCCAATGGTCAAATCTCAGCCCTCATGTTACAGGTCCTTTTAACACAACTCTCACCGTTTCCGCCTTACAGCTTTCTCACTTAACTCCTGGACGCCACCCACTCTTCTGGATTTTCTCTTATTTTACCGAGAAGGGGGTTCCTCTCTAGTTGCTTCATCCCACCAACCTCTTACTCCTGGGATATCTGAGGCTGACCTAAAGCTTCTTTTCTATCTACACTCACATGCTTGATCTCATCCAGTCACATGCTTTCCATGTCTCTAGAAGCTTTTAACTTTAAATTTACATCTGCAGCATGGACCTCTGAACTCATAAGCAAATTATTCTGCCTATCCCAACTTGGATATCTAACTGGCGTCTTAAATTGAACATAGCCAGAATAGCACTCCTCACTTGTTCCCAACCTTTTCCTCCTCCATTAGTGACAACTCCATTTGCGCTCAGGCCAAAAACCCTGGGATAATCCTTGGTATCTTTTTTTTTCTCTCAAACCACACAACTAATCAATCAGGAAATTCTGCCAGTAATAGCTTCAAAATATATCCAGAATCCAACTACTGCTTGCCCTCTACCCTTACAACTCTGACCTAAGCCATGATCACCGTTTGTCTGGATTACTCTCCCCTTAGCCGCAGCTTTGTTTTCTGCTATTCCAGTTATGCACTTTGAAGCTCACTCCAGAAGCAGGTGATCCTCCTTCTAAAGAGTATCCTCAGCAGGTCAATAGGAGCCTAATGCTACGTCACAGCACCTACGTCATTCCCCTGACCTCACCTCATCACATAGGCACTTTATCATCTCACATCATCACAAGGAGGGTGAGTGCAGGCCAATAAGGCTGTGAGAGAGAGACCACTTCACATAACTTTTATTACGGTATATTGGTATAATTGTTCTATTTTTTTTATTAGTTGTTAATCTCTTACTGTGTCTATTTTATAAATTAAACTTTATCACAGGTATCTACGTACAGGAAAAAACACATATACGGGTTCAGTACTATCTGAGGTATCTAGTATCCACTGGGGTCTTAGATCGTATCCCCAACAGCTAAGGGGGACAGGGAGACTGCGTAGTCTCACAGCTGGCTTCCTCCTTCCACCCTAGCCTCCCCAGAATCTGTTTACAACACAGCAACTGGAGCGGTCCTGTTAAAATGCAGCACAGCTCTGGGGCGCCTGGGTGGCTCAGCTGGTTGAGCATCTGACTCGATTTCGGTTCAGATCATGATCTCAGCGTCATGGGATCAAACCCTGTGTAGGGCTCCTCACTCATCGAGGAGTCTGCTGGAAATTCTTTCTCCCTCTCCCTCTGCTCCTCCCCCCCCCCCACAGTTCATGTGTGCACACTCTTGTCTCTAAAATAAATAAATCTTTAAAAAAAATTTTAAAAAGAGGACATTCCTTTAAACACACACACACACACCATAGCTCTTTTCCACTCTAAGTCCTCTCAGGCCACCAATCTAACTCAGGGTAAAAATCAAAGTCCTTATAATGGACTGTATGATCCTATAAAATCTGCCACCACCTCTGTCCCTACCATCCCTCCCCGTCCTACAATTTCATCCCCCAGTTGCTCAGGCAAACTGGTGTCTTAGCAGTTCATGAATCATGCAAGGCACAATCCTACTTCAGGGCCCTTGCACTTGCCATTCCCTCTGCCTGCAAATCTCTCACCCTAGATACACAGGTGATTCAGTCACTCCTTTATCTTGTTTGGGTCTCTGCTCATAATCACTTTTCAGTGAGACGTGCCCTAATTACTCTTTATTAAAAAGTATATCCTTCCCTCCTCACAACATTCCCTATCCCCCTTTCCTGCTATGTTTTTCCATAACATTTATCTTCGTAAGAAGATATTCAATAATTTACTTATTCATTGGTTTGAAATCTCCCCTCACTAGAATGGAAATCCTATGAGGGCAGGAGTTCTTGCAGGCTTTTGACTGATACATCCTTAGCAACTAGAACATGAGCACACATCCCATACATTTATTTTTTTAAAGATTTTTTTTTATTTATTTATTTGACAGAGACAGACACAGTGAGAGACGGAACACAAGCAATGGGAGTGAGAGAGGGAGAAGCAGGCTTCCTGCGGAGCATGGAGCCCGATGTGGGGCTCGATCCCAGGACCCTGGGATCATGACCTGAGCTGAAGGCAGACGCTTAACGACTGAGCCACCCAGGCGCCCCTCCCATACATTTATTATTAAAGATTTATCTATTTGAGAGAGAGAGCATGTGAGTGGTGGGAAGGAACAGAGGGAGAGGGAAAGAGAAACCCAAGCAGACTCTGCCTTGAACATGGAGTCCAACGTCATGACCCTGAGATCATGACCTGAGCAGAAACCAAGAGTTGGAGGCTCAACCGACTAAGCCACCCAGGCGTTCCCCCCAGCAATAAATATTTTTAAACTAATTTGTTGAATGGTTCCATCGATCCTCTACAAGCATATTGGATTATTTCCTAACCTCTTATTAGATTGAGGTCAATGGAGTTTATATTCTATCCATCTTTTCCTTGAACATGAACACATATCCTCTTAAATCACATCTTATTGTTTTTGGCGTATCTTATACCTTTATCTGACTTAGGAAGTTTTGTTTTCCTCTAGAATTACAACACTAATATCATGCCAATGACAAAGAGGGGGTAGGTCTAGGCAGACTCCTGGAGCTGTCCAACCTTTCTAAGTTGGGTACAAGAGGAGAAACCAAGCAGTCTGACTGGGGCGGGGGGGGGGGGGGAAATAACTAGAAAACAGGGTCATAAAAGTCAAGAAAGATTAAGTGCTTCAACAAGAGGGAGGAGAAGGTGATCAACTAAGATAAATGCTTCTAAGTAGTAACTTAAGATCAGAACACACAGATAAACGTTATATTTGGGAATATGCAGGATGTTGGTGATCTTGATAATCTCAGGGGAATAGTAGAAATGGAAATCCAGGGTGTATATGTCCAAATATGCTCTTTCTCACTTGAGGTGTTTTACCTGGGCCATTCCCCTCAATTCTCATTGTTTCAACTATATTGAGGACTTCCAAATCCTACGTACAGGCTTCGATCTCTTTCTGGAGACTCAAGCCAGTGTTTTTAAGTTTCCTGTTAGACATCTATATCTAGATATCCCTTAGACACTCAAAAACTCAAATTCATCATTAATCTTCCCACCCATTTGTTCCTCATTCCTATATGTCCTACTTTAGTAAATGGTACCATCCAACCCACCATCTAACGCCAGAAACCATTTAAACATCCTCACTCCTTTCTCTTTCACACTGCTCACAATTCATGAAGGCCCCCACTTGTGTTGATTCTACCTCTTAAATTTTTCTTCAATGTATATTATGTTCTATCCCTACTGTTTTACAACAGAGCCTTCATTGTTTATTGACAGAACTGTAACTACTTCAACATATGTCTAGCACATCACAGCTGCTGAATCAACTACTTGTTGATTCACTGAAGTAGCTCAAAGGGCTCTATTAAGGTTGTTCAGATTTACGGTTATAAAATCAGTCTGAGATATCACCAATGAGATATCATTGATGGATCTACCACAAATAAAGCACCAAATGGAAAGTACCATCTGGATTTGAGTGTTCACTGGGAGATGATGGTCGTGAACACTGTAGAATCCTGACTATGACTGTCACTCATTGGAATTATTCCCACTATTACTTTCCATAGTTGCTCCTTGGCCACTCGACCTTCCACAATGTATTTCCCCTTCCTAACTTACTCTCCATTGTCTATAAATTGTAACTCCAATGAAAGAACCTGAGCATTGCTAAGACAGACAAAATAGGTAACACATTATTAGTTTATCTTTGTTGAGACGTGGACCCAATGAGATGTTCGTCGTGAACAAGAAGTGACAAGTCATGACTGGGAGAACACAGGCAAGGACAGAAGAGGATGCAAGCCTAAGACTCATGACTGCTCACTTCCTGCAATGCTCTGAGACCCAGCTACACAGTCTTGACCTTGATAACCTTCAGAAGGCCTCACCAGGAGAGCACAGAAAAGACCTCAGAACTATTTTGGCCCCAAAACATTTTTGAAGCAAGTTAGAAAAGTTATGAAACTCACAGTTGTCATACTTGACTTGCATCCAGAAACACAACTCAAATGAAGCATGTAGTCTAAATGGTTGATGGTTTTCAGCTGGATGTACTTTCCAGCCACCTAAAATGAAAAATCTTTCTCTAGTCTTACTCTAATAAAAATCTTTGACCTGGCAAGGGGAGGGAAAAACAAACAAACAAAAAATTATCTACCTTTTTGTCAAAGTGAGGAGAGGGGTTGGGTAATAGAATAACTTTACATAGCTTTAAGCACTGTAATTTATAGGTTAAATACAGTCTAGAAGGCCAAAGCCTGGAAAGAATCTACTATCAGCATACCTGATACATCATACACAAAAAAACGAATCCCCTGTTATCTAACTCCTACCATGGAAGAGTTTTACTTTCAGCTGTACACACTTCCCAAGGGGATCTCTAGTCATGCTATTTGGATTCCCAAAGGGCTGGCCTGGAGTGGGGTGTCCCACAAAGTAGGGTGTCCCCATCTCTAAAGTAGATGGAAACGATATACAGACTTCCTGAGACACTCAGGATGATTATTACTCAGAAAGTAAGTCCATATTCCTTTTGTCCAAGAGGCAATACTGTTCTCATTTCTCATGGCCCACTTACCCCTCCTAACTCCTCCTCCCTGCTCTAGGCTCACACTGCACTCTGTATACTCATTATTTCATGTTGCTCATGATCAATTACTATATTGCATTAGAGCCAACATATGACTGAATGTCTGTCTCTCCCATTAAATGTACGGTTTAACGCAATCATTTATTCAACTTTGCATCATTATGCCTGACAGCGTGTTTGTGAAATGTGTCAATCAATGGATAAAATTAATCATGTCTAATCTCAAGCAAATTGAACAGATCCATTAAAATAGTCCAGAATCAAGGTTAGATTGGATTAATGGAAAATATGAAGGTTTTAGTCTCACTTTTTGAGGTAGAGTCTCTATTCACTACCCATATTCTAATTGGTAATTTACTTGCAAGCCTCAGAAAGATCTAAAAAAGGTATTCCTTGTCTCAGACTTTGAAAATTATCTTGTAAGAATAACAGATGCAGGGGAGTTCACTTTAAAGTATATTTTAAGAACAATAATTTTTTTTGTAAAGATTTTATCCATTTATTTAATTGACAGAGAGAGACAGCGAGAGAGGGAACAGAAGCAGGGGAAGTGGGCGAGAGAGAAGCAAGCTTCCCGCCAAGCAGGGAGCCCAATGCGGTGCTCGATCCCAGGACCCTGGAACCATAACCTGAGCCAAAGGCAGTCGCCTAACCAACTGAGCCACCCAGGCGCCCCTTAAGAACAATAATTTAAATGAGATATGAACACTTACATACTAACTGCTCTTTGGGGCTAAGAATGAAAACAATTGTCTGAATCATTTGATTTATATAAGGAAAAAAGATAAAGCTGCCTGAAAGCTTCTGGAACCAGGAGTTTTGAGTCAGAGCTATACATTTCTTATAACTTAAACCCCTATCCCCATAATTGGGGTGTCCCTCTCAAAAATCAAACAACCTGTGGTCAATATACACTGAGGCAACAAGACTCAAGAGGGTTATTTCAACAAAGAGAAATTAAAATTTTGTGTTCAGACAATCAATAAAAATGTGGAATAAAATGAATCCAACCCCTTACCTTATTTTTATTCATAAGGAATCCTGCAAAGAAGATTTTACCAGGATACAAAATAGGATGATTTAAATAACCACAAAAACAAATGGAGGCCATAAAATTCTTCCACAGGCTAGAGAAGGAAATAATTTGCTGTCTCTATTAATCTAAAGGTTGGTCCAACCCCTCATGTTTCAGGAAAAGTTCTGTTATGTCTAGTCCAGTTATAGCACACATAGATGTACATTTGACTTTTTTTCTATTTTTTTCTGATGCTTAAAGTACTTGTAAAAAATAATTCAATCAAATGTATAAGGGAGAAAAGTCAAAGTCCTTCCATACTCTAACCTCCGAAAAGATTATATAGGTGTTTGGTTCTTCAACTTTTTTATGCATATATACTAGTGTTTATACACCATTTTTTCTTTTTACACAAAAACAGGATCACTGTATGCATAGTTATACAACTAGTTAGTTCATTGTTTCTGATTTCTCATAGACAATCCTCTGTTCTGTTGATTCATTTTAATGTCAGCACAGAGTTTCACTGTATGATCACCCCAAAATGGATTTAACCAGTCCCCAACTGGCTGATACATGGTTAATTTTAAACTACACAGAATTTAGATTTTATTTAATTTTTTTTTTAAAGATTTTATTTATTTATTTGACAGAGAGAGACAGCGAGAGAGGGAACACAAGCAGGGGAGTGGGAGAGGGAGAAGCAGGCCCCCCGCGGAGCAGGGAGCCCAATGCGGGGCTCCATCCCAGGACCCTGGGACCATGACCTGAGCCAAAGGCAGACGTTTAACGACTGAGACACCCAGGCACCCCCAGAATTTAGATTTTAGGGCTAAAGAAGACCTTATAGTGTATAAGGTTGTCATTTCACAGATGAAAATACTGAACCCTCAAAATACCGAAGCATATTAATCAAAAAGATCACAGGCTTGCTTGGAGGGAGACAGGGCATATGGACTGCAGCTTTCTCTACTACTTAGAAGTTGAGAGCTCAAACTCTAGCATCCGACTTCTGGGTTTGACTCTCACCCAGCTTCATTATTTACTAGCTGAGCCACCTTTGCTAATCCTTTAACCTCTCTGGGACTGTTTTCTTATCTCCATAATGGTGATAATTATATAGTTTTTTGTCAAGCTAAGTTTGTTCTAATATAAAGTGCTCAGAATATTACACTGGCAATGAAGCAGTAAGTGCTAATTACTACTGTTGTGGGCTAAATGTTTATGTCTCCCCCTTCAAATTCATTGTTTTGAAATGTTAAACCCCGATAGGACAGTATTGGGAAGTAGGGCCTTTGGGAGGTGATCAGGTCTTTAAGGGTGGAGCCCTCATGAGTGGGATTGGTGCCCTTATATAAAAGAGATGCCAGAGAACAATCCTGTCCCTCCCACCATGTGAAAACACAGCAAAAAGTCTGGGCTGTCTATGAACCTCAGGAAGCAGGCCCTCATCAGACACTGAATCTGCTAACTCTTTCACCTGGGACTTCCGAGGCTCTCAAACTGTAAAAATAAATAAATAAATAAATGTTTGTTGTTTAAGCCACTCATTCTATAGTACTTTGGCACAGCAGCCCGCACTAAGACAATTATCGTTGCTATCATTATACCATGCTACCTCAAGCTTATTTTACACAATATTAACATTTCTGTTGGTATGGAGAGAATAGAAAGCCCAAGATTCTGGTTGTTATTCAAAATGTTGGTATTTATATGTTCATGCTCTCTCCATCATTCCTTATTAAAACATGAAATTACGTTAACAGCTATAGTGAGATATACTGAATTGTAAGTGATTAGATTTAAGTATATCCAATTGAAATAGAACTCTTACAAATGTGAATAAACATTTATTTATGTTAGGGTTACTAGTTACCCATATAAGCCTCCTTGGAATGAGGATTGGAGGAAGAAAAGGAAATCAAAACCAACAGTCCTACTATATTTTCAATCATATGAATTTTACAGTAAAGGGCGAAAATTTTAAGCTCCAAAGAATACACCAGTAAATATACTGTATTGATTCTTGAGCAGTAAAGACACCTGGCTCCAGTGGTAGACTAACATTTGCAGGAAACAGATGTGTTGGTTTTACCTCTTTGTGACTGGTAAGATTTGCACTTCCTTTAATATTGGTGGTATTACTGGTTTTCTGTTTTATTCTTTATTTTTTACCTCAAACACATTAGAATGAAGTTTATTAGCATAGTCCAAAACGTTTGAACACTTTTCAACAGCAAGAACAACACACTATATACCTGTGAGGCAAAGCCTAATAAACCCACCAGGACCAGTGTGTCTGTTCTCATTCTAATGCTCTTCCCTTCCATATCCCCATCAGCTACACATTACATTTTTCTTTATTGGTCAAAATCATGAAATTTTAGGTCACAGAATACTTTTCACTTTTTTATATCTAACAGCTTTTACTAAAAAAAAAAAAAAAGCAGAGTTCATTTCAAAACTTAAAAGATTGAGTATGTAGCTCACCAGAATGGCCCAAGAGAGTCAGCATGTGGAACACAAATTACTTGTTGAAGTTAAAATTTATAGAGCATTTTGGCTGGTCCAAGACTAAAATTTAGAAGGTCAAGTAGGTATTTAAAGGAAACTTATTTTAGACTGAACTCATCACTATTCTACTTAAAGTCACTTTAGCCATTTAAAATTTAAATTTGAATATTTAAGAATCAGGGGACACTTTCATCACTTTTTCAAAAGGAATCTTTGGTAATAAAAAGTCAAGCAGGACTCAGATCAAAGGTTAAAATTTCTCAGACCATATTTCTTTCTCAGGCCTGCACCCCCTAATCAGGTAAACAAGCCTCAATTGTTAAAATTATATAGCTTGGACCCTAAAGAAAAAGCAATTAAACATTCTTGTGACATCATGGGAAATTCTACTTTGAATATAGATCAACAGCAACAAGAAATAATAAAGTAGTCGATTAGCACACTTGCTGGCCCAGCTTTGCAACATATAAGCTCTTTAAAATTTTAATGCACAGTCTTTTTAGTGATAGAAAATGGAAAGAAAACAAGCACGAAATTGGAAAAGATCAAGTCTGGGTCTCACCCCATCCCACTTTAAAGAACTGAACTTGGTCTGTGTCCCCCAGAGACTAGCGCCCAGACAAGAATAACTCTGGCAGGTCATTCCCAGGTCCTGAGTGGACTCCTAAACGAAGTCCTTCTCATCTCTCTCTATGTTACCGTATGTGGAGCAATTCACTTACATCCCAAATGCACCTCACATGAGAAGACCCACTCTGAGACTATGCTGACAGGAAGAATCCGGAATGGAAGTGTAAGACAGAAGGAAAAGGGGAGGAAATATTAATCTGGAGTGTCATGGTGAAAAGGCAGCACGAACTTGCCTGCGTATCTTCAGGTAATGAGAAACATCTCACAAAGGCCAAGGAAAGAACTTTAAGTGATTGCTCTTTTAACTCGCCTTTCAGGGAATGTCTTAAGGCCGGTGTCACAGAAAAGCACCTAAACAGGAGGGGCTGCCCCTGCTTCATGATCACACTAGCTCTCAGCATAATTAAAACTAATCCTTTTACCTGCCTACATTTCTTACAAGCAATCTGTCTAGCGCAGTGCATAAAAAAGGTCTGGATGCTTTGCACTGACAAGATTCAATCAGTACTTCGACATTTGGGGGAGAAAAATGCAAGTCCCAACAGCGGCAGCTCATTCGCTTATTGAAAACATTCAGCTATTTTAAAAGGCTTAGAACATGCAGAGCATAATGGTGTAGCAAAATGACAAGCCCTCATCAGAGGCCCTGCATCCAAAACTTGCTTACCTCAAGCTTTGAGACATAGCCAAGACATGAAAACTCTGGAGAAGGGAAAACTTATGCCATGACTTGCATTAAGAAACAGGCTGTAGAATCAACAGATGTTTACAAACCAGTTTTGGGTGCTGGAAATTACACAGGGAGAATACGGGAAAAAAAACAACAAAAACCCTCTTTCACGAAATAGTTGATACAATTACAAACCAACTCCCTAGAAGGGTGACCTTGTGCTAGGGTGAGGGAGAGGTCAGTCCTGCTCTGTCCTCACGTCACCCTCCTGGCAGAACCAAAGGGAAAATACAGGGAATACCTTGACTTAGGTGCCGCGGGAGAGACATTTCACTCTTTTTTTTTTTTTTTTTTTTTAAAGATTTTATTTATTTATTTGAGAGAGAGAGAGAATGAGAGACACAGAGCATGAGAAGGAGGAGGGTCAGAGGGAGAAGCAGACTCCCTGCCAAGCAGGGAGCCCGATGCGGGACTCGATCCCGGGACTCCAGGATCATGACCTGAGCCGAAGGCAGTCGCTTAACCAACTGAGCCACCCAGGCGCCCCCCCCTTTTTTTTTTTTAAGATTTTATTTATTTATGTGACGGAGAGAGACACAACGAGAGAGGGAACAAGCGGGGGGGCTGGGAGAGGGAGAAGCAGGCTTCCCGTGGAGCAGGGAGCCCGATGCGGGGCTCGATCCCAGGACCCTGGGATCATGACCTGAGCCAAAGGCAGACGCTCAACGACTGAGCCACCCAGGCGCCCTGAGACATTTCACTCTTGCAACACACACTTTGACCGCTGAAGACAAACTTTCTGTGCAGTTTTCTTCCTCTCTGCACTCTGACAGAGGGGCCCGAACAACAGCTAAATAACTTGAGCCACAATTATCCTGCTACAGTGATTGTTCTCACACAGTTATTTTATTTAAACATTACTTGTTAGAACGTCAAAAATCCTGCCTTTCCAAATTGGATTTACTTTCACCACTTTTTTGCAGCTCAGTTGCCTATCATGGGATATACCACCCCTGCGCCCTGGTCTCTATCTCAATGCCTCCAAGTCAGTAGGGGAGGCAAACAGTGTTAGTGATTCTCACCACCTCAACAGCTTTCCTTGGTTTCCTCTTCCATTCACATCTACAGCTTTCCAGAAACAAGAGGGTGAGGTAACCCAAAGTCCCTGATCTTCTCATCCTGGTAACTGGGGCTCCTTAGAAAGTTTCAAGCCAGGAATTTAAAGTCACGTGGATTATAATCAGGCAAGCAAGATATGTGACTGGCAAAAAACTCAAAGCAAGAAAGGATTCCCTCACAGCCCCAAACATTGGTACCAGCCAGAGTAGATACAAATGAATTATAAAGGTGTTATTTTTAAAGGCACACGAATGAGTTCTCCTCCGCCCCAGTTTAATGACTCCCAGCCCCTTAAAGGTTTAATGTTTAACTTATTTTTTTAGGCAGGTACAACAAAGGAGCATCCTCCTACACTGTAGAAAATCAAGGCAGAAAAACGGTGTTTGTGTGATACAGAGGTGTGCTGAGGAGGATGGCGGCTTGCCCCCAGGATGTCCACATCCTAATCCCTGGAACCTGTAAATATGTTACGTTACATGGAAAGAGGGTGAACTGAGGTTGCTAATCAGCTGACCTTTACAAGAATATGCGGGAATGATCCAGGTGGCCCCAATGTAATCACAGTGGTCCTTAAACGGGGAAGGAGGAGAGACAGAGCACTGTGAGAAAGAAGGGCTAGTCATCAATGGCTGTGAGGACAGAAAGACTCGGGAGCCGAGGCAAATCAGCCTCCAGACACTGGAAATGACCAGCCAATGGCTTCTCCCCTAGAGCCTCCAGAAAAGGATGCAATCCCACCGACACATTGATTTTATCCTGGTGAGACTCATTTCAGACTTCTCACCTCCAGAACTGTCGAGTAAGTAATGTATTATTTTTTAATTTATTTATTTGAGGAAGCAGGGGGAGCGGCAGGCAGAGGGAGAAGCAGGCTCCCCGCTGAGCAGGGAGCCTGATGCAATGCAGGGATCAATCCCGGGACACCAGAATCATGACCTGAGCCGAAGGCAGACGCTTAACCAACTGAGCCACCCAGGCACCCCTAATGTATGTTGTTTTAAGTCACTAAGCATGTGGTAATTTGTTATAGCAGCAGAGATGCTGAAGAATGGCCCAGATCTTTTAAATTATACAGAAGATCATTTTGTATGTAATTTTCCTTGAAGTATTTGCAAGAAAGGATGTTATATTTTTGTTTTCATTTTCCTTATTAGGGTTTTCTGAGGTCAGATTAATATCTGGCAAATCAACTTCCATGAATGAGTGAAATCAAGAGAAAAGAAGTTTCAACAAATTTCTCAATTAAAAAGCAATATAGTGAAGTCCTAGAGAAGCAGCGGTTGTCCATTCTAAGGGTAGGAAAAGTTAATGTGATTCCCCATTCTCTGCCACAGCTTCAGGAGGCTCCCTATCTTCCATGGGCAATCACCCCACGTGGGAATAGTCTGTCCAAACATCTTAAGAAAAAAAAAGAAAAAGAAAAAAAAAATCATAGGTTGTTTCCTCCCTGTCACCTGGCCTCATCTTACTCTCCTGAATCCTCAAGCCTTCACACATAATTTACTCTTCCTTCCTCTCTTCTTCTATCTTTTACATACACACCTCTCACTTGTTGATATAAACCTCAGGGGACATAGATTTAATATCAACCAAGAGAAAATATAATTATCCCTAAGTAGATACAAAAGGTTAATATATTTTAAAACCAAATAGGGTAACATCTAACTTCTGGTCACCTAACCATCAATCTCAACTATATCTAAGACATAGGTAAGAAAATAAAATGGAGAAAAAAGGCATCTGGGTAGTCAAAGTAGATATGCCAAAGTGTATCAACTTTAAATTTATATAATACTTCATTGACAGTACAATTCCCCACGTTCATAGTCCCAATCTAATGACATTCATTTTAGATAGAATTCTAACAGATTAGATTATCTAGTTTCGGCAGATTCAAAACATGAGGGTGAAAAACAGGAAGAGATGAAGGACAGATATCTTTTTAAAAAGAGGGGAAGGTAACATCCATTTACGGAGTACTTACCGAATGCTAAGCCCCTATGGAGCACTTTGACCACCTGATCTGACACAGAGGATGAAACTTTGCTCTCCCTGGAGCTAAGTGGCCCAGAATTAGAAAAAAGGGATATATGTACATACATATATATGAGCAGGAAGAGAACTCAATCTTTTCTCCATCTGATTCAGAAATGAACTCTTTTCCCACCAAACTGTATCACCTCAAAATCAACACAAACACTGCTTCTTGACAGTAAGGGTCTGAATGAAAAAATGAGTCAAAACACAAGCCCAAGATTTCAGCAAGAGCACCATTGTAGAGGGTCACATAAAGCTGAAAAAACACTCATGCATTACTAAAAATCTCTTAAAGGCATCCCTATATAAAAGGATTTTTCAAGAAAGGTAAAATCATGATTCCCACAGATACAAAATATGTATCCAAAGTTCCTTTTAACTCATTAATTAATTAATTAATTAACTGAGGGAATGGAAAGAGAGGTCACAGCCAGTTCAAAAGAGCAGTCAAAGAACCACAAATTTAATGTAGCAAAGGAATGTTGAAACAAATGTGCGAACACTGGTCAACTGCATTCCCCAGGATATAACTAATTTGCATCTCTATGGACAAGAATTATCTGTACTGGTTTCAATTTTCTACAACTTCTAGTTCTACAGAGTTATAAAACAGTCTAGTCAAAGACAAAAACTCAGGCCCTTATGTAGAGAAATCCCCTCAGAGAGGAATGAAAGTTTATCCTGGCATTGAAAGAGTACCCAAAAGTCTTTTTTTGCCCATTTTAAAGTACTACATTTTTCTTATATCAACACTGCACCATAGCACAGTGACCGATAACTACACTGTCTTCAGTATATTCTTGCAAAGACTAAATTTGTGATAAAAACTTGAAAATTTTTCCATCTAATTGGCTATCTATGTAGATCTGCCAATCCCAATGATGCTGGATAAATGTTTTGTTGCTGTGGAATGTACCCACTGCATACTTGATAAGTGACTGGAAGGCAAGGGGGGGGGGGAATTGTTAGAGGATGACCTTCCCAAGTATTTCCTGGTATCACAACTCCCCTTCCTTATTAGAATAGATTTCTGGACGATAAACTATTCAACACCATTTGATTTCTCTTCTTAAAGCACAAGTCCAATATCTTGTTCCTATTTGCTAATATAGTAAGTCTGTGAAAGTAAAAGCCAACATCCAATGATTTTCATATTGTCAATTCTATGGTATTTTTTGGTGATCTACAGGTCATATACACAAGCTTCTACATCTGGCTCAGTAACATTGATTTTAAGACTCTTACAATTTTAATCATGGCAATTCCTTTGTAGGTGTGGAGCCATCAACTAGGACCATTCCATATACAAATGAATGATCCCCAGAACTGCTGTGTGAACTAAGAAGGTCAGTGATCCACAGTGAACTGAGAAAGTTAAGAATATAGGGCTTTTCTTTCTATAAAAAGTTACCTTTATAAACTTGCTACTGAGGCCGAGGGGTAGGAGGGGTGAAAGCTTTCTCTGTCATGAAATGAACTTAGTGACGGTACATAAGTATTGTTTTTCTAATGTCTTTATGGCAAAGTAAAGCTGTATATCCAGGCTTTTGTCTTCATTATGTTCCATAAAATCCCTAAATCTGGAAGCTAGTACATAAAAATCTTTGGAAAGTTGAGTAATAAAGGATATATTAGGTTATATACAGTTTTTATTTTGAGGAGGAAATCAATGTATTTGTCACATGTTAATCAAACCACAAAATGTCCTTTGGGATAAAGACAACTTTTCCATCCACGGTTATGAGCACCGATAAAAAAACAAATCACATGCGACCATCATTTATGCCAGACTCCATTGTATTTGCTGTAATTCCCTAGGAGACTTGCAGAAATTCCACACTGCCCATATTTTCAAGAATTAAGACTTTCACTTTTCTTTCTCTCCCAACACTTCCTCTAAGAACTTAGTCTTAAACTGTCATAAATGAACTCAGATTTTTGGCAGATGTACATTGCTTTGAATTGTTCATCAGTACCTATGATACCTAAACATGAATTTGTGTTGTTCCCTTTTAAGCTGATTCCAGATTGTGGCCTTCTTAAAGTCCCTGACAAATTACCCAATACCCAATCTTCCTTCTAGAAACTGATGAAAATGCACACACCCTAAAATTTTGATAATGGTAAAGAAGTTTCAAGACAAGTTTTGTACTTTTTCCCTACCTTTTTCTATGGCAGTGTAGGCACAATAAAATTTGTAAAGTTAAGGTTAAACACTTAAAATTTCTCAGAATTGTGGATCCAAAGTCAAAATTAAAGCAGTGATTCTGAACATTTCTGCCTAATTTTAGAGCCAGGAAAACTCATTTAGTAGTTACCACTCAGAATCCATGTATTTATATGTAGCTTGTGGAGTATTTTTCATGAAATACCCGGAAAAATGTTGAGTCATTTACTAATAATTATCTTTGCTACTAATTCCCTTGCACTTTTCCAACTCCCCTGATTGCACACCCCTGAAAAATCTAGTAACGGCTATGGTGTGGAGAGCTCTCAGTCTGGGTGAAGTACTTCCCAAGCACTTTAGAAGGATTATCGCATTTAATCCTCACAACTCCCCTGGGAGGTATGCACTTTAATCAGCCCCTGTGACCCTGAAGGAAACTGCAGTTTAGAGAAAACACTTGCCCAAGATTATACAGCTAACACAATCTGGAATTTGAACACAGGCCTAATCTGCTTTCAAAAAATTTAACCACTGCCCTGTATACCTCTTAGGGAAAAGACAGCAGGTAACAAAGTTATTCTACGTTGTTTCTTCTCAACAGGTTAGGGCCTGGCCCTGGATCCCCAAATACCAGACATCTCTGAATTACTGTCCATCTTCACTGGCTGGCCCATCTAACATGCTGCAGATCTGTTCTTTGACTACAAGGCGTGATCTTCTAGGAGCTGAGGGACATGCCACTTCAACTATTATTAGACCCAAGACCCAGTGAGGAACTCAAACCTGGTATCTTACATATGATTAATCGTTCAACAAACCTTATGCAAGCACTGGCATATTTAGGTAACAGTTAAAGCAAGTGACATTTTGCAATGGAGAACCAAATATGTGAAAGGCAGGTTCTTGTCCTCTAGGAACTTCCAGACAAAGGCATGGAGAAGACCGTCTCCAGCAACAGCCACTAGAGCTACCTGAGGATCGCTAGTTTTTAATAATTTTTTTTTAAGATTTTATTTATTTTTTTGACAGCACAAGCAGGGGAAGTAACAGGCAGAGGGAAAGGGAGAAGCAGGCTTGCCGCCAAGCAGGGAGCCCGATGTGGGGCTCAATCCCAGGACCCCGGAATCATGACCTGAGCCGATGGCAGATGCTTAGCCGACGGCAGATGCTTAACCAACGGGGCCACCCAGGTGTCCCTTTAAATAGTTTTTAAATTCTCTTTGGAGAATCCAGATTAATAGCACCAAATAAGAGACCTCAATAGGAAAAAGAAAAGAAACCAAATAGTGGGAGTAATAGACAATGAGTTTTACAATGAACTGGCTGAAAGTCTAAATCCGTTTAATCCTAGCAGTTTTATCGTTTCTGTACAGTCGTTAAGACTTACAGTGGCAAAAACAACAAACTCCAGCATCTCAAACACAGTAATTAGAGGCTCATGGGTGCCAAAAGATGAACAAGAAGGCATGCTCCCTGCCTTCATGGAAGTTAATAGTCCAGAGAGGAAGTTAAATGCTAAACAAGGAGAAACACAAACATTTTAATACTGACAGTGAGAAATACTATGAAGGAAAAGAATAGGGTGCTTTTTAAAGATTTTGTTTATTTATTTGAGAGAGACAGAAAGAGAGTGCACATGCAAGCGGGGGGTGGGGTAGGGAACAGAGGGGTTAGAGAGAGGGAAGGGAAGGGGAAAGAACTCAGGCAGACTTCACACTGAGCATGGAGCCCAATGCGGGGCTCGCTCTCACGACTCTGAGATCATGACCTGAGCCGAAACCAAGAGTTGGCTGCTTAACCAACTGAGCCACCCAGGTGCCGCAATAGGGTGTTTTTTAAAAGTTTAAGAGAGCTAGTCCAATTTAAATGGAGTTAGGAAGACATACCTGTGGCGGGGGGGGGGGGGGGGGGGGGCAATCTTAGCTGAAAGATAGATAAAAGTTAGCCAGACTGAGAACGAGGAAAAGAATGGAGAAGGAGCTGCAGTTGTGTAAGCCTTGAGGAAGAAAATAGTTTGACTTGTTATGGAAATTGAAAAGGCCCATGCGATAGTGAAGTAGCCATTGCAGAAAGCAGGAAAGAGGCCCAAGAAAAGGTAAGGGGCAGCCAAACTATGAATACACCTGAACCAAAAGTCTTCCAATAACCCCTGAAGATAGACTACAACTGTCTATAACCAACATCTCAGATAAAGACAAATGATGAATATCCAAATCCCACATCTGAGAAAATTAGCAATATTAAATAACATAAATTGACTTTCAAAATTCTTAAGTGATGGCCAATTTGGAACTGGAAAGGCTCATCTAATCCAACAAACCCCAATCCCTCCAAATGAGTTAAGAAAGGAGGTCCATGGATCAGATGCTGTTATGTTTTCTTGCCCTTTTTTCAGAGAAACCATGCTCCTCTACCATGGCTCTTTGGTGCCCTAAACCACATGAGCAGAATATACAAAACATACCCGGACTCTAAGCACTACTGTGTGGGTGCACAGGATGCGGGACACGCCTACACCCAGTTCCTTTCAGGATGCCGGAGGGGGGGTGTCGTATGCACAGGGAGAATGAGAAAACAGCCCACGCGCACTGAAAACCCTTCTGATAGAGACATTTCACTGGAGCCCAATGTTACCTCTTTTTAAAAAAAAAAAAAAAATGTGAAAGGCACAGGGGCGCCTGGGTGGCCCCATCAGTTAAACATCGAACTCTTGGTTTCCGCTCAGGTCATGATCTCAGGGTCCTGGGATTCAGCCCCACGTTGGGCTCCGCGCTCGGGCTGAGTCCACTTGGGATTCTCTCTCCCTCTGGCCCTCCTCCCACTTGTGCTCTCTCTAAAATAAATAGATCTAAACAACAACAACAACAACAAGTGAAAGGCACAAGCATCGAAACACAGGCCGAGCGTGCCTCCGTTTGGTCTTACTTCTGTGGAATGGCTCCGACGGCACACAGACTCTCTGACCAAACTGCTGAGAAGGCGATCTGTACGGTAAGAAAAATGAGGAAAGACTTCTGATTCAAGTGGCAGATAAAACATAATCATTTAGTTCCACCTTCACCTGCAACTGTACTGAAATGATTAAAAGATCTTTTTCAAACGACAACCACACTTGGACAAAGAAAAGAACTACAACTTTCGGGCAAGCAGCTGGCAGAAGGAGTGGTAAGTGTGGCCCAGCAGAGCGGAAGAATTCCATCTCCACAAGCAGTGGGGGAAGGGTCAGGCGACACACTTAGCTCACAGGACTCCGGAGCAGCTCAGAAATTGGTGGAATCCGAGATCCCTTATAAGGGAAAGTGAAGGTGCGGCTGAAAAGAGAAGGATTCGTTTCAAGTCCTTTAAAAGACTTGTAGTTCTTGATCTGCTTCCCCATTTCACTAGCTGGGCAACTGTCCCTGCTTACCCCAGTAGAAGACTAGAGGCTTCGTCCCTGGGAGACATGGAACGCAGTATCTGAACTGAGGAGCGCCAGGCACAGCTTATAACAGGGGTATGTGCAGGAAAGGGGAATCAAGCAAAAAAAAATTTTTTTTTAAGTAGACTTGACACCCAGTGTGGAGCCCTACTCGGGGCTTATACTCAAGATCCTGAGATTAAGACCTGAACTGAGATCAAGAATAGGATGCTTAACCAACTGAGCTACCCAGGTGCCCTAGAGAACCAAGGGAAACTTTAACATGATGAATTCTCAGATCCCTGGGCCCTTTGGCCTACATGCTTCCCTGAGCACTGAGAACTAAGCTTATATCCTCCAGGTGGGAGCTTGAGAGGTTGTTGGGAGTATCTGACCAGCCCAAGAGAGAAAACCTAAAGGTATGATTACTAGACCCTCCCGGATAAAACCACCAAACACTCCTGGGGTGAAACTCAGAGCAGACAAGTCCCACTTGGGCACAGAGAACTGAATTAGCTTTATATGCCCCACTTTTAACAGGCGAGAATTGCCGAGCATCTAAGAAAAGTCATTAATACAAAAAATAGAAACCTAACAGAAACAAAAGACAACTTGAGAAAAACTGAGCTGTACAGGGAGATGAAAACGGATCTATATTGTTAATGTCAAAAAAGCCTAAAGTTAGAAGATAATGTGTTCATGAAAGAACAGCAACAAGATACTACAAAACAAAAAAGAATCGAAGTAGGGAAAAAAATGGGTGAGCAAAAATTTGGAACTCAATAAAAGACTTAAGATAAATTTAAGAAAAATCTCCCAGGAAACAGAGCAAAAGAACAAAGAGATGAAAAATATAAGTCACAAAGATTAGAGGATCACTCCAGGAGAGCCAATCAAGAAAAAAAAAAAAAAAAATCAAGAAAGTTGCACAGAACTAAAGGATTTGAGTTTTTAAGTTGAAAGGGTCTAACACATCTGGCTATGAAACAGTCACACTGATTTCAGACACCATGAAATTTCAGAAGACTGGAGTTTCCAAACCGGATTCTGAAACAAACAAAAAACAACAACAACGAAAATCACCACCACCACCACCACACACAAAAAAAACAGATCAGATACAAAGAGTTCAGGATCAAAATGACATTGGTCCTCTAGAGAGCAAAACTGGAAGCTTAGAAGCAAATGGAGCAATACTTTCAAAACCATGAGGGAAAAATTATTCCCAACCTAGAATTCTACACCAACTAGACCATCAATCATGAGTTTGATAAGCAAAACGTCAAAAAACTGACCTCTAGTGCACCCTGGAGTAAGCCAAGAAAGACGAAGACTTGGAGCCCAGCAGGGATCCTACACAAGAAGTCAGGGGATTCCCTGGCATGATAATCCAGGGGGCTGGGGGAGGACAGCCACGCAGCAACCTGGACAGCAACCAATCCAGATGGGAGCAGATTGGGAGCTCCGGGAGAAATACCACCAAGATGACCAGATAGACTTGCACAGCATACCTGTTTGAAATTATTACCAGGAGGAATGGGGAATGAATGTATGAGGATACAGCTTAAGTGACAAGACAGGACAATCAGTAACTCCAGGGAGAAGACCTGAACAAGACGAAAGAGTAATCCTAATTTCACGAGAGCCATGAATAGCATTTACAAGAGAGAGTACCAGAAACTGAAAAATCCAAGCAGCCACATAAGCACAGTATTTAGAATGACAGAGGTAAACACACACATGATAAAAAGCTAAATAGCTGAAAGTGAAGAAAACTAGAGGAAAGTTAGAGGGAATTAGGGGAGAAAAAAGTCACCACTTGTTTTCATAATATACTTTAAAAAATTATTTGGCCCTTTTAAGATTATTTTTTATCAGGGCTATATAGGAACAAAAACTAAATAAAAAAGCAAGAGATACGGAACAGAATTCAATATTCACTTCTGCAACCCTTATCATACTAGAAAAATATGTGTGCCTGTATTTTATAGCACAGAAAATGCTATTCTTTTTAAGTGACAATTCTGAGGCCTTTTTTCAAAAGCACATTTTGTGGGGGAAAAAAAAAATTTCACCTCCGATGCATCATTTGTTAGTACCTAGACACTGACCAGACACGCTGCATAAATAATGGCTAATTTGTGAACAGTTATTTGCAAAGTCAACATTCTTTCAGAGTCTTTCAAACTAGCAGCCTTTCTTATTTTTTAACTTTTACGTATTCATAACCCACCTTTTCCTCAAAGGAGTCAAATGGTTAACTTTTTCTAACATCACAAATTTCTCTTAAAAGTATAAAGATACACAGTGAGTTAGGCCATTATAGAGTGTTAATTAGAGCATATTTTCCAGAACAGCTAGAGACAGTTCTCTGAAAAAGGAAAAAAAGGAAGTAGTAGAAATAATTTTTTTCTTTCTTAATGTTTAGATTGAACCCTATACCAAAATATTTGTCCCTTTATGTCTTCCTAGAAATTGAAAAGCCAAAGAAAAACAAGCATTAATTCAAAAAAACAAGCTTTTTCTTTGTATCAAGTAGTTCTTACTAAAAAGCAAGAAATGTCTCAACGTACCTACTTCAAAATAGTATTAAGATTCTGTGACACAGGTATTATAATCATAAAATTCCTGCAATTAAAATTCTGTCTTTCGTGAACTGTCATTTCTTAAGCAAGGCAAGAGAATTTCGGTTGAATTAACCATGTATTAGTATTACCCATTTTTACTGGACTCCCTGGACTTTCCAACTAATTTGGTTCCATTATTTCCTTGAAAATATATACTTACAAGACAGTGGCTTGAAGAAACTCAATGATACTTCAAAAAATAAATTTATTGTGAAATATATTTTATTTGATTGTCAAAATATAGTATTGCAAATCGCCCTTAGAGAACCCAAGTTCACCTAGAAGTTTCCATTTCCAGAAAATTCCTCTGCTGCTAAAGGATACCTGAGCAATGGCAAAATTTGAGGCACCTGGGCCTCAAAATTAGAAGGTCATTCTGAATAAAGTACCTTGATTTTCCCAAGAATTTTTTTTTACTATTGTTTTGTTGTCTGAATTGACTCCTCAAGTAGGTTCCAAACACTCTGAAGAATTTTCAAAAGTATAACCATCTTAGAATTGGAGGAGACCTTAAATGCCCTTGTCCATATAGAACTGTGCACAATGAAGTTAACTCGGTTGACAAGACTCCTGGTTAATTCAGAGTCTCCTGGAACCTGATCTAATGCTCTTTCTGCAACACTACATGATACAACTGGCAAAACCAATACAGTTACTACCTGATACTTTTTAGCAACCAGCAGGAAAATATTTTTTATTAGGTGACTTTTATCTTTGTACTCACACATACGGGGATGTTCTACCTTCATGCAAAATCAAACTAGGGTTCTGTTTATTGCTCAAAAGACACAGCTGTTATTGAAAACAGACCTGTATTTCCAGGTTATCTTCCCCTATCAGGTTAGTGACTTGTCTGATGTGCATGAAGTAGGACACATGGTCACAGACTGGGTGTCACTGCCAGTTTTCTCTGGTCCTACTAGATCACAGAGGGCAACAAGTTGTGTGTGTGTGTGCGGGGGGAGGCTATCATATCCGTTAAGACTTTAAAATCCATCAATAGGCCCTATTCACTGAGTGAAAACCGAGGCAATCTTCCTTATCTATGCTCCAGAAAGCAATTCCTTGGACAGTTATAATACCGCAACATCAGAGAGCTGATGGGAGTTTTAGGTTGCACTTAAGTGAAATGTGTTTACATTCTCATCTTACTTTTAAAAAGAAAATATAAAGACAATCAAAGTTAAGGAAGGAAGGAGAGATTAGTGGACAAAACCCAAAATGAGGAACATGCTCATCTGGCGCAGACCTGGTTAACCAGACAAGATTCAACTCAACAGGTGGAAATGCTGAGTCACAAACGTGTTCAGAGCTCTCCGGTTACTGGTTGATTCCACGAGGAATGTGTTTGGCTGCAAGTAACTGAAATCTCACTTTATGGTGCTTTAAACCAAGGGTCAGCAAACTTAAAAGGGCCAGAGAGTAGCCATTTTAGGCTTTGGGCCAAATAGTCTCTGTGGTAACTACTCAACTCTGTCCTTGTAGCCTGGAAGCAGCCACTGACAATACCTAATCAATGCGTGTGGCTGTGTTCCAATAACACCTCAATTTTAAAAAGGCAGCCAGCCCACAGGTCCTAATTTGCCAACCACCAGTTTAATCAAGATGTCAAACCCCTGGTTTAAAGAGATAGAACTAAAACAAACAAACCAAAAAACCACCCCAAGGCAACAAGAAGGCTACAGCAGCTCCAGATGTCACATCCATGTTCAAGGTAAAAGGAAGAGCAATGGGGGGTGGAGAGGTAGGGGGGCTGAGGCAACCACATCTGTCCCTTTCACAAGAAAGCAAAAGTTTCCCCAAAAGCGCCTCAACCAGACACCCCCCCCCATCATTGGTTAGAACAAAGCAACACAGATGGGCACAACCCAAGACTCATAAGCATCTTAGACAAACCATGATCCATTCATTGCCTAGGCCTAGACACATTGCTACCTCAAATAAAACTAGGCTTCTTATACTAGAAATGGATGAACAGTTACTGGGTATACAATTGACAGTATTTGTCACATCGGACTTTATTTTTTGTATTTTCTCTATTGGTATAATCCGCTCCAAGAAAATTAAGTGTGCTTTCTTCGCTTTGAACTAATTAGTCAAATGGAGATTAAGATTAAGCATGGCTGATGGGGGAAGAAAAAAAAAATCAAATCAAAGTAAATCTATCTCTGGCTCCCTAAAAATCGTGAGTTAAATGGGGAAGCAGAGACTGAGATACCTGAATGACAGTCCTGCAGCCTGGCTTTGCAACCTGAGCAAAAATACTTAAACTAGGCATGCCTCCATCTCCAACTGGAAAAATGAGACTGTTCAATGAGATGCTCTCTAAGGTCTAACATCCTATGAGTTCTTTATATTATTTGATCAGGCAAATATAGCATGAGGTACACAGTCAAAATTTCATTCGAAAATAGCAAAACCCAAATCACAAATGTGGAGGATTCCCAGAGAGAGTAAAGTCTTACTAAAGAAAAAGGCTTTTATTCAAATAACATTTCACACATTGCTAAAAGATTGGCATTCCCTTCAACCTTTCCAATTTCCAAGAAAACACAAGTGTAAGAAGGGTAGTTAACTTTTTAAAAACACTATAAATATGTCTTGTAAAGATTACACTGTTTCTTACAACAAACGTAAAATAGTTCAAATCCAAGATGGTAACTGTTCTAGATACACTACTAATATAGGATGCCCCCCAGGAAACCCCCCACCCGTTCCCATAACTCCAATTAAGCATTGCAAAAGATAAGGCAGTAATCAGATTTGTTTTTGACACACTGCTCAAATGATCACCGCTTTTACCAATAAATTGGAAATTAATCAAAACAAAGTAAAAACCATTAAGAGTCCTTAAGAAATATGCTTTGCAAGAGGAATCCAAACAAGTAACTCTCAGGAATTTGAGCAAAACAGGAAAGAAAAGAACAGACAAGAAGGGACGGGGAGAGGAAGTTTTGGAGGAAAATTCTATTGAGCAAACATGTTCCCATGTTTTTCTGAGAAATCTAGTTTTATATCTATGTGACAGAGAGAAATTCTTTTCAATAAGTTGGTCCTAACTTCATTAAAAATACACCCCAAACTAAGTGAATGCTGTAACACTTAAATTATTACAGAAAGCTTTTCTTATCTAGTGCACTTCATACAATATTTAAAGACTTGAAAAATGGGCAGAACTGAAAACCCATCGCATCATATTGGAGAGAATGTGACTTGTAAGTGGTGCTCAAAACAAAAACACCAATCCTTTTTTGTCATTGTTACGGTGGTAAAAATACACTTATCACTAAATTTGAACACATATGTGAGTGTGAAGCCTTTACAAACAGCCCAAAGGAGTCTATCAAATGATTATTGTATGGCACAAGAGCAGAAGGAAGGACAGAACGGAGGTAAAACCACCTCGGATACTCAGGGGCTACTGGAGGTTAGTAGGAAGCCTTCAGTCCAGTGCACGTTTAACAGAGAGCGCTTTCTCCAGGAATGGAGATCACTTCGCGCCAGACACCGGGCTAGATAAGAGATACCTCGCGAGTGAGAATTCTGTAAGGATTCTGCCCTGTAAGAGAACAGGCAGCAATTCTCAATCCTGACATACCAAAGGGGTTAGCAGGGGTTTCCCCAAATGCCCGTTCTCAGACAGATGAAAGAGCTTCCTTTGAAAAATGCTGGAGCTTTTCACCTCTGCAAAGCCCGTTTCCCTCTATGTTGTCTGCCATGGCTGTCTGGGAGTTTTAATCAACCCCCAGCCTCTTCACCATTTGTCATGTACACCAACATACAATAGGAAAACACATTTTCAGACATGCCTCAGCATGCCAGGGATGGGATGGACCCTCACTACTCCAACTGCTTTGGACAAAATGTGCAAAATACATGGCTTAATCCATTTATGCAAAAAGACACACACGAAGTTTAACCTGAAATGTCCTGAATGCTCCATGTGGGCATTTTCCATACTTCCAGCTTTATCACATCAATGATGGAGAATTTAAGAGGGTTTGGGTCATATTTATTTATTTATTCTAAACCCTCATGTCTCTCACTTTCCACGCAGGAACCGGTGACTCTCCCCTAGCATAGTAGCTGTGACCCCACATTGGAAGGAGGTGTGATCAAAGGCAGCCTGGCCAGACTTGGGAAAACATTTCCACTGCGAATGGACATACTGCCTGTCAAAAGGTTATTCCCACCGCGTTGGGGCAGCAGATCACGTTACCCCAGAGTAACAACATGAAAGGGCAGAATCTGGCCATAGTCACCCACATACATGTTTTTCTTTCCAACAAGGGCAAATGGGAGACACTGACCTGAACAGGACATCCTTCTTATCACTTGAGTGTGGGTGGGGGTGGGCAGGGTGCCTTTCCCTAATCAATAGAGCCCCTGAGCCACAGCCACTGTTTAATTCCTTTTATATTTTTCTTTTCATTCAGAAACAGCTCACATTCAGCAAGACTTTTCTGTCTTAAACTTTTTCTTTTTTTTTTTTTTTAAATCCAAGCAATCACAAGCTATATTCTGTGGAAGACAAAATAACTTTGGAGGCGTAAATCTTAATGTCAATGACAGGAAGGCTTTGGTGAACCATTACCATAAATCTGACAAACGCTAATTTGATGGGTGGCTGTATCTGTCTGCTGCGCGGCCAGTCTAGACAGCCTATTGAGAAATCCTAAAACACAACTGTTTGTTCCCTGTAACACCATCTGGATATGGCAATAAGCGCCGACCCAGCGCCATTCACACATGGATCAAAGCACATGCTAATGCTATCATGAAGTCATACACATAAAAAATTCAATCTGAGAACTCGAAGCAATTTTCCTAAGTCTTCAGTGAAGAAACCCCAGACTTAGTGTGACTCAAGCTAAGTGCATGAAGGGGGGAGAGGGGGGAAAAAAGGAACCGAATATTTAATGAGCTTGGGCTTCCAGAGGAATGTTAGGCCACCCATTGTATTGGAAAAGGCTCATGTCACACTTCAGTCATGGTACCCGTCAGGGTGCCCCTTTACAAAAATTGATCTGAGGACCTTTGTAATTACCTGTTTCAGCCGGGGAGGGGCGGGGGGGGGGAGGCACAGCGGATTCATGACAAGAAATAAAAGAAGGGATCCAAGGTGTAAATCTAACATTATATTGGTCTGAGCTGGCAGAAATTTTCAATATTGCACACAATATTAAAAACTTTTCTCATTAAACAGCAGTGTGGCATTAGATCAAAGAATCAAGGGCCTCCTATTGAACTCCTTTAAATATTACAAACATAAGAGCAAGTCTGGCTGTGCATAAAATAGAAACAAAGCCCTTTTTTTTTTTTTTTTTTTTTTTTTTGGTCCACCCTCATCCTATAGCTGGCTGGAGAGAAACACTGTTTCAGAAATCTCACTTGTTAGTCAAATGTGAAGAATCCTGACTTGTCCCAGGGTACTTAACAAGGCAGAAATGAATACGGGTCTTCATGAATTCACTCTGATAGGAAATTTTCAGTCAATATATTACTCCTTCAAAACTTTAAGCTACTCTTTCAAAATGTATCACTCAACAGCACCACTTCAATTGCAAACCATCCAAGCACTGTTTAATCCTCACCACCCTGTGAACCAAACTTCCCAGGGAGATAAGGAAGTTCTTCCTACACGCGGTGTTTCACTCCACTGTGAACAACTCTAAGAAACTTCGATTGATTTGCTTCTTGGCTGGCTTATATATGATGGAAGGACATAACTAAAACGATCTCATGAATTTGTTATTAGTCTGTCTGCTGGGAGACGCTAAATAGGTTACGTCCCCAGTTTTCATACATCCTAAGCATAAGCTACACAAAGTCCCACCAACATATTTTATGACAGCAGTAATAGTTGTTTCTCCATCCCACGTCTATGTAGGTGCATGTACACACATACACCGTAAGTAAATTTTTTAAAAACGTATTAATCATGTCGTGGGGTTAAAAAGACAATGACAAAACTGGTCGGGAATTACATGCTGTATCACTAATTGTGGCTTATGTTGCAAATTTCAAGGTGACATGGTGGTTAAGACTCCTGGAATATCCATACAAGTGAAGCAAAAGATGGTAACTGAAACAGGACTTTTAAAACACTTAGCAGCATGCAGATGTTTGAGCTGTTTCTACTCTACCTGCTAAAGCTTTAAAGGTAATAAAGAATAAAACATTACATTCCAGTTTTTAAAATGTCTTGAAGTAGAAAAAAAAAACTCAACTATATAATTAGTCATTTTACCATTCTAGATACAAATGCAGTAAAGAGAAAATGAAAGGTAAACAGTTAAGCCACAGTTTTCCTAAAATTCAGTTTAATTTGAAAGACTTCTCGCCAAGTACTTCACAAAATATATTTATCTTCTTCTCAAATGGAGTAGTAGTAGCGATGCTTTTGTCTCGTAAAAAGGAAAAACCACCAATTTCACCCTCCCATAGTATGAAATCTTCCCTAGAAAGATCTTAAAATTTTAAAAATTCAGGAAATGTATTCTGCCAAAGCGACTGTGCAAGTTTCCATTTAAATGATGATCACATATTGTTATTTTATATTCAACCTAAAATAGAGTTAATTATTATTATGTATTACAACATAATCTGGATCACAAAGAAAAACAGAACAGCTTTTTTTTCTGTACTGCAGGTTTCCATAAAGGAATTGCAAAAAAACTTCAAGAAGGTAATTTACCCTTCCCCAAAGAGAGCCTTATTCCCTGAACCTCCAAATAAATGAACTGTAAAGATATTTGCCATTTTGGTATACAAGTTAGTTAATATACACCAAGACATCTTAACAGGATTAAAAATATTTCATTTGCAAAGCATATGTGCAGACCCATCGGCATAAAAAGAAGTAACATTTACACACAAATGCACATCTCAGATGATCCACCATAATGATCAGATGTTACCCTAGATAGAATTAAGGGAAAACAGTTGAGACAAAATAAGTGAGAAATCATAATCACGCTTGTTAACCATTTTATACATTTATATAGACTTTTTACAAATACAGTTTAAAATCTTTATGCCATTCCCATGTTGGACTGACTACATTACAACTGATAATCATGTTGTCTAGCAGGAATGGCGTTCTTTCAGGCTGTGGCTATAATTCTGTAAGTTTAAAAGAGGGGGAGAAAATCACCCAAACATTGCTTAATGTAGCTAATCAGGCTTTTTCAAAATTAGCCTGGGGATTTCATGTCAGGCAGCATCTGAAGGCACTCAGAGCGGCTGCAGTGGAACGGTACTGCCATCCACTGGCAAGCGCTGAACCGCGCCTGGGGAGCGCGGGCACCAGCAGCCTCCCATTTCAGCTGCCCAGAGGGAGCCTTCCGTTCACTTGCACAGGGAACCAAAAAGAAAACGGAAGAGGCAGATGGCTCACAGTTTTACCTGACTTTAAAAAAGAGAGAGCGAGCCTCTTTTTCCTTTCAAAGTGTACGCAGCGGTGTTTATTATTTTTAGAAAATTTTAAATATAGTGACGCAGAGACTAAACTAACCTAGTAACAAATATCCAGCCAAGAAAACAGTCACACCTGTATCTATGGAAGGCTCCTGCTCCTACAGATAATTCTTTTCAACACCACAGAATATTCTATCTAATTCTGCATAAGGGCATTATCTTCTGATGAATGCAGATGACACACCAGCATAAGCAGGCCAAGATACCAGCATTCATATGCCAATCATAAAAGCATTCCTTCCGTATTACTACCAAGGAAATCACTTCAGTTGGGGTCACTGTGGATCCAAGTCTGGCTCTGGATTCCTGCTGTACCATTAAAGCCCCTCTGGGAGGGAGCAATGGTGCACACTGAAATCCTAGATCTGACTGACCTAAATAAAAATCCATGCATATCAGACAAGCCTACAATGACATCACCAGCGTGGAAGAACCTTTGCACACCTTTTTAATGCTCAAAGACACAGAGCGGAGGCTTTATAAAAGTTCTACCAATTTTTTAGTAGTTTACAAGTATATGTCAAATGGGGAAATATACAATATGAGGGTTCTTTAAAGTAACTTGGATCTGCATAATGTAACAACTCAAGAGAGGCTAGTCTTCTATCGGTGTACATGGATGCTGCTTTCCATTAGTTGCATTTGACTGCTAAAATATCTACAAGTATGGGCTATGGATTTTAACATTTTAGAGAGCAACTGCTACTGCTGTTTTATTTTTTCCTTTCTTAAAGACAGTAATCCGAAAACACATTACAGACACAAAACATGTAAATGACAGATTTTTAAAAGGATTTAGTCTCCACTAACATAGCCGTTTTAGGCCACATAATTGCAGAACTCTAAAGAACCACAAAATAAACCGAAAACCCCAGACATAAAGAGATCCACTTATTAATTAAAAGCAGCTCTCTTACGCTATTAAAATAAGGTTGGCCATGCATACTTTATTGCTGTCACAGTCTCAGATGAGGCAGTATTCAAAACACATAAAAGTAAAGTTGAATAGTCCTCTATGTAGGGAATGGAGTTAAGTCATGTCTGCTTGCACAAAACTGTTTTGCAAAGAAGCCACATATAGAGGATCAGAGTGGAAGGAAAACAAAAAAAGAGTAAAAGCATCAAATCTCAAATTCAATGCTCCTCTTTGGTAGGGACGGTGAGGTATGCAGCAGACAACAGGAGTTGAACCAAGAAGGTCTAAAACTTTCCCTGTTTAAAAAACAGGAACCAGGAACCAAGACAGTCTGCAAAAGAAAGAGGCGGGGAGCTCATTTTTAAATTACATATTAATTGAATACAAGTTATTTGGGGGTGCCTTTTATAAGCCTGGGTTTTGTTTTTAACCAATCTGATACAGGCTTTATTGGTTACTCCGTGAAAAAAGGCAATAGTCACAAAAAGAAAAAAAAAGGAGGGAGAGAAGGAGAAAAGGAAGGTAGGGAAAAAAGAACAGAATGGTAACAGTAACTACTACTATTTCATAACGTGATTTTTAGGAATTTCTAAAAAATGACTAAACTCAATTTCTAAAGAACTGACTGTTCTTTCAAAGCTATGGGTGACTAGCTAGCAAAAATCAAAACCTTCACACAAAATTAGTCCTACATTTCATATGAATTTCTTCAGGAAGAGAGTAACTTAGCAGGTCTCTTGGAAGAATAACTACCTTTCTTTGCAGTGCTCTCATTGATTGGTCCGAGGATACCAAAATTATTTATGATCTTTGAAAGTATGGAAAGAAATTCCTATAATAGATTATAAAAACAACACACTATCACGTTATTTTATGGGGTACTAATAACCACATAACTACTCCAACTGTACGGTAACTACCATATAATTACAATGCCTAGTTATTTATGTCTCGCAGATTATATGGTACAAAAGCAAGTTACCTGTTACCATACGTAAACATTTGTGGTGGGCAGGTGTGGAACATAGTTTGCTTTATATAAAGGCCAAAATTGGCTTCAAAATTGATTTAGCATAGGAACATGATTCTCTTCCCTTTTCCTCCATTTTGTTTGTTTTTGCTCTAGATGAAAGGAGGAAACACAGAAGCTTCCGCAGGAGATATACAGCTTTTCAGAGTCGATGGTTTATCTAAGTGGAATCTGCTACTGAACTTTATTCAGCTGGTCCCCCCCCCCCAAGCGTGTCCTCACTTAGGTTTCTGTTTGACAGGTTTCATTACCTGGAAATATAATGGCATGGAATTCAGATACCAGTGGCCTTAGGTTGGAAACTTTCTTCTTTCTTAATGTTTAATACAATAATCAGCACCTTAACTCCCATCCAAAGCACTCTAGGTACTAGGAGACCTTAAAAAGCAGTGATATGGGAACAGTGCTACTTCCTTCCACTTCCGCCACATTTACTAGTGTGATTAAATGGGGCTTATTCTGGAATTACACAGAGGAGTAAACCCCATTTATTTTCCCTCTGAAATCAGCAACGGACTCTAGCAAGAGATAAGAAACAATGCACATCATGTCATTTACTATTCTTTGTTTAGTTTGGGGAACTAACGGTGGCCACTAAGCTGCGCTCTCTGCCTGGGTCACCTGCCCTGCTTTGGTGAGACCCAGGGCACTGACTCCAGCCTTGGCGCTAAGACTGGTAAGTCCTAGGAGTGAAATCATAGACACTTGTCCTTTTTTTTTTTTTTCCTTTAATTCTGAATAAAATTCCAGAATTGAGACCAGTGAAAAAGCATTCTCTACCAGCAGCGGGCCCCCCCCCGCCCCCACAATCTGACATTGTCTTGCTGCTTAGAGTCTAATTTCTTTCCCCAAATTGCTTCACCATATGGAAGGAAAGAATCACTACCTTTTATCTGCATTTTGTATCAGTCCAGGCATCTATGAGAATTTGTGTTCCCTTTCCATTTTCTTGTTTAGTAAGGTTAAGACCCAAACTATCACCTCAAGAGTTGTGGTACATACATTTCACGTGGGTCAGAAGACAAGCATTACAAAAATGAAATGATTTTATAATGACTTTGCTTTAATAGGGGGTTTTACACAGGGGGTTTCCTGGGAAGATGTCCAGGCAAACAGTGTCCAAAGCCCAGAATGAAGGGAAAATTCACCTTGATGCAACATAGTTGAAGAGGGATTTGCTGATTTGTTATTTTAAATGAAACACAAACTTCAATTCCAGCTCAGTTAGGAGAGCATTCCTTTGTCCTCCTACTTCAGCAATCTTTCTTTTTTTTTCTTTCGAATCTTACGATTGAAAAACCAATCAAGAAGCTGGCATGTGCATACACATGCTGCCCCCCCCAACATATAAATACACACACATATCCTCAAACAAGGGTTAATAAGAGCCCAGCTGGTTTAAGAGAAAATATATCTAAAACAATCCCACTCTTCTTAAGCACGAATTTCACACAAAGAGCTAGATGTAAACAAACCACATTTAATAATAAGTCTCTGTCAAGCTTACAACAGGATGCCCCCCAAAAATCATGGAGACCCAAATAAGTAATTTTTATGTTATTTGGCCAGAAACATATGTGTGTGTGTGTGTGTGTGTGTGTGTGTGTGTGTGTGTCTCCTCAGTAATGGTTTTTGTTTAGAAGTTTGGAAAAATTCTGGACAATGAAAAGGCAGGAGAAATTCAAGTGACTTGGAAAATACTCCTTCTGCACCACATAAGCATAAACAAAATAAATTCTAAAAGCGAATTTTATATACCAGTGGATGGGAAGTAAACATGAACCCAGCTGAACTGAAAGCTCAATCCTGAAGGGATAAGTAAGCAAGTTTCTCTTGAACCCAAATGATTCTCACACTTCTGAGAGGCACCATTCAGTTCCTTAAGGTGTCCTGTGGACAAAAACTTAAAGAGACAGCACAATTAAGTCAGTTCCTTGGCATTTTACTGGGGGAAAAAAAACAGAAGACTGATTATTTTCACCTAAAAGATTTAGGAATAGAGAGTATGGCAATAAAGTGACACCACGTTTCAAAAAAAAAATCCCCCAAACCCTGATATCTGATGCCCAGCTTATAAATGATTTGGCTAGGGCTCACCCCATAAACAGAACAAAAAATATTAAAGCCATCCATCTGGACACTGTGGTGCTTTTTCTACAAAAGCCATCATAGTGTTCTAGGAGCTTCTCATCTAAGTTAACACTGACACCACCAGTCGGCAATAAATCAAAGCTATGTTTGTCTTACAAGCACGTAAAATCATCACCTTAAAAGGTATTAAAGTACTGGTACTGTTCGAAGGTAGGGAATGGGAGGTGGGGGGAGCAGGGACAGATACTCCCTCTTTCACCTTCCACCCAATGCTCTCTTATCTTCCCAAAGAACGGGATTGGTAAGAAACTTTTCATCTACCCATTGGGATAAAATTGGAGGGTACTAGTGAAAATATGGGAAAACCCTTCCCATTCTTTCACTTCAAGGCCTGGACTAAGTATAATTCATGAAAGGAGACATGTCCTTTGGGAGTGAGGCTGGGCCTTGAAATTATCATGCATCATGTTATCTAAAGACAGTTGGGTGAGAGATAAATGGCCTTCATCCTTTTTTCATGAGAACAGTAAACCATCCTCCCATGATTTCTAAAAACTACATTTTTTAATTAGAACCTAAATCGTTTAAAAAAAAATTTAAGATTTATTTATTTGAGAGAAAGAGAGAGAGAAAGCACAAGTGGGAGGGGCAGAGGGAGAGGGAGAGAAAATCTCAGACTCCTCACTGAGTGCGAAGCCCAACTCAGGGCTTGATCCCACAACCCCAAGATCATGACCTTAGCCGAAATCAAGAGTTGGATGCTTAACCGACTGCACCACTGAGGGGCCCCCATTTAAAAATTTTATATTCAAAATGGCCTGGTTAAAAAGACACTGTAGGAAATGTTTATGTTAGGATTAAAATTCTTAATATTTCTAATACTTTAATGGTACCTTTCTTGAGGCATTTGAAAGTTCACACAGTAGGCATGGTAGGCTGAATCCTACTGTCATTCTAAAATACCTAAGTAATTCCAGAGATATAAAAAGGTCTATAGGTTGACTGATAATAGGAACTTATTTAGGCAACTTGGCAAAGACTTCCATTTTTTAGATTGGGACTTTTAGAGATAAACTTGCTGAACTGCATTATCTAAATGTGAAAATAACAGACTTGATCCATTTTAAGGTCTCAAATCAAAGTTTCAAGAAAACAAATCCTAACAGCATTGAGCTGAGAAATTACGTACAAACGAAACACCCATTTAACTGCAACGCAGTCCTTTCAAAAAATTTACTATCTAATGAGGCAATAGATCTAAGATTACAAACTTACCACCAGGCAGAACAGATCAAGTGCTAAGACTGAGAATAAACAGCAACTCTGGCAGCATGGGGGATGGCGAGAGCTTCTCTGGACTGGAAACTGGAGACATTTCAGGAGGAGGTTAACACAATGCTGCTGCAACTGAGCAGTGCCTTGAATGCTGGATGCGTTCTGAGTGAAGACGACGAAAGCTGAAGTTCGAGTAGATGAATAAAAATTCAGGGCAGAGTCCAGAAAAAGATGTGGCCAGAGTTTAAATTAGACCAGGATAAAGTGTGCTTGTGGCAATGCAGTGAAGACACACGATGACCATTATGTTTTAGGAAGCTTCGTCCCAGCCGAGTGCAGTTAGGAGAGCAAGGTGATGGCGAGGGGGCCGGGGTCTAAGTGTCTAAGATGGAAGAGATGTGGCTGAACTTCAGCGGTGGCAGTGGGAACGCACTGTGGTGATCCCCACACAATGGAAGGACCTGCCACTGCACTGAAGGACCATATGAAGAGGGCTGAGACAAGAATGACAGGAAAGTGGCACTGCATTGACTAAGGCACAGGAAATGGAGTTGAAGGATTCAAGAATGAAAAGGAGTTTAATTTTGAAGAATATGAATTTGAGGGGCCAGTGGGTCAGACACGTACACAGAGCCAATGGGCAGTACAAGAGATTAACTGGTTGAGGGACTGATTTCACATCTGCCACTATCCAAAACAATTTCGAAAATGGGAGTACAGACAATTATATGGAAACAATATAAATAGCCATAATTCGGCATCTGGGCTCAGCAGTTAGAGATTAGATTGTGAAACTCAAGAGGAATCTAGAGACTGAAACTGAAAACTTGGACATCGGTGTAAAGAGGATAGTTGTCACCGCCCCTTGAGAGTAGGAGCGGTGAGTAGGGGAGGGAAGGAATTTTTTTTCTTTTTTTCCTCTTTAACTTTATAACATGCTTTTATTTGTATTTTTATCAAACACATACTACTTTTTCGAGTCAGTATTTTTTAAAGAAAAAAATGCAAGAAGACTGAAGCCATAGTAATAGACGATTATCACAGATTTACTCCTCAAATATTTAATGGATATTTAATATATATGAGGACTAGGCTAGGCGGTATGTAAATCAGGAAGGTGATCCCCACCTGAGTCCTGTGAGAGTCCCATGGGAAAAGCACAAACATTGGAATCAAACAGGATTCAAACCTCTGCTCTTCCACGGACTAGTAACAACACGGGTTTCTTAAATTCTCTCAAGTTTAGCTACTCTCTTATAATAATGGGACTGAAAAAAAAATGCTTCTTAGGATTGTTACAAAGATTAGGAAAGTCAGCATAGTTAAAAAGTACCTGAAGGACAGCCTTTGGCACACAGTAGTTACTCAGTTAAGATTCCCTTCATGTCCATCATTCTGCCAACTTGGGGAAACCCAAAAATAAAAGAGTCAAGCAGACCAAAAAAAAAAAAAAAGAATAAGAAGACTGAAAAAGGAGTGGTTGGAGCCTATAGGTGAAAGAGGAAGGTACCAAGGTAAGAAAGAAACCAAGGGAGAAAAAGTTCCTTCATTCATCCATCCACTCAGGAGAAATGAACCACATGAGAGGTGCTGGAGTGGACAACTATGTGAAAGGCAGTAGAGAGGTTAAGAAGTATTCTTCGGCAACTAGGGAAGCGGTCCTTGCTGAGAGAACAGATCCAGTGGAACAGGAAAGGATGCCACTTGGCCAGAGGGCTAAGGTGGTGAAGAGCAGAGAAGGGGGAAGAGGCAGCCTCCTGAGAAATTTGTGACCGAGGGGGTGAGAGCTAAAAAATAAGGCTTCCGCAAAATTAAGTGGTTCAGGAATGAAGGAAGGAGAGTTTATGAAAAGAGAGTGCAGACAGGGAAGAGAAGGCAGAGTTAACTGTGAGGTCCTGAAGGAGATGAATGGGTACCCAAGTAGAGAGGCTGACCTCAGAAAGGAGTAAGGACACACAGTCAGGAAAAGGTTAGAAATGTGTGCAAAATGTGGATAAATAGTGACTTGTAAAGAAGGGCAAGGAAATTCCACTTGACCAACAACCACATTAGAAGCTTTTGGGCCAAGAATGGGATTTTCTCCAGTGACTCTCAAGGGCCTAGTAGGTAGAAATGGGGGTAGGGAGGAGGCTGGGAGAGGACAGAACAGTGGTAGAGAAAAAGTTAGAAGGGCAAGGGGATATATCAATTATACCTCGGGGGAGGGGGAAAGAGTATAGCCATGGGGTGGGGGGGGGAGGTGGTCAAGGGATTCCAGGCATGCCAGTGAGCAAACAACTGAGATGGTGGGCTCTAGAGTTCAGGCCTGAGGGACCAGCAAGAGAAGGATGGGACAGATGGAAGAAAGGGACAGCCAAATGGCCATTCACTAGATTGACTATGAAGAACAGGTGGGTTTAGAGGCAGTAAAGGACTAAGGAGGTAAAAGGACAGGACGCTGTGAGCAGGAGAGCTCAGAATTTGGACCCTTGCGAATGAGGCAAGTCCAGGCCACACACGGGCAGAAGCTGGCTGATTAAGAGGAATGGAGAGGCCAGGCATTCAGCCAGTCATGAAAGTAGGAGGAGAGGTTACCTACAATAATGCCGGAAGACCAGCTGGGGCCAAGAGAAACAAATCCGGAGAAGGAAACAATAGAAAATAGACATAAAATTTTCTGAATTTAAAAACTATTTAAAACTGTTCTTCTGGATAACACTTTGTCTGTTTGAAAAGTTTTTAAGACGTTAACGTGAATGAAATCTAATTCAAATCAAAGCCACATTCGGGAAAGCCATTCCACCATTCATCTGCCTTCAACTGAAGCGAGACATTGAAGGATCCAAACTTTTTTCCTACACCACAACCCATCTCAACTGACATGGCAAAACATGTCACAATAACTGAGCGAAAGAACACTGACTCTGTCAGCACTGAGGGCAGGTCATCTGAGCTCATCCTCTCCCTTCTTGCACCAGAGAAGAGAGAAGATAACAGGATCCTCAGGGCCTCCTAAAGCCAAAATGTGTTCACGAGTCATCCCACCTCCAGGAAGACGGCGTGACTAACACAGACCTTATCTCTCCCTTGGGTTGGCACAGCTCTTCCACATCTACTACCTCTCTTAATCCTCACAGGCACTCTGGAAGGCCAGTATTACTACTATGAGCATGTTTCTAAGGGAGGCTTCCAGGGCAAGAAGACTTGCTCGAAGTTACTGAGTCTTCCAGAGTCCAGCACTTCCCACGAAATCATGCTGCCTGAAGTCACTTCAAGGGCCCAGATGGATGAGGGAGAGCTCAGGGGAACAAACAGAAGAGCAGTCCCCTCCGCAAGATGGCCTCCACCTTCCTTGCCCATGTAAATAGGGGCTGGGCAGAGGTCTGCTGTGCCCTATAAATCTTGGGTGCCAGGTGTCGCCCTCTGCTCCAGAAGCGAGACAACAGAGGCCTGAATGCTCTGGGGTCACTCTCAAGGTCACACGAGGCAGCTACAGGCAACAGAAGCGCCATCAAGTATCCCTCAGGGATACATCACTTCAGATACCTACACGGAGTGCATGAACAACTGTCAATGTGCTCACATCAGCGAGAAGACAAGAAAACCCAGTCAACACAGAAATCTAGAATAACAGCATTACCACTTCAAAGCTGTAGGTACAAAACAGGGAATGTGGTCCATGGGTGTGTTAGGAGGTAAACTTTTCCTCAGAGTAACAGTTTTCTGAGAAGGGACCTGGACAGAAGCAGGAGATAGAGGGTGGGCTATGAAAAGCAAATCACAATATCTTCTCAAGCCAAGAGAGAGACAAGACAGGTAGAGAGGTGAACTTAGGACCCATAGGTCTCTAGAGCCAGAGACTCACCTAATTCTCTTACATGAGAATTAGCACAAAGAGAAAATTATCAGAGAGCTCATTTCTAAAGGGTATCTGGTTCCAAATACATTCTGCTTCCAGTCTTTGCTTCATACAATCTTTGAACCCTCTAAAAAAAAAAAGGAAAAAATATCCACGGAAAGCCAGCCCAGTGTTGGCAAACCATATTGGGACAGGACAAATTCTATCACAGAACACACGATCTGGCAAGGTTACCTGAGACACACTGCTGATCTACAGAAGTGTTGATCCCAAACCATAACTGAATTCTGCACAAAGCACAGGACAGAGTATGTTCAATATTCAGAGTTAGCTCAAATAGGTTCATTTACTCAGACAAGTGGGCAGGCAAATCTCCTCTTTTGTGAATAGTAACAAGACGGTGGGCAGCCAGGGTAAGGCACGGTATAGACAGCAGTGTGCTAGAAGATGCGGCCCACGCCACGCCGAGCATACTAAAAACCAGTGAACTGCACACTTTATATGAGTAAACTGGACAGTAGATGCATTAAAAAAAAGTATATCCCCAGAGACTGCAGTTCATCTCTCAGACACAATCTTTTTTAGCAGTATTTTTTGGTTTCATTTTAATTTTCTAGAAAATGCCACTTTCCCATTCCTCCGTCCCACCTTCAGAATTCATCTTTCTATTCTGGCTGACTGTTTGGAACATGTTTCCCTGCTGGCTAACGCCCTGGCGTTGTCTCTCAACTCTGCCTCTCTCATATACAGCTGGAAAACCTGCCTCCTTTACGGACCCACTGTTATGCGTATTACTTTACATATTCATAAACACAGTTTGAGGAAAGTCATCCATTTAAATTTCCTTTTCCAATATTCAGATTGTGAGTTATTAGAAAGTGAACATCCAGCTTATGTCCAGGGAACTCTTACTAAACTGTAATTTGTCCTCCTAACAGGTAGATCCTTTCTACTTTCTGAAGACAATTCCAGCTTTGCCTCAATCAATGAAAGGGACTAGGGCGAGAACATGTGTAATTAGAAACTTATCACACAGGTAGTTTGAGAAGAACTTGAAACAAAGAGATACAGAATCAGGACCAATTAAAACTTTAACCTTGTTGAGAGAGTTTTCAGAAAAACAGAAACCACACTCATTTTGACAGAGAACTGAAAATGCAAGGACATTTGAGCTGCAGAAGACTTAGCTGCAGGGAGCTGGGGAGCACTCTGGGGAGGGCGCTGCTGGGCTGGTGCTGGTCCCTCAGCAGCCTGGAGGAGCGGCCCCGTGGAACTGGGGTGCAGATGTCTGAGGAGGGGGCCCTGCCCTGCTGGCTGGGGACGAGACCTCTGATGGGGCATACTACAGCTAGTTCTGGAAGTGTGTAAAAAAAGGTGGACTTAAACTGTTTAACTACCGCTGCTAAGGGAAAGGGCCACTGCTGGGGTGACAGAGTCGAACAGCAAGAAAACAGGAAGGAAGAACAAGTCCCTCCTTCCTCCTTTTTCCTCTCTCCTCCAGCCTTGCAGTGTCCCTCGGGCGAGGCGAGCTGCCTGGCAGAATCTACTCGGGAGCGCCTGACAGCCCCATTTAGAAGGGCAGATGTGGGGCTAAGAGACAAGAGCTTGATTAACTCAACAGCTCAGTAACTGGAACAAAAAATGCCTTACTGATACCCAGGGCAAGCTCCTCACGTTCAAGGTCCCTGAACACCACAAGGACTCCACCCCAAGACAACAACAGAAGTCAATGAATGAAATATCAAGTGTCATTCTTACCTCCTCTATTTACTATATCTTGCCGTTTCTATCAGATTTTACAATAAAAACTTACAGGTATCAGAAATCGTTCTAACCTCTTCCAGAAGTTGTTCATTTGTTCATTCTCTTCCTCCAGCCCATGTAAATACCAATGCAACCTTCAGAAAACTATTTCCATTTAATACATTTATGGAATCAGGAAGAAAACTAATGTCACAGATCCCATTTTTAAGGATTCTAAGACCTCTTCAATTAGAGGTCTGTTTTCCTTATCCCCTCATCTCCTTGAAACGAACTGTATCTTAGGAAAAGGATATCACAGTATTAATTTAAAAGCACCAAATATACCATCCCTAAAAATAACTTTGCTGTTGGGAAAAGCATTTCAAGGTATTTGTGAGGGGCTTTTTCTCACTATTTTTGGAGGGAGGGGGTGAGGTGGAGACAGGGAGGGCATGTGTGACACTCTTGGAAAGCAAGGGCCCCTCTTGTCACCTTGGTTGCCAGTGATCACACACACATTTCCTTACTCTTCGTTGCTCTAATGAGTTGTCTCTAGTCATTAAAACAGTCCTTGAGCTATGGGCAAGCCTTCAACCATGGTGACACATCCTTTAGACTCACGCACCCAAACTATGACCTTCCTAGAAAAAAATCCTTGGGCAGCAGCAAAAATCCGTCATCAGCTAAGGATCTCAAGTCATAACAGGATCTCTTTAAATAGGTTTCCTTGTCCATTCTTCAGTATTTTTTTTCCCCTGCCAGCTACAACCTTCACAACAGTAACATCCCAAGTATTTGAGTGTGCCTGCCCCCTGGCGGGTGGCAGGGTGAAGGACACTCTGTAGGAGATCCTCTGGGTATATCCAACACTCTGAGACAGTGAATTAAGAAGTGATGGAAGAAAGCTCATAAACCAAAAATCCTAATGGCGATATATGAAGACCTATTACAAAATGGAAGGAAACATAATAAGAAAAAAGGTACTAGGACAATTTTAGAGACAAAGCACCAATTTCTTGTCTTGAGATATAATGACCTGGGTCCCTCATGCTAAATTATGAACTACTGTGTTACGTGTCTATGTGCACCTACTGTTATCTTCAATAATTAAATCACAATCTTAAGGATAGGACCCAGGCACTGGTACTTTTTTAAAGCTCCCAGGTGATTCCGATATGCAGCCTGGGCTCAGAACCACTGCTCTAGAGCAATGTTTCTTAAGGATGTGTTTGGAAACCATGTGGATCAGAATCAGACTCTGAACTAGGCCTACGAAATCAAAATCTCCAGATGTGGGCCCTATACCCTGTATTTTCTCAATCTTCCCAAGGAATTCTTTTTTTTTTTTTGGTAAAGATTTTATTTACTTATCTGACAGAGAGACAGACAGTGAGAGAGGGAACACAAGCAGGGGGAGTGGGAGAGGGAGAAGCAGGCCTCCCGCTGAGCAGGAAGCCCGATGCCGGCTCGATCCCAGAATTCCCAAGGAATTCCTAAGCAACTGCACTGCGGAAACTGCTGTTACACAGGAAGGGTTGGGGCTGGGTAACTCCTAGTGGTGAAGGTACAAGTTGCCTCAAGACAAAGTGACCTTGGAAACTAACGCTTCTCCTCAGTGGGGTCTAGGGCCACATTAACAAAGGTCTAGTAGAAGGAGAAGGCTTCAGGACAAGCCAAATAGCTTCAGCAGAACTGGTAGGAAAGCGTCTCCCCCCAACCCCCCACCCCCACATGCCTATGTGACTGTTTAGAAGAGATTCTCTTCCTGGGAAGCCCTCTCTAATCCACCCTCCTTCAGCCTTCCGTACCCTACCCCCTCAAAACCAGGAGCTGTAAAGCGGCATCTAGCAGTTTCATTTTTCACTGACTTATCCTTATTATTCCAAATAATAATTTGGAAAATACCCTTCTTAGGGCACTTTTGTAAAATACCAAAATAGTCTGGTTCCCCTCCCCCTCCCCGCCCCCCAACACACACATACGCAAAGTAAAACAGGCATCCTGGCCCTCCCTCTTGGTAGAGCAGCCTTAGAAAAGAATGCCTGGGGTACAGTGGGGGTTGGGCTGGAGTGTAGAACTTTTTTTTTTTTTTAAGATTTTTATTTATTTGTTTGTCAGAGAGAGAGAGCAATAGCAGGGACGACAGCAGGCAGAGGGAGAAGCAGTTTCCCCTCCAAGCAAGGAGCCCGATACAGGACTCGATTCAAGGACCCTGGGATCATGACCTGAGCTAAAGGCAGATGTCCTGAGCCACCCAAATGTCCCTGGAGTGCAGAACTTCTAAGGCCGCATGGGCTGAGTGGCTTAACAAAAGACCCAAGGGCGCTGGATGGTGCTCTTCAATCACTTGCACTGACAAAGAGTTCTAGGACGTTGTCCTAGCTTTGCCCTTTTGAAATATCCTAATGATATCTGGTCAAGATTTATAAAAGCCAATGGTTGGATAAGTACTATTTGGTAAGCACATGCTACACAACTTGGAAATGGAACCTCCCCTAGAAGGGCTGAATAAATATCAGCAGTTTGCATTAGAGACAAAACATAAAAACCAAAGAACCTTCCTAACTCCTGACAATCCCGCATGAATTACTCGATTATTCCAAAATCTCAACCCCACATTCCAATCCAAACCGCCCAGAGACGTGCCTGCATTTGCTGTGGCACACCGACCATAGAGGGTGTGAGCATTTCCCCCTGTCCTTCTGCTCCCACAGCAACCCTGAAGGAGGTGCATTTTACTGGTGAGGAACTAATCCTGTAGGATAGGCAACTTGCCCCACATCCTGCAGCTCTCAGGGGAGAGAGAAAGCTTAAATCCATTCTCCTCTGACCCCAGTGATCATTCTTCCGCACCATGGGGGCTCGCTCTGTGATTCCCTTAACTGGCTCTGATTCTGACCCCCATCCTCACGCCCGCCTCACCATTCTCCCCTCTTCGGCCAAGCAGTCCAGCGCACCTATACCCGTGGGTCCATAAACGCACATACCTGCAGGACAGGCCCGAAAAGCTCCGTCTGTGAAGCAGCAATAGGGAGAAAGGGGTAAGGGGGACCCAAGAGGCCTGTGGTGAAGAGAAGCATGCATGACCCTCCTAAAGGCCTTCCAACTCCATTTTCTTAAAATGAACACCGCGCTGGCCAGTCAACAGTTCTGAGGCAGCTGTGTATAAATGCTACAGAAAACAAAAGGTGAACTGCAAGGGGACGAAGACAAAGGCCAGGGTGCCCTGAACGGCATGTCCCAACCATCCCGTGGACACATGCACCCAGATGTCTCGGAATCACCTCAAATGCAAAGTGACTAGGTTTTTCTTAAGATGTTACCTTCCCAACAAAACCAGCTCCTTCTCTTGATGTTCGTACTTCTCCTGAGGAAACGATCACCTGCCCTGCCAGCTGAACTGGGAGAAGGGGCCAGGACCCCTCCCTTCCCTGTGTGGTATTCCCAAGTCCTCCCTGTGCCCCCACGCCCTCCCTTGGTCCTCCCATGGTCCAGGCCCTCACTCCCCTCGCTAGCAGCGCCTCTTCTGTGCTCTCAAGGGTCCGGCATTGTCCCTATTAATCCCTGTGTGGTAATTACTCAAGTGCAGACTGCCCTTTGCAGTTGTGTGCTTTTGCTAACATTTTCTTAATTTAGTTGTGAGTGACACCACAGCTTGGTGAGGTAGGCAAGGAAAATACTGTTTCTACTTGACAAGAGACGAAACATTCAGAAAGTTTAAGTGATTTGGCCAGAGCCACTGGAATAACCCTGCCAACACTTCTACCTACCATCAGCAACCTGGCCCTCTCTCACCCGCCCTCCCCCCTCCCCACCTCCTCATCTCCAGGGCTGTGTAAAGCAACTGCTTGGGGAACATTTCTACCTGGTTTCTACCTGGATACCCCACAGACATATTAAACTCAACATCTCCCAAACCAAATGCATCCTTCTCTCTTCTGAACTTGCCACTCCCCTGGGTTCTCCAGTTCAGTGAACAAACGTCACCCATCATCCACCTGTTGCCCGTGCCAGCAACCCCAAGTCCTTGACTCTGCATCTTCCTTCACCCGCGCAGCCAGTCAGCAATTTCTGTCTACATGACTATTATACTACTTCCGGAAACCAGTTTCTCTCAATCCCACTACCCAGTGCTGCTAGCCTTGTCTAGCTCATTAACGTCTCGCACTCTCTCACACTCACCTGCGCACCCCGAGCCCATTTCATTCTGCTTCTTCCAATGTTTCCAGGTCCCTTACCCTCAGTCAAAACCAAGCTCCTGAACAAGGCGGACAGGGCCCCTTCCAGTTCTCTGGCCCGTGACTCCCCATCTTAGCCAGCAGAGGCTGCTGTAACAGAATACCCCAGACCCTTAGCACTCTGCACTCCAGCCACACCAGCTCCCCACTGTGCTGCCTCTTACCACCATGCCTTTGCACAGTTTCCTCCCATGCTGGAAACCCTCTCCTCCTCCTCCTCCTGTTCCCTAACCCTCTTCCTTTGCTTGACTAACTCCTTCTCATTCTTTAAGCTTCAGCCTACACAACCTCAGTTCCCCCCAGAAAGTCTGCCCTGACCTACAACCCTGTTCCCCCTCTGGGATTAGAGGTCTCCATTGTGGGTTCCCAGAACACTGATGACATTTGACTATATCCCTTACTAGGCAGACCCTAGGCTCCATGAAGGCAAGTACTGGGGCCATCTTGTTCAATGTTGTATCCTTAACACTTACCATACAGTACACCTTCCATAAGTATCATTGTCAAGAGCCATTCTCAGGAAGGGAGGGAGGGAGGGAGGACGAGAGTAAGCAAGGGCTCCTTACTGTCTACAGCACAAGGTCCAATCCTTATTGGAAGCCAAGACCCTAATGTTCATATTTTAAGGCCTACAAAGAAGAAAACAGAGCCCTGTGCCCCTTCGGGGTTAAAAAAAAAAATAGAAGAAGAGATGCGCAGAAGAGAAACAGGGTGGAGTGGAGAGAGGAGGAGATGTTAAAGATGTATGTCCTCCTACCAGGAAAACCTCAAGAGAGTCTCAGTACCTCTGTCTGCTCCACCTTCAAGACACATTCTCTTGTACTCTGATTTCCCTCTATTCCCCACAAGACCCCACACGTGTAGCCCACTCTCCAGGCCCCGCTCAGCTCACTCCTGCTCTCCCACTTTCATCAGACACAGTCCTTGTTTGCAGTGGCTTCCACAACTCCCAGTTCTACTCTTTTAAACCAGTCATTTTCAACGTGCAGGCCATGGACTCCTGAGGGTCCCCCAAGACCCTTGGAAAGGACCTGCAAGGTCAAAACTATTTTCATATTAGTACCAGGACAGTACTTAACCTCTCACACTGTGTTGACATTTGCACTGATGATGCCAAAGCACAAGTGAACACAACTACTGGCCCCTGGGCACAAATCATGGCAACAGCACCAAACTCTAACAGCCACTGTGTTTTTCACTGTCACGCACTGGTAAAAATGAGGTCAGTTTCACTAAGAATGGCCTTGATGAAGCAACAAACATTACTGATTTTATTAAATTCATTAGTCCATCTCAGACTTTGAAAGGATCTTTTACCCACGCATGATTTTTTATTATTCCTTTTCATTATTATCATGGCATGTTTTTATTAGGTGTTACTTATTTTTATTACTTGATTATTCTGTGTGATAAAGTGGCAACTACACATATAGCATTTTTGCCGTATACCAAAGCATGAGGACTGTCTCAAGGAAAAGTACGTATTAACTGACCTTAGCACCTTTTTTCACAGAACACTACTTTGAGTTGAAAGAATGCTTAACAGACAAACTACAATTATTCAAACTTGAGTATTTTACAAACATTTTCTCAAAAATAAATGACATGAGCCAGTCAATTTAAGAAAAACTTAGCATTTGTTGCCAGTGATAAAATTTAAACTTTCAAATGAAAATACGTTTTTGGAAAACCTGTATCTACGATCATGAACCTTGATGAAGTCCCAATATTGAAAGCCTTTTCTGATGAGATTAAGTGATATTAACAAATGTGATTTTTCTTATATTGTGTCAACATTTGGAAGATTTACGTAGGTAATGAACCAACATTTTCCAACATCAATACTTGTTACGAAACCATGCATGGGTAAAGATCTTTTCAAAACCCAAGACAGACCTATGGATTTTTAACAAAACAGACGAAGTTTCCTGATATGGTCTCAGATTCCACACTGTAATTAACCTTTAAGAAAGGGCCACTTGAAAGTTAGTGTAGAGCCATGGAACGATCCTCAGTTATTGGAAAAGGCTATCAAAATACCCCTCCCTTCTCCAACTTCTCTTCCGCATGGGGCTTAATCTTCTTTACATACCTCACCCAAAGCAACACTGCAGAACATAAATGCAGAAGCAGATAGAAGAATCTAGTGGTCTTCTATTAAGCTAGACATTAAAGAGACATTTATGCAAATGTAAAACAATGCCATTCTTCACGCTAATTTTTGTTTTGGAAAATATATTTTTCACTGAAAAAATGTTATGAATAGGCGATAGCTTATTTCTCAGTGAATTAGTAAATATTTTCAAGGTATCTGTTTTGTTTGTTAATCTATTAAATATTGATAGCTATAACACATAAAAAAAGCTCCTTGGGGCCTTAATTTTTAGTCAAGAGGTCCTGACACCAAAAGCTTTGGGAACCACTGTACTACCCGATTCGACCTTAGCTGGTCCTTCAATGCCACATCAAGTCTTGGCTTGTCCATGAAGCTTCCCTAGCCATCCCTCGCTGACCCCGTTGGAGCTCCCCTAAAGCATTCACTGCCAAGCCATTACTTCAATAGCGATATGCTTTTATATTAATGAGTTGTATTTTTATATGATAGACTCTTAGTGACTGTGTTTAAGAATTTTAGGGAATTCGCTTTCTGATGGTTAACACAGGCAGCTCCAAGAAACAGAAAATAAAATTATAGATTTAAACTTCTTGTGTCAAAAAAGAGTAAAATGCACCCTCTAGTGGACATGTAAGCTCAGGACACAAGAGAAATTTAGATTGCCAGAATTCTGTCTGGCCTTATCCCAGACAATTCAGATAATAAAATAGTAATCTATGAGTATAGGAAAATTCTAAACTGTAAATTTTTGATGGCATATTTTATTTTATTTTTTTTTTTGAAGATTTTATTTATTTATTTGACAGAGAGAGACATAGTGAGAGCAGGAACACAAGCAGGCGGAGTAGGAGAGGGAGAAGCAGGCTTCCCGCGTAGCAGGGAGCCCGATATGGGACTCGATCCCAGGACCCTGGGATCATGACCTGAGCCGAAGGCAGACGCTTAACGACTGAGCCACCCAGGCGCCCTTGATGGCATATTTTAAAAAGACAATGTGAAACCAAATCTCGTTTGAATTTAGTCAATAACTAAATGCAAACATGGACCTGAAGTCTATTTCTACACACTTAGTGAGAAGTTCTTATGAATTGACCATACATCAGATATCCAAAATACTATGTTTAATACTATATTTAAATATTTTTTTATTAATTATAACTTAAAATATTTAGAAACATTAGCACTACTGGATAAAATAAGGATTTTTTAAAGATTTTATTTATTTATTTGACAGAGGGAGACACAGCGAGAGAGGGAACACAAACAGGGGGAGTGGGAGAGGGAGAAGCAAGCTCCCCACCGAGCAAGGAGCCCGATGCGGGGCTCAATCCCAGGACCCTGGGATCATGACCTGAGCCGAAGGCAGATGCTTAACGACTGAGCCACCCAGGTGCCCCTAAAATAAGGATTTTTAAAATTAGTTCAATCTCCAGATATTAAACATCCCCTCAATTCACAAACCTAGCATTCCAATGACCTGCCAAAAATCTGAAAAGGGCCTGGTGAAGGTAAGAACCAACACTTGGGGGTGTACCTTTGTATGTTCATGTTAAAAGAACTCTGCATCCTCCTCTAGAAAGACCTAAGAGAACAGAAGTGAAAATAATGTATTCTTCAATTAATAACGTAATGACATGGAAAGATGTCTGAAATAGTTAAATTTTAAAAATGAAGTTACAGAATAATGGGTGGTATGGTCTAATTTATGTTCTTAAAAACGTATACATGTGCACCGATGTTTATGAACACTGATATATGTTAACATGTCATGAACTGAAGGTGATTTTTAAGAACCATACATTAATGGAAAAAGCAATGGGAGAGCTTTTTACTATACTTCTATACTGTTTAAAGGTTATGAGCATTCTTAAGTCAGAATAATCAGATGGGCAGTTTTATGAAGTTACAGGGAGAATAACTGATTCAGAGCACCTCATGAAACAGAAAAGTGTTATTTCATCAACTAGGGTACTATTAGAAAGTTTACGTAATAACACACTTGATCTGTTTGGATTGTAAATCATGAGACTTATTTGGAAAAGGAGTTTTTTTGATGCGTTCATCAACAGAACACAGAAGGTCTGACTCCTTCAATGGAGACACAAGCTGTAAGGGCATATACAATCCTCTGGGCTATTCTCCCAATTCTGGCAGAGACAGGACTAGAGGGTCATGATGCCCCTTTCTTGACACTTGACTTCTAGGCCCTATGAAGTGCTGAAGGGCCATCCTGGGCATCACCTTCCAGCCGCGAGCTAGCCTCAGCACAGCGGCCTGGTACAGTTAGTGCCTAGGCGACCAAGTGGCACCATTAGCCTCAACTCGAAGTGGGAGGGTTGACTGAAAACTGGAAATTCGGTGGTGTTACCAAACGAAAGTCACTAAGGAGCACACATCTCCAATTATAATTTGAGCATCAAGTACAAAATAAAGGATACGTTTGCTCCCGCAGTCATTCTTATCTGAACACACAGTACTTCCAAGTCAGTAACTTACACAGATGGGACAGACCGGCCAAGAAGAAATCTGTTGTCAACACTCATGTGAAATTCTGATCCTCATAACTTGCCAGTATTCACTCTCTCATATACTGCCCACTGGATATATCCATCTAAACAAAACCACTCTTCTTTTTTTCTGGGGTCATGTTTTTCATCATAAGCATACTCTTTAACCCCCATCCCCTATTTCCCCCACCCCCACCCACCTCTCCTCTGGTAACCATCAGTTTGTTTTCTACAGTTAAGAGTCTGTTTTTTGGGTTCCGCCGCCCTTTTCCTCATTTGTTTGGTTTCTTAAATTCCACATATGAGAGAGACCATATCGTATTTGTCTTTGACTTATTTCTCTTAGCATTATACTCTTCTAGCTCTATCCATGTCGCTGCACATAGCAAGCTTTCATTTTTTTTATAGCTGAGTAATATTCCATTGTATATATATGCCCCATCTTTATCCATCATCTATTGATGGACCCTTGGGCTCCTTCCATATTTTGGCTATTGTAAATAATGCTGCAATCAACATAGGGGTACATGTATCCCTCTGTATTAGTGCTTTTGTATTCTTTAGGTAAATACCCAGTAGTGCAATTCCTGGATCATAGGGCAGTTCTGTTTTTATTTTTTTGAGGAACCTCCATTCAGTTTTCCACAACGGCTGTACCAGTTTGCATTCCCACCAATAGGGCAAGAGGGTTCCTTTCTCTCCATATCCTCACGGACACCTCTTGCTTCTTGTGTTGTTGATTTTAGCCATTCTAACAGGTGTGAGGTGATCTCTCATTGTAGTTTTGATTTGCATTTCCCTGATGATCAGTGATGTTGAACATCTTTTCCTGTGTCTGTTGGCCATCTGTAGGTCTTCACTGGAGAAATGTTTGTTCATGTCTTCTGCCCATTTTTTAGTTGGATTGTTTGTTTTTTTGGGTATTGTGTCAGTTCTTTGTATATTTTAGATACTACACCTTTATCAAATATGTCCTCTGCAAATATCCTCTCCCATTCACTGCTTTTGTTTCCTCTGCTGTGCAGAAAATTTATTTTGATACAGTCCAATTGTTAATTTTTGCAATTATTTCCCTTGCCTCAGGAGACCTATCAGGAAAAATGTTGCTATGGCCAATGTCAGAGACATTACTGCCTGTGCTCTCTTTAAGGAGTTTTATGATTTCAGGTATTACGTTTAGGTCTTTGACCCATTTTGAATTTATTTTTGTGTATGGTGTGGGAAAGCGGTCTAGTTTCATTTTTCTTCCACGTTGCTGTCCAGTTTTCCCAACATCATTTGTTGAAGAGACAGTCTTTTTCCCCTTGTATATTCATTCCTCCTTTGTCAAAGATTAATTGACGATATAATTGTGGGTTTCCTGTTCTATTCCGTTCATCTGTATGTCTATTTTTATGCCAGTACCATATTGGTTTTTTTCCTTTTATTAGTTTTTTTCTATTTATTTATGTAGTGTTCAATGATTCATTGTTTGCATATAACACCCAGTGCTCCATTCAATATGTGCCCTCACTAATACCCATCACCAGGCTAACCCATCCCCCCACTCTCCTCCCCTCTAGAACCCTCAGTTTGTTTCTCAGAGTCCATAGTCTCTCATGGTTCTTCCCCCCTCCGATTCCCACCCTTTATTTTTCCCCTCCTACTTTTTTTTTTTTTAAACATATGAAGTATTATTTGTTTCAGAGGTACAGATCTGTGATTCATCAGTCTTACACAATTCACAGCACTCACCATAGCACATACCCTCCCCAATGTCTATCACCCAGCCACCCCATCCCTCCCACCCCCCACCACTCCAGCAACCCTCAGTTTGTTTCCTGAGATTAAGAATTCCTCGTATTAGTGAAATCATGTGATACATGTCTTTTCTCTGACTTATTTCGTTTAGCATAATACCCTCTAGTTCCAACCACGTGATTGCAAATGGCAAGATTTCGGGGTTTTTTTGATGGCTGCATAATATTCCATATTGTGTGTGTGTGTGTGTGTGTGTGTGTGTGTGTGTGTGTGTGTGTATCTCACATCTTCTTTATCCATTCATCTGTTGATGGACATCTTGGCTCTTTCCATAGTTTGGCTATTGTGGACATTGCTGCTATAAACATTGGGGTGCACATACCCCTTCGGATCACTACATTTGTATCATTGGGGTAAATACCCAGTAGTGCAATTGCTGGGTCCATATTGTTTTTTTTTTTTAATTTTTTATTGTTATGTTAATCCCCATACATTACATCATTAGTTTTAGATATAGTGTTCCATGATTCAAGGGTCCATATTGTTTTAATTACTACCACTTTGTAATATAACTTGAAATCTGAAATTGTGATACCTGCAGTTTTTTCTTTTTCAAGATTGCTTTGGCTATTCGAGGTCTTTTGTGGTTCCATACTAATTTTAGGATTGTTCTAGTTCTGTGAAAAATGCTGTTGCTATTTTGATAGAGATTTCATTAAATCTGTAGATCGCTTGGGTAGCTCACATATTTTAACAGTATTTGTTCTTCCAACCCATGAGCACAGAATGTCTTTCCATTTCTTTGTGACATCTTGAATTTCTTTCATCAGTGTTTTATAGTTTTAAGAGTACAGGTCTTTCACCTCTGGTTAAGTTTATTCCTAGGTATTTTACTGTTCTTGGTGCAACTATAATTTCACTTTCTACTGTTTCACTATTAGTGTATAGTAATGCAACAGATTTCTGTACATTCATTTTGTGTCCTGTGACTTTACTAAACTCATTTATCAGTTCTAGTAGTTTTTTGGTAGAGTCTTTAAGGTTTTCTGTATATGGTTTCATGTCATCTGCAAATAGTTTTACTTCTTCCTTATCAATGTGGATGCCTTGTCCTTATGGTGTCTGACTGCTGTGGCTAGGACTTCCAGTACTATGTTAAATAAAAGCAGTAAGAGTGGACATCCTGGTCTTGTTCCTGACTTTAGGGGAAAAGCTCTCAGTTTTTCACCATTGAGTAGGACATTGGCTATGGGAAAACCCCTTTTCTCAAGTAATTAAAACTCTAATCTCCTATCCCATTTTTTAAAAACCTACTCCAACAACTTTTTAGCCTTTTGTCTTGTTTTACTAAAATCTTGTCTGTGTTCAAAGTACTACAACCTCCTCCATTAGTCAACTAAAATTGCCTCACATTTAAATGTTATGTTTCTTTGAGCATAGGCAGATCAAGTCTAAAAAACTGAAATATATACAAATATCGAATCATTATGTTGTACATCTGAAACTAGTATGTTATAGGTCAGTTGTACCTCAATAAAAAGGATAAGAGTGGTTAATATATGAATCATGATTCAATTTTCAATCCTTCCACAACCGTGTTCAAGTTATATGGGAAACTGCTTGTTTATAATGCTTCCTTACCATTGGTCAGGGGTGCCCCCATGTTGTCAGGCCCAGAGTTAAAGGAAAATAACCTTCGTTACACATTTCTCAATTGTCACCATAAGATACATTCTTAATACTTTTGAAATTACCTCTCAACCTCTGAATCAGAGACGTAAGAATGTCTCTTCACAAGTTTTGGCATGCCAGCATGCTTTTTTAAAAACATGGTCTAGGGGTGTCTGGGTGGCTCAGTCGGTTAAATGTCTGACTCTTGGGTTCAGCTCAGGTCATGTTCTTGGGGGTTGTGGGTTCGAGCCCCACATCAGGCTCTATGCTCAGTGCAGAGTCGGCTTGAGAATTTGCCTCTCCCTCTCCGTCTGCCCCTCCCCCCTCACATGCTTGCTCTCTAAAATAATATATCTTAAAAACAGAAAAACACATGGTCTAACAATGCTGTATTATATACTGAAAAGTGTTAAATGTTCTCACCACAAAAAAAACTAATTATGTGAGGCCACAGATACGTTAACTGTGGTAATCACTTCCCATATCCATACGTATATTAAGAACTTAAACTTATAACCAATGTGATATGTCAATTACATCTCAAAGGTGGAAAAAAATAAAAACATGGAAATTACATCAAATTATGCCAAAATAAAAATGAAGATTCACAAAGTAAGATGGCCAAGTAAGAGCAGGCTTACAAATGTGCTCTATGTGAAAATGACCAAAGAGAACCAAAAAATAGCAAAAAAAAAAAAAAAAAAAAAAAAAAAAAAAAGGACAAGGGGGTGTGGGTGAGGAAACGCAGAATTCATCAGGATTAAAGCTAAGGTTGGGGATCAATGAAAGGACCCTGGTGGTGGACCCAGATTACCTTGGCCAAGAGTGGTATTTGTGAGAAGTACAGGAAATTTTGTCACCCCCAATACAAAGGCAGCAAAATTATGGAAGGTCGCCTCCATTTGAAGCCCTTTCCTAAGCACAGAACAACAGCACTCAGGGCTCAAAATACTAAGACTGGGGTCAAAAAGGCAGCGCCACTGCTAACCAGTTTTCCCTGACGGTTACCACACAGCCCACTCTGCTGCACCGAGCACGCCCCACCCTGGAGGAGTGAGACCCTGCACCATGCGAGTAGCAGCCGGCACGTTTTGAGAGTAGCTGCAGGCAAGTCATACTTGATTTTACCAGACTTTCAGGGATTCCTCAAACTGAAAAGTGCCCCGCGAGAGCATGCTGAACCCTAGCATTTTTCTTACTAATAGGATTTAGCTGGACTCATGGCTCCTCAACTACAAAGCAGTTTCCAGCCTCTTTTTCCGTCAAATGTGGCCACATGCTAGTCGTGAGTGCAAGTGACGTGTGCGACTTCTGTGTCACTTTTTCGTAAGGAGATTTGTTGTTTGCCTCCTTTGCCACTCTCTTTACTTCCTCTAGCAGTAGAGAAGTATCCTACAATATTAAAACAATTATCAAAATTAAAGCAGTATGCTGATGGCACATTAGATCAATAAAAGCAGAAAAAGAAATGGAGGTGATTCTCTGCAAGATGTCTTGAATACACTGAGACTTCAAAAATACATTTTTAACCAGGAACAGCCCCTGTTCCATCTGTGGTTAACATAGCATCTCAAACAGTGGGAACATGTGGATTATTCTGCAAACGGGACTGAGCAGTGACTAACCAAATGGGGAAAGCAAATCAAGTTGTAGCCCTGCTTCCAACTTACTCCAAAATAAAGTCCAATTTGGTCTAAATTTTAAATGTAAAACAAAACAAAACAAAACAAACACAGGAGCACCAGAGGACATTAATAAATAACAGTATCTTTATATTCTTAGAGGTGTGGAAGAACATTTGAAGAATGAAAGGAAAGCACCTAGCCATTCTCTCCACATTACTAACTCTCCAACATCCCTCCTACTGATATGGTTGCCTCACCCTTAAGGTTAACAAAGTGGAAAACCAAAATAGGAATGCAAGAAGAGGGAACAATGTGGTCATTCAATCTTTCAGCCAAAAGTAAGCCTAGATTCAGGGATGGGTGAACCTTTGTGCCCTGGAAACACCACATGTGTCCACTTTCCCAGTGCCCAGCACAGCCAGCCCCGAATTCCGAGCCTGAGCTATTACCCCAAACCTGGCCTTCAAACAAACAACAAAAACAGTAACAAAGAATCCAGAAGCTGTTAGAACATTAAGGAAGCTGACTGTGAGTGTCCCCTTCCTGACTTCTAAAAGCAGTCTGCAACACAAGACAGAAGACTATGAATTTGAGACACAAAAGGATACCCCATTCTTCCCACGCTACTCCACCAAAGAATATTTTTCAGGTACATGAGCCACTAGAATAAGTGGTTATCTCTACAGTAATCTTAAGGTTATACTCTTCAGCAGTTCTGACTCAAGAATTTGACCTTGACATTAAGCCAACTTCATAGATCAACTGTCACTTCAACAAAACAAGAAAAACCTCAAGTAAAGGTTAAATGGCAAGTGTTTTCCAAATCACCCTCAAATGAAACAAATCATGTTACTATAATAAGGAATGCTGCAACCAACACATTTCGTGAGCCAAAAAGGTATTCTTAGAACTAAGAACACTGGACCCAAGATTGACTGAATATAACTGTCAAAGGTTTTGGCCCTGATGTGTATGTCTGGCAAAGGACAGACAAAATTTAAAAATGCAAATGTTATTCTACTCCATAGCAATAATCCTGAGGGAAAATACTGTGGTGCTTCTATAGATGGGGAAGTAGGCCAACAGTGATTCTTCTAAGATGAGGTAAGTAGCTGAATCAGAACTCAAATCCTGGTCTTTCAACTCCCAAGATCAGAGGCCTTTTGCTCCATCCTACAGCACTCTCAGTGGTCATTTTCTAACATATGAAGACTGAGCACTAGATACACAACTGTTACTAGGTAAGAAACCATTATCTTGGGACAGCAGCAAGGGAAAAGACTTTATTCAATACCATTTTTTTTTTTTTCTGAGAATTTCTTTCATATCCTGTCTAGAAGCAACTTGCCCCATCATTGAAGGCATAAAGCTTTATGATTAAGAAAATGGCATGTATAAAGTACAGTTCAAATATCCCTTCTACAGTAAAATAGTGGTATGTATCAGGGGAAAAATTCTCTTTTCTACCCTAAATATGTGTTCAGCTAAGGTGATCCACATGGTGAGACGACTTCTGTGGGTAAACAATCACTGAGGAAAAAAAGTTTCTCAAAGTCCTTGGTTTCTCTGGGGCATAGAGCATCTGTCCCTCTGGCTGAGATTGTCAGGGGTTCCCTCTCCTTCCTTAGCAAGAAAACTGAGTGCCCGGCCCTGTAGAGGAAATGCTGTGTTTTCCAATCTCCTCTGTAGTTAAGTATGACCATGTGACAAACTTCTGAAACATGAGAAGCAAAACTGATATGAAACTCTAGTTTGTTTCCTTAAAGGAAGGGGACATACTACTCTTTGCTCTTATTCCTTCCCACTGTCTGAAAACGGGAAAATGGATTGTGCTCAAGTAGCCATTTTGTACAATGAGGTTTATGCCATGCTTTGTGGATGAAGCAACAAGATAGGAGGCTGGATCTTGGAAGATGGTGGCCACCAGATTAACAGCCCCCCCAGACTATTCACCTCCAATTTTGTTTACAGAAATAACCTAACTTGGTTAAGCCGCTATACATTGGAGAGAACGTAATTCTATATAGCATCCCTGATTCTTACTACTTTGCAACATTCAAGCATCTCGTATTATCTCAAAAGATGGCATCAAATTATCAAATTTTTCATTTCCTTTAAATCCAAAAATAAGTGTTTTCCAAAAGCACATATATCAAGAAAGGGGGGGCTCTGTTGCAAAACCTTATCTATATCCTTTCTACAACATGTGGAACACTGTACTTTTAACTGTTTGTTTAGGAGCTTGCCAAGACCACCCCACTTCTCTCTGTCAACTAGACTAGAAACTCTCTAGTTCAGTCAAATCCCTAATGCCTAGCACAGTGCCAGGCACAGTACAGACACTCAGAAAATGTCTGTGCAATAAACGAACATGACAAAGACTGGCCTTAATAACGGGGTTCCCAGTCATGATTCGAGAGCCTCTCCAAGTACTAGTTAGATATGATACTGAGTTGTGAGTTCACTCTAGTGATTCCCAACCACAGGCAATGTTTAAGAATGACAGATCTCTGAATCCTGCCTGCCCTCAAAAATCACTGAATCAGATCCACCTGGGATGGATTCTAGGCACATGCGGTGTACACAAATAAGACCTTCCTAGTTTATGCGACAACTGACATTTTCAAGGAAGGAAAGGAAGGAGAAGAGAAGAGTAACTTAATCCTACGGGTTTTGATGTTAGCATAGGGGATAGAGGGAAATGCTGCTCTCTGGAGTCAGAGTGAAGAACTGCCTATTGCCTTTTATCATTGGAAGTTCTACTTCCTTTGGGGTTGGCTGTCCTGCTCCTATAAAATACTGTGGCCCTTCTGTGTATTCCTCTAAATATAGCCCAACTTCTACCTTTCCTAGTCTCTCCCCTTGATTTTCTTTCTTTCTTTTTTTTACATTACTGAACCACTGTTTTATCAAAGTGTTTTTAAATCCCTCCTTATATCCTTCTCTTAAAATATGTATTTCTAAAATAAAAAATGCTAATAAGGAACATTTGGTTCCCCTGGAATTGTTAAAATTTTAAGATTTTTCACTGAAGACTTCATCCTACAGTTCAAAGCAATATTACTAAAATTCATTTTTTTCTTAATATTCAAAATTTCATCAATTATTAGTTACCACTCTCAAAACCCTACACTTATAATAAATGTCAGTTTTGAAGTGTTTTTTATTTTTTTATTTTTTAAAGATTTTATTTCTTTATTTGACAGAGCGATAGAGAGAGAGCACAAGTAGGCAGAGAGGCAGAAGGGGAGGGAGAAGCAGGCCTCCTGCTGAGCAGGGAGCCCGACGTTGGGGCTCGATCCCAGGACCCTGGGATCCCGACCTGAGCCGAAGGCAGCCACCCAGGCGCTCAACTTTGAAGTGTTTTTTAAAGGCACATTCCATATTTTATTTTACCCACATAACTGAAATCAGTTTCCTCAATGTTGTCTATAGTCATTTAATATTTTACTGGACTTCTTACAGGTTCAGGTGTATAATATAATGATTCAACAATTCTATACATTACTCAGTGCTCATCAAGTGTACTCTTGATTTCCTTTATCAACTTCACCCTTCCCCCATTTATCCCCTCCCAACGACTAGCTTCTTTATTCAAGAGTCTGTTTTGTCTTTGTTTCTCAAATTCTACATATACGTGAAATTATATGGTATTTATCTTTCTCTGACTTACTTCACTTAGCATTATACCTTTTAGGGTCCACTCATGTTACAAATGGCAAGGCTGCGTTATTTTTATTGCTGAGTAATATTCCAGAGTGAGTGTGTGTGTGTGTGTGTGTGTGTGTGTGTGTGTGTATTGATGGTTATTTGGGCTGCTCCAGATCTTGGCTATTCTAAATAATGCTGTGATAAACATGGGATGCATAGGTCTTTTCAAATTAGTACGTTCATTTTCTTTGGGTAAATGCCCAGTAGTGGAATTACTGATCATACGGTAATTCTTTTAATTTTTTCAGAAACCTCTGTACTATTTTCCCACAGTGGCTGCACCAATTTACATTCCCACCAACAGTGCACAAGGGTTCCTTTTTCTCCATATCCTTGACAATACTTGTTATTTCCTGTGGTTTTGATTTTAGCCATTCTTACTAGTGTGAAGTGATAGCTCACTGTGGTTTTGATTTGCATTCCCCTGTTGATTAGTAATATTGAACATCACTAAAAATGTCCATACTACCCAAAGCAATCTGCAGATTTAATGCAATCCCCATCAAAATACCAACAGTTTTCACAGAACTAGAACACTAAATTTTTAAGAAACCACAAAAGAGCATGACTAGCCAAAGCAATCCTGAGAAAGCAGAACGGAGCTGGAGGTATCTCAATCCCAGATCTCAAGATGTACCATGAAGCGGTAGTCATCAAGCCACGATGGCAGTGGCACAAAAACAGACACGCAGATCAATGCAACAGAGTGGAGTCCAGAAGTAAACCCATGCTTATATGGTCAATTAATCTACAACAAAGGAGGCAAGAATATGCAATGGGGAAAAGACAGTCTCTTTAACAAATGGTGCTGGGAAAGCTGGACAATTACATGCAAAAAAATGAAACTGACCCATTGCCTTTCACCATAAACACAGACTCAAAATGGACTAAAGACCTAAACGTGAGACCTGAAACCATAAAACTCCTAGAAGGAAATATAGGCAGTCATTTCTTTGACATTAGTTGCAGAAACATTTTTCTACAAACGTCTCCTCTGGCAAGGGAAACAAAAACAAAGCTGTTGGGGGGCACCTGGGTGGCTCAGTCGTTAAGCATCTGCTTTCAGCTCAGGTCATGATCCCAGGGTCCTGGGATCAAGCCCTACATAGTGCTCTCTGCTCCGGGGGAAGCCTCCTTCTCCCTCTCCCACTTCCTCTGCTTGTGTTCCCTCTCTCGCTGTGTCTCTGTCAGATAAATAAATAAAATCTTAAAAAAAAACACAAAGCTGTTGGGACTACACCAAAATAAAAAGCTTTTGCACAGTGAAGGAAATCAACAAAAAGGTAACCTACTGAACGGGAGAAGATATTTGCAAATGATACATCCGATAAGGGGTTAATATCCAAAATATATAAAGAACTTCAACTCAACACCAAAAAAAAAAATATTGAAAATGGGCAGAGGACCTGAATAGACATTTTTCTAAAGATGGCATACAAATTGCCAATAGACACATGAAAAGATACTCAAAATTACAAGATTTTTTAAGTATGCTTCTCAAAGAATTCTCTCTCAATAAATGGCAGGATAGGGGCACCTGGGTGGCTCAGTCGTTAAGCGTCTGCCTTCGGCTCAGGTCATGGTCCCAGGGTCCTGGGATCGAGCCCCACATCGAGCTCCCTGCTCAGCGGGGAGCCTGCTTCTCCCTCTCCCACTCCCCCTGCTTGTGTTCCCTCTCTCGCTGTGTGTCTCTCTGTCAAATAAATAAATAAAATCTTTAAAAAAAAAATAAAATAAAAAAAAATAAATGGCAGGATAGTCGTATTATATTCTGTTGCCTTCTTAAATAGAGTACATTAACCAACTTGCATATGCGCGCATACACACACACACACACACACACACACACACACACACACAGGACTTTTGCAACCCAGGACTTATGAACAGAACCATCTTTAGTGTGGACCTTATATTCTTTCCTGTAACCTTTTTGTATAACATACGTATTCTGAATTTGGAACCAAATTACCTCAACTATTATCTTGAATTGTTTTCTATTTGTTATTGGATGTACACCATTTCCTAAAATCCAACAGGCCTATAGCCAAAGATACATTCCTCAAAGATGAATTTCCAGTCCCCCACCTCTCATGTTTCTTATTCTATCACTCTTCTACCAATCTCCAAAGGGGGAAAACAAAATAAATCTCTCAAGAAAAAGTTCAGGCGGGCGCCTGGGTGGCTCAGTTGGTTAAACGACTGCCTTCGGCTCAGGTCATGATCCTGGAGTCCCGGGATCGAGTCCTGCATCGGGCTCCCTGCTCGGCGGGGAGTCTGCTTCTCCCTCTGACCCTCCTCCCTCTTATGCTCTCTGTCTCTCATTCTCTCTCTCTCAAATAAATAAATAAAATCTTTATAAAAAAAAAGATTTAAAAAAAAAAAAGAAAAGAAAAAGTTCAGTCTCAGGGTCCACAACGGGAGGACTTGCTGTTGTGAGAGCTGGGCCTCCTTCCCTCTATCTGTCCTCCCAACTGCGGTACATGCTTCCTTCTCAAGGACACTGCCAAACCCTGATCTGCGTGACGTGCTCAGAACACCCAGCCAGGCTGCGGGCCCTGCAGGTGTGTGGGGGGTGATGCCCCACTTCAAGCCCCTCAAGGTTTTACCGTACTGTGGTAGCCCAGAGAAAGGTGTGTGTCTTTCTCCTCAGTAATCCACTACCACACGAGGACAGAGTCCTACACCATCGGCCATGTAGCAGAGAGTGCAAACATCTTCTAAACCTTCCTGAGAACACAGCTTCCAATTCCTACCCCCTTCTCCCTTTCCTCCCTTGCTTCTCCATCTGCACAGATCCTCCTCGGAGCATGCTTAGACAACTGGACTCAATTCATCTGTCATTTGGGTCTTAGACTCCCCATCCATACTTTGACCAACAATTTGCTGAGTTTCAGTCCATGATAAAATAGGTCTCTAGAAATCCAAACTTAGGAAACAATTAGAGGAGTTTTTATTATTATTGGTTTCTTACCAAAGGTATCTTGGACCTTAGAAAAGAATGCATTATTTGGGTCTTTAATCAATCAATTCATGAACCAGGCTTTAGTTTTGTTGTCACAAAAAGTAGAACTGAGTTTGAGTCAGTTTCATTAATGAGACCTAGTCCTTGAGCAAGTCAAGTGTCCTTTCAAAGATTTGGCTTTCTTACCTGTAAAATAAGGCTGTTAGGCTTGAAATAGTATTTATCAGGGAAGTAACAGATTCCTTCCAATTCTAAAATTCTATGAGTACTAAATATTTACTGAATCCCTACTGTATATTAGAATGGCAGATGGAGGAGGTATGTATGTATGCATGTATGCATGTATGTATGTATTTATTTATTTAACAGACAGAGACAGCGAGAGAGGGAACACAAGCAGGGGGAGTGGGAGGGGGAGAAGCAGGCTTCCTGCCGAGCAGGGAGCCCGATGTGGGGCTCGATCCCAGGACCCTGGGATCATGACCTGAGCCGAAGGCAGACGCTTAACCGACTGAGCCACCCTGGTGCCCCAGATGGAGGAGGATTTAAAAGAGTTGCTCTGAAGGAACACACAATCTAACCAGGGAAATACCATAGAAAATTGAGTTCTAAATGACATGTTAAATCCAGATAAATTAAAGGGCTAAATAGTAAAACAATTTTAATAACAGTAGTGAGTATATTGGGAATATATAGGGAAAAATTTTTACAATCCTACATTGAGAAAGGCCTTCTTTACTCTTGTTCCAGCAATTATATCTTGATTTATCATGCACAACACCACTTCTCCCACCACGTTCATATGGTTTGGGTGAAGACGAGCCCATCTGCAGCTCTAGAGATGGGCAGAGAAGCAGGCCTGGCCAATCACAGCCCCATACCTTATGGTCACAGCAGCTGGTTCATGGATCAACACAACCTAAGTCAGAACAATCAAAGGAAATGAGAGTCTAGCACAGGATTTTTGTTGGAACTATTAGGAAAAAGTGTTTTCTTGGAAGGGATTGTGTAGAGGCCAATGGAGAGCTTCTGGCAGCCAACTTGTCAACAGGGGAGGAGCTCCTGCCTGAAGATGGCGTCAACACCAAGGACAGCAGAGCAGAAAAGGGAGGTAAGCAAGTCACCTAGAATGACTGTGCCTCTGAACCCAGAAATGCCTGAAGCTACTGTAACCTGTTCCTCAGACCAATTTGTAACCAGGAATGCTACTACATTCTCCTCAGGACTTTCCAATAATGTTAAGATTGTGATCCTCCCAAGGGGGTGAAAAGCTGCCCATACCTTTTCAATAAAATGATTACATAAATGAAGCTCTGGATTCACATCTCTAGATGTACACAATTTTATGAACTCAGAAATTTGAGTACTCCTCCCAGTATGAAAAATATCCTCTTGCAAACATGGCTGCGAAGATATTTTTAGTCATTTAATCCTTTTAGGAACAGGTCAAGTATTAACAATGGTAGAATATTACCTGCTCAGGGATAGGTTCAGAAAGATTTAAACAAGCAGGTGGCAGGACACTGGAGACAACAGGACAACTCACTTCTTTAAAACCATTTTAAGGGGTGCCTGGGTGGCTCAGTCGTCAGGCATCTGCCTTCAGCTCAGGTCATGATCCCGGGGTCCTGGGATGGAGTCCCACATCGGGCTCCCTGCTCAGCAGGAAGCCTGCTTCTCCCTCTCCCTCTCCCCCTGCTTGTGTTCCTGCTCTCACTATCTCTCTCTCTGTCAAATAAACAAAATCTTTAAAAATAAATAAATAAAAATAAAACCATTTTAAGTGGTTTTGTAGTGTCTTAAGAAAACAGGTGTCACAGAATTTCTGAAAATACACTGTTAAATCTAGATTTACACTCTTGGGAATTTAACAGTCTAAAGTAATTTATATAAATAACAAGCTTTTGTATTTACCTAAATACTAATATGTATTTAAATTAAGCTGAAATTATCCATCCTTCCTTATTCTCCTCACCAGCGGAGAGACTGTTGTCCATAAATTCTTGCTAGTGTAGGCAGCAATTGAGATTCATAAAAATGGGGGATACTGTAAAGGCTTGACAGTAAGTATGCAATATAAATAGAAAAATACGTGGTAACTGAAGTGTTAACGTTTTCTTATAATACTAAAATTCCATCGCAGATGTCACTCAACTACAGTCCCTAGGCCAGATCTGGCCTGCTATTTTTGTAAATAAAGCTTTATTAGACTACAAGTCATACCCATTTTGTTGCTGTTGTTCTGTTTTGTCTTTGGCTGCTTCCACACCCCAACAGCAAAGTTGAATGATTTCAAGAGACCAGGTAGCCTGCAAAAACTAAAATATTTAGTATCTGGCTCATTTACAGAAAAATCTGAGGTCTTCTGTTTTATGGTTCTAAGTATTTGTTGATCATTGACTATGCTCTAGGCTCTGGAAGTAGAGTGGGTAGGCCACTGTGGCAACAGAGAGATATGAAAAAGAATGCCTCGGGGCGCCTGGGTGGCTCAGTTGGTTAAGCGACTGCCTTCGGCTCAGGTCATGATCCTGGAGTCCCGGGATCGAGTCCCGCATCGGGCTCCCTGCTCAGCAGGGAGTCTGCTTCTCCCTCTCCCGCTCCCCCCTCTTGTGCTCGCTCTCTCTCAAATAAATAAATAAAAATCTAAAAAAAAAAAAAAAAAAAAAAAAAAAGAAAAAGAATGCCTCTATGTACATAGACAAAATTTCAAAGGGGACATAATACACATTAGAACCCATGGAAGGCAGGAAATAACCAGGAACTAGATCTCATTAGGACTAGGGGAGGTTTCAAATTCAAATACCTGCAGAGTCGCACAAGACAAAGAGGGGCAACAAAGTGTTAACTGAGGATTAAGTGAGGAAGCTGAAGGTACGAGTCCCATCCAGAGGGGGCAGCAGTCACTCATGAATGGGGACCCAACCTTGCCAGGCCTCCCAATACTTAATTTTTCCAAAGAAGCCAGAAAGCTTAAGTTTTATGGAAATCCTCTCAAATGTTGGTGACAAATTCTAAGAAATTATAAACAGTATGTGGGTCAAGCAAAATATGGTAGAGGCCTTTGGGACCCATGTTTCTGATACAAAGGCCAAGAACTAAAAAAACAGGAAGCAAGGACTCACAAGTGTGGGTTAGAATTTAAGTAATCGTCAAAAAGCAGATCTCCGAGTTCGGTGCAATGCTCTCTCAGAGCTTGGACCAGTCATCCCCCCATTCCAGGCCTTAGTCTCCACCAAATGACAATAGGAATAAATGGTCTGAAAGTTCCCCTCAGCAATACAAATTCATCTTTCCGTAACAGTTCCCTAAAACATTATCCTTAAAAGGGAAAGAACTCTAGATGTCACTCATACCTAATTCACAAAAAAACTCTACAAAAGGAAAACATCCACCTACCTGCACACTGTTCATCCTGGGAAACAAGATTAGTCTGCATAAAAACGGACACCAACGGGGCGCCTGGGTGGCTCAGTCAGTTAAGCATCGGCCTTCAGCTCAGGTCATGATCCCAGGATCCAGGGATGGAGCCCCGCATCGGGCTCCTGGCTCAGTGGGGAGCCTGCTTCTCTCCCTTCCTCTACCCCTCCCCCTGCTCATGCTCTCTCTCTCTCTTTGCTCTCTTATTCTCTCAAATAAATAAACAAAATCTCTTAAAAAAAAACAACGGACACCAATGTACTTTGTGGACCTGTCATGAGTAGTTTCATGAATTTTTATGAAGTTTTTCTGTCAAGTATCATCAGAGCAAGGCGTACCTCAAACTCAACACTGTCACAACCACACAGAAAGAACAGGTCTTTATCTGTAAGGAAGTGTGAAACAGGACTACTGAACAAAATCAGTGTGTTTTAATACCACTCCCTCAACATGGGAAGGAATTCTCTCCAGTCTACACCCAAAGTTTAAAAAAGAAAAACAGAATGTTGGGATCACAAAAATCAAACACAATAAAGGTCAGGCTAAGAAATAATCTACACTGGCAGCAATACCATCACTTCCTGTTCTATAGAGTAAAGGGCTTAATTTTAAATCAGAAATGCAATTTGATCTAAACACCCTCCTGCCAGGCTCTGGGAACTGAGTTCAGGGTGGGCACTATCTGCCTCCGTCCAACACCGTCCCTCCCCATCATTTCCCCCCATTAATGGTTTCCTTAATCCCACACCATTAAACAAAGAAAAAGGCAGCCATAAAAATATCAGAAGGTTAACCACCGGCGTTTTTCAGTATTTTATGAATTTCCAATTTTGAAACGAAAAATGAAATTTCAGCAAATGCTATTAATCTCAATATTAATTTTCAAAGCACTATATTTCTAAAATGCACAAAGAACACACTCTAATAATGATCCCAAATAAATTTTCTGTACGAAGCCAGATTGAAGTCAGGAGCAGAGGAATTGCCTTCTGCCTAGCTGTAATTACGTCTGAGGCTGCCTTTCATTAACTTCTATCTTCCGTCCTGCTATCCTTCTACAAATATCACTTGAAGATAGTGTTCCATTCCTTTACTCAGTCTCTCTCAAATACGGTTTCAAAAAAGTCTTTAAGCATGCTTGATGATATTCGAAGGAAACTAGTCATTCAGGACACGTAACAAGCAGCCAATCAATCTTACAAGAAAATATTAAAAGTCTCCAGAATAGATTGCAGTCAAGCAAACAGACATACCTTTCTTGCCCTTTGGAACTGGGCAGAAGTCAGACTAAATGAAAAAAATCTTTAAACTTCTTGAGATTAAATGAGCAAAGAAACTTCAAAGAGACAAATTCCTAGATTTTAAAATCAAAGACACAGGGTGTCTTTTGACACCTTTGTGTCTTGACCACAGAACAGAACGTGGTGATCTTGACCTTAGATACTGACGGTGCCGTACGGCTATCCTGCAGCCGCATGCAAGGTCTCCAAAGCCTCCTGGGTCCTGAAGAAGAGGAGGGTCTGGATTTCTAAAGTCCATCCATAACTATTCTGTTAATTCTATGATGGGGCCCTTTTTAATAACCCTGTGTCTAATTCATGTGGTATTTAAAATAGGTCAAATGGATTATCAACACTACACACCTTTGTCAGTTCTTCATTTCCACCTCCCCCCAGGGGAAGTAGAATTGATAGATTGCAGAATCTTAATCCCTTAAATCATAACGATGTCGCAGAGACATTAGGCATGTCCTAGAAAGCTGAGGGATTCTTTGAGGGAACATTTCCTGAGCCAAGTGTTCTTTTAAACTAAAATTTAACAGGTGTACAAGATCTACAAAGATCTTCACTCACTGTTTTGAAACTAACAGTTCTCTGCTCAATCCTGTTCTTTTTCACTGCCAAATTAAAATAGTTTTCTCCAGATAAACTTCACAACCCCTTCTTCCCCTTATTATGGATTCTGTTCTTTAATTTGAAACTGGCCTCCTTGAAGGTCATTAATGATCTATAAATCCTCAAATTCCAAAGTTGTCTTCCTCAGTCTTCATTTTCTTGGATTTTTCTGATACATAGGACCCCGATCAGTCATCCAATCATGCATTCACACATCTAACAAATTCTTTTCAAATGCCAGCAAGGCAGGTACCATGCTAGGTAGACACTGCTTATACACGTTGAGTAAGACAGGAAACCAGTCTCTGGAACTGACAACCCTGAGACAGCTATAAACAGGTAATTATCCAAAAATCTCTGGAGAGATGAACAGACCACCCCCTCCTTGAAATTCTAGAAATCCCTGGGCTGGCTGGCCAATAGGATGCTGATCCTGGGTGTGGAACAGATGCTGAACCAAGTAACTTAGTCCATTTCTGATTTAAGAGTTTTAAGTAATAGTTAATAACCATATCATTCATCTAGTTACCTATTTCTAGAACTTCAGCCATTGCCTTTCATGTCTGATTAGAACTAGGATCCAGCCTATCCTTTCAAGCCTGCCTCCCCTTCCGTAGACTACTGGTCCCAGAATCTCCTTCATGGAGAATGTTCTTCTCACAAGCACACGCTCTCCAGGGAGCTCATCCACTTCTCACATTTAACCATGGCCTTGGCGCTGTCACTCCCTAATCTCTTGCTCTGGCCTCAACCTCTACCCAGAAGCTTCAGACTCTCACCGCATACGACTACACACACCCGCACACAACTCAGTATGTGCAAAACTAGCCTCCCTCAACCATGTTCCTCCTCCTGTATTCTCCATCTCCATTCACAGCACCCAACCACCATCAGCGTCACCAAGCCACAATGGGGGAATCCTCCTTTCCTCTCCTTCATCTACCTTACTCACACAAAATAAACAAGGCTGGCCATTTTAACCTCTACAGGGTTTTCCTAATCGACCCCCTTTGTCTCCATCCCTGACCCCACTGCCAAATTCAGGTAAGTTTTCTTTCATCTACAGAGTTATCATCCACTTTAGGTGCTTGCCATCTCTCACTTGGCAACTGTTGTCTCATTGGACTCCTGTTCTCTTCCCACTCCAGTCGTTTTATACACTATGGCCTTAAGAATCTTCTTAAAGCCATCAGGCTCCCCATGGAATACAGCCTAATGTTCAAATTCTTTTGCCTGAATCCCTGAATTCAGAGTGGCTACCAAAGTCCTTTGTGTACTACAACCAGCTGAGGACCTAGAAAGTGAGATCAGGCACCACTTGAATAACTTGCAGTCATCTTCATGGAAAATACTTAGATGACATGGAAAAAAATAAGTCTTGCAGATAATGGAGATACTCATACAGACAACTTTGTGGACATACTCTGATGATCCTGCTTTTCTGGCTCACCCTCTGCGTCCTCCTCATCACGATTCCACCCAACAGCCCCTCTGGCCCAGCTCTCTTCTTGCGTAAGATCTTTGTGGACCACTCTAGCTGGCACATCTCACCCTTCTCTGAAGAACCACACCACCTGCCTTTCTACTAATTCTCATTTGGCAACCACCTATTCCTTGGGCTCCTCCACTATCACTTAAACTCTGATCATTTCCCTTGGCTGTGTTCATTTTGTCCAATAAGGTCACGAGGTTTCTAGAATCAGGAAGGTCATAAATACCTTTTGGCATCTTTACTGTCAAGCCTAGCATAGTGCCTTGGATGCAGAATATGTCTGATACAAGCCAGTCAATGCTGAAAACCAACAGATAAAAGCTAAAACAACTGCCCTACAAAGACTACTTGGATTAAAAATAGAGGTCCTATCACCTATTAGCCAAACTCCGGCTGTTCTGGAAGTGAGGGAAAATCTCTGTCTGAGAAAGGAGAGGACAGTCATGAAAGAAAACCTTTCAGTGATATTAGTCTTATAAATGGATTCAAGCAACTTACATGTGGTCTAGATGTAACCAAAAGACCTCAGCATTGAAACATGTTTTCTCTGTGGTTTAAGCCACACATTTTCAACAGGGTAATACTGCCCACATAGGGGTAAAATAGGTTCTTGGGAAGAAAAAAAAAAATCTTCTGTATAGAGCAGATATACATACCATACATATACACTATCTTGTGTGGTATTAAGATGCCACTGGGAGGAGAGAGAGATGAAAAAATGTCTCAAGAGGCTCTTGGGGAAGGGGGTGCCTAATGAAGTCTGAGAAATGCGGTTTTAAACCAAATGGACTGTCTGCTCTGCTAAATTTGTTAAAGCTCTATAGCTCTGTATCAGCATTCCAAGATCATATAAATGCACATCAACCAAACCTAGAAGATAATTCAAATGAAAATTATTTTTGTGTTTTCGTGTTCTCAAAAATTTTTGTATTTTGTTGTTAAGTGATTAATGTTTATTTTTTTCCCCTGCTAAAGGGAGGGTACCATTGGACAAACATTAAAGTAAAGCATTTCCCATCAAATAGAAATTTAAAAATTAAAAAGGTTTTGTTTTAAAAGAGGAAATGGCTTTTTAAAATATATTATACAAGATGTGTGAGAAAGTAGCTAGGACTGAATTAAGATTGAATAGTTATTTATATCTGTTTCCTGTTTAGCCTTTTGACAAAGTTCGGTCCTGTATTTTATAGTTAGCTTTGGATAAGATTTCCCAGAATAACCCTGATGTGGGGTCTGCTGGTAGGGAGGACCCCAGAACTACATCCTGCAATTCACACCCTGTGAACACAGTCTGCTAAACTCAACAACTTCAAACCAGAAAACAAAAACGTCACTGTCCCATTTCCTCTGCCAAACCCTATTTTGAAACTCCCAAACACAAAGAAGAGGAGGAAAGAAAGAAAAAAAAAGGAAAAGAAAAGAAAAAGTCAAGAAAAACCAACACTGAATGTGTTTAGAAACAGAGGCAGGTTATGAGGAACATTAGTCTTTTCCTATTTTTTTTTAATTAAACCATAAATTCCTTTTCACAATCAGAAAAATGGACTACGTGAGATGATGAGAGAAATACCTCATCTCTAACATTTTTGGTGTGGAGAGAACACCTCTACCCAGTATCAATATACTACTTGAAGGGTTCATGTTTGTCAGGTTGGACAACTATGAAAACGAAGAGCTCAAATCAGAGGCAAACATAAATCAAGTAAAATGAAATAAAAAAAAACCTAACAGCAGGAGGAGCACTGCTGTGAATGGAGCAATGAGAGTTGATAATGGGACAGAGAAAAGATAAAGATGATGGGGCTTACAGGGTGGAGGCAAGATTTCTGGCTTTGGAAGCGGACCCATGAAACACTGGGGCACACTGTCAAAAAGGATGAGAATGGAGAGCTGATGGTGAGGAACAAGTTTTACCCTATGGCTATGCCATCAAAAATGGAGGGTCTCGGGGAACCCTACAAGAAAAGATCATTTCTGGTCCATCTCTATATTGCCAACTTCAACAGCCTGAAAATTTTCACCCCTTACCTTACTGGACGCTCTCTGCATTTCCACACTGAAGCTACTCCCTGTTTCTTAAATCTCCATTTTTCCCAAGTCATTATGTGCAATCTCTTATTTCCCTGGCCCCTCCTTTCCCATCTTCTTCACGATCCTCATTTGTTACTGGTCCCAAAGTCTCTGAGTCTGTGCTCATTTACACACTCCCTCCAGCAAACTCACCCACTTCCTACATTTAACCATGACCTTATAAGTGGTCACTCCCCAATCTCTTGCTCTAGCCCTGACCTCTCCTCCAAGCCTCAGGTTCTCATTCACTGCACACACCTACACTGACATCTCCTAGATACTTCAAAAACTTGACATGCCCAGGACAACCTTCCCCAAACACATCCCTCCTTGTGTATTCTCCATTTAAGTTCCTAACACCTCCCAACCACCGTCCATCACCAAGCCAGAATCTGGGAATCCTGCTGAACATTCTCATTTCCACACACTTTACATCATTTTTACCTCTTAAATATTTCTTGACTCCATGTACCCTTGATCCCTACTGCCAATGTCCTAGTACAAGAACCTCCCTGCCTCACACCCAGACTGTTGAAGTCCCTCTTAGAGGTCTCCCTGTCAGCAAACTTAGTCCTACCCTAAAATCCAGCCCCCACACAGGAGCCTACTGATCTGGCTAAATGCAGAGTGATGGACTGGTTTCATGGCCCTCCTCCAAAGCTTTTAATAACTCCCAAGTCGTAACATTTGCTACACATACATAGTGCTTATTGTCAGGGACTGTTCAGCATACTTGATCTATATTAGGACTAACTCTGTGAGGTAGAAGTTATTGTCCCCATTGCATGAATGAGGGAACCATGGCATAGAGAAGTTACTTAGTAACTTGGGAAAGAAGCCCAGAATGGACCCCTAGGAAGTTTCATTCGAGTGGTGCTCTTGGGACACACAGCGCTGTCCTCCTCAGCATGCCAGATGCAGTCTCCCAGGCCTGGCCTCTCCCTGCCGCCCTCTCAGGCTACTTCCTGCCGTGCACTTCATCCTGAGTAATACCAAGTTCCCTCTGCATGGCAGACTGTGTGTGCCTTTGCTTAGGATGTTCCTCTCACAAGTGAGCTTTCTAGTGGTTTTCACCAGGCTGACTGAACACATTTCCACACCTCAGTTCCATCAGCAGCCTCCCCCAGAAGCCAGTCTTTAACCTCAGGCCTCAGTGCCCAGCTCCCTCTCTCCCAGCACCCCACCCCAAGCCCATAACTCTAGCTCAGCATTTCCTACATTATCTTAAATTATGTGTCTTTGCTCCCAGAAACCATCTCCTCCAACCCAGAATCTAGCATAGGTCTGATATGCAGGTGTACTAAAAAACTGTTCGAACTCTACCAACCACAGCGCAATGAAACTAGAGAGTTTACAGGGTTAAGATTGGTCTTGAAAGAAAATCCCTGGTACCTCTGCTTTTCCGTACTTCATAGTTTGCCAGTCTACTCATTTCAACATTTCCTAATAAACATGCGTACCTCATTTCTCGGAAGTTTTACTTGGTCATTTAAAAATCCTACAGATGACCTCCTACACCTGGTCATCAACAGCTTCCCATTACCGGTGTTCAAGCAATGTCCATCGGTAACAAGAATTGTCAGAGGGCATGCCCAGCCACCTGGGGACAATCAGCACCACTGACCTGCTTGCCAGGGATGCACGAGTCATGAAAACAAACGGGCTTGGTTATAAACATCAGACTCGTAGCACTGATGGAGCCCAGAGATCATCCAGATCTTTGTCTCTTCACTGCCCAGGTAAGAAAACTGCAGTCCAAAGAAATGGTCTTGGATCCACATAGTTTGCTAGTCCCAAAGTCCAGGTAAAAATCTTCTCTCCTTCATACTCAGTCCAGATTCTAGTTGTGTTATTATTTCTCAGGACATTCTGAATTATTAAAACTGTTAAGAACGTTCGAACTAGGGCTCTCCCAGGCCAAGAAAAAACAGCCAAGCTACAACTAGTTTTTCTTAGAGCTCACAGGCAATGTGAAAAACAATGCAGATTTTTTTTTTTTTAAGATTTTATTTATTTATTTGACAGAGAGAGAGACCGCGAGAGAGGGAACACAAGCAGGGGGAGTGGGAGAGGGAGAAGCAGGCCTCCCGCTGAGCAGGGAGCCCAATGCGGGGCTCGATCCCAGGACCCTGGGATCACGACCTGAGCCGAAGGCAGATGCTCAACAACTGAGCCACCCAGGCGCCCCAGACATTAAGATTATTGATCCTGCTTCAGGGCACCTGGGTGGCTCAGTCATTAAGTGTCTGCCTTCGGCTCAGGTCATGATTCCAGGCTCCTGGGATGGAGCCCCACATTGGGCACCCTGCTCCACGGGAGGCCTGCTTCTCCCTCTCCCACTCCTCCTGCTTGTGTTCCACTTCTCACTGTGTCTGTCTGTGTCAAATAAATAAAACCTTAAAAAAAAAAAAGATTATTGATCCTGCTTCAAAAAAGATTATTGATCCTGTTTCATTTCAAAAACGCTGAGGGGCGCCTGGGTGGCTCAGTCGTTAAGCGTCTGCCTTCGGCTCAGGTCATGATCCCAGGGTCCTGGGATCGAGCCCTGCATCAGGCTCCCTGCTCGGCGGGAGGCCTGCTTCTCCCTCTCCCACTCCCCCTGCTTGTGTTCCCTCTCTCGCTGTGTCTCTCTCTGTCAAATAAATAAATAAAATCTTAAAAAAAAAAACAAAACGCTGAAACTTTTTTTTTTTTAAGATTTTATTTATTTATTTGACAGAGAGAGCACAAGCAGGGGGAACAGCAGAGGGAGAAGCAGGTTCCCCACTGAGCGGACAGCCCGATGTGGGGCTCGATCCCAGGACCCTGGGATTATGACCCGAGCCAAAGGCAGATGCCTAACCAGTCTGAGCCACCCAGGCACCCCAAAAATGCTGAAACTTTTAGAAAACATCAAAGGCTACCAATTCTGCCTTTACATCAACTCCTATACTTAGATTCATTTCTTACACCATCTTAAAGTCAAATTCCTAGTACATCTTTTCTATTAATTTTTACCAGTGCTCACTGGCCCTGTTGAGTTTGAGAAGTGGAAGACATACAGACAAAGTAGCGGGGAGGTGGAGGGGAGACAGAACCTACCACAGGGAGGCCATCGTAGGAAGTATTTTGCATGGATAGTATTACCTTTTCCAATCCTCAAAACACCCCTATGGAGGTAGGTGTGCTATTCTCTCCATTTTATAGACGAGGAAACACACAGATTAAATAATTCGCTTCCTTGATTGCTACATGGCTTACTCCTGCATCTTCAGGTTTCTTATTAATAGAGAATTTCTTTCATGACTCCCATGGCCTATGTACTCCTTTTCTCACTGCCTTACAATTATCATAGCTTTTATCGCCAACTGAATCTCTTGCATTTACTATTTCCTAATTGTGGGTTTCCCCCACTAGAATGTAAGCCCCATGAAGCCAGGGACTTTGTGTGACTCATTAGAACAGTGTGTGGTGGGGCACCTGGGTGGCTCAGTCGGTTAAGCATCTGACTCTTGATCTCAGGTCAAGATCTCAGGGTTGTGGGATTGAGCCCCGCATCAGGCTTCATGCTCAGCAGAGAGCCTGCTTGAGATTCTCTCTCCCCCCTGCCCCTACCCCTCTTATGCTTGTACTCTAAAAAAAATAAATCTTAAAGAAAAAAACAGAGTCTGGCACATACTCGGTGTTCTATAAATGTTGAACTCCTCAAAGGAAATGAATTTACCTTGCTCATCTCTGAATCCTTAGTTCCGGGTACTCACTGGGGACATGTTAAACTTAACGAGTGTTCAAAGGAAGCAAGTCATGGGAATGGATGAATTCATATCCCAAGCTAGAAATAAGTTAAAAAGGCCAAGCATGGAACACTGAGGAACTGGTTATACTTAAAGAATGAATAACAGAAAAGAAGCCATCCCCAAAAAAGTAATCCAAGAATTAAGAAAATAGTTATATTATGGAAGCCAAAGGAAAAGTGATCAACAATGTCAAAAGTTGGCAAAAGAGGTAGAGACTGAAAACAAGTGAACGTATGTAAGATTAGTTGAATTGGAATGGTAAAACCATGATCCAGTTGCACTTGGCTGAAAGAGAAACAGGGGTAGAACTCCCAACAGACTGCTCATTTAGGAGGTCTTGTCAGTAAAAGGGAGAGTGAGCTAGGCAATGGCAGAGAAACCAAGTAGGGTATTTGTTACACTAGGAGACTAGAGTCGATGGAAAGGGAAAGACTCAAGAACATGTACAAGGAAGTAAAGGTAACAGAAAAGAAGTTCAAGAGAGAACCAGAAGAGCACAGTTGGCCAATCAGCCTTGGCAGGGAACAGTGAGGAGGAGAGATAGCAATACATAGACACTTTTGAGAGGAAGCATGGAAGAGTTTCTAGCTCTAGGTTCTCAGTGAAGTAGTAAGGCCACTTCCTGAGCATATAAAGGAGGAAGGCATGTGGTTGAAGTTCACAGATAAGAAAAGATCTTTAACAGTTGTTGGGGTCAAGTAGAAGAGTCCTCATTGTCTAAGGGGTGAGAAGATTGCTAAGGAGCCACAGAGGGCTCTGAAGAGCTTGTAAATCAATGTGTACCAAAGCTAGCCCAAGGGGCTGTAGTCGAGTCTGGTAGTCTGCCAGGAGGAACCGAGTTGGAGTACAGGACTAGGGACTGGATCTCTAGGGATTAAATTCAATTACGGCCATGGGAATACATTCAATGATGGCCATAGGGGTCCAAGCTGATCAGGGTAGAAAAAGGTGTGTGGATGGGGGTGATAAAATTGGACAATAGGGAAGAGACCAGATATTCAAAATCATCAAAAGGAGGAGCAAATTGGATTAAATTAAGAGAAGTAAATCCCGATTTTGCCAGCTCTGAAGGGGAAAGATCAAAGTCTAATGACTTCTGAGGAAGAGACATGAAGGTCACTAAACAGAAGAGGGCCTGAAACCCTGGGGGTCTTGAGGAGAGAAACACAGTGTCAAGGGGGTAAATGTAGGGACATGGGTAGTAGGGAAGGGCCCCAAGAGACCGCAGATGAATTGCTGGCTAGGGTGACGGAGGGACCATTGGAGATAAAGTAGAGTTCAGAGGTACTGGGGAGAGCGCCATGTTGGCTGTGGAGTGGACTGAAGTTCCTCCCTACTTGGCATCTGCTCCCAAGACAAACTGGCTGTGGAGAGCTCTAGAATTACAAATGGGCCCATAAAAGGTCACTGGGGCCACTATTTTAGTCTGGCTAAAACCATTCACTCTGAAATTATACAACACAAGGTCTACCTCCCTCCCAACAGTGACGAAGTTAGTTTTACTCTACTTAGTAATCTAACTTCATATTTTCAACCAAATGCTGTATTAAACCACTTTTTTCCCCAAATTAAGCATGGCTTACAAAAGTTAAAGAAAACCTAACACTGCCAATTTGCACAGAGGTCTAAGGAAGTGATTCACTTAAAACCCCCTCCCAATTTAGGTAAGAAGAGAAAAGCAAACAATGATGTAGGATTTAATTAGTGTCTCATACTTTTTATGATAAAACACATACATCAAAAGTTCTAAGGTGGCCAAAAATACTCAAGCATGTTCTGAACTGAAGCAAAGAAGATAAACATCTATAGGTTTCTGACAGACATCTAACTATTTTAATTATCTCATTCTTCCTTAAGGATGCTTTTCCATATACATAAACTAAGGAAAGCCAGACTTTTTAAAAACAAATGAATATTAACACTAGTCAATACCAAAAAGTATGATGTGATGTTCTCCCTATAGCTCTCAGGGGTGGCAAACCAAAACCAAGACCTCTGATTAACTTTACTGTCAGAATTCCTATGGCATCCTATCTGCACCCTTACTTAGGAGCTTTTCCTAAATACCTTAGACCTACTGATTCAGAGTCTGCAGGGACAGGACTCCAACAAGCAGATCTTTATCTTAAGTTCCTCAGGGTCTACCATGCTTTCCTTTTTAAGAACACCTGTAGCATAAGGTAAACCCAGACTGTCCCCAGTTAAGAATGCAATCAACTTAAAGCAATGGTTCCTTACCTTGTCTGCACACTGGAATCACAGGGGAGAAGATTTAAAAACCCCAATGCCTAGCCCACACGGCAGACCTATTACATTGGAATCTCTGAGGATAAATCTAGCCATTAGCCTATTTTAAAACTACCCATGCAATTCCAATAGCCAGTCAATGTTGACAACTGCCAAAGCAGAGGGTTAACTTCTATACAGGTTTTATTTAAATGCATGCTAATGGCTTGTAATTTTATATATGCAAAGAACTGGCCCATGCAACTATTTGATGAATAAATGAAAAACAGTAACTTATAATTCTCTGCATTTCTCCATATTTGAACAAAGCAAATGTTATTCCACACTATCATCAAAATGCAGGATAGCGTTGAAGCTACGGCCCTTGGAATAATCAGTGCCACTCTGAATTGTCAGGCAGAGCACAGAAACAAAACCAAGCAGGTGACTACGTGTTAGGAAACTCCAGGATGTTCTGACCAATGAAGGACTTCAACACACAAAGAAAAGATGCACTGATGTAGTAGTTAAGGGAATCTTTACAAAAAAGACCACCCCAGTAGGTCAGTTTGGGCAAAAAACAAAAACAACCCCCCTCCCCCCCCAAAACCCCGAAGAGACCGTTCATTTCTTCAAACCCTTTCAGTTGCAAAAGAGTATCAGGAAAGTTCTAAAGTCCAGGTTTTTAGATGTTTGTGTTTGTGTTCCTTAGAGGAAATATGTTTGTTGCCTAGAAGCCCCACCTATGTTTTTAATACCTGAACGTACTTCAGTTTCAGTAAGTCTTCAGTAAAGACAAATCCATATAACCAAGGACAAGCCCTCAGCAGCTTAGCCACTGAGAGGCTCTGTGTCATGGGAGAAGGGTCAATCAGGATTGGTCAGGATGACATGACAGATCATGAAGCTGGACCACACCACTCCTACTGGGCACCAAGAGCGATGCCCAAGCAATCAACATGTAATCAACACCAGCTTGGGGGGGTGGGGCAGGAAGGTTTAAGCCATTGAGAAAACTGAAGTAGGTTAATTTTAAATTTATGGTTAATTGTATAATTGAGGTAGAGTTTTGGTTTGTTTAAGATGACATATTATAAGTAACTGCATCAGGTTAAACCACCACAGAAATTATCAGTATTTTTCCAAGATAAAAGAACTTCCCAAATTTCAGCCATCTTTCAAGATCAACAACAAGCTGGGAGATGGAGGCTGCGATGATGGAATATAGTCAGAAAAACTGGGATTATCACAAACGAAGTTTCTATTTAAAAAAATAAAGTCTGCTGTGAATTAAACTAGGGAGTGTCAAACTCTGTTCTCATGGAGCACTGATGTTCTGTGTCTTCAACAGAGGTTGTTCCGCTACCCAAATCAGATAATGAAGATCCTTTGCCAACTGGGGGTGGGGGGTGGGGTGGGGGTGGGGGGCGGGTAACAAGACTGTTCTCGATTTCAATGTGCTCACATTTTAACCTTGGGTATTTTCTATATAGCTTGCCTACACAAGCTTCTATTATATAATGAATCTGATTTAACAATTATTTGAGGCTTAGGTTTTTCAATATTTTGGGGTGTCCCAGAAAGAATGTCATAACTTCTATAGAGTTTGAGGACCAATTAGAGCAATAGTTGGGGGTATTTTCTTTTACAGGTAATCTGAACACATAAATCATAAAAGGACTCAACAGGAGTAAAGAAATAGCCTCGTTTGGTTCAATGGTTCCAGATCACAAAGACCCTCATGATGGTTTTGCATAAAGGATTCTTGCAAAATATTTCTGATCCCCAGTTCCTAGCCTGGTGCTTGGCACATAGTGTAGGGGCCCAGGGTAGGCCACCCCAAGATGTACCACAAGGGCGTATTTATTTTGAATTGAAGTTACTTGGGAAACCAATACAAGGACACTTAGACCCTCCTCGGTCCCTTCTAAAGCAGGAAACAAATCTCCCATATGAGAAACACCCTCCCTGTACTTCAAAAAAAAGACAACCTTATCACCAGAGAGAGGGACTTTAGTCAAGAAAGCTATAGAAACAAACCGTGCGTGTGTGTGTGTGTGTGTGTGTGTGTGTGTGTGTGTGTTTTCCTAATCTACTACCTCAGCCTAAATCCTGCTCAGAATTCCTTACTAATTAAAGCTCCCAGACACTTGTTTTCTTTATCCTGTCAATTCCTCACAAATCTGTCTCTGTCTAAAATTTGTAAAACTGCCTGCCTAGATCATTTCTTTGGGTCTCAGTTTCATTACTGGGCCTCCATACACAAATAAAAACTTTGGTGTTTTTCTCCTATTGATCTGTCTCATGTCAATTTAATTCCTAATCCAGACAGAAGAACGGTGGGTGGGGGAAAGAAGGAAATTTCTCCCTCCCTTAGAGTAGGAACTTAGTAAAGTGGTTTGTCCTGAAGATGGAGACATGAGAACATGTGTGTCCATCAGTTACTGGCCTGCTTGGCCTTGCTTTCCTTATCTGGAAAAGATCAACATGGCAGGTGGCAGGGGAGGGGGGTGACCCAGCTTAACAAAACTGTTGATACAAAATGTAATAGGAAGTTACCATTTGCAAATCACATTCGTACAGGTTGCTTTGCATTAGAGCACTCTGTGCTCTTCTATTTTGGACCAGCAGTGCTCAGTTGCTTTCCAGTCTTCCCAGCTCCCAGCTCTTTGCTGGCCTTTCAAAATGTCTATCCTGTCAGTTTAGAGTCAAGGTCTGGAGAGAAAAGCTAACAGTGACCTTGAGCCAGTTAAGGCCATGATCTCGTAACCTTGTTTTCACTACCTGAATTCTTTAATTCTAGGAATTTATTCCCAAGAAATGATGGTTATGGATATGGACACACATATCATTACTTTAGATAATTCCCCAAACTAATCAAATCATTTCTTATTCTTGCACTTATTCTTTCTTATAATGGCTGGAAGGGGAAGTGTTAAATTAATTAAACAAGGCCATTAGATGAAGGTGGCTTTAATGCCTTAGCAGCCGAAAACCTAACCTCAAGGTTAAGCAATCAAAACCTGGGGCGCCTGGGTGGCTCAGTCGTTAAGCGTCTGCCTTCGGCTCAGGTCATGGTCCCAGGGTCCTGGGATCGAGCCCCACATCAGGCTCCCTGCTCCACGGGAAGCCTGCTTCTCCTTCTCCTACTCCCCCTGCTTGTGTTACCTCTCTCGCTGTGTGTCTCTCTGTCAAATAAATAAAATCTTTAAAAAAAAAAAAAGAAAGAAAGAAATCAAAACCTAAAGTCAACCGATCATAAACCGCCAACTAGGCTTTCCCAAATAATGCAACTACTTAAGCTGTGGCCAATCAAATAATTTCTTGCTTTGCTTTCTCCCCTTCTCTCTCAAAATCTTTGGTACTTTCTGATTCAAGTTGATTTTTGCTCAAATAAACTCAAATTTTAATATGCCTCAGTTTATCTTTCAATAGACACTAAAAACGAATGTAACAAAAACAGGGGAAAGAGTTTAAAACACACAAATCACCCTATAAACATGAAAAAATTTCAATTCACTAGTAAAAAAAGGCAAAATAAAAATCACTACTAACTCAAAAGCTATATAAAATCAACATGATACTACTTTAAGTGGTAAAGGTTTGGCTTTGCTTTACATCCAGATTGAGATGAGGTATACAAGAGGGCAGTCACTCTCACACCTGGCTAGTAGAAGTACAAAGTAGGTTTCTGGAAAGGTATTAGTAATACATATTGGGGAGGGAAAAAAACAAAAAATGGTCTATACTTTAGACTCAATTTCACACCCAGGAACTTATTTTAAGGAAATAATCATACACGTCTATATTAGAAATGAATTACTGCCTACCCTGCCCATACCCCCCACTAGGACAATCCCACCCCAGCAGACTGATCCAGAAGCAACACTTCACCCAAGAGGGACTTGTGGCCTGTGCTGGAAAGATCAACTGCACCCAATCCCCCTCTGTTGGAGATTCCCTTTTGGAAAATAAACCACGCTTGCAGGCTTTGGGTCTAAGGGGCTATGACTCAGGGCCAGTGACTACATGGAACCAAGTTCAACATAAAGAAGCACATAAGTTGTTTGATGCATTTTTATCATCATGTATTATTTCCAATATTAAATATTTTTTTGTAAGAAATAACCCAAGTATCTGGTTGCTTGTCAGAGAAGAGGCTACTGGTTTCCTGTTGGGAAAAACCTGACTACTCTGTAAGCCCACACAAAGAAAGCACCTCCAGCAAAACCGGGATAAGTACTTGTTTTCTAACCACAATTGTTGGTTTCTTCTCTCTTGTTGGTTTCTTTTCAGAGCCATATATATAAACACTGGAGTACTGACTTACATTATTTGCTGCCATAACAATAACACCTTGTATTTGCAAAACATACTTAAGTGGAGGTAGGGGAACTGTTTGTAGACACCAGCTAAGTCAGCTAGACCATCAGAACCACAGGCTGCTGGTGCTTAAAGCACTTCAGAAATCAACCCATCCTCCCACTACAGATGGAAGCTCACAGAAGCACATCGGGTTTTTATTTTATTCATGTACTATTTCCAACTAGCCCCATTTAAAAAAAAAAAAAAAAAGGATCTGAAGCAGTTTACAGTTAAAGAGAAAATTGCGGTGCTGAGAAACAATTACGAATCCTTGAAGAGCTACACTCTTAAGAGCATCTACCTTCTCTTCTTGCCAGTGCTGGATCATAAGCTGATCCTATATCCAAAAATAATTCCCACACTGTCCCTAGAATAGCTCCAGAACGTACAAACTTCCCAGGGTACCTGAACTCTGTCTTGAGCCAAAGTTCCCAAGGCAGCTCAAGATGATCTGGAACAATGGAAGCTGCCCAGAGCAGAAGTGGGATGGAGGGAGAGGGGTTTGGGATGGAAAGCCCAGGTTCTCCCTAAGAGTCTGTGTGAACCCAGAACTGCTGAGAAACATGAGGACAGCAGGCCCACAGTCCCCCCTAGAGCCCCCGTAAGCCAAGAGGAGGTGGAAGAGGGAGGCATTACAGAATGAGAAAATCATGATTCCAGAAGTTGTCATGGACTCTGTAGGGCAAACACACCGATCTGCTGTCTGCTGCTTCTGAGTCTGGTCTCTCACCTTTGGTACCCCAGGAACTAAGTAAAACAACAAGTCCTAGAGGTTCCCACTCATACTAACCCAACTCAAAGACCTCAATGCCCACTTGAAATAGATACTAACACCAAGAGAACATAGGGCTCTGGTTAAGCTGATTTCCTACTTAAGAAATAAAAAGCCTCCTGATTTCAAACCCTTATTTGAGAACATTCTTTACAAAATGCACAGCTTATTTTTTCCGGTCTTACAGGGGCTGGATTATCTAAACAGGATGAGACTCAGGTTGTTGTCAAACTGAGGTCCTGACAATGACTCAGGGTCATCCTTTTGGACATAGAATCATAGAGCTAGAAGAAACTTTCAGATGCCATAGTCCAAACCCTTTGTTTTACAGATGATATGCAGATCAGGAGAGAGAAGGAAATGTGCCCAAAGTCATACAATCATGACTTTTCACTGTAGTCCCAATCTGAGTCATCAATTCATGACACCACCAATCCCCCCAAGCCACTCAAGTTCAGAACTTAGAATGAGTAAACCCCAGGTTTCTCTGGATAGGCCTCAGCCGTGTAAGCCAAAGAAACAAGCTTCCCCTGCTTCTGATCTCATCTCCTGGAGGGAGACAGCCCACAAGAAGCAATCCCTACTATTCTCATTTGTAAGGAGCAAGGGTCTACAGTGTTTCCCAGGTCAGAAGTTAACTCCAACGTGACTTCCTTACAGACTTGACAGGAGCAAGCCAGAGTCTAACTGGGTCATTAACAGCAGAGCATTGCCAGCCATATCCATCTTGTGGGAGATGCCTGGACCATGATACCCTACAGGAGAGAACACTTTCTTCCTTGCCAACCACACCCATTAACAGACTTCATTTTGTTTTTAATGTTTGGAATTTATGCTTCACAGTTTTGGACCATATGACTTAACGAGGTAGATTTTTGACAAAATGTCTCACTGTGCTCAAATTTATCAAGCCAACTCAGAAAGGCCTTCTAGAATCATCAATAGATCCCTCCATGGTCAGGATGCTCTCTTACCTCTAGAGCATAGCACTTTGACACAGATACTCAATAGGTATTTTTCAAACTGAACTGGACATTTGCTGACTATAGAAATGTTGGGAGTAAAATTGGTAATAAAGCCAGAGAAATCAGAAGCCTGAATTTTATTACCTTTTTAATCATACAGCAGCACATGCACTGAAAATATCCTTAGAGGCCATCTAGTCTAGTTCTCTTTTATAGAACAGTAAGCTGAGGTTCAGGACAGGTAGGTGAATTATTCCATACCTACCTGTTACACAGGTTACAGAGCTGACTCTCTCTCTCTCTCTCTCTCTCTCTCTCTCTCTTTCTCACACACACACACACACACACCCTCTTCTGGAGGGAGCTTGGGCTGGAGGATGTCTTTTGCTCTTACCATCTAGGAATGAACAAGCAAAATTTCCAGTAAGACTCCAGTAAATTGGGTTCTCATCAAACTGGAGTTTCACATTCATGTGTCTGAGGATAATCTACATTTAAATTGATAGTTTAATAAATTCTTAATGTTTTATGTTAATCTGGGGTAATACATGTTTTCAATAGAAGGCCTCCCCCACAAATCATTAAGTCAACAGAATAAGTACTGAGATGAACACACAACATACATAAAACATCATCTCCCATGCAAAATCCTAAATTCAAATGAATATTCCTGATTCTCTTCAACAACCTTTTTTCCTAAGATTCAAGCCATCACCTAAAGCTTCAGGTTTCAATGCTGCTTTACAACTAAAGCTAGACTCAGAAGAAGCAGAACTGGGGGTGAATCCAGTGAGAATTTCATTCAAACTCATTTTCAGAAGAGAACAAGGCCCAGATTATAAAATATCTTGCCCAATATCATTCAACTAAATAGCAGGGCCTGAATCAGAACCTTCCTTGGCAATCCACAAATCTGCCTACCTTTATGGAATTTTTAGACAAAGGACCTCGTGCTGAGGTCCATTTCATATCCTATATCTAGAGTTGGCAGTCATGAGAAGAACAAACTACACCCAGCAGACAACTTTTTTTCCCTGTCTCTAACAAATAATGGTAAAGTATACTGATCCTTCTTTCCTGCCAAACAGAGCTGAGAGCCCCTTCTTGTGCTCTTCATGCGATCATGAAAATGAACATTTTTCACTTCTAAATCTGTTGCAAGTTTTACCTAAATTCCTACATTAGCTTACTCTCTCCCACCCCCATGCAGAAAAATTCAGTTTGTGTTCTCTTCAAATTCGAAGTTTAGACAGAAAATGAGAAAATGGAATTCAGTGAAATGAACAGGCAGGCACTTCAATTCCTTTTGCCAGGCCCTGGCAACAAGTAACATTCGGGAATATAATGGGCATTAACAGGGCCAATGGGCAGTAAAACTTCTGGCTTATCTTCTCATCCAGGTTGAAATCATGTGGATGGAATGGGAAAGCAGGATAACAATATAGCAAGTTTTCCAGTTGCTGCTTACGATGGTTGCGGAAACGGTAAGGCAGAGATTACAGGGTCAATAGCATAGCATTTTTTTTTTTCTGAACATTAATCATAGGCTGAAATGAACTTTGCATTTTTAAAAAATAAAATTGCAAAAAAAAAAAATGAATTAGCAGTTCTGTCGATAACCCAACTATCATCATTTGCATTTTGAACCTGTACCAGATAAAGCTGAAGAATGGCAGGTCAAATGTCCTGGTTTACCCATCACTGTCACTGTGAATAAAAAAAACCAAAATTCTAGAATATTGAAATACAATGAAGCAATTTTGTCTGAAGATTTTTCTACCCCCACAGCACAGATAGCAAAAGGAATCACAATGCTAAGAGATAAGCATTAAAAGGGAAAAGGCAGCATTTTAGTCATGGAGTATAATAAAGCAAATGCATGGACATATACTTCCTAGCCCATTGTCCATAATAACCCTATGGCCCCATGGAGAAAGGAAACAGGAAACTGAAGGAAGGCGCCTAATGAACCAATGGGGCCAAAGAGTAAAACAGCAATCCTCTCTATTTGGAAGACTTCCAAAATTATATCCATCCCTCTGCCAAATTAAAGAATGCTTACTTTGGGTCAGGCAGTGTTCTGAGCAACAGGGGTAGTGCAGTGAACCAAAGAGAGCCCCTTACCTTACAAATTTCCAATTCTAACGTTGTCTTTAGACTCTGAGAATGTATTTCCAACATGGCACCTCCAACTCATATCTAAAGCCATGATCGTCTTTGCTCCCCAACTATTCCTTCCGGGTGTTTCCTGTCCTAGGTGAAGGCACACCATCCACTCCTTTCTCCTGGCCACTAACTTGCAAGTCATGTTCCAACTCCAACTTGTAAACATCCACATTTATGAATAAAATGGTTGATGTCTTAGATGAATAAAAAGTTGGATATATCAGAGATTTGAAAAAAAACAACAAAAGAACAAGCTCCTCTTCAGCTTTATATCATTTTTATTCTTTTCTTGAATTCATATCTTTTCCATGTCCCCAAGAGAATTTTAATCTTAATGTTTTTATGTTTGAAAACCTTACTACTCTACCCAGCTTCCCTGCAAATGAATTGTGTATATAATTCATATGTGAATTTCCTGTGACCATAGGTTTTAAATGTTTAAAAAAAATTTTCTTATGCATTGAGTCATAAAATGATAACTGGTCTACAGCTGATCAAAACAGATACGTAATAAAGGCTGGTAAGTCCACTGTAATAGAAAACAACTTTCTGGAAATCTCTCTCTTAATGAGATGGATGGACTGTATTTTATTTCACTTTTTTTTACAGAACATGGATGATTCTTATCACTAGAATGAGATATGGTTCAATATCAACTCTATTTCTACATTTTCATACTTGCTTATATAGACCTAAGCCCTGAGAAACTTGTTCTTATAAATAGATGGGAATAGGCATTTTTGCTACAGTGGTATCACTCAGTTCTTTCAACTTCCTTTTAATTATATGACAAATCATATTGTGACTTATCAATGTTATTTTTAATGATCAGCTGACAATTTGAGTACATTTGCCTTCAATTCTGTTGAAAGCAAAGAACTGAAAATAACTTATCTAGCCACATTAGAGTCATTCGCTTTCTCAACACTGACACCGTAGTGTGTTTTTCCCTTGTTTTGTGCCCTGGAGGTTTTGTTTTTTTTTTTACCCAAGGCCAATGCACCGTGATAAACTTGAAAAGTGACAGCAATGACTTTCCCTCCTAACTGGAAAAGCTGGGTAATTGTGAAAGGGCAGGTGAAATAAGAGTCTACACAGATGGACACTGAGATCTCCTTAGTCATATCAGGCCCAAAGCACTCTTAGAAAGTCTTCTGTATCCCAGGGGCAGATATATACCAGTTTCAACACACTGACTGGAGCTCTATTCCTTCATTCCACAAATATTTACGGAGCACCTGCAGAGTGCCAGACACTTAGCCAGGTCCCGCAGACACAGCAGTGAGCAAAACAAGCCGCACTTCCTGCCTTCGCGGACCTTCCAAGTAGAAGTGCTCGATCTGTGAGACCAGGGACACCATCTGGGCAAGGCACTCTGTTTCCCCAACCCAAACAACTGCATAGCCCCCCGGTCCTAACAGTGACTGAGCACCTACTGCATGCCAGGGCCTAGCTAAACCCCAAGGAACAACAGAGGACACAGACGGACTCTCCAGAATGCTACTGGCATAAAAAAGCCTTTTGTTCAGATTCACTTTCTGTATTATCTTACGTTCGTGTTTAAGTAAATTTGAGTTCTACAAAGCAAAGACCAATCACCAGGGTGTCAATTATCTTCTCCTTTATATACACAATATTCATCTATTGGCACTGCTTAAAGTCTAAAGCACAGTTTTGTCCCCAAGCTATGAATGTGGGTAAACCATATCCTGGATAGTGACCGCATTCTCAAGGAATTTTTAATCATTGACAAAAACGAGTTATTCCCCCTATCAAGAGAAAACTACTAGTCCTGAGGACTAACCACTAAACCTTTCTCAAGAAAACAAAGTCAACCACCCGTGAAAAGAGACAACATAAAAATGCACCTCTCCTAGGGTGGAAATTTCCATCAACTAGATATAGTTTTGTTAAGGGCCATCATGTCATTTAATTTGGAAAATTAAAAGCATTTTCAGTTCCCAAGTTCAATGACTCTAAATGTTTCTTATCAAGAAAAGAGCCTCTCCACCCAACCACACAGCTATAGTGGATAATTACCAAAAGAAATTTCACAAAGGCCCTTTGTAAAGCATGATCCTCACGTAACTAGTCCACTTTTTATTGCCTTTCTGTTTTGTTTTTAAAAGTTAAGATATCTACAGGAGATGAGAAAGGTTATATTTCATATGTAAATTTAGTTAATACAGACTATATAATTAGAATTTCCTCTCTGCTATTGATAATGTATTTGCAGTTACAGCCATTACTTCACATCATCAAATCCTGAAAAGCAACTAGCTAACAAGGACCATTTAACAGTGAAATGGAACAAACATAGCAAAGCTGAACTCTTAACTCTGCTTTCAACTGGAAAGAACCACCAGGGATACAATGCATTGTATATTAACATCGAAATAATGAGGTGTTATTAAACCCAAGGGAAAAATACTAAGATTCCATCTAGATCAAAATATTCTAGGCCTAAAACTTTCCAAAGCTTCAGCAAGCCATAATGAACTTAGATAGTCCCTTACCTGACATCAAAATAGGCTACAAAATTATCATCCAAAGATACAGATTATGCAGTAAGTGTATAGAAGATACTATAGGCTCCAAACAGGATGCAGTCTGAATTCTGGGTAATTATGAACTTAGTACCAGTCATTAAGGAGGAGAAAATGGCATCAGGTACCCTGATGAGCTGCACTAAGGACACACCTCAGGTCCTGCCAGAAATGTTTAACATGAATCTAATCATGAAGAAACAATTACAGACCTAAAAGACATTATGCAAAATAGCAAAATAACTAACCTGGTCTTTTCAAAAATGTCACTGAATTTAAAAAAAAATAAAGTGCTGACAAACTTTCCTAGATTAAATTCAACAAACTCATGGAGTATCTACTATCTGGAAGATAGTAAAGTGTGAGGACTAAGGGTTTAGAACTCGGCATAAATCAACTCAATTCTAGCTCCAAATCCTGTCTCCACCAGGTGGAAAAAACATTTAACCACGCCATGCCCCAATTTCTGCTACTATAAAGGTTAACTGTACCTTCTTTGCAAGATAATGGAGTTAAAGGAGCTAATCTATAAAGGCCTTGGCACACTTAGTAAGTGTTCAGTAAATGTCAGTGGTGATACTGATGGTAAAGAGCCATCAATGCTGGGGGGCAGGGAACAGAAACTGAGCTTACAGCTAGAGAAAAATTAACACAATTCAAAGACAGCATGATACAAGCACTTTGGCTGGTGAAAGGCTCTAGAGTACAAAGAAAGGGAACACCTAGGAAGAGCACTTAACCCAGCTGTTGAGGTCATATAGGGCTTCCCAGAAGAGGTGACAGCGGGTCATTCCAGGATGGGAGGAGAGCATGTGCAGAGTGCTGGAAGTTAAAAAGAACAGACCAGGGGCTGAGAGTAGAGGACTGTGCCCAGGATACAGAATGCTGGAGGTGGAAGAGGAGGTAGAGAGAAGCCTAAACCGGATAGCAGGGCCAGCTCATGCACCGCCCCTTTGAAACTAGGTTAAAGATTCCGGGCTTTCACTTCAGGAACAAGGGAAGACTACCAAGAAGTTTTTAGCATAAGCACACCTGCATTTCACAGACTATGCTGCTGTGTTGCAAAGTGGAGAAATGGACTGTGAGGGGGCAAGACTGAAAAGGGAAGCCCAGCTAGGGCTTTCCAGGCCGGGGGGTGGGGGGTGGGGGGTGGGGGTGGGGGGGTGTGGCTAGAAGCCAGGGAATAGCAGCAGAGAGGAGAGGTCGGAATCTGGGGACTGAGGGACTGAGATGATGGGGAGGAAGCGCAGAGCTACGACCAGACAGAATACAGTCCCTGTGAGTGCCAGTCACTGAGGGAGGAAGCACAGGCCTTGGGTGGTTTTAGGGGTAGAAAGAGTGGGTTCGGTCCAGGCGGACTCAATGGGAAGGCTCACTTCAATGGAGTTATGCTGGAGTCTTTCAGATCTGCGGCAGACCAGTCTCTATCTTGAGAAGGGGGAAAAAAATGCCTTCTTCATTACCCAAAATAAAACACCTAAACCAAACAGATTTTATCTTGCTCTTATCTGGGCTCCAATTGCAAAAGATGTTTTAAAAAAAAATTTAAAGGGCAGTCCTGTCTATCTCACACATTCCATGGTGTAACTCTTTCTGTATAAACAGACTTTAAGGGCGCCTGGGTGGCTCAGATGGTTAAGCGTCTGCCTTCGGCTCAGGTCATGATCTCAGGGTCCTGGGATCGAGTCCCACATCGGGCTCCCTGCTCCTTGGGAGCCTGCTTCTCCCTCTGCTTCTCTCTGTCTCTAATGAATAAATAAATAAAATCTTAAAAAAAAAAAAAAAATAAACAGACTTTAAGATGGATATTTGTGGCTCTCAACAGGTTCATTAGAAGTAACACTTCAAATTCTCCTGCCTGGAGAGTCAGCAACATTTGCCAGAGGTTCTTACTTTACTTAAAAATATTACTTTATTGAAGAAAGTAATCCTAAACCCTCATTTCCTAGGTTTTAAAGCATATAACCCCCCCACTTACACCCCTCAAAATAAAGTTGCCAGGAACAACACTAACCTATGTGCACATGTGTCTGGACAAAAACACCTATGTTGATATTTATAAATAAAACATCAGATTCAATCTTGGCACAAAAAGTATCAATTATCAATCCAACCAGAAGCTGGACTCATCATCACAAACACAAAATCACTCTCGCTGCCACACCATGTGCTCATTCAATGCGTGTAGGGATACTGGTTACAGGCAACAGTGACTGTTCTACACACTTCCCTGAAGGTATACTGCACTAGTCTGTGCTCCAGCCATCAGACAGTCTGCCTTAGCTCATTTCCTCATGAAGACACTGCAAGTTATCCCCCAATGTCCATTCTCTTCTACCTTTCAGGAATTGCCTCCCCAGAGTCTTCCATCCTTATTAGAGTCCCTATCTCCAAGCCTCCTTTGTACTGACGTAGACGTGTGACTCAAGTTCCGATTCTCAGGTGGTAAGGGAAGTGACATGTGCAACTTCCAGGTCATGCGCATAAAGGGAACTGCTTGTCCTCTACTTCCTCACTCCCACAGACTAACAAAGAGGCAGGAGCAGTGAGCAGTCTTCGGCTGGCACCTGAGCAGAAGAACCTGGGCAATGGAAGAACAAGCCAGAAGGAGTCCAAGTCTCTAATGGACTGATGCTGCAGAAGGCGAGCCTCCAAACTGACTACCAGCTTAGATTTTTACATGAAATAAAAATTTACTGTTTAAGTCACAGTTACTTGGATCTTTATTAAAATAGCCAAACCACTGTCTTCATTCACTTCTGTTCCATTTAACACCTACAATTATGCTGAGTTTCTTCAGTGAACGAGTGCCTCATTTTGTCTTGGAGCTTTTCATTTATCATAACTGCACACATCGCTGCATCCCACATAGTTTACAATAAATACTTAGGCTGGAGTCTACAAAAGGCACAACAGGTATGGTCAACACCAGTCCTCTCCACCTGGTCATGTATTCAACCTGCTCCTGAATTTGTTGCTAGAGCCAATATTTGAAGAGCCCACATATAGGACTTTCAGCCCATCTGACAAGTATTTAACCTTGGTGTTACACATGATGGCGACTCGTAAAGCCAGCAGCAGGACCTGCCTACCGTTGATTTGCTTTCCCTCCAGGAACGAGGAGCAGTTGTACCGCGTGCTCTGTACTTTTCTCTTTGGTGCCTGTGGGAGGCAGAATGCTCCCCTTCTCCTCCCCCACAGGAGGGCCACGTCCCAGTCCCCGAAACCCACGCACATGTTCTGTTATGTGGCAGAACGGCCCTCTGCAGATATGATTCCTGATTCAGTCAAGGATCCGGGGATGGGAAGGTTAGCCTGGATTACCCACATGAACCCAACTGAATCACTAAGGATCCTTACAAAGAGAGAGACGGGAGGTTCAGGAGTGTCCAAGGATATGTGATGGGAAAAATCGATGTGACAACTGAAGCCGAGCTGGAGTGCTGTCATTGCTGGAAGGGGGCCATGAGCCAACGAATATAGGCAGCAACCAGAAGCCCAAAAAGCCGAGGATCAGATGCTCTTCTAGAGCCTCGGGAAAGAACACAGCCCTGCCAACATCATGTTTTGAGCCCAGTGAAACCTACTTCAGACTTCTGACCTCCAGAACAATAATAAAATGTATGTTCTTTCAAGCCACCAAATTTGTAATAATTTGCTTCAGCAGCAATGGGAAACAAATGTGGCACTGACCATTATAAGAACTCAATTGAACTTTAGGGGAGCATTTGTTCAGACCTAAAAAGCCAGCTGGAAATATGCAGTTTCATGAAAGGAAAGTTGGGGGGGGAATGGAGTAACTGGGTGATGGGCATTAAAGAGGGCATTCGATGTAATGAGCCCTGGGTGTTATATGCAACTGATGAATCATTAAATTCTACCCCTGAAATTAATACACTGTATGTTAACTTGAATTAAAATAAAAAAAAATTCAGTATTAGTAGTATTAATATACATGTGTTTTTCCCATTTTATTGTACTAGCAAAGGTAGCTCTCCCTGTCCCCTCCGGGGGGGAAGTCACAGACGTTGAATATGAGCAGTGTGGTAGGTACAAGCAAATGTCTTAGCTCGGTAAGAGGATAACCATTACCCACTACAGAATGAATTGATCTCAGGATGAATCTGGATCCCATTTTTACAAACTTATTGTTCTAAAGGATGAATGCTTGCGAGTAAAATAATAGCATTTGACACTTTCTGCAAAGTCAGACAAACTTAGAGTTTTTAGAGCTCTATTACTAAGCAAAAGCACTAACCACGCATGTTATGTTACTGGTATTCTTTAGGTCAAATCTCATCCATCACTAGACTGAATTTTAGTTCCTGTAGGTGATGGATACAAAGACGCAACCATAGGCCAGTGGGGTTGTGTGTTTAACCAATACCATCCTGGGGGGCTGATTAATGGACCTGGCTTCATTTCCTTCAGGCCTCCTCATTGAGTTTTGATCAAAGGGGTTCACCATCCAGCAGAAAGGTGGCTCCATGCTCAGACTACCACTCAATCCTGCTTCTGGCCACCACCAGCGGCTCTATGATGGTCATAGTTCCCAGCTCAGAAGTCCCCAGAGCTGTATGTAGTTTCCTGGGAGGGCACTCACCCTGACATTCCAAAGGGAAGTCCTAAGCTATGCCCTGGCGCGCCCTTTAGCCCAGAGTTAATCTGCAAGTGACCTCAGAAGGTTCATTTCAAAATCACATTCTCATGTATGGCCTGTTTCCACTGCCAGGATTTCATAAAATCACAGACCCACAATTATAATGTAAACTCCTGGACTGAACTTACTTCCCCTCCTTCCTCCTGACCAGAACCCAATGAATGTTGTTTAATACCCAAAATAGTTTAGATCCATGTAATAGGACTCCTTTTGTTTCAAAAACTAAATTACTTCTTTGTAATGCATCAGGATATTACATTCTGGAGAACACACATTATCTCCTGTACTACCCTGCACAGGACAGAGGAGTTAGCTCCTGCAAGCAGAGGCTTGGTTCTAAACACTTCCCGATTCACTGTTTCAATTTGTGCTAGGGTTTGGTAGCCATTATACCTACAGAGAAAGTGTAAATTTCTCCACCTGTGGCTTAAGTTTTCTGCCTAGAAGACTAACCTAAGATTTCTTTTCTTCAGTCTCCTGAGTTAGGGCACTCTAAATATGCATTTCCTTTCAACTCCTAGAGAAAGCTGTCTGTACCAAATGTTGGAGAAGAGTGGACAGTATGCACAGAATAGCGTTTGTCGTCTCAGTAATGATTTTTATTCAAGTTTTTAATGCTTAAGGTTCAGTATGCATTCACCTATATACAACACATCTATACCTTGGAAGTGTTCGGCATGTATGTCCTGTAAATATTCCATTTTGGTCTTGCTCATTTCACATTATGGATTCCTAATATGTAAGAACTATGACTTTATTTTTAAGGGCTTAATCAGCTATTTGGCCATATTAGAAACGTCGAAATAAAGTCACCTAACACCATTTCTCACCTCATAAAAACTCACCCATAATCTTTTTTTTTTTAGAACTTTTTATTTCCAGCAGGTGCCAAGAAGATTTCAGGTTTATATTATTTACAATTCACAAGTTTTTCCCCCCTCCTCGTTTTAGTCTGCCTTAGCTGCCATAACAAAATACCACAGAATGGGTGGCTTAAAATTAGGTCTTCGTGGGGCGCCTGGGTGGCTCAGTCGTTAAGCGTCTGCCTTCGGCTCAGGTCATGATCCCGGGGTCCTGGGATCGAGCCCCGCATCGGGCTCCCTGCTCAGCGGGAAGCCTGCTTCTCCCTCTCCCACTCCCCCTGCTTGTGTTCCCTCTCTCACTAGGTCTCTCGCTGTCAAATAAAATCTTAAAAAAAAGAAAAAAAAAAAAATTAGGTCTTCGTTCAGCTAGAAGTCTGCGATCAGGGTGCCAGCATGGTCCAGTTCTGGCAAGAGCGCTCTTCCTGGCTCATAGAAAGCCACCTTCTTTGATGTGTGCTTACAGCCCAGAAAAAGCAAACTCGGATATCTCTTCTAAGGGCTAATCCCATCATGAGGACCTCACCCTCATGACTGGATCTAAACCTAATGATCTCCCAAAGGCCCCATCTCCAAATACCATCAAGTTCAAATTAACATATGAAATGGGGGAGGGGAACATTTCAGTAACCCTCTCCTTTGAAGGACAATTTTTATCTGCCTTAGAATTAGTCCACAGCCACAGATTCTTCATTAAATAAGCAGAGACTGAACACCTGCTTGGTCGCTGGCCCAGGCTAAGCACTAGGCATTCCAGAATAACTGAACAATGCCTGACATCAACAGTGCCAGGATTTCATAGGTTCCACTTGTCAATACCATGTTGTGTGGACTCCCTGGGGCGGCCAGGCTCAGACCTCTCATCTAGAGAGGCACAGAGGACCGAGCCTCCAGGGGCCACAACTCTGGGTCCACCGTGGGAGGCTGTGCTTCCCCTAGGCCGCTGCCAGCTAGTGCCTAGGCACGCAGAGGTCCTGGAGTCAGGCCTTTCCTGCCCATCTCGGGGCTCCTGCAACAGGCAGCTTCGCTCAGGGAGACCCCCATCAGCCCCAAGACTTCCTCAGGACCTCCCTGCCCTCTAAAGCTCCACCACCACCAATCCTCCTTCCTTCTTCCCACTCTCCTTTCAAGGGAGTCAACTCCACAGCATGGTCTTAAGGCTCTCTACCTTCTGTTCCCTCCCCCCTTATCCTTCACAGACATTTCCCTAACTCTTCTCTTGCATACCTAATCCCATTTTGGCATCTGCTTCTCCAAAGACTCAAAAAACAAAAAAAGTCAGGCTCACATAGTAACTTTACATAAAAAAAAAAGTCTAACTTCCAAGTAACCTATGCATCTAACTGCAGACAAATATCACCCAATTTTGTTTTGAGACTGTAGAGGTTATATATGAAATCCAGCATCTTGAATGAACACATAAAACACATAAAAAGATATTCAGCAGAGACAAGCAGCTAAAACAACAGAATAAAAATCTGATTCTTCTTAAATTCAATCTAAGGCTGAAAACTGCTCACTTTAATGGAATGTAATGGGACCTACAGATACTGAGCACTTCCTAGTCCCAGCTAGTGCACAAGTTATCGTGGAAGATGCAAGGACAAACGCAGGCTAGGCTCCCTGCCCTTGACCCTACAACCTGTGGCTGTATCATTTATTTGGGATTCTTGCTTTAACCATTTAACAACTTCCTTAAACTTTTTGTGCACACCTATGAAGGATTCTTCTGTGCAAGATGGGAAACAAAATCACTAAGTTTTTAAATCCTTCCTTAGGAAATAATTTGGTCTTCAGAAGTAAACATCATTGTATTTCCTGTCCAGTCTCAGAAACCCCTCCCTCTAAGCCTTCAAAGGGAAAAGTCAACACTTTTGTTGCTGAATCTTAAGATTGGAAAAGTCTTTTCATGGTCTCCTACACAGATACCACCCCATATTTCTGAATTAAGAAATTGGCCCAGGGCATTTGAGTCAACTGATACAGATGGATGTGGGGGGGGGGGGATGCTAAAGTGGGTTGGGATTTTGTTTCTGCTGCAAATATATCCTATGTACAAAAAAGTACATAAAGGAATTATGCAGTTTAAAGAGTAACTATAAAGCAAATACCCATGTATGCCATTCAAGTTAAGTAGACTATTACTGAACCTTTTAAAGCCTTTGTCCTTCCCTCCAGTCTCCTAGGGCAGTTTCTCAACCTCAACACTATGAGTATGTTAAGCCAGATAATTCTTACCTGCTTAAACAGTGTGTGGTTGGATGCTCAGCAATACCCCTGGCCTCAATCCGCTAGATGCCAACAGCACCACCACCACCCCCCTGCCTGCCCACCCCCCCTCTGGCTCAGCTGTGGCAACCAAAAGCTCTCCAGCCATTGCCACGTATCTCTTACGGGCAAAAATCACTCACTGCTGAGAACCACTGCCCTAAAAGTTAACATCTCAAATTCTGCTCATCTTTCTACTTTATCTACCAATACATATAGTCCTACAATGTGTTACTTAGTTTTGCTGTTTCTGAATTTTGTAGAAATGAAATCAAACTGCATGTATTTTCCTGTGACTTGTCTTTTTTCGTTCAGAATCATGCTTGTAAAATGTACTCATTGTCAATAGTAGAGCTGGAGTTCATGGACAGTTTTTAGATCATCTATTTCTACGGCTGTAGAGCATACTAGGAAATTAAAATTCCACAATTAATCCCGTCTGTTACTGACAGACATTTCTAATACTGTGTTTTTATGAATACTTCTAGGGACAGTCCCTGCACAGGTCGTCTTATAATTACACAATTTCCTCTGAGGCATATACCTAGGAGATTTGCCCACATCACAGAATATGCTGGCATTGAGCTTTATTATTTTCCAAAGTGGGTGTAGAAATCTACACTCCCACCACAGTGGAGGACAATTCCCATGGCCCCACGAGCTCTCCCAAACTCAGTTCTTCGTGTATATTTTCATGACATTTGGTACTACAAAAATACACAGCGCTTACCGCGTGAATGCCAATTCTACAAACGGCAAATGAGATCTGGATACATTCAGACATTCTCTACGAGATTAAGAATAAGAAATTACAACTAAATGTTTGTCCCACGGAACTGACTTCTCCCCCCGTGACTTGTTTCCCTCTTTAAAGAAAATCTGCTGTATTCTGACATCTGCCTTATGAGCAGGTAGCTGAATTTTTCCCCTCCTGTTTTTTCTAGGCCAGCTCAAGTAAGACCTGATAATACAGTGTGTGGCTTAGTGCTTCATCATGGGACTATAAAGCAGATCATTCAGTAGCAATAACAATTCAATTCAGTATCATTTAAGAAATGCGATCGGTTGTAATGGCTTGATTTCATTTCAATTCTGCTCCAATACCCAATTTTTAATTCTTTGCCAGAAGTAGTTTTATAAGCATTTATTTAGTTCAATTCTTAGTAGATCATAAATGTCTACAATCCTTATAGAAAAGTAACTTTGTAGGGGTGCCTGTGTGGCTCAGTCGGTTAAGCAACCCACTCTAGAGTTTTTGGCTCAGGCGGTGATCTCAGGGTTGTGAGACTGGGCCCCACAGAGAGCTCTGCACTGGGTGTGGCACGTCCTTGAGATTCTCTCCCCCGTCCTCCCTCTGCCCCTCCCTAAAAAAAGAAAAGAAAGGTAACTTTGTAGAAAGGAAAACCTCCTAGTTTAATACTGAACATTCTGAATGGGCTGCATTTAGAGAAGACTGAGGTCCTCAGTCTCTAGGATCAATGCAGCAATCCCTTTAGAATTCACCACTTCTCCCAGATCAAGTTCAGATTCCTAAAACTCATGCCCACTAGCAAAACCTTGCATACCAAACACAAATATGGATTTATTTTAACTGGAGAGATTTTTGCACATTAAGTTGGTATATACTCAAAATAACTCTACAGTTTGACACTGTTTTTATGGTTTACTGTAAAGTAAAAGCTTCCTCATGAAAGTTTATAATGCCACAAATCTCAATTATGGTTGTAATCTCTTGTGCCAAGGAAGCAGAGATACAGGATCCCCGATTCCCATGGTAGCCAAAATGCTTTTAAAGATGTATTCCTTCTGAAGGCCAAGAAGTCCTCTCAAATTGATTCTGCAAAAGCCTGGCTCTAAGAAATTAAACTCTGTATGATTAAAGAATATTGGTGAGGGGGTGCCTGGGTGGCTCAGTATTTAAAGCGTCTGCCTTCAGCTCAGGTCATGATCCCAGGTCCTGGGATCGAGCCCCGCATCAGGCTCCCTGCTCAGCGGGAAGCCTGCTTCTCCCTCTCCCACTCGCCCGGCTTGTGTTCCCTCTCTCGCTGTATCTCTCTCTGTCAAATAAATAAATAAAATCTTAAAAAAAAAAAAAAAAAAGAATATTGGTAAGGAAAAGATTGAATGCCAAAGGCGCTGTATGCATGAACCTCCATATAAAAATAACACTGGGAAAACCAAAAAATCAAACTCAGAAGATAATTTGTTGGGTGAAGTTCTTAAACTTAACCTACACTTTCAGAAAGTTCCATTTACTGGTGCTACTGTTCAAAACAAGTGACTGATGACTTAATCTTGGGCAATGTTTCATTAAGCTATCATCAACACTACTAGGTTTCTTTATTTTGAATGAAATGTGTTACTGAACATACCCCGGGGCAATGCTACAGGCCTCCTCGGAGCTGGGAGACAGAATGCTCATCACACCTAGTCCCACATTCATTCTTCCCTTCCACCTTTGAAAGTCACACCAATTTGCACTTTATACAAATTGATTTAACCACCCTCAGTAAGCTGAAAAGGTTATTTCCCCCTAAGTGACAAGTAACTCACTTATTTTAGGTCACTTGGAATAAAAAATTCTATTTTCCAGCCATCCCTTGAGCTAGGGATGGTCATGTAACTAAATTCTCTGTAACAAGATGTAAGTAAAGGATGCACAAAGGGAACAGACTCTAAGAGGGACCCTTTTGGCCCTTCTGCCTTTCTGAGCTCTTCTTCCACTCTGTGCAAACACCTGTTGTCGTCTGTGAGACTTGCTGTAGCCTCTCAATGACAGGCACGTGAAGTGGAGCCCAAGCACGAGTGAGCCTGGGGACACAAATGACAGTGGAGCTGCCACACCACCGACCTCCACCCTGCACGTGGAATAGAGATCAACCTTGAACTCGTTTAAAAACTGTTTGGTGTCTCTCAGCCTCCTAATCCTAACTGCTACAGAGCAGTGTTTTTAAGTAGATGTCCCCTGTGCCATAAAGGAGTCCTAGCGTTTGTCATTAGAATGACTCGAGTTTTACCTTTCAAAAGGGGGCACGTTTGTTGTTTAGTTACTAAAAAATCTACTTTCCACTCCTTCCTTTTTACATTCCCAAAATGTAAAAGTACTGTCATTGGGATTGCCAAAGTCATTACCCTGAAAATCCTGAATTTACTGTGTTTTCTTCTAACTCGCCTTATTACTTCACTCCCTCATCACAGAGCTTCCCACCTCAAACCAAGTAGCAGGACCACCCTCCAGCTCCAGCTGCCTTCTACACTATTGTTCTCATGAATGGCGTCCCCACTAATTAGAGGGAGTCAGATAAAGAGGGTTTAAAAGCATAACCAAACTTCCTTTGGCCATGGTAGAAGAACCAGTAGTATACTTAAAATGGATTAGCTCATATTCTTTCCCTGTATAGATGCTCTATTTGCAAGAACTCATTTTAATGGTAAACCCATGGGACATAATACATAGCTTGGAATGAAAAACAAGTAATTATTTCCAATTAAAGAATGAAGCTCTACCCTAGATAAACTCTGACCGAGTAGCCTCAAAATCAGCATGCATAAATCTACATGTAGACTTGCCTAAGAACTAAAGAATGTTATTCACAAACAATAACCTTCAGAGCAATCTCATCTTTGCGGTCTCATCTGACAAAAGTGCAAAAAAAGAGATGCTGTCAAAAGCAAGTCACAGATTGGTTAAGATCTGTTAAGATAGGTCTATAGAATAACATGTGTAATCCAGAAGAAAAAGAATACTCAATTTGAAATAGAATTACTTACAGTTTACTGGTGTTTTCCCTAAGAAATTTCAAAGGTGAGCATGAAAATAAAGGAGAAAAAAAAAAAATTCAACAAGATGGCAGAAAATAAATGTTATCTACTACAACAGTCCAGACAGGATTTCAAGGGGTAACAAATTTCAGTTCCAGAGGGTGTAAAAACACACTATTTCTCTTCTTCTAAAAGCTATTTTAATAGTTTGATGTGTTTTGTAACCCATCCTGACGTAAAGATGGTGATGTTTCCTTATTTTCTCCTCTGTAATTCTGCGTGTGAGGAGAGTAAGAGGTTAATCTAGCCCAGCCAACTCTGTAGAGTACTAGGAGTAATAACAGAATTGGGGCAACAAGAGAGGAGTGAGAGTAGTGAGAAGCCCTTCGGATGAAGCCCACACCTGGATCATATCTTGCCAAAGAAAGCGAAGATCTAGCAGGTTCTCCCGACAGCATCCCAAAACAAATGCACTAGAGGCAAAGATGCAAGATTTAGGGAACTGTGGACAGAGAAGACCCGTTCTAATGCATTCCAAGGAAAGTGCTGAGTGGGTGGAATCCTCCCTCAGTAAAGGTCATGTCGGTCCCTATGCTTTAGTCACTCCTCCAGCCTGACAGAAACAAACCCCTGGGAATGCCACTTACTTCAGAACACAGTATTTCCTTCTATGAGTGTTGGCACTGAAAACATTAACAGTACGCTCTAAAGGTTACTTTCTCTAAATAGGAAATAACTTTTTTTTTAAAAAAAGTCTTAAATGTTTATTTATAAAATAAAATGAAATTTTGTTTACAAAATGCAGAGGATTTTATTCCTCAGCATCTATTTTATAGCTTCTTCAGTCTAGGGAAAAAAAAGGGTGATCATGAACCTGGAAAGAAATATTTGCACCTAAAGCAAAGCTAACAAAATTAGCCTCTCAACATTTTCTACAAGGTTTTCAGGTGTAAAAGTGCCACCATCACCCCAAGAGCGCCTATAACCTCCCAAACGATCACCAGCTATCCGGCCATGGGATATAGTTCAACTGGTAATTTAAAAAGGAATCCCTGCCCTCACCTGCTTTAAAAAAAAAAAAAATGCATGATCTTTCTCTGAAATTCAGTCACAAAGATTTGAAAAGCCATCTAGCAGAAATAACCTCAGAGATTTGTGAAGTCATGTAGCAGAAATAATCCAAAACAAGCATAAATTGTCCTATCAAAGTTTATGGATTTCATCACAGCAACGTTTTGGCCAATCTTCTGCAAACAGCACTGCAAGTCACAGGTAATACCACACAAAAGCAGATTTTGGCTCAATGTTGAAGAACAATTCCCTTTCTGAAAATTCTAACTAAACAGTATAAGAAGGAACAAAATGCCTTTCTAATTTACCAGATTAAAAATTAATACCACTTACCTTGGGGACTTTATTCCTTCACTTTTTATGAGGCAGTGGGGATAAACTCAATCGGAAAAAAAAACAACCAAACAAACAAAAAACCAAAACCCTTGCTGAGCATCATTTACGTGACAGGCATTGCTAGGCAAATATTAGGTATACAAAGATAAAGGAGACCAAACCCTGGCATCAATGGTCTTCCAATGCAGGAAGGAGTAATTTAACAGACTGGCTACAGACAATGGCAATATAAAGAAATGTGTTCAGCATAGTAAGAGGTATGTACAGAGGGTTTTAGGAAGACACGGTGGGAGCACTGAACCCATTGAAAACTTTCTAGAGGGGGAAACCTCCTTAATAGAGTTATAAGATTAGGAGCTAGCTGGGTGAAAGGAAGTACAGAAGATAGTTCCAGATGAACATGACAGAAGTAGAATCACGAACCATCAAAGGATGGGCAAGCATCTGAGGGCTATTGGTACAGGCCTTAAACATCCTATTTTCAAATAATCACTTCTCAATCTGTTTTGGTACTTACTGCCTACATACTATCTACAATTCAAATATACGAAACATCCTCCTTTTAAGATTTATCTCTAACTCCCTGCACCAAAGGAAGTTCCATTTGTCAAGAATTAAGCAGTCCATCATGTTATAAAGTCTGCTCTTCCTCTACACCCCTGCAGATGGAAAAGGCTCGCAACCAAGCTTGCCACCGCTGATTAAACTAGAAGGCCGTCCATCCTTAAGCTGGCTGACAACCACGGTGTGGCCCAGCAGGGAGAGCTGGGTTAGACCAATCATTCTTGCTCTCCAAAATCTGAGTGGAAAAATACCAAGAAGATGAAGCTGTTAGTAGAGGGACGTGAAGCTGAGAGAATACGAAAAGCAAAGCTATTAAGTGACTTCATGACCATGAAGAATCACAGTGACCTACATTTAGGAGGAAGCCAAAAGTATGAACAAAAAGAAACCACACAGAAAAGAGATCTACAAAGCAGAGAAGAATGACCCTGTTAGTTATCTCAAGAAGCAGACATAGACAGACACAGGTATGCGAAGAATAATTGAACAGAGCTACAGAGAGGTCTGTTTCTAAGTGAAAAAATTATATATTCTCCAGCTTCCTTTGCAACTATATATGGCAATGTGACCAAATTCTGGTCAATTAGATCACCAGAAAAGTCTTCCAGAGGGAGATACACTCCTCCACACTTTCTCCATCCGGCAGCCAGGAATGCAGAAGTGATGGCAGGTGCTCTGGCAGGACTCTGAACTAGGAGTTTAAAGTCCACACACTGAGCAGCAGCATCATAGGGCCCTAACAACGTCCAAACTTACCAGAGAAAAAAGACAAATATCTACTTTGTCAAAACCACTACTTCCCAAACAATTCCAATCCTAAGGGATAAGTTGTTGAAACCATGTAATCTCAACAAGAAGGAAAGTCCCTTAAGACAGTTAAATGAAAGTGTGATGCATTCCACTTTACACTAGTATTTTCCTCAATGTAGAGATGGGGAAACTGCAGTTAGCATGTGACAGAACTAGGACTTGGGAACCCAAATCTTTTGGACTTGGGAGCCCACACTCTCTATCATTAAGAACAAATGAATGCAAATGAAGTATTTTATGATTCAGATACTACCAATTTTAAAAAGCTGAATGCAGTACCATTTATCAACGACAAACAACACTTTTTTTTTAAGATCTTATTTATTTATTTGAGAGAGAGCAAGTGAGAAGCAGAGGGAGAGGAAGGCTCTCCGCTGAGCAGGGAGCCCGACATGGGGCTTGATCCCAGGACTCTGGGATCATGACCTGAGCCAAAGGCAGATGCTTAACCAACTGAGCCACCCAGGCGCCCCAAACAACACTTTTGACAAATCTCCGTGACCTTCTAGCCTATCTAGACATAAAGGCTTCTCCCAACACAAGTATTCTACTCTCAGTACATAGGGAAAAGGCGCATGGCCACTGGAAACTGAATATAGGCACCAGCCCCTTGTCCATGGCAGAACCTTGCCAAATTCTCATTTTAAGCAGTGGAATGGACTTCTAAGAGCACAGAGGATTCTGGGGAGACCTGCAGTGTATTTTTTTAAGGTGGTAAAGAAGTCTTTCTCATTAACTTTAAGCAAAAGAATGGTCCATATACCGTGACAATTGGAAGAGCTCAGCCTTCATATTTCAACTCCCCAGGCGATGGCTGTCCATGGGATGTTTCACTGCTGCAGTGTGGTAACATGGTCATCCTTTTCAAAGGCTCAGGATTTTAGGTGACCAAGTTAAAGGCAGTGTACGTGGCATGAATCCTCTTCATTAAGTAGATACATTTTTGTACTGAGCACCCACTTTGTGCCCGGCAATGTCCTCTGTGCTGGAGACTAAAGCAGCGCACAGAGCCCCTGCTCTCACGGGGTCTACACTCCAGTGGCTGTGCCAGCAAAACCAAGGAAGTTAGGTGGCGCCTGAGTGGTGCAGATGGTTTCGAGCCTTCGACTCTTGGTTTCGGCTCAGGTGTGGGATCAAGCCCTGCACTGGGCTCGGCACTCAGCATGGAGTCTGCTGAAGACTTTCTCCCTCTCCCTCTGCCCCAGCCCCCACTCACGTGCACTCTACTATAAATCTTTAAAAAAGGAGGGTAAGTGCTCTTACCTGAGTAGAAGGTGCAAGGGAGAGTGGATCTGGGGTAGAGCAGATGTGGTAATTCTAATATTATGGACAAAATAAGGGAAGACAGAAAAGCTTTCAACAATTTTGCTTCAAAAATCCCTGCCACAGGCAGACAGTATTCTGCCATGAAAAGTCACAGCATCAGACACTCAATCCAATAGCCCACAGATAAGAAGCAGTTGGGGAGCCATTAGGAGTATAGATTTGGGGGGTCAAACTTCCTGGAATCAAATCCCAGCCATACAACTTACTGTTTGTGGGACCCTGGGCAAGTTACTTAACCACTCTTGCATCTTAAATTATCATTTGTGAAGTGAGGATAACAGTAGTACCTACTTCAAAGGGTATGAGGATTAAGGAATTCTACAAGGAAACCTCATAAAGCTCCAAATTTGTGTTTGCTTATTTGTAAACTGAGTGTCTACTATGCTCCAGGCACACAAATTCCTCTAGGCATCTGCACTCAGGCCCCAGACCTGGGAGGCCCCAGGAGATGAATTCTGCCATCAGCTTCTAAGGACACCCTTGATCCAGGCCTGGTTGCATTCTCCTGGTGTCTCTTCCTGCTTATCTTCACATTCCAGGACTATGACTTCTCACTGCAAACACGGTCACTCAGGACACTAACTCAAGATCCTCCAAAGGAAAAAACGTTCCAAGGCCAGAGGGCTTAGTTCCCAGCATGCACCCTCCCCCCGAAGACCCGGCACTGGGGGGGACACGACACACACACACAACAAAACCAAAACCAAAAATCATTCTTTTCAGCCAGACCCCATATTGCTGTTCAGCCAGGAATTTCCATCTATACAAAAACAGAAGAGGTTTTAGTCTATGTTATATTAAATTTTAATGGTCAATTATCACAACATTTTAACATTCAGTATTAACATGTTAGGATATTTTATAATGACAGGCATCCAGGTGACAACGCATTGCCCAACTAGACACCTAGGAATATTGTTAGTCATAAGGAAAATCATATTTTAAATATGTGGGTTTATGCTCCATTCCTCCTCCCCCATTCTTTTTTGGATGTAATTGAATATAACCTTTCAGCACTACCCTTCTGCTGTCAGTGATTCTGTTTTTGAACTTATTTTAAGCCTCTACCTTGAACATAATGCTTATATTGTCAAATGCATATTTGAAGTCCTCAAAATATGCAAGTGGTCAAGCCCTTTCACTAAATCAATACCTCCATAGTAACTTATGAAAATTACTGTACTGCCCAGAAACACTGGTTACAGGAGAACGTGATCCAACCATTTAAAGAGTCAAAAAGCAAGGTGCCTGGATGGCTTAGTCGGTTAAGCATCTGCCTTCGGCTCAGGTCAGGATCTCGGGGTCCTGGGATCCTGGGATCAAGCCCTGCATTAGGCTCCCGTGTTCAGCAGGGAGTCTGCTTTTCCCTTTCCTGCTCCCACTTGCACGCTCTCGCTCTCTGTCAAATGAATAAAATCTTTTTTTTTAAAGATTTTGTTTATTTATTTGACAGAGAGAGACACAGTGAGAGAGGGAACACAAGCAGGGGGAGTGGGAGAGGGAGAAGCAGGCTTCCCGTGGATCAGGGAGCCCGATGCAGGGCTCGATCCCAGGACCCTGGGATCATGACCTGAGCCGAAGGCAGACGCTTAACGACTGAGCCACCCAGGCGCCACCCAAATGAATAAAATCTTTAAAAAAATTAAAAACAGTGTCAAAAAGTTTATTGGTTTATGAGTTAGACTGTCTGGACTTTTCATTTTTCTGATTGTGGAAAGGGAATAAAGCTAAGTATAATTTTTGAGTTTAGACAGACGTGTGTTCAAATAATTCAGGGCATGACCTTAGAAAACTTACATGCTCTGAGCTTTAGTAACTGGTCCTCAGATGTGAGAAAAGACTACTACTAACCTTATTGGGCCAAGTAAACAAGCATCAGGTGCTTGGCAAAGAAGAGACATTCCCTCAAACTCACTGAAGCCCAGGCCAAGCCATGTACATCTGCTGCTGGACAGTGTCCCTGACAGGTCCCCCAGCCGCCCGCCCCCTTGCCTCTGAATAATCCAGTCTCCATGCTGTTGCAGAGAGAACAAGATTCAACATGCCAGTCAGGTCCTACTGCTTCCTGCTTAAAACCACTTATTAGTTTAAGAGTAATCTTAAATGAAATTCACTCAACTCCCTAGGATAACCTCCTGGCCCCACAGGATCCTGCCCAGCTTCCTTCTGGAATCTGGCTTCAAGACCAGTTTCTTTGGGCCACTCTTCAGCATCAGATACCCCCCAAATTCATGACTTCTATGAACAGAAATACCACTTTCTTACATTTGCTGAAGACAAATGACCCCAGTCAAGGTGCTTGGGGGAACTACTTGGGAGTTCCCAGGGCTGCCTGTGCCCAACTCAGGTGGCTAGAATCTACCTACTTTTGGTCTCCAGGGACTCCACCTAGTTCCCTTTTTTCCCCAAGGGACACTACTTTTTGTCTTGTAGGTTTTATCCCCGTCCCTGAAGTCTGACTTCCAGGTAGCACAAGCCCTCTCTCCTTGCTGTTCATATCCTTGCCGCCCACCTTCTCCAAAGGTGTGCATACTGGCCCTTCTTACTGCATGGCTTCTACTGCTAATTAATAAGAGACGGGCAGCTAACAACAACAAAAAAAAGTCCTTGTAAGTGAAGTCTGCATACTCCTCGCCCTTGTTTCTGATTGTGTGGATAAGCAAGCCTCTTAAACACCTATCCTCTGCCTCTGCGAGGGTTGGTCTCCTCTATACCCCATTTTTCAGTCTCCGGCCAGATGACGGAATTACAACCCACAAATAGAGAGGGCACAGCCCCTTGTAAGCCACTTCCTTCAGGTGAGTAATTGTCATTTCTGAGGGCAGAGTTCCTAGTCAAGGGTTCCTTTAAGATGGTTAATAAAGGCAAATGAAACTGTAGTATTAAAATCGTATGGAGCCACACACAATTTAAAACCATGCCCGGGATTATCTTATAATGACATTTATTAAGAGATTACTATGTGCTGGGTGTTTTTGCAAGGTCATCTCCGTCCTCACAACTTGAGCAACGGGGGCATTTCTAGGCCCGTCAGATGAAACACTGAGGAGTTACCAGCACATGGCTGCGAAGGGACAGAACTTCGATTTCCACCTAGGTCTGATTCTGAACTAGTGGTTTTCAAACTACACCCCCGACAGGGCTTCCCAAGAGTCAGCTGGATATTTAAGAAATGTTTCTATAAAGGGAACTGAATTTTTATTAGAGACTGAAATGAAGAAAAGCATACTCCAACGTACTGTATGTGAACTTTTAACACACTGGAGACCACCCACACACATCCCCTGTGCTGCCAGGGTAAGGAGTTTTGTAGGGGGAGGGTCAAGCCTCAGAATACAATCTGTATTCTGCCTTCTGATGGAAGATTTAAGATGACGCTACTTTAAAATCTGTAAACTTTGCAACTGTGATTCCATTACAATCCTATTTTCCCTTAATGTCACAAAAAAGAAAAATGAACCTGGAAGGTAATCCCTCGGTTCTCATCCAGCTAAATGGATTGAAGTTAAAAATCATCTAAATCTAAATTCAGTTTTGTGTTTATCAAAACAGCTTCACTGTCCTCACTGATCTAGAATACACTATAAGGAGAGAGGAATTGTAAGTTTGTAAAAATCATGTATAATAATTTTAAATATCTGAGTTCTGCATAAAATGGGTTAGAAAGAAAGAATTCCACCATTTAAATGAAAAGAAACATCTGAAATCCTCCCCTACCCCACAGTGATTTTTAAATAACTCGTGGTAAGCAGAGAGAGAGTCTCATATTAGGACCAAATGATAAGCAGGGGTAAAACTGAGAGAAATCGTGCATCTACTTTGCCTTCTCACTCAATCCATGAACTCCTTCTATAATGTCCTTAACAAGTCGGAAGCAGCCTCTGCTTTGTCATTTCCTATTCACAGCCAATGGCTAAACCCTCTAAGAAGGCTCCCTAACCTGAACCAATACCTGCCTTCCTTTAATTCTGACCCTATTATAGTCTGCCTCTGAAGATTCACAGGATAGTCCTTCAAATGACTGAAGCCACTGATCCTATGGTCTCTTTTTTAAGGCGTCCTGCAAGTACAAAAACCAAAATCCTGATGCCGATGAAAAAAATCATGAACTACGTCCCTTCAAGCAGGTAAATCTTATTCTGCTAGCCCAGAGGTAGGCAAACTATCATCCCTGGGCCAAACCCGGCCCCCTGCCTGCTTCTGTAAGTAACACTTCGCTGGATCCCAGCCACATCTATCACGTCTGGTGGCTTCGGCGCCACAACGGCAGAGCTATAGAGCTCAGACAGACTGCAGAGCCCACAAAGCCTAGAAGATTTACCAGCTGGCCCTTTACAGGAAAGGTTTGTCCACCCTGTTCTGGCCCACCAACTGGAGTTTTCCCCACAAGCAAAGAATTGTATTATAGTCGATGTTTCAGGCTATAGTTCAGCAGATATAGGGTTATCCTTGTGTTATCTATGGTGCCCAAGTACCTACCAAACAGTAAGCTCTCAATAAGTATTGGAATAAGGAACATTAGATAAGAAGGGAGAGGTGGGGAGGAAAGAAGTATAGGGCTTTTCTTCTCCCAAAACGAATTTGACATTTATCCTTCATGGGATATTTTAAAACCTAACAGATCCCTTTTCTTGTTGTAGCTCAGTATTTGAGCACAGGGCTGTACATCTGAATTAAAATCCAGGATGTGAAGTCAGTGTTCCATTTCAAGCAAATAAACAGGGATTAAAATGCTGTTTTATGGAAGTCATTAATTTTGAACACCCAGGAAAAGGCTACCCACACCTACTCTTAGAATATTCATTTGTTACTATTGTTTTAATATCACTCACCGCAATACTATAAAGCAACTGGGATAAATAATCTTTGCCTCCGACATGAACTCAACCCTCTGGATTTGGGAAGTGGAAGAGAATTGCTTTAAAAAAGAGGAGAGAATCAAGCCATCAATGAGCTTGTTACATCTTGATTCTTCATCTCCATCATTTCTTCCTAATCATGCATTTTTATGTTGGTTCTCAAGACTTCTGTATGAAGAATTAAAATATGCATCACTCCCTACACAGCTCTCTATAATTTTGACTTTTTTAGCAACTCATTTCATTATACTTGTGTTCTCCTATATAACAAAGAATCTTATTTCAAGAGTTTTAAAATTAGCAACTGAAGATCTATTCTCATCATGGAATCAAAAGAGAAAAGCGTTACTCAGTCTGTTTTATGCAACTGTTTAGAAGACTATTAAGCTCATGTAATTATGATAAAACTAGGAGCACTGAGAAGACAAGGAATGGAATATATTCGTCTATGGGTATTTCCAAGGATAACCAATACAGTTAGACATTCTCCTCAAATCAAGATGTATTTGGGAAAACTAAAGCACCACTCACACAGGACACTACTGCCTACACACTCAGGCTACAGAAAAATGGTGGTCTGAGTCCACAGAAATAGAGAACAGTTGTACTTCAAAATAATCCTGCCCACAGCCCAAGGCCAGGTCTGTAGGAGCCCTGAAAAAGTCAGGAAATGCAAAGGAAACCCGGGAAGGATCAAATAATCCTATCTAAACGACAAGTCTTTAAAAAATGCAACTTGAAAACCCAACAAGTTATGGGGAGATTTATGTTACACTAAGAAATTTTATTGGTGAACTGCAGGATGTACAATTTCTATACAAAATAGAACAGAAATTCAATAATTCCAAGAGGTTTCCTACACCCAGCACAGGGACTTGAACAAAGAACTAGCTGCCGTCAAGAAAAATTCCAAATGACAAAGAACTGCAACAGCATCCAATAAGCCCAGTACTCTGTCCTCTACAACAGGCGCGGCCTAGTAAGTCAGCCCAGTACTCTGTCCTCTACAACACACGTGGCCTTTCTGGAAACATTTCTAAGGAAGGAGGGATAAAAGAGCTGGCAAAGTAAGCACATGCTAGGGGGACAAGATCTCAAAAGCAGAAACTTGACTTTCAAACTGTTTGGAATTCTCAACTTTTATTGGAACCATGAGTCTAGAGAAGGACCTCAGAAAACGTGCCTGCTAAGTTTAAAGGGAGTCATCTCATTTAGCCAAACTCAGGTCGCAGCTCCAAGCACAGCTGGCCTACAGACAGGTGCAGGCCACCGTGGGCTACGCCAGGACCCTTCACCCCTGGAAATCAGAAATAGCAGCCACTTAGAACACTAACTAAGCAGCTACAATATCTTTAACCCAGTACTCTGTACAGTGTTTATTAGATGGAGGTAGGAAGATTTCTGAAAAGCTGGCATTGGAAAAATGAATGGAACCGGACTAAAATTTTTTCCGTGACAGGAGTACCCTAAGTCCTTGTTTCACATAGAAAGTTCCAGTCCAGAGACGCCTGGGTGGCTCAGTCGGTTAAGCGTCTGCCTTCGGCTCAGGTCATGATCCCAGGGTCCTGGGATCGAGTCCTACATCGGGCTCCTTGCTTGGCAGAGAGCCTGCTTCTCCCTCTACCTGCTCTGCCTGCCGCTCCCCCTGCTTGTGCTCTCTCTCTCTGACAAAAAAATAAATTAAAAAAAAAGAAAGAAAGAAAGAAAGTTCCAGTCCAGGGGCACCTGGGTGGCTCAGTCGGTTAAGCATCTGCCTTTGGCTCGGGTCATGATCCTTGGGCTCCCTGCTCAGTGGGGAGTTTGCTTCTCCCTCTCCGACTCCCCCTGCTTATGCTCTCTGTCAAATAAATAAAGTCTTTAATGAAAAAAAGAAATCTATCATACAAAAAAAAAGAAGAAAAACAAAGAAGAAAGTCTAGTCCAATAATAGCAGAAGAGTAGTTCAATAATAGCACTTTAACAGTGCTTAGGATACTAGACTTTTAAATGCTTTCTATATTTTAACTCTGATGGAGGTACTATTATTATGCCCATCTTGCATACAAGGAACATGGGACAAAGAGATGCGCAGCAGGTGACAACCAGAGAATGCAAAAGCAGGCAGTGTGGCCCCCAAGGTCTAGGTCCTTTACCGTTCTCCGTACAGCCTCTCAGCCGTCTTGTGCACCTGTGCCAGGCTCTGGAAACAATGAGGCCCACAACCCAGCCCTGCACTATGACACACCATGCTTTGTCCTGTAACAGACCCAGGAACCAAGGCCTGAGGCAGGGCCGTGGCTGGCCCATTAGTACCTCTGGGCACAATGGATACCTCAGCCAGCCGAGCAGGAGCTGGGTTGCAGCCGCACTGACCCCCTAGGCCAGGCACCCCTGCAGCATCCAGTACGTCTAACTGTCTAAGGCAGCCCCCAGAGCAGCCCTGGAAGGAGCCTCAATTCAGTTTCGGTAGCGAAAGGCTGGGAGAAGACGACTTAAATGAGACTAGGAGGGAAAAGGGGAACTCGCCAACCAAAAACTATTTCTGCAATCCTAGCTCTTGAAGGGGGTGGCGGGGTGGGGGGTGGAGTCAGGATCATACGGGCCATCTCGGCTTTACAAACACATCCAGATTTCTATGCAATAGTTCCAGACACAGCACACGCAGACTAACCTCCCAGGCTGCCCTAGCAAAACAGCCCCAAGCAGGTTGCCTTCAGAAAAACTGGCTCCACAAGCTGCCTGAGACCAGCTTTCAGTCCAGTTGAAAGGCCTCAGCCTGGACCATCTTCAACAGCTTCTGGACTCAGCGCTTCAGACCACCAGTTCTCTGCCCCAGGAGCCTGGTGCCAGCAGGGCCCTGACCCTGGGAGCCCCCTAAGGAGATGAGGTTTGTGTGACAGATGCAGCAACCAAATCCCCCAGGAGTCCAGTCTCCTCCCCCTCCAGGGACCAGGACGCCCTTGGAAGCTCAACTCCTCTTAGCAGAAAAGTATAGGCAGAAGGTCTTAAGAAGTGAGTTGTGGGTTTATTTATCTGAACCAGGACCCCCTCCCTAGCACAACTAGCTTGGACTTAACTTTCTCCCAACCACCTAACCAGAGAATTGCTAGATCAAAGTCTTTTTGGGCAAGCACCTACCTTGGGAAAGCACCTCACGTTACAGTTACCCTGACCCCACACTGCTCTGTGCCTCCTCTCCAACGAGCCACCCTCACACTAGTCTCCCTCCCCAGCCTTTCCAGAGAGCCCTCTGCCATGGTGTATTTCCTGAAGCAGGTTGATTAACGTTTCCAGGTCTCAGTTTTTACATCTGAAAAATGGAACTGATACTAGTATCTACCTCATAGGGCCCTTAGAAAGTGCCTGCCAACCTTGAGGGCATTATGCTAAGTGAAGCAGTCAGAGAAAAACAACTATGATAGGACCTCACTTATGTGGACTCAAAAAAGGCAAAAACAAGTGCGCAGATATTTAGAACAGAATAGTATTTGCCCGAGGCAGCGTCTGGAGGGTGGCAAATGGGTAAAAGGAGTCAAAAACTACAAACTTTTAGTTATTAAATTAAAAAGTCCTAGGGACGGGGCGCCTGGGTGGCTCAGTTGGTTAAGCGACTGCCTTCGGCTCAGGTCATGATCCTGGAGTCCCTGGATCGAGTCCCGCATCGGGCTCCCTGCCGAGCAGGGAGCCTGCTTCTCCCTCTGACCCTCCCCCCTCTCACGTGCTCTCTCTCTCTCATTCTCTCTGTCTCAAATAAATAAATAAAATCTTTAAAAAAAAAAAAAAAAGTCCTAGGGATGAATGTACAGCATGGTGACTTTAGTGAATGATACTGTATTGAATATTTGATAGATATACAAAGTTACAAGAAAAAAAAAATTCTAACTATGTATGGTAAAGGATATTAACTCGATTTATTGTGGTGTTCATTTTGCAATCTATACAAATATTGAATCACTGTGTTGTACACCTCAATTATACCTCAACTTAAAAAAATACCTTCATTGTTGATATTGGCAGGCATTTTCTGCTCTGATGATGAGCAAGAGGAAGCACCAGAGGAGAGGGTGTCTGTCACTGTTCTAGAATACATGTATTATTTCAGTGAATCCTCACCAAACCCAAGGGGGAATTACTCTTACTATCCCCCCTTCACAGAGGAATAAAGTGAAGCACTGAGAAGTAACTTGCCAAAGATACAGTGAAGGTGAAGCCAGGCAGCATAACCTGGCAGCTGAAGCAGTAGGTGAACCATGAAACTCCCCTACACCCACAAGAGCTTTGTGAAACATCCCCTCCACCGTGTGGCCTACCTCAATTCCCTTGAGATCCCCCAGGCTCTCCAGACCACTCCTACTCCTCTCAAGACTCAGGACAAGGAGGGGCGCCTGGGTGGCTCAAGCATCTGACTCTTGGTTTCGGGTCAGGTCATTATCTCAGGGTCTTGAGACAGAGCCCCTGTCAGGCTCCGTACTCAGCGGGGAGTCTGCTTCTTTCCCTCTGCCCCTCCCCCCATGCATGCTCCTTTTCTCTCAAATAAATCTTAAGGAAGAAAACAAAAAAAGACTAAGGACAAGGAATTCTAGTATCTAGTGCTCTCTACCTCTCCTTGTCAAGGACACTGACCGACCTTCACCTCATTCGCTGAGGATATCTGAACCTGGCTCAGCCTCTTGCTTGGAGTCCTGCCATGGTCCTAGCAACTGGGCCATCTATGAGCATACTCTATCCAAAGCCTTGGCTGTATTTCTTCTTCTCCTAACCTCCCATCGTTTCCACTGCCAACCATAGCCACACTAGAGCTTCCCCTCAGAGAACAGCTCTACCTCTGCGATCTTAAGCTCATATACCCTTCTGTCTGACCACATTGAACTCTCCTTCCCTCCAGTTTTCTGAACACTCCTGATGACACCTATCATTCAGCCTCATCAAGACCACCAGTCCCTTGTTCATCCTTTACCTTCTGTTTGCCCTTCCTTCCAATAACTGAGCTCATGGCCTATCACTTCAACCATGGTCTTGCCATTGTCCTAAACATCTAGAAGGAAAAAAAAATTTATTTTCACAACCCCGCCAGATTCGGGTCGTTGTTCAGTCATGGCTTCTGATGTCAACAGTGCGCAGCGACCAACACTTCCGGTTCCCTGGTCAGCACTTGCCCTGGCTCTTGAGCTCTAAGCCCACGCAGCTCAAGCCCCTATCCCATCACATTTCAGTCACCATCAGCCAAGGGACCTCCTATTCTACGTCATCAGCATTTATCCGTCTCATGCTGGGTCGAAGGTAAGGAGGAAGGGGGCGCCCCTCGGGCCCCCGGCCGCTCCAGCTCTGGCTCTGTCCTCTCCCCTTCACCGGGCGGTTCCTTGACAGACTTCACGGCAGCAGTGTCAGCACCTCGCTCCCACTAGGCCTGAGCGCACCCTGGCCCAGGTCACCAGACTCCAGCCCAGTGGCCACTTTTCCCTCCTTATTTTCATGATCTCAGGGAAACATTTAACACAACTGGCCACTTCCTCGTCTGGAAAGGGTATCCCTTCTCAGCCTGCTTGACTCCACACTCCCCGGGGTTTTTTTTTTCCAACCTTTCATTTCTCTCTCGGCCTCCTTTTCTGGCTCCTTTCCTTTCTTCTGAACCCACAAAAACTGCTTGCCTACTATTGCCAGCATTAACCGAGACATTGGACTTTCTGGGGACTCCTCCTTTCCCACTCTGCACGATGCCCCCTGCCCACCCGCCCAGGGCGGGCTCGTTTGTGGCTTCAGGTATCATCTAAGTGGTGAAGACTGGGAGGTCAGAGAATAAGCCCGACCAGAGTTCAAGTTCTAGCTCCCGTGCACCCCGGGCAGGACACTCCATTTCTCTAGACCCGTTTTTCCTAATCTCTAAAATAACAGTAATAAGGAATACATGAAAAACACTTAACACTGTGCCTCCCACGTGATAATATAATACAGTCTATGGCAAGTAATAATAAATGTGACCTACTGTTTTTTACTTCATCTCCAGAAGTCTTCTCTGAGCTCCCACCAACCTACATGAAACCTCAACTCGGATTTTGCACAAGCAGCAAAAACTCAAAGACTCAACCAAGATCAAATTCCTCACTTTCCCCTATTATGCCATTCCTTCAAGGGTTACCTATCCCAGTACATGACCCCACTAGCCACCCCAATACCTGTGGTGGTTTTAAAAGGTGCCCACAAATTCTTCAACTTCCTCCTATCAAGAGGTGGTGTCCATCTCCTGCCCCTGCCCCTGAGCTCGCCTGTGGGACTGCCTTGATGAACAAGATGCAGTCCAACTGGTGCTGCATGGCTGCTGAGGCTAGGGCAGAAAAGACTGGCAGCTTTTGCCAGTTTCTCTTGGTACATTCACAGTGAGCCTTCAGCCTGGGCATGAGAAGTACAATCACTCTGACGCAGCATGGAGAGAGACCACATGCAAAGACGCCCCAGGAGTCCACGCTCTTCAAGCCCCCAGCTATTTGGCTGTTCCCAAGCCCAAATGCAAGACAAGTGTATGAAGAAGATTTGAGATGACCCCAGTCACCATTTGATTGTAGCTTCCTAAGGGATCCTGAGCGAAACCGGCCTAGCTGGCCCCAATTTACCTCCAGATTCATGAGTCAACTAGTTATTGTGTGCAGCCACTCTTTGAAGGTGGTTTGTTAACGCAATAATAGAGAACCAGAATAATGCTCAAACCAAAAACCTAAGGATTCTCTAAAATCTTTGTTCTCGCCTCCTACATCCAATTACGGAATTCCAGCAATTCTTAAAAGCATCTGCTTTTGTCGATCCGTCCTCCTCTTACCTGGTGGTGAATACCATCATTTCATTCCTGAACCAGGAAAACATCTTCCTAACTTGGTCTTCTTGCTCCAGTCTGGCCTCCCTTTCCCATCCCTCACAGGGCAGCCAGATCTGCCCAGGTCAGTCCAGGCAAACTCTGAAGGTTCCCATGATGTGACCCTAGCTGGGCTCTGCAGCTCCCTGTCTATCTACTGCTCCTGACTCTGCTCCAGCCACACCGAGCCCTGGGAGTTCCTTGAAGTGATGGGGTGACTTACCCTCGAGTCTCTGCACAAACTGTTCCTTCTGCCTGACCCTACCTGTCACTGCAGATTAAAAATGACTCCTCTGGGAAGCTCTCCTGGGCCCTCAAGTCTAGGTTAAGTTTCCTTTCACACACTCCCTCAATAACCTTTATTTCCCTCTAAATGAAATATGCCACTCCAAAATGTAATTGCCTATTTTTCATCTCTAAGAGTGTAAGTTCCCTGACAATAGGCCAATGGCTCACTCACTTATATATCCCTAGTGCCAGGACCACATCAGAACCGAAAAGGCTCATAAAAATTAAGAGTTCTTTCAGTGAACGACTGATAAATTACATCAAGGCAACTCTATCACTTAATAAAATTAGGAGAATGGAAGAAAGATAGCTATTCCGGGAAGCATATAAAAGGACTAAAAATTTTTGAAATGAACTAAACATTTGAGATTACATAATTAATCCCATCTTTTTATAGATGAAGAAACAAGTTAATGAGACTGACTGGCTTGCCCAAACCTCCACACCTGGTTGGTGGCAAAGCCAGGAACAAAATCAGGTCAATTAACTCCCATGTACCACTGTAGTATGTCAGAATTCAAGTGAACCCACAGCTGAACAGTGCAGTCATTTCAGAATATGGCCAGTAACTTCTCGAAATTAGAAATCTGCCTTATAATCCTCTTGTATTACATTATTCTCGTGCCTGAACATATGGAAGTAGCTTTGGGCAACTTTTAATTTCTTTGGAGTACACACCCATCAGAATGGGTAGAGAGGAGGATTGACAATATAAGTATTGGTGGTGATATAAAATCACTGCAATTCTTATACTGGTAGAAGTCCAACTGGTTGGTACAGCCACTTCGGAAACATGTTCGCCAGTATTTAGTAAACCTGAACATACACGTACCCAATGAGCCTGAAATTCCATTCTACCCAACAGAAATTAATATATCCACCAAAAGTATGAGCCAGAAAGTTTGTAGCAGATTCCAAATATCCTCAAAGTGAAAATAGTCTAAATGCCCAATAAGAGAATGGACTAGTAATGATATATTCATAATTACACTGCAACAAAAAAAGAACAAATTACTGATTCATACAATGTGGATGAATTACACAGGCATGCTGAAAGAAATCCTAAGTATACTTGTGATTCCATTTATGTGACATTCAAAATCAGGCAAAACTAATCTAGGTCAGTACTGCCCAGGAGGGGACACAAGAGCCTTCTGGAGTGTTGGAAAGGTTTTACATCTCCATTTTGGGGGTGATAACAAGATACAGGTATGTATAAATTTAGCTGTACTTTTAAGACTTGAAGTATAACTTCAAGTGCACAATTAAAATTGAGTAAACAAAAAATTAGAAAAAAGATAGCTGCACTGTAGCTTTATAGAACACCTTATGTTCAGTGCAATACAGTATCTCATTCAACCCTCAAAAAAGCACTTAAGTTTTATAAATATTATTTACTAGTCATAGTTGAGATCTTCAAAAAAATCTCTGAATCATAACAGGAAGAAAGAAGGAATAAAAAGTGATAGTTTAAAAAAAAAAATCAACTTTAACATTCTTTTTGGGACTTTTCTTTTTGTAGAACAGACCAAAAAACGTGTTTTATCCAAGGTCAAGGACAACTTTTTAATGTCCAGTTCTTAAAATGTACATGAAAGGATGTGTTCCTACATGATGTTTAGTTAACTCCACAAAGATTGTACACTGCCAGTTCTGAAGAGGAAAAAAATCCTCAAGGTGTCACTGATGCAGGGCAGGAGGCGGGAGAAATCAAGGACTTAGACTCGCTTTCTCTACACTTCTATTGATACCATTACATTGAGTCATATGGACTCATACCAATCAGTATAGAAAAATCTAATGTGATTTTTTTTAAGTACAGTTTATTATGTTTTTATTAGTGCTAATCATCACAGAGGCAACCTCTGATGCTGTCTGAATTTTGCACATGAGAAAATTGTGGTTCAGAGTAATTTGTCTTAGACCAGGTTCCCAGGATTTGGCATTTTAGAAATAAGTACATTCTAAATATATATACACATTCATCCAAACAAACTTGAGGACTAATACAGGAATGTCATCTTTTTATTCTGCTAAGTAAAAACATTTTGAGAGAGACACTATGATTCACTAATTTTAGAGTAGACCATATATTCTAACATCTACAAAAAGTTGAAGCAATATTTCAAGTTTAAGTCTCTAAATTTATGATTACTTTGCAACACTTTCCTGATTTTTCCATGTTGCTATGGACTGATATTTGGAAAACACCTTAGATCACACAGGTAATAGGTGGAATACCTAGGAATCAAATAAAGAACTTCAAAGTTCTTTTTCTTCTCTGTCGCAATAGTAGGTACAGATTAAGATTATGGACATGTCACCAACCCTTATGACAACTGAGGCAGTTGTGAGGACTCCATTCCCCCTGACCCTCGGTTTCCTCAACCACAAGACAGGAATAAATACTCCGACACTGCTCAGGGTTGATGAAAGGGCTAAAGGAACAGTAGAATCCCATATTAAGCACTTCCTGCAGACCAGAGAGCAAATTCTCAAGTATTAATTAATCATCATCATCACCACAAACTTTATTATGTAACTTTGCCTTAAACACTGGCTGATTCTATGGAGGCACAGTTCTAAGTACATTACTAATATCAATTTATTTAATCAGTATCAAAAGCTTTAAAATGCAGTTATCTTTTGACCCTACAACTCTACTTCTAGAATTTGATCATAAAGCAAAAACACCCCAGATGATTAGAAACACTGTATGTAATAATCCCTCTTGGAGAGATTCACCATGTAATCTGCATATTAAAGGCTGTACAACACAGAAACTTGTTTTACTTTGACCCAGTTTTTAAACTTACTTGGCACTGGAACTGCTTTTGGTAGTAGACTCATTTAAGTACCATAGAACTACCACTCCTTACAATACACTAGCACAAAATACCCAGAATTTATGCAGAATATTCATTTCAGTGTTACTTATAACAGCCAAAATTGGAACAAATATAAAATACTTAATGGAAAGGTGACTAGTTAAGAAAATTATGGTTTGTCAGTATATAATGCAGGAAACTAATGAAGAGAAACTTAAATATTAAGTATTCATAGAAATAAAAAGCAGGTTATGAAACTATCTTCATTATGATGCAGGGCTGAAAATGTTAACTGGTTCTTTCTGGGTTACTGGATTACAGTTTCTCCCCCCCATTGTGCTTTCCAAATTGCCTTTTACTTTAATAATATGGTACCAAAATAATCTGTCCTTACATAGGCAAGAATAGGTGTATATACATGTAGATATGTAAACAGTATTAGAAAATGATTGTCATCAACTGTAAAACAGGAATAATACTGAAGTGTAAATAAAATTTCATTTATAGGATTCACCATGTAGTACTAACAAGTAAACATATACAAAGCATGCCTCAAAACCAACACCTATTCTCTTCTGAGCTGCTCACAAAATCCAAATAAGATCCCTACATATAAAAGCATAAATGGTAATATCCAAACCAGAAACCAAAAAACAAGTATCTACTAATATATACGAGCAACATTCATTGATCTCAGAAACAGAAAAGTTTCAAGAAGGGTGGTAGGTTACAATTTCTGTAAAATTATATTTAACCTATTGTTAGTATATTCTTTATACATACATGCAAATGTAAAAATGCAAAAACACTGAATGAGAATGACACCTACTAACTTCAGTATAGAGAAGGGGGAGGAGCAGGCTTTAGCTCTAGCCTTAAAGTTGTGTTGTTGTTGTTGTTGTTTTTTAAAGCAGTTTTGAAGTTAAAATGGCAAGATGTTAACAACTGTTCATCAGAGGTAGGTACACAGAAGTAGGTTTTATTATTTTCTGTACTTTTCTGAATACTTGTACTTCCAATACTTGTATTAAAAACTTTGAAAGAACTGTATTTTGTTTTAGCTCCTGACTCCATGATTAGGAACCAGTACAGTCCTTCTGTGCCTCAGTCAATGGCCCTGGGAGGACTCTATATGGTCACCCACTTCCCCAAGAGTGAGGCCAGGGAAGCGGCTACCCTACTGAAAAAACACCCAGGAATCCCTCTCTGGGAGACAGGGACAAAATTACTCGAGATAAGTCCTCAACCCCAAGAGAAGCAGTCCAGAGGTCAGAACAGTGCCCACCAAATCTAGGTACAAAGGAACCTGATAAATGAGACTGGCCTGCAAATTCAACTTTTCAAATGGTTCCTCTCAAAACCATGTAGGCGTGTTAGGCTGTCAGCCCAAAAGCAGAACACCAACGTTTATGCAAAAGAGTGGAGGAAAGTAGTTACACAAATGAAAGCAAAATCCCTGAGTAAGCTCGCTCACCTGAAGGCACAAACTCACGCAGTTGCCCCAGCAGGAACTGGGCTGTTCCTACACTCCTGGGAGGGCTTCTCCCAAGAAGACACGGGACAGCAATCAAGTGACCCCTCAATTGCCAGCATTGTGTCTGTGATTTCTGCTGCCCCCCTCACTCGTCCTCTCAACAACTATTAGGTAGGCAGTACTACATGCTTCCGGGCATGGGCTTGGAATCCACCAAGCTAGGCTCACCACCAGGTAGCCCTGACACTCCACTGGCCAATAACCACCTCACTGACCTCAAGTTCCCTCTTTTCTAAGGCTGTGTTTTTTAAGTCGGTAGTATCTGGTTCACAGGACTGGTGGGAGGATGCAGTGAGGTGACAGGAGCAAGACATTTGGCACCATCCTTGGTACACAGTCCCCTCTGATTCTGGCGGTGGTGATCAAGATGGTCAGGGACCCTGCCCTGATGCAGGGGCCAGACTCCAATGATAGCCATCACCCTGGGGCCATTCAAGGGCTATCCACATGTCTTTACTTTAGCACTGGAAGTCAGAACTGGCTAAATAATTTGTGAGGGCCAGTGCAAAATGAAAATGTTTGCAAAGCATCAAAGATTAAAAGGATGGTAAGCCCAGAGCATTAAACCAAGTGTGGGGCCCTTCGAAGCCTAGGCCCCCACAGCCACATGCCCTTGAAGGCAGCCCTGCTAGAAGTAAACATGCTCAGACACTTTGTAGACACTTGAAATTAAGGTCAACAAGAACTCAGCTTCCTAGCCTCATCCAAACACTGGAAGCATTTGGGCAGATGCCAGGGGGAGAGCCATAGCAGAAATAAAGGGGGCTGTAGACCTGAAAATAAAAGCCCATCTTAATTCAACTTTTAAGAAGTTATCAGAGGAAACTGCTGTTTCCTTGTTCTCTGCCATGCACTTACCAGAACTTCCCTAAAAACCCTTCCTTCTTTCCAGTCTACCTCAGAAACAAATTATTTATGGCGAGTATCAGGGGAGTCTGCCCAACTGAAATCTGTAAGCAAGAGGCTACTTGGGGCCTAGCGTCTGCTGGGACAGCCTCGCTTCCCTGGCAGCATGTGATAAAGGAGCACAGCAGACATCAGACAAACTGACAACTAGGTCCTCCATTTCAGTGACCTCTTCAAAAAAGAACTAGGGCTGGTGACAGGCAAGAAGGTGCCCCTGCAGTGACAGTAGGGGGCTCACAGGGTGGCCAAGAAATCCATTTGTGGTCACTTGATGAAACATTAGATGGTGAAGGGCAGTCACCTCAGTGACCAGAGTCAGGACACTGTGGGACAGGAAGCTCAGGACACAACACAGTTGTTTATATTCAGCCTTCTCCTTAACAGTCATTTAGCAAAGCCAAGTCCTTGAGAACAGGGAACCCTGGTCAGCCTCAAGGCCCCTGGGTTGGGTTTTTTTGTTTGTTTGTTTGTTTACCCTTTACTTAAGCAGCAGCATAGTATTCACATGAAATACACTGTACAAATTTCAACAGTCTCAGGATGCCTGGGTGGCTCAGTCGTTAAGCATCTGCCTTCAGCTCAGGTCATGATCCCAGCATCCTGGGATCGAGCCCTGCATCAGGTTTCCTGCTCAGCGGGGAGCCTGCTTCTCCCTCTCCCACTCCCCCTGCTTGTGTTCCCTCTCTCACTGTGTCTCTCTCTGTCAAATAAATAAAATCTTTAAAAAAAAAAATTTTTTTTCAATGGTCTCCCAATAGCTTCAATGGTCTCCCAATAGCTTCCTCCCAATAGGCTGGAAGGAAGGCTACAAACCCAGCTCTGTTAGCTATGTGAACTTGGGGAAGTGACACCACCCCTGAGCCTCGTTTTAATGCCATTACATAGGAAAGCATTTATGACGTCATCTGGCACACAGGTAAGTGCTCAATAAGTAAACTCATGCTTCACTCCCTCCACCCCCTGGCATGCCAACAATCACATGGCTTAGGCTCCCAGAGAACGTCAATCATTTCTCCTGTGGGTCTTCCCCTAGGACTCTCCACTTCCAGACTTCTAAGACTGCAGCAACAGAAGCTGGAGAAATAGCTAATGCCTCCATGTCAGAGTTCCTGCTCAATACTCAGATGTTCTTCAAACTTTTGTGTCATGACAAGTCCAGATAGTAGATCTGTGCTTGCATTATTTTAATCTTATGATTCAAAGAATATTTACATGACTAATCCAATTGCAGTTAAGACTAAAAAATGTTTGGCCCGTATGTTATAGTCAATTTGACCATACAATTTATAATGTTCAGTCATTCAGGGTTAAACACAGCACACTTTAAATTTAACTGAGCACCAGATAAAATCAAAATGTGCCTTCACTCTTCTTTTCAAATAGGCACATTTACAACTTACTAGTACCTATAGGCTCTGTTGTTTGAAGTAGATCATGAGTTTCTGTTCTTGGTCAGTTGGCTTTTATTCTGTAGATGGTGATGTACTTCTGCTGACCTACCTACCTTCTCATCTGATCTTCCCCCCGACACACAAATCTTTATAATGGCAGGTACAGCCTCAGACCAAGAAACTGGGCCAGGTTCACCAATCTATATGGAAAATCTAAAACCCTGGCCTTAAATTCTAAACCCAATATACAAATGCAGTGATTATTAGTTGACAATTAGAATCCAAGACTAACCAACCATTTTCAGTTGTCATATTTTCGAGCCTAACTCTGCGTTTTAGTTCACCATAAAACAAAACATGTAAAATGAGAAGCCTACCAGAAAGCCATGGAGCACATCAGAAGCTGCCTTCTCTCCGATGCCCCTTGTGCAACCTGTCCTGCCACGGACTCCTCTAGAGCCACATGCCTGGCAGTCCTATAGCCAAGGGGACCTCAGCTGGGAGCTCATCCTCCCATGACTTTCAGGGCCGTGCACAGAGCAGTGGGTTCCATGAATATTTGTTGAATGGATGAAAATATCAACATGTGATAAATATTAAACAATCAAGGGTCTTATGACATCCTGCTTGCTGATTACCGCTCCAAATCTTTCCATATACTAGCACTAGTTTAAAAGTTAGCCCAGCATTTACCAGTGAGAAATCATGAAGGTCTTTAGGTAGAAGAATAAGCAATATAATCACAATACAATAACATTTTATATCTGAAAAAAAATGTGCAGTTTATAAATCCCTTTCTTTCCCTCCATTATCTCATTAACCATCATCATATGCATTACACAAAGCAAAATGAATTTTACTGTTTTGATAGCAAAAGGGGGAAAAAGGGTAAAATCCTAACCAAGCAACATGAGCTAGGACAGAAAGAAAATTTGAAACTGAAAGGAATCTAGAAGTTGATTTTGTCCAACCAACCTAGCAGGAAAACCTGGTAGATGTGTTTCTCTTTCATTACAACTTGATTTTCTCCTACTTTATTCAAAAGCTCTGCACGTAGTCTCACTAGTTCTACCTGTCAAGAGAGAGTAAGATGCCAGTACTGCCTGTTGGAACAGTAGAAAAATCTTCACCCACAGACCCGATGGTATGAACATTGGCCTTTAAAGCCCATCCTGAAGATGGAGAAAAGGTGTGTGGCCTCCTAAGCCTACTTCCTTAACCAGAAAACAAGAGGTTTTTATATTTAAATTGCCACCCAGGCTACACAAAGTATCTTGATAATCTTCAAGTGTAAAGGATACATTCTGCATTCCCCAGAACAAAACACCTAATCCAAACAGATTTTATCTTGTCTCAGTTTAGAAGCTGGTGAGAAAAGTAGGACGGTCCCTCGGTCTCATTCATTCAACAAATACTGGGCACTGGGTGATATTTATTCAGAATTAGCAAATTACCACTACATCCCTGAACTGAATTTAAAAAGCCCTGTCTTAAATATTAAGGCATTATCCCTGTCCCTCACCTTACTGGTCACCTCTAATTGAGAACATTTCTTTTAAGAAAATCAACTGCAACCTCAAAGATCAAACAGCTACGCCAGTCGTTTCAATACCCACAGTCCTATTATAAGCTGCTAAAAATAGCACCTACCTTTCTCCCATTTCTCTTCCTTTCTAATCTCCTCCACATAAAAAAGGTTAAGCGATGACATCCCATCCAAAGAACAATGAACAATACATACACACAGTTCCCTCTTCCAGCTTCCAACAGCAGCAACAAGAAAAGTCAAGCACCGATTAAAAAAGAAAAGATAGCATACACCAGTATGCCTGTCAAGTGCGTGGACAGGGAGCGCTAGTCCACAAGCTCAGCAAAATCTGAAGAGCCAATCTTGTCATGAAAGGAACATTTTTTTTTTTTCCTGGAAGTCAAAGAACTTGAGAATTGATTTTAAAAATAAGATGGCAGATGCAGTCGACAGAATTTTTTCCAGAAATTGGTTTTTAATGAACACCATATAAAGATTATATATAAGCAAATGAGTCCATTTGAAAGGCAAGAAGAGAGGAATGATGTGTGGCACTTCATTTTCTCAGAGTTGATAAGAAGTAAACACAAAAACCTGCCTCTGAAGAGTTGTCTTTTAACTGAAATTGGACAGGAAAATTGGACTTCATGTTTAAGGATTTTCTTTAGTGTTTTCACAGGGGATACTTGACACACTCATAAAAACGGGACTTATTTCCTTTAAGAATTTCTCATCTCCAAGGATTAGCCAATGATTTTTATTTACCAGTTTCACTGCAGTTGTGATTTTTTTTAAAGCTTAAAGTTACAAAATGATATTTTTTAGTACCAATGCAATAGGGTGTGTGGGAGCGTGGCAGGTGAAACCAAAAGGCTGTGTCAAATTTAGGGCCCATTGATTTTAACACAAAACTGTTACTAAACTGACAAATTAATCTGCTTTTAAGGTACCCTAAAGCCCCACTAACAATCATTCACCACCTTTAAGTAATCCACCTAGAAATTAACCTGAGTAATCAACCAGTTTTCAATCCCTGAACCCCAAGTGGCTTGGTGGTTTTGGCACCTGGGCTTTGTGATGCTATTTGTAAATTTAAAACTCATCCACTAAAGAAATAACAATGATCAGAACCACCAGACTTCCTTTTTAGGAACTACTTAAGTATCCAAAATTAGCTTTCAGTAGTACAGGTAATGTCACCCTTTCCTATTTGGAATTATCCTCAACAAACTTTGGCTTTGAGTGGACTGCAAAACAAAACCACAGTATTGTACTTTATAAGACAAGCTACAAAATAATCAGTTACTTAATTTAGAAAATCTAAAACACTTGGCAACTCTTAACCTACATGGCACTTTGAATTTTAAAGGACACACATAATCAGATAACCTCCTTAACTAGCTCCAGGTGTGGGTGGATAATGTCCCTTTATCACAAAGATAACTGACATCAACAAATGAACAAAACAGAATTTGAACTCAATTTTTTATCTCTGCTCCATTCACAAGGTCATGCATTTACTTCAATCACCATCCTTCCCCACAGAAAACAAAAACAAGCCATTAAGCTTTAGGGGAAACATTTCCTTCCCATAAACTAGAGTTAAGTCCAAGACAAGAAAACAGTACAAAACCCGTCCTTGTCCAGCGTTTCTTGATCATGATAGCTTTCACAGTCTTTCTCAGAACAGCAGTAAGTTCAATTCCTAGAAGGCATGGCAAATCTCTGCCAGGACAATCTACAGTAAAACCGCCTGCATGTGTCCAACAAGATCACAGAAGGGTCAATGTTTTTAACCAGCTACTGCAACTCTACGTAATTTAGAGCTAACAAGGTAAACCTGGTAATTGTATAGGCTCGAACACAGCCAATGTCAGTGAGGTTCCCCCTGAACACAAACATGCAGCTCTGGGGAAACAGAATTTCTGGAACAATACATGATGCTTGCATAATTCCACAAAAACACGAGTGCATTATTAAAATAATGTTCAGTCCCAGCACTGTGCTGACACTTCCCACCTAAACTTCTCAGCACAAGCCTGGCCTAAAAACAGCTAGGATCCAGGGTAAAAGCCACAGGCACCCACGACAGGAACGGTGGGACAATGCCTGCCCCTACCCAGTCCCGACCAGGCTTCGATGTAGTTTAGTCCCGTCTACTTTACGGTAATGTGCTTTTAAAACCTCGCCGCGACCGAGGTCATAGCTTTAGAGATCTAATAACAACCAAATGACCGGGGCTGCCGGGCACTTAGTAAGCCATTCTGGTTATGGCTCTTTAATAGTACCTGGAGTTCTGCTAAAGGGAGAGCAGAAAACTCCTGCCTCCCAGGAAAGAAAGTCCTTTGCGGGGAGCACAGAGGGAAGCAAAGAACCGGATCGCAGGCAGAGGACGCCCCGCCGCCGCGGCCCCATCTCTCCGGCACCCCCAGCACGCCCTCTCCCCGCAGCGGGGCGGCCGGGGCCACACCTTTACCTGTCAGCTCCACCACCCGCTCCTCCGCCCCGCCGGCCGCCACTCCGAGTCCCAGCACAGCTCCAGAGCAGGCTGCAGGAGAAAGAACCCCAAAGGCATCCCATCCCAAAGCAAGCAAGCAAAAAGGCTGTTCCTCCAGGCGGAGGGACACCGGGCACGTCGGAGTGCGAGAGGCGACACGCCACCCCCGTCCCGCACCTACCAGATAATCCATGTACAGAAACGCCTCAGTTATCCGGAGATCAGACATCCGGCAGCCTAAAGCATCCGGAACGGCTCCGAACCCGGAAAAAAAAGCAGCTTCTCTGGCTGCGAGCGAGCAGCCCCTGAAAAAGCCAGCAACAACGAAAATAGCCGAGAGCACCCGAGCAGCCGAAGATTACACAAGGGGCGCGGCGATTGGCTGGGCGGGCGGGCAGAAGGAAAGGAGAACGCTCATTGGCTGCGGTGCCTATAAAAAGCAGGCCACTGCGGGTGGTAGGAGAGAAGCGCGGGAGCGGCGAGGGCGCTGGTTCCTGTGAGCTGGGCGGAGGGCGGGGGCTAGGGCTGCGCAGGCGGAAGAGCGAGCCGGGAAGAGCGGAAAATCGGCCGGTGCCGCAGCAACTGCCCTAGTTCTGCGTGCTCCCGTAGCCGCCTATTCGGGTAGAGCGGAGCAGAACTGTGCTCCAGTGCGGGAGAGCAGTAGTGTCCCCTCCCGTCCTCAGTAGGAAGCGAGCCCTGAAGCGGGAGGCGTGGTAGCCACCGACACCGATAACGCCGTTCTCCGGAGTGATTTCCTGCGGGCTCTGCGGCCTCTAGGCAGCACCGAGGGGGCGCTTCAGGAATGTACTCTGCACAGGCAGGCCTGTGACCGCCCCCCCCCGCCACCTTGAGGATGTGAATCTTCGAAGCGGACAGCTCCATGTCCCTCAGGGTACACAGAAGCTTAGGACACAGAGGTAACCGAGGAGGCTCCCTTAGAACGCCAGGTTGCCCTCAGATTTCCCTGTCCACCACGTGAAGGAGGGGGGGAAATTTTGAGGGACACGGTAGACCTCAGACACCGGAAAGAAGCTGACAGGTCTTCACAGGCTTGGAGTCCAATTACACTGAGCACAAATCCATCATCCCTAAAGAAAATGAGCAATAGAACAAGCAGCTTTCTGACAAGACCCATGTAATATACTATTGTGACCCGCTATCCTGGTTAAGAGGTAAGAGTATAAGCAGGTGCATTTGAGACTTGTGCATTTCCTGGTAAATAACAGAAATTGGCATTGGGATTTCGCTATTCTATGAAGGGGAGAGGGAGGTCTGAATCAGTCAAGAAGCTAGATAAGAACACTCAGGTTTTGGTTTTGGTTTAAGATTCAGGCTGAACAACCACACAATGCCAGACGTACCAACTTAGGCTCACATGATTGAAGTACTGCAGCCAAGCCACCCCCCACATAGTTTGAGATCGGAAAGGATCGCTCTTTGTATTATTAGAGCTTCCCTACAAAAATGTTTTAATAGTAAAACTTCAACTGAAATCTTTCTGAAGAGACTGCCGACTGTATAAATGTTTAGGGTTTGGGTTTTTATTTTCCCCCTAACTCGGCACCTTCCCTTTTTGCATCCTCAAGAATGCATTTCCTTACTGTAAGTTTACCTGCAGCTGCCAAACAATGGAATTCACCCTAAATGTGCAGGAGGGGAATGCAGCCCCTTACAGGGAGCTTCAGGTTAGTGAGCCTATGCAGGAGCTAACTTGACTCAATTGCATTAAGCCATTAGATCCAATTTTGATTGATTTATCAGAATGCCAAGAACACATCGATTTAGAAGAGATTTTGACCTGGATTCTAAAGTGATGAGCTTCCCTAAACCTACAGCACAATTGGTTGAAACTGACTGCAGAAGTCACAGTGCTCTCAAATTTGCTAGCAAAAATAATTCAAATAGACCGGAAACCTTTTGGGTTTTTTTTTTTTTTTTTCCTTTCCATGAATAAGCATACTGCAAACAAGATAAAGGGCTTGAGTTAGCAAAGAGACACTTTTGGTCCATTGTCTTATTGAAAACCGAGGTCTTGACTACTGCCCAGTCAGACTCTTAAACAGCCTATCAGTTTCTATGCAGGGGAAGATAACCGCTCAGGAGCCCCTGGCTTCTGCCTTCCTTTAAAAGCTAACCTTAAAAGACTCCTCAACAGAAGGTCATTAGGCTAAACATGGTTCATCCTACTTCTAGGAATGAGTAAATGAGCTCAAAGAAGGGAGATGAAAGAATTTACTTCAAGTTCCAAAGGCTGCACCATAGTATTCACCATATTCCACACTCTTTGTACATCCTGACACCAAGGAAAACCTTGTGTTTGATCTATTACAAAATCCTAAGCAGCAATGTCCACAATAGCCAAACTATGGAAAGAGCCCGGATGTCCATTGACAGATGAATGGATAAAGAGGTGGTGCGTGCACGTGCACGCACGCACACACACAATGGAATATTACTCAGCCATTAAAAATGAAATCTTAACATTTGCAACAGCGTGGATAGAACTAGAAGGTGTTATACTAAGTGAAATAAGTTAATCAGAGAAAGACAAATAACATGATTTCACTCATATATGGAATTTAAGAAACAAAACAGAGGATCATAGGGGAAGGGAGGGAAAAATAAGAGGAAATCAGAGAGGGAGACAAACCATAAGAGACTCTTAACTCTAGGAAACAAACTGAGGATTACTGGAAGGGAGGTGGGGGAGGGATGGGGTAATTGGGGGATGGGCATTAAGGAGGGCACGTGATATAATGAGTACTGGGTGTTATATGCAACTTATGAATCACTAAATTCTACCCCTGAAACTAATAATACAGTGTGTTAATTGAATTTAAATAAAAATTATTTTAAAATCCTATATTACCTTTTGGAAAACAATCTTCAAAAACCTGAAGCTTCAGAACTCCATATGGAGCACATTTTTCCAGTTAGATGTTAGTCGCCTGGGATGTGTATACACTATTGTGCAGAGGAAAGATGCTAACATCATTAATTGGGATGAACAGATACCACACTACCCACTATATGAAGCTGCAGTCTTAGCTGATGGATGTTGCTATTGGGTAGTCACCCCAAATGTGCTTTATAAAGCGTGGAGGGGTTAGAATGCATTCACTTCACCATATGCCAATTAACAGGCTGCAGTCTTGAATAAGACATGGTCTATTAATGTAGCCCCCTGCCTTTGCTCTCAATAAAATGAACGACCCTCTTCCAGACACCTAACATGTATAAACTCATGAGGCAACTGCATTACTACACAGATTTTGGGAAAGAGGGTGTCACTGTTGCCTGTCAAAAGCAAGGAGAAATTCTTTTCTTTTCTTTTTTTTTAAAGGTTTTATTTATTTGACAGAGAGAGCAAGAGAGGGAACACAAGCAGGGGGAGTGGGAGAGAGAGAAGCAGGCTTCCCGCCGAGCAGGGAGCCGGACGCGGGGCTGGATCCCAGGACCGCGGAATCATGACCTGAGCCGAAGGCAGACGCTTAACGACTGAGCCACCCAGGTGCCCCAAGGAGAAATTCTTTTATGATATGCCATAGTCTACAATTCTATGAAGACTGCTAACTAGCCAGATTTAGAGGAAAGTTTGTTAAAGCATCACTTGTAGGAAACAAATGCATTTTTGCAACTTGGTCTCCCAAAGTCTACCATCCAGAAAAATCAACATATCAGTGGCTATTTCCATTTACTGTTTCTGTTGTTTGATAGAACTTATGGAAAAGTATAGTCTTTACTAGTTTTGTATCATGCACTCACTTTACATAAACTTCACTATATCCTGAAACTTCATAAATGTTTCATGGCTATGTAAAGCTCTACTATATAAATGTACTATGATAAATTCCTTAGTAGATACTCTGGTAAATACTGCAGTGAATGTTTGCTTGTAGGATTGTTCACATCTCCTTATAAGAATTATCCTAAGAATATTCTAGAAATGAATTATTGGTACAAAGGGTAAGAGCACTTTTAATACTCATTTTTGTACTAGCTTATAGGCTTCTGTCCCCTGCCCCTAACTCCAAAGTAGGAGATGCTTATCTTGCCTCATTCTTGCTTTGCGTATATGCCTGCATAGATGAGAGATGGTGTCCTTCATTAGAAAGACTCTTAAACCACATGGGGCGCCTGGGTGGCTCATTCTTTAAGCGTCTGCCTTCGGCTCAGGTCATGATCCCAGGGTCCTGGGATTGAGCCGTGCATTGGGCTCCGTGCTCCATGGGGGCCTGCTTCTCCCTCTCCCACTCGCCCTGCCTGTGTTCCCTCTCGCTGTGTCTCTCTCTGTTAAATAAATAAATAAAATCTTTAAAAAAAAAAAAAAGACTCTTAAACCACAGTCTCTTCAACAAATGGTGTTGGGAAAATTGGACAGCCACATGCAGAAGAATGAAATTGGACCATTTCCTTACACCACACACAAAAATAGACTCAAAATGGATGAAAGACCTAAATGTGAGACAGGAATCCATCAAAATCCTAGAGAACACAGGCAGCAACCTCTTCGACCTCAGCCGCAGCAATTTCTTCCTAGAAACATCGCCAAAGGCAAGGGAAGCAAGGGCAAAAAAGAACTATTGGGACTTCATCAAGATAAAAAGCTTTTGCACAGCAAAGGAAACAGTTAACAAAACCAAAAAGACAACCGACAGAATGGGAGAAGATATTTGCAAATGACATATCAGATAAAGGGCTAGTATCCAAAATCTATAAAGAATTATCAAACTCAACACCAAAAGAACAAAGAATCCAATCAAGAAATGGGCAGAAGACATGTATAGACATTTTTCCAAAGACATCCAAATGGCCAACAGACACATGAAAAAGTGCTCAACATCACTTGGTATCAGGGAAATCCAAATCAAAACCTCAGTGAGGTACCACCTCACACCAGTCAGAATGGCTAAAATTAACAAGTCAGGAAATGACAGATGTTGGCGAGGATGTGGAGAAAGGGGAACCCTCCTACACTGTTGGTGGGAATGCAAGCTGGTGCAGCTACTCTGGAAAACAGTATGGAGGTTCCTCAAAAAGTTGAAAATAGAGCTACCCTATGACCCAGCAATTGCACTACTGGGTATTTACCCCAAAGATACAAATGTAGTGATCTGAAGGGGTACGTGCACCCCAATGTTTATAGCAGCAATGTCCACAATAGCCAAACTATGGAAAGAGCCAAGATGTCCATCAACAGATGAACGGATAAAGAAGATGTGGTGTATATATACAACAGAATGTTATGCAGCCATCAAAAAAATGAAATCTTGCCATTTGCAACAACGTGGTTGGAACTAGAGGGTATTATGCTAAGCGAAATAAGTCAATCAGAGAAAGACAAGTATCATATGATCTCACTGATATGAGGAATTCTTAATCTCAGGAAACAAAGTGAGGGTTGCTGGAGTGGTGGGGGGTGGGAGGGATGGGGTGGCTGAGTGATAGACATTGGGGAGGGTATGTGCTATGGTGAGCGCTGTGAATTGTGTAAGACTGATGAATCACAGACCTGTACCTCTGAAACAAATAATACATTATATGTTAAAAAAAAAAAAAGAAAGATAGTAGGAAGGGAAAAATGAAGGGAGGGAAATCGGAGGGGGAGAACCTTGAGAGATTATGGACTCTGAGAAACAAACTGTGGGTTTTAGAGGGGAGGGGTGTGGGGGGATGGGTTAGCCCAGTGATGGGTATTAAGGAGGGCATGTATTGCATGGAGCACTGGGTGTTATACGCAAACAATGAATCATGGAACACTACATAAAAAAAAAGAAATTTTTTTAAAAAATTGATTTACTTAAAACAAAAAATATAAATAAATAAAGACTCTTAAACCACGGACACTTCTTCTTCAGAAGTGGTATCCACTGAATTCTGCAGAGTTCATTGGGCACTTTGCCTATTTATTGCCTCCAGTAACTTCTAGGACCTTAACATTTTTTTTCCTAGCCCCACTCTTCCTGTTCCAGGTGGCCATCCTGACACCCACCCCCAGCCACCTCTGATTTACCCCAGGCCCCTTCTCTGCTTCCTACACTTGAACAAAGTACCATTATGTCGAAGATGAACCTCCTATGAAGCTGCTAACAGAACTTGATTCATAAATGAAAGAGGTCAGAAGGTTAGAGGTTTCAATTAAGAGGATTTTCTGTTCCTAGCATGGTGGCCTACAAAACGAGAGGGAACCCTAGCTGTAATGATGGGACTTTTGCAACTAGAAACTTTTAAGTCTAAAACATCTCCATGTCAGCTTAAACTTGTTTTGTCTCCAGCAAGCTGATATCAAAGTCCCACATGTCTAATTTTTAAAGATTAGTGGCCCCGCAATCACAAACATTTGCCATGAAACTAGATGAGCTTGGGTGGATCACTTGTTTCTTCCAGGCTTCTGTTTACTCAACTATAAGATAGAGTTGAACTAATCACCAAATGATTAAGGACCCTTTGAGATCTAGAAACCTATACCCCTGGTTGGGGAGCATGGATTTGTTCTAAACCAATAACTCCCCTCTTCCAAAAAGAATTTGTTGGATCTTGGAGTATGAAAGCAAGACAAGACATTTAAAATGAAGACTCATCACTTAAAGTGGTAAATAGAGGAGAAAGACAGAACTAGACCTCACAAGCAAACACTACCCAAGCACCACATATTAAGTAGCTCTGTCAATCCCTCTTGATACCTCCCCAGGATCATTTAATCTCAGACAGTACTGCATTGCTGATTAGTTTCCTATTGGCACTGTGACAAATTACCACACACTTGATGACAAGACACAAATTTATTCTCTTATAGTTCTGCAAGTTAGAAGTCCTGAGTCTTTTGGGGCTAAAAAAAAAAAAAATCAAGGTGCTGGCAGGGCTGGTTCCTTCTAGAGATCCCAAGGGAGAGTTCTTCAGCTCTTCCAGCTTTTGGCTGTTTTCATTCCTTGGCTTGTGACCATATCACTCCAGTCTCTACATCTATGGTCACATTGCCTTCTCTTCTATAGTCTAACCTCTTCGTGCCTCCCTCTAATAAGGGCAGTTGTGATTGCATTTAGGGCCTACCCAGATAATCCAGGATAATCTCCCCGCCTCAAAATTCTTAATTTATCACACCTACAAAGTCATTTTTTTAAATTACTTTTTTCTTTTTTTAATTTAATTTTATTATGTTAGTCACCATAGAGTACATCATTAGTTTTTGATGTAGTGTTCCCTGATTCATTGTTTGCATATAACAGCCAGTGTACAAAGTCACTTGCTATCCAAGGTAACATTCACAGGTTCTGCAAATTAAGACCTGATATCTTTGGAGCCATTATCTAACCTAACACCCGGATCTTATGATATACAGGAAAAGCAAATACTTCCATGGAAATCCAAAGTGACAAGCACAATTTACTAATGCCTAAGGAATGAGATCAACTTCCAGTTTTAGAAAGAATTAGAACTTGGTGATGCAGCCCCGGGGTACTCTAATTGTATTCAGACAGTTTATAATTCTATTTACTTCTCATGTGGCATTTGAGTTTTTTTCCCCTATTCATATTTTTTAAAAAATAACCTTGAGAATTCACATATACTTCACCCATTTAAAGTATACAGTTCAGTGGGGTTTTTTGTGTATTCACAGATTTGTGCAACTATCACCATTTTTAGGATTTTTAAAGATTTTAGAGAGAATGAACATGAATGGGAGTGAGACTTTGGAGCAGACTCTGCTCAGCAAGGAGACTGATGCGGGGCGGGATCTCAGGACCCTGAGATCACGACCTGAGCCAAAACCAAGAGTCGGACGCTTAACTGACTACACCACCCAGGCACCACTAGAACATTTTTAATCACCTCTAAAAGAAACCCTGAACCGTTGAGCTATTACCCTCCACCCCTTACCTCCACCTTCAGCCCTATAAAACCACTAGTCCACTTTCTGTCTCTACGGACTTCTGTTCTGGACTTTGATATGAATGGAATCCTATAGTATGTGGTCTTTGGGGATTGAGCTCTTTTACTTTGATAGTATTTAAGTTTCATCCGTGTTGTAGCATATACATTCTTTCCTATGGTCAGATAATATTCCATTGTATGGACATACTGCATTTTTTAAAAAATTTTTTTAAAGATTTTATTTATTTATTTGACATAGCGAGAGACAGCACAAGCAGGAAGAGCAGCAGAGGGAGAAGCAGGCTCCCTGCTGAGCAAGGAGCCCAATGAGGGACTCAATACCAGGACCCTGGGATTATGACCCGAGCCGAAGGCAGACGCTTAACCGACTGAGCCACCCAGGCATCCCTGGACATACTGCATTTTGTTCATCCATCATCCATTGATGAAACTTTGGATGACTTCTACCTTTAGTTTTGAATCATGCTGTCCCTCTACTTTTTCTCTCCTTTTCTTTTGCTCAATATTTTCTCCAAATTTCTTCCTCATTTCTCTCCCTTTATTGTCCATAGCTAAACTTTCTTCATAGTAATATTGTCCTAGAGCAGTTGGTCTAAATATGAATGGTATTTCTTTCAACATTTATTTCTTTTAAAATTTTGTTTCTCATAGTCTGATTAGTCCTTCACTCTCCAAATTCTTGAACATTAGCTTTTTTCTATTATATTCTTATTTCTATTCTAGGATCCAGAAGGATAAATTTCTGAACATTTTTGACTGTATTATATCCATGGTGGTTTTGAACCTTCTGTGAGATGAAAGGTCTGAATTGCTTTATCCTGCACGACAGGAAATAATACATTAAGTTCCTTTAAAGTCTTTGAATAACCAAGAATCTAAGCCCTGCTTGATAACCAGATTATAAAAAAGATCAGGATGGTAAACCAGAAGAATCAACTACGTACTTTTAATTGTCAAGGAGCAATAAGCATTTCACAGGGATTTATTTCAAAAAGTGGGGGGAAAATGCCCTTTGGAAAATAAAGGTGCTTTGGAGACTGAGAAGAACTATATATGGTCAGTCGCTTATTCATAAAAAAAAAAGATCAGTTTTGACTGATGGATGAGTAGAAGATATTCTCTACTTGAAAGAAGAGGGGGTGTTTGAACCCTAAGTGTAGGATGTGAGCAAGATGGTTAAATGTGGGGGCAAGTATAATTTGAGAGTTAAGATTCACCCAGGATCTTCTCTACAGGTTATTGCCTCTTAACCCACCACGTGGTGTTAGTGACAAGTCGACTTGCAGCTCCATTCTGTGTATCTGTAATCTGCTCAATTGTTGTGGTACCAAAACTAACGTAACTATGGCAGCTGCATAGGTGAGCAAGTCTCAAGAAGTAGACATTTGCTTTCTTGTCTGTTTTTTATGAGATCACCATCTACTGGAGTAATTTTTCCAAGTTGCTTTCTTGTGGGTATTTCACGAAGAATTGGACACTTGGAGTGCTTTTTTTTTTTTTTTTAAGATTTTATTTATTTGACAGAGAGACACAGAGAGAGAGGGAACACAAGCAGGGGGAGCAGGAGAGGGAGAAGCAGGCTTCCCGCTGAGCAGGGAGCCCGATGCGGGGCTCAATCCCAGGACCCTGGGATCATGACCTGAGCCGAAGGCAGACGCTTAACGAGTGAGCCGCCCAGGCACCCCTGAAGTGCTTCTGATTTACAACTTGGTCTCTTTGAAGGCTTACATGTAAATATCTTAATTCAAAGTTAGCGCGCGCACACACACACACAAACAAAACCAAAAAAACTTGGCTCAAAACAGCTTGCAAGGGGTTGAGAAACTGAAACAGTACGAAGCTACAATATAAAGCCAATGAAAAACATGGCAATTGTGCCATCAAGAATTATCTTATCCCAACTTGAGATTCTGAGTCCATGTAGTTTAAACTAAGCAAGACAAGCATGTAGGCACTTTGGGCAGGTTAATACGGGTTCATTTATTCTAACTAACCTATGTAGCACCTGCTGTATATTAGGAATCCTAGGAAAACAAGGTCCCTGCTCACAAGGAGCTTAATCTCTAGTGGATAGAGACAAGTATCAACTAGTGATAAATGCTAGACAGAATTAAAGAGATGTACTATCAAGTAACGAGAAGGATGTCGTAGACTAGGTAGCCATAGATGGCATCTCTGGATTGTGTTAAGCAGTGCTGTCCAATAAAGCCTTCTGTAAGATGGAAGTGTTCTCTATCTACACTATCCTATATGGTAGCATTAGCTACATAGGGAGCCTGAGCACTTGAAATGTGGCCAAGGCACTGAATTTGATTTGTTTTTAATTTAAATCTAAGTAGTCACACGTGGCTAGTGGCTATCATTAGACAATGAAGACATGAAGTCAAAATATGGAGATCTTCCATTTAACCACGACATTAAATATATTTCAGCTACCCCACGGGCCAATAAAGGAATAAAGGACCCACAAATAAAACTAAAGACACTTGTATAGGAGAGATCAACCATCTTGGAAAACAAAATGAGTAAAGAATTGGCAGTTAACATAGTAGAACAAAGCTGAAGCCTAAGTCCTGGAATCAGGAAAGCCAGCAAGAAGCTAGCCGATCCTGCTGCAGAACTCCCATCAGCTCAGAAATAAGACGCACCTGGTCCTCGGAGCTGGGAGAGACTGAAAACACAAAATAGCTGGGAGTCTTTAAAATACACACTAGAGCCCACCGATATGCCTCCCTCCACAAAGTGACTACCCAAAAGAAGACCAAAGTGAAAATTTACCCCTGAGATTAAACTAAAGAGGGCTTGACCTCAGGGACAGCAGATAAAGGCAAAGAGTAAATTCAGTAGAGCTGGAATGAAGCTCAGGAAACCACTCAAAAAGAAAGAATAGTTGAGCAAAGACCATTAGAATATCAGTTCAGAAGTCTAATACCCAATTAGATGTTTCAAAACAAAGAGAAACGACAGCCACAGTGAGAAGAAGTTATGAAGTAATTTTACCAAACATTCCACAAACCAAAACTATGCATTTCCAGACCAAAAAGAACACAAATGTCCAGAACAATGACATGTTACCATTAAAGAAACAACCATTTAAAAACCTTCCTCAGAAGCACCACTCTGACAGAGTCACTATCAAATTTTATCAAACACTACAGGAACAAAAAAATTTCAACCTTAAAAGTACTCCAGAGTTGGTTTCTTCTGAGACCTCCGTCGTTAGCTTGCAGATGGCTACCTCCCGCTATGTCCTCAGGTGGTCTCTCCTCTGGGCACCCTTGCTATCTCTCTGGCCCCATCCCCTCTCCTAGGACCCACCCCAACAGCCTCATTTTAACTTAATTACCTCTGTAAAGGCCCTGGCTCCATATTTACTTTCAGAAGTACTGGGAGTTAGGGCTTGAACAAATAACCTTGGAAGTGGGAAGAGGAAACTCACCCCGTAACAACATTCATGGTGGGGGCAATCTAAGAATAAAAAGGACTTTATTCAGATTGATGAAGGACATTGACAAAAAACATACAGCAAATGGCAAAACATTTAAAAGACTTTGGTCAGACAATAAACTGGTGGTTGCCAGAGGCGAGGGGTGGTGGAGGGATGGAAGGAATAGGAGGGAGAGTAAGAGGTACAAACTTGAGTTATAAAATAAGTAAGTCACAAGGATGTAATGTATAGCATAGGGAATACAGTCAATAATATTGTAATAATTTTCTACGGTGATAGATGGTAACTAGACCTATCGTAGTGATCATTTCACAATGTGTAAGAAAATTGAATCACCATTTTGTACACCTGAAAGTAATATAATATTGTATGTCAATTATAACTCCATTTTTTTAAAGCCTTTGCTTTAAAGTCAAGGGATCCAAAGAGCAATAGCTAACTTTTAACACCACAATCACATGCCGTGAGTCAGCTATTTTATAGAATTCTGATCCAGTTAACTAAAGACTTAAGATCAGGCTTTGGCAACAGACAGACCTAAGTTTCAATCCCAGGTGCTTCATTAGCTGCATGACCTCGAGAAGGATACTTAACCTGAGACTCAGTTTCCCCACTTTTAAAATGGATATAAAATATAGGTAACTGTCTACAAGTTGTGAGGATTAAATACCAATGCAGGAGACTCTCAGGTACTAGCTGTTATTCTGCTTTGTCAGGGTGCTGCTGTATATTTCAAAGACCATGCCTTGGACTTAGTTTGGAGAAGTGGAAGAATTCTGCTTCCACCACCACCACCACCTAGGATCTCAGGAAAATTACTCAATTTTGGAATTCCAGTGTCATTTTTTAAATGTTGCTGAAATGAAATTAAGCAAAAGGCTAAGCCAAAGAGCAGAGAAAAGACGAGATGGCTTTTGTCAATTGTTCTTTGGCTTTCACCAGTGTGGTTCAAAATAGAATCAAAAGAATTTGTAAGCTGGGCAGTCCAGTAAAAGCAGGCTGGCTCTGTGAGCCACTAAGCCCTATATTTTGTGCCATCTACGTGAAAGCAGTCAAGTGTATCAGGAAACCCGCTGCTGCAACTAAAGTGAGTGATTAACCATTACATTCTTCCAACACATTTCATTTGGCTGTGTGACTCATTGGCTCACTTTTACTGGTGAAAACCACATCTGCACCCCATCAGGTGAACAAAAGCCTGAGTGAACCCAAGACTGTGTCTCTATGTGACAGAGGCCCATGCACCGAAGTATAGGGTCGCTGCATTTTGTAGCAGAAACTGTTGCTGTGGACACACAGCTGTCCTGAGGTAGAGCGCACGTTCTGTCCAGGTGAAATAACTGATAAGTTATTATAGGAAAGAGCTGTTAGTTTTTTTTTTTTTTTTTTAAGATTTTATTTATTTATTTGAGAGAGAGAGAGAATGAGAGACAGAGAGCATGAGAGGGGGGAGGATCAGAGGGAGAAGCAGACTCCCTGCCAAGCAGGGAGCCCGATGCGGGACTCGATCCCGGGACTCCAGGATCATGACCTGAGCTGAAGGCAGTCGCTTAACCAACTGAGCCACCCAGGCGCCCTAGGAAAGAGCTGTTAGAAGAACTACTCTTAGGGGCGCCTGGGTGGCTCATTCGTTAAGTGTCTGCCTTCGGCTCAGGTCATGATCCCAGAGTCCTGGGATCGAGCCCCACATCGGGCTCCCCGCTCGGCAGAGACCCTGCTTCTCCCTCTGCTGCTTGTGTTCTCTCTCTCTCTCTCTGTCAAATAAATAAATAAAATCTTAAAAAAAAAGAACTACTCTTAATTTTAAACTCATAGTCACTTGTTTTGATAAATGTTCTCCATATAACATATTATTACTTTAATAATGTCTAGACCTCTAGATTAAATGTTCCAGAACACATACAAAGTATCAAGATGATTGACTTGATTTATCAAGGACAAGTATCTACTTTGTCTCTTATCAGTAGCCTCATTGGTCCCAAATTTTTACGACAAATTTAGAAAGAAAGGAAGAAAAGTAGTAAATGTTGCCTGGTCCATGATAGTACAGAATCTTGTTCGCTAATTTTAAGTGAGAACTCAGTTTGTACCCTTTTAAAAAGTATTAGATCCCAGATGTGATAACTCTTTGACAAGTAGGCTGGAGGCTCAGAGAACTCAGTCATGTCACAGCATGATTAACAATTTTATTTTCCCACAGAGGTAAACTTCAATAAGTCAACCATCTATTTATGATAAAAAAGGAAATTATAATAATATTGAAACCATATGCAACTCTTATTCAAAATTAAGAAATTGAGTATTGCGTTGTTTCTCTCAGCCTCAAAATTCTTCTGAGAAATAATTAACAGTTATTAAACAGTTGGTTATTATGACTGGTGGGAGAAAAAGTGGGCCTCTGTTTCTTTCCTCAAATCTCTCAAGAAAACACTACAATTAGTGAAGTGTATAGAGGAATATCAGTCACAGGTATGAGTGATACTGTTCGTAGGGTATTTACGGCACAAAGCAATAACAAAATATTCAGTTCTCAGGATATGAAAGATCATTTTGTGAAAATGATTTGACAAAACACAATCCTAAACTTGGTAAATTATTCTCAAAATGTTTAAGAAGTAAACAAAGCAATGAAACCCATGTGACAACACAAGCCTATTTTTATGCAGGAAAGCCTCTATTGAGCAATATTCTTATTACAGACAAAGGCCTTTGTCTTGAGTCTAGGATGAGATAGTTGGTCACTTGAAGTCATGTTTATTTATATTTTATAGGGATGGGAGAGTGGTAGTTGTCTCCTCAAGTCTTACTTTTCCTTTGGTAGCTCTGTTTGAGTTACTAAAATTTCCTGTTATTTTATGTAGAATGCACCATAGGCTACCAGTAAACAAAACTCTGTATCATTGTCTGAAATTCTAAAACAGAAATGGGGACCCACGGGGCAGAAATACTGTTTTGTATCACATCAAAAGCAATAAGCTAAATTTTACAAAGGACTAAAACATCCCTTGCACTGAGAAAACAAAGAAGGACAAGAATGACTTGTTTAAACATGCAAGTTGATACTGAGTGATGTCCCAGCCTTCACAGATCATGGATGTAACCCTTGAGAAAGAAACTGAAATCTGTTCACAGAGGAACTAGATCCTGCTTTTGTAAGGGACAATTCAGGCTATGGTGCATTTTTAGTAAATTAACAGATGTTTCTGATATATTTGTAACTCAGAAGGATTCATCATGCTCATTGTGTTTGACAAGCACAAAATTAAGCAAGTTAAATCAGTCCCAAGGAAAGAAAAATGCTGTGTAGACAATCCATCAAATGACCAAAATCTAGAGTAATCTCTTCAGGGGGCAAGAGCTTATACTACTTGAAGGTACTTGTGCTCAGAAAGGATTTCACTTGGAAGAACCCCAGGTATAAGATTTTCTACAAAATTGTGAACAGTTTCAATCCCATACCTCATAAAATAGGGTGGCTTAATACTTGATGCATAAATTTGCATCAGATTCATAGTATCGACTAATTAGGAGACAACAATAGTTAAACATTGAGATGTGCTATGTGATTCATGCTCTGGCTTGCTATGGGCTCACAAAAAGTTAGTCCTCTGCTCCTAAGGGGATGCAGAATGTCTTGGATTCTGGAGACAAACTTCATGTAAGTTCAAACTCACATTCCACCTTTAATTGGCTGAGTGATTTTGGACAAGTTATTGAACTTCTCCATGTCTTAATTTCCTCATCTGCAAAATGCTGATAATAGCACCTACTTCCATAGAATTGCTTGGATTAAATTAATTAATGCGTGCAAAGCTGTATAGCACTGGGAACGGCAAGTCGCACATGGCTAGCCCTCCAAGCAATTTTACACCTACAACTGTTAAGGATTGCTTGGGTCCCAGCAGAAGGGCAATTAAGGTCTAGACGGCACAATAAAAATGAAACACAATTAAGTCCTAAAATCCAAACTTTGGGAAAGAGGGGGGACACAGAAAGAAGGCCTTGAGATAGAGGACTTGGTTTAAAGGAGGGGATGGGACATCCTAAGTGACTGGAAAAGGCAGGACTGAGCCTGGCCTTTAAGGAAGAACCAGCCTGACTGGAGTGGCCAAATAAGGTTGTGAGAACACCCTCACCAGATAAGATATGGCAGGTTGATAAGGCTTAAATTCCATTGCTGAGGAGATCAAACTCTGAGAGGGACCTATTATAGTTTCCTCAGGAATTGTTGTAGAAATAGTATTGGCTTCTAGAAAACAGGACAGAATGTAGGAGGAAAGTCTAGAATCAGACAGCTCAGTTTAAAGGTATTGAGGCCCACCTAGGTGAGGTTCTGGACCAGAGTAATAGGTATGAGTAGAGGAGGAAGGCAACTACTAAGGCAAAACCAAGAAGTGGTTAAGTGATTAGATGGGCAGGCAATGGACAAAGGAGGCAAAAATGGCTCCCGAATTTTGAGGATGGCTCTCCATGGGCTATTATTGTATCTAGGTGAGATAAGGCAGTATTAGGTAGATGATGGTAGGACATATTCTTATAGAATACAAAGGGAGTTTAGGAGCTGACCTTGCCCTATGTATCTGAAGGTTTCTAAAGATTTTATTCTTTATATCATTATTACTTATTTAAGAGAGGGAGTGAGAGAGCCCGAAAGGGAGGAGTGGCAGAGGGAGAAGCAGATTCCTGGCTCAGTGGGGAGCCCGATAAGGGACTTGATCCTGGGACTCCGAGCAGAAGTCAGTCGCTTAACTGACTGAGCCATCTCAGGCACCCTATCTGAAGGTTTCTAAATGCCATTGAGAGTGAGAAAAGAGGGTCAAGACTTCTGGGTGTTGCAAGAGCATCTCCTGTGCACTGGAGTGCTACTCAATATAGGTGTTTGTCCTTAGAACCACCTGAAGGACTCACAGCTCCTGAGTGCTGACACAAGGCAGGACAAGAGCTACAAATGGGGAACGCTTTGAAGCTCTACTCCCATAGCTTTCAAGTACACAAGACAGTATTGTTAACTACTACTATCATCATAAAAGCTCACATTGAGTTTGGTAGGACTCACTGTTGAAGGATTGCTGAGTTTGGAGCAGAGCTGGGGTTTTCTAAGAGCTTCCCAGTTGAATCACCTGTCTGCCATAGGGTGCCAAAATGCAGGGTCCTGGGTTTGCAAGGGATAGGATTGGAGTGTGAGGCAGTGAGGTGGGTCAGCATGTGGGACAGCTCTGATGTTAGGTCACTGTCAGGGCCGGCCCCAAAGAGTCCATGGACTGTGGGAGAGCCACTATACACATTTCTCGATCCAGAGTCTTCCCATCCAATCTCCATTCTCCTTGGAGCTGCTAAGTTAATCTACATCTGCACTGCACAATTTTCTGGGAAAAAATCTTTAAGAAGGACTAGTAATCTGAACAGAGGGCATAGACATGATGGCTGTCTCTGGGTGTGATTTCTAATTAAAATAAATTTTTAAAATAGCTTCCTGCTATCTTCCCAATTGTCTTCAATGAATACATACTACTTTTGTAACTTCTCCAGGGAGATCTAATTTCAGTCAGGGCTATAGTTTAGGCCACAGTCAGTTGCTTAGCATCAAACTGGTGGCTTATTTATCTTTAAAAAAGAAAAAGAAAAGTACTCCATGTTAATGGCTCCTACACCCTCTAAGTTCTGATTTCTCCCCAGGATCCTTGGTTGGTGTATTATTTTTAGTTTATTCTGCCATTGAACAGATGCTTCCGTATTAAGTCCTTGTCCCTGCCATCCTGTATGTTTTAGCACCAAAGGTGACTTTATTTTTTTTTTTTAATTTTATTTGTCAGAGAGAGAGAGAGAGCACAAGCAAAGGGAGCGGCAGAGGGAGAAGCAGGCTCCCCGCTGAGCAGGGAGCCCGATGCGGGACTCGATCCCAGGACCCCGGGATCATGACCTGAGCCGAAGGCAGACGCTTAATGACTGAACCACCCAGGCATCCCCAAAGGTGACTTTAAAAGCAAACCAAACTAAGCTTAAATAATACAACCCAGGAAACAGGGATGGGTGACTCCTTCATTCCATTCACTGTGATTAAATATCTTGACCACAATCTCCCCCAGCATTTTTAGCACAAAGAATGAAAATACTTGAGACATGATGAGGGGCTAGAGGAAAATCCCATACATTGAAGTTATCTCAATAATTTTACAGAAGAGACTAGCCTAAGGGTAATTACATCTGTCTTTAAAGCTTATGGAAAAATTCTTGTTGCATATGTGTTATGGTGAAACAAAATGCAGGCATGGAAAAACAACTGACTTTAAAAATAACAACATCCTTACGAGTCCAGCTTGCAGTCGTTAAGAGGTAGTACAGCTGGGGTCAGTGTATAGACTTCTGTTTGTAATTTGCATAAACAGTCGAGTGCTTGGCCGGAGCAGGCACACGGCCGCCTCACCAGGCTGACCGACTTTGTTAGTCACCCCACAGACACCCAGAAGGTGCTGAGACACGGCTCAGGGCAGTACTAAGAATCAGCATGAGACTGCACAACTTCTCTACTCCCACAGCCAGGAAAAGCCAGAACAGCTTCTTCTTCTTCTTTTTTTTTTTTTTTAAACCCAGAACTTCTGAAATGTTTTCTCAACTTTGAGCTAACATTCTTTTGAGTTCTGCTAATGAAGAAGAAACTCCCAGCCCCACCTCAAGAACATCATGTAATGATACTTCCATTGCCCAGACTGACATACATCGCTAAGCCCTGAAATGGAAAAACCGAAGCAGGCCCTTATCGTAAGTCCTATTGTAAGTGCTTGCTAAAGACTGAATGTTTGTGTCCTTCCTGAATTTATATGTTGAAATCCTAACCCCAGTGTGATGGTGTTAGGAGGTGAGGCCTTTGAGAGGTGATTAGGTCATGAGGTTGGAGCCCTCTTGAATGGGATTAGTGCCCTTATAAAAGAGGTCCCTTGCCTCTTCTGCCATATGAGGGCACCGCCTCCAGAACTGTGAGAAATAAATGTTTGCTGTTTAGAGCCCCCCCCAACCCCCTGATCCCCTCACCCACCCACCCCTGATCGTATGGTACTTTGTTATAGCAGCCCAGAAGGACTAAGCCAGTGCTCAATGCCCTACTAGGTGAAGGAGTCATCATTCTATGGCAGAGGGCCAACCATTTATTCAATAAACATAGGACACTTCTGAAGTCTAGGTTCTGGTATTGTTGTGAACAGGATGCAAGTTTCCCAGAGAATTTGTGTCTTGCTTTATAGAAATAAGATTATGCATTTGAAAGTTTAACTTCATAGAATGAAAAATTAAGAGGAAGCCTAAGATTAAAAGTCAAGTGACTGATAGAGAATTTCAGGGAAAAACAGATCAGAGTAGTTGGGGATGACATCATAGAACTGGGACTTAATCCATCAAACACTCATTTAACAGATTCCATGAATTATACCTTCCAAGGATTCAAAGATATAAAGGACTTAAAACAGGGCCTGATTCTAGCATCCTGATGTTTATTTTTGCCTGGTGTCTCATTAAACATAGCAGGAATGTAGAGAGTGATGAGTGTCATAATAACAGACACAATAATGAGACCCTTTCAGTCATAGAACTTCACATCTGGAAGAATCCTCAGAAATATCCTAACCCAATCTCCTCCTTTTATAGATAAGAAAACTGAGTTTGTCACTTGTCTACCTTATGCTGTTAAGTTTGAAACTGAGCTGGGAATTGGATCCTGGTATAGACCCTGAAGGATAGGCAAATTCCAGTAGAGGACACAGTAAGGGCCCAGGCAGGGTTGATATTCAGTCAGTAGACACCAGTCAGTTTTACTAGCACCTTGCCTCACCCTATTGTCTGTTCTGATCGATGGGTGCCCCTGCTGACACACTAACTGTTCTGAATGTCACCCCTGGGCAAAGGCACTTCTCATTTCCTGCTCAGCTAAAACAGAAGGAGACAGAGTTTTTAATAATGAAGTACTAGGAAGCAGTTAATCTCTTAGCACTGCAAAATGCTTGATATAGCACACTTTTCTCCAAAGAAATCACCAACGGAGCATGAATGTACAAAACAGTTCTATGTGTTAAGAACAGGGTAAAGGACGTGGCTAAAGAACATGCTGAATCCCAACACCATGATTCCACTTATAAAGTTCAAGAATTATGTTAGGGGAAGTATTCACAGGTGGTAAAATTAAAAAAGGACAAAGTCTTTTTTTTGCTTTTATGGTATTAAGTCTTTACTCCGGGGACAGGAAATTGGGAAGGCGTAGCGACTCACGGGTCTTCTGGGGTATGGCAATTTTCTATTTCTTCAGTACCGGTGTTCATTTTGTAACTAGTCATTACACTACACATCTGTTCTATGCACTTTTCCATATGTTATATTTAACAACAACAAATGATAAGTAAAGCCAATTGAAGTTTGGTTTCTTTGTTGAAGGCTGGGAAAGTAATGTGGACAGACCATCAGGTTCAATGAGCAATTGCCTGAAGACAGAACAAAGGAGCCTAGGAACAAAGATGCTAAAATGGCCTCACAATTAGAATGTGGAGCTTAGCTGTGGACACCCCCGTGTGGAGAATAGCCCTCTGCATCCTCTCACTCCCACAGAGTGGTGGTTGTCACAAGCATTCTTGCTTAACAGCTCTGCATTTCTAACACTCCTAGGAGATGTGGCCAACCAGACTGCTAGGAAAAACACACAATAAGGATTTTGATAGTAAATGGGCTGAGAAAGTTAAAAAAAAAACCAAGAATGAATCATTGATTTTTGAACATTGATTTTTTTTTTTTTTTTTGGCTATTGTCTCATTCTTCAGCGTACTATTCAGTGGCATTAAGTACATTCACAATGTTGCACAACCATCACCACTATCCATTTGCAGAAGAATCATCGATTTTTAAACAGTCAAATATGGGCACAGGATCTCAAGTCTGATATCCTTTTTGGACAGATGGAGGAAGGAGGGAAATTTTGTCTGTATGCATGGGGAGGGAGACAGCAGTTGGGGGCAGGGTGTGTCTTCCTAAGAGGACAGCGACAGCAAGTGTCCCCTGGTGCACACGGGTTTGCACACTGATTAGCCCGGCAAAGACACCACGTGATCACCACGTGCAGCCTTTCTGCCGCGGTGCTGGTGGGCGCTGAGCACCTGGGCTTGCTGTGCTGGTCCTAAAGAGAGGCTGCCTGCAGTGGGACCATGTGAAGGAGCTGCTGTGCATGATGGTGGTTCTAGCCTTCCCCCGAGCTGCAATTCTTTGGGTTTTGGTTTGATTCTCCAAAACTACTCTCTTGCTGCATGATCTGCAAAATTAGTATAATTTCGGAGCTGGAAGGGACCCTAGAGGCGATGTATTCAAACCCTCTCACTGTCCAATTGCAGAATCAGGAATGGTCAAGAAGCCCAAGCAGGGTGACGTCACAGAGCTGCAAAATCCTGCAGCTGCTGTACTCATTTTTAAAATTAAAGAGACTAAATTCTTAAAACATTTTTCTTTTGCTTTATTTTGAATAGCCAGACCCTCCCAGGAATAATAAAAGCACAGCTAGAAATCTCTAATCTGGTGGGGTTTCTTTCCCTTTAATTTTACCACATGTGGACCCTGAAATTATAATAAGGAACAGGACCAAAGACAGTAACTCACAATATAATGCAATCTAACCCAGATGTTGATGGCAGGCTGATTTCCACAGCACGGGCTGAGAGCTTGTTTCAGAAGTGGGGAAACGGGATCCTAAAATAGCAGCCATAGCCCTCAGCTAAAATGTCCCTGTAGAGCTTGTAACCAAGGCCATTCGTGATACACAGAAATTATTCATATTTATGCACTTTGTCCATTCTCAGCTTCCTCCCTCCTCTTTCTTTCCTTCGGTGGCCCATGTTCCTACATTCCTATTATTTCCTCCTCTCTTGGTTCCCAGGAACATCTTGCTTGCCCTTGGGTTTTCAGGACCTCCCGTTAGAACATCCTGGCTAGGGCTGGGTTTCTAAAAAAGCCTATGACTCATAGGATTATTTTCCTGAATTTCTCTCCATTATCAAAATCCCTTACTATCGTTCTCAATTCCAAAGTGTGCTATAGGGACACCTGGGTGGCTCAGTCAGTTAAGCGTCTGCCTTCGGCTCAGGTCATGATCTCAGGGTCCTGGGATTGAGCCCCACATTGGGCTCCCTGCTCAGCGGGAAGCCTGCTTCTCCCTCTGCCTGCCCCTCTGCCTGCTTGTGCTCTCTCTCTCTCTCTGACAAATAAATAAAATCTTAAAAAAAAAAAAAAGGCAGATGCTTAACCGACTGAGCCCCCCAGGAGCCCCAGTGACATCCCATTTTTAAAATAAGTAACCAATGGTGCCTGAGTGGCTCAGTCGTTAAGCATCTGCCTTCGGCTCAGGTCATGATCCCAGGGCCCTGGGATCGAGCCCCATGTCAGACTCCTTGCTCAGTGGGGAACTGCTTCTCCCTCTCCCACTCCCCCTGCTTGTTCTCTCTCTCTCTCTCTGACAAATAAAAAAATCTTAAAAAAAAAAAAACCAAAAGCAAAAACCCAAAGTGTCCTATGTTGACTTTCCAAGATAATTTTATAATCTAATCGGGGTTTATGGAAGAAGGACCAAAGTATGACATACATTCATTCATTCATTCATTTAGAATAATAAATAAATTATTTATTATCTTTTCTCTGAGAAGAGAGAGAGAGAGAGAGCATGGGAGCCTGGGGAGGGGCAGAGGGAGAGGGAGAGAAGCAGACAGCCCGCTGTGCATGGAGTCCGACTCTGAGCTCCATCCCAGGAACCTGAGATCACGAGCTGAGCCAAAACCAAGTCAGACGCTTAACTGAATGAGCCACCCAGGCGCACCCCAAATTATGACTTTAGAGGGCCGTAGGCACTTTTACTTTTGTGGGCCCCTTACTCCATTAAAAAAATACTTAAAAATTACATTGTACAACTGCATTGGAAGAAAAATAAATATAATCCAGACTGGATTCAGTATTATTTTTCCCTATAATCTTAAGAAAAGTAAAAAGGAAACATTCGCACGGGCCCCTGCCAATATTGTAGGCCCTGGGCATCGTGCCTACTGTGTCTCCTGCGTAACTTGCCCTGCCTGTTAGTGCTGCCCAAAGATTGGCTGGGTTACACTGGTGTATCAGATTGTGTTGAGTTATCACCAGGATGCTTTTGGTTGTAAATAATGGAAAAAACTCAAACGGGCTTAAGCAATAAGGGGAATTTATAGGCTCACAGAGCTGGTTAAGTTCAGAGACTGACGTGGCTTAGAGTCAGGTACCTTCCATTATGAAACTTCCATTCTTCAGGTAAAGACACAGACAGACCATGTCATAGACCTTGCTCTTTACCTGCCATTTGGCCACTGCCCCCCCTGCTTACCTTCCTAACAGAGCTCACCTCCATGACGAAGGGAGCTGAAAAAGCCAGACATGCTTTCCCAGTCTCTCTGGAGGCTATGCTTTAGGTACGTAACCAAATTCTGGCCATTGCAACTTCAGTGAAAGTATGCTTCCAAGTTGCCTGCCCCTTAGCTGTGCAAGAAGTTCCCACTCCTTCTGTCCTACTTTGGGATATGCATAGGCTTCTGCAGCAGTCTTGATTTCATGAGAGGCCACCTGGACCACACTTTGAAGGTGGCAGAGCACAAAGACCCGATTGCAGGTTCTTGATGACATTGCTGAATTACCTAACCAGCCCTGAAACTCCCTACCTCTGAACACTTTCATTAAGATAATAAACTTTTAGCTGGGTATTCTATTACTTGCAACTTCCTATAAATAATGAGAAAATAAAGAAATGAACCTCAGATTTGCAGATATTGATACATGCTATTAGGACAATAAATATGCTATTTATTTATATAATGGCATGTATTGATACATGCTATTAGGAATATAAATATGATGCAAATTGGATAATTATAGAAAAGACTCTCTAAAGTGACATTTGAGCCTGATGGAGCCAGCCATACAAAGATCTGGGAGGCAGGGTGCTTTAGACCGAGCAAACAGTAACTCTAAAAGTCCAAAGTGGCAATTATTAGAGTGAATTTGAAGAACAGAAAGAAGTCCCTTGATTGCAGTACAGTGAGTAAGGGGAGGGAGTAGAATGTGAAGTCAAACAAGTTATAGGTCATTTTGCTTTTTTCAGAATGCCTTGACACAATGGTATAATTTTGCTTCTGGGAAACTGGGTGGAGGGGACATTTTAAGGATATCAACTGAGTGGCAAAATCTCATTTTGTAAGCAGCTGCTTAGTGTGCATATTAAATGTGGTGGCGATATCTGCCCATCTCCTTCATAAGTACCATCCTCCAGCTTCTAAGCTCCTCCTTTTCAGAGAACTGTACTCCTTTCCCATATGGTTACCACAGGAGCAGCTATATTTTATAAAAGGACCCGACTATAGTTTACTGGACCAGAGATGGGTATCTAATCTAAAAAGTCTTTTTCCCTGGGAACTTTGGAATCGGGGTTAGGGGATCAAGTTAATGCCTTGCATGTGGTTAAAGATGTAAGATTTAAAGCTTGAAAGATGTAGTCATATCTTGATTATATGAAAAAAAAAGGTTGTCCATCCTGAGAGGAGGAATAAGGATAAGATAACCCTAATGGAATTCAAGTCCCTGGTTCTTGTAGGTTCCTAAAGTCCAGCCTTATCTTTCCCTTTTTCAATTTGGTTTATTTCAGGTACCCTTTTAGGGGAAATGGGAGATATCAATAATTGCAATCAAGGGTGAAATGTTAAAATAACAAATCTTAAAATATAGAAATAGCTGAGTAAAGCTGAGGTGCAGAGCAGTAATGATTCAGAGATCCTGAGCTGAATGCTAATATTTCTAGTTATGTAGTAACAAAGCAGTTGATTGTTTATCTATTGTCTCTTGAGGACCATGAGCCTATGAAGATTTCAGTAGTGGGCCTCCTGGCTGGCTCAGTCAGTGGAGCATGAAACTCTTGATCCTGGGGTTGTGATTTTGAGCCCCATGTTGGGTGTAGAGATTACTTAAAAATAAAATCTTAAAAAATATATTTCAGTAGAACTCAGGATATCCACCATTTATTTTGTTCTCTCTTTAGGAAAACGAATTTCCAGTTAAAGCTGGCTTACCTCTAAATATATAGAGAACAACAGAGTGTGCTTTGAGAAAATACTTTTTTTGCTCATAACCAGTGATCTGTGACCACTGTTGCTTCGATAATTGTCTTGCTACATTGTACCAGCCAAATTCTTTTTTCTTTTTTGAAGATTTCATTTATTTATCTGAGAGAGAGAGAGAGAGAGAGAGAGAGCATGAGCAGGGTGAGGGGCAAGGGGAGAAGCAGACTCCCTGCTGAGCAGGGAGCCTGATGCAGGGCTCAATCCTGGGACTCCCGGATCATGACCTGAGCCAAAGGCAGATGCTTAACCGACTGAGCCACCCAGGCACCCCTACACCAGCCAAATTCTTAACAGCACTCTAAGATCAGTGCATTGATTTGGAAATTTGGGGTAACCTGAAATCTTATTACTCTCCTTCCCTTGCTCCACCCATCCTTAACTTTTGCAAATTTAGTACCACTGCCTGGTACATTCTCTTCTACCAGGAAGAAAAGTTCCCTTTCTTCTACTAACTTTATCATAATTCCAGTTCTCCCACACCGCTCAATTTTGAGCTTGCATCCTGAAACTTCCCTGAGAATTCAGATCTGGATTAGGTACTCTTGCTAAGAACTCTTATAACACTGTGTTTCTACTATCACATAGTTTTATAACTGCTTTCTTGTCTTTCTGCACCACTAAACTTTAAGTTGAGAGCTGGGCACATAGTATGTGTTTAATAAAGAGTCTTGTATGAATGAATGAAAAGTTATAATGAATACTAAGATAATATATGCGAAGTATTTGGCACATAAGCAATCAATATTTTTTCTTGTTAGTTTTCTTTTATGATTCATAAAATAACCCTAGAACCTGAGAACAGTATAGCACACTGAATATTGCACTACAGTGGGAACAGCTATGCAGATGAAATTAGGGGCAATGTGAAAATTTAACAATTTGGCCAACCATCATAGCAGATGCCCAATCAATTAGAACAGAAGAGCCTGGCTTTCTACCTAGAAGAGATGATTTGTCTTGCCCCCACAACAGAGCATAAATTCGCTTATTAATAAGCTAGACATATGATGACTGTATCTATGAAGAATTAAGATTAAATTGAATATTCCAAGATGGAAAATTATTGACCAGTGATACTTTTAACTACAATCCAAGCAGTTACATTGACACTATTTGTACTATTAAGATCTTACTTATAAAATAAATAACCAATAACTCCCTTATATATTAGCAATAGTCATTAAAAAACAGTATTTCCAGGGGCGCCTGGGTGGCTCAGTTGCTTAAGCAACTGCCTTCGTCTCAGGTCATGATCCTAGAGTCCCAGGATCAAGTCCTGCATCGGGCTTCCTGCTCAGTAGGGAGTCTGCTTCTCCCTCTGACCCTCCCCCCTCTCATGCTCTCTCTCTATCTCATTCTCTCTCAAATAAATAAATAATATCTTTAAAAAAACCCAAAAAAACAAAAAACAGTATTTCTAAGCATATAAAGCATAATAAAATCTAAGAATAAATTTAAGGTATATGCATAATTAAAAATTATGCAACTTTACTGAGGATCATAAAAATACTTAAATAAATGGAGAAATAGCATGTGCTTTTAAAGATTCTTCAATATTAAAAGATGGTAATTCTCGCCAAATTGTTTTATAAACACTGAAATTTCAAATAAAACACTGAAGATTTTTTTTTTTTGGTAAAGTTTTTGTTGAAAAATAACATACATTCAAAAAGTACATGTACAGTACATCTCAGCAAATGTTTAATTATTTTTAAATGGGTTTAAGTTCAAAGTTTATCTGAAGTAAAAATGGAGCAAAATATCCCATAAAATTTCAATTTAAAAAACTAAAATTTTGGAGCTGGTACACTAATATAGAAATTGGAAGAAAAGAATAGAAAGCCAAAAAACAAGCTCATGAGAACATGTATAAATAAATATGATAAATGTAGCATTTCAGATTGGTGAGTTAATTATAGAATCTTTAATGGTGCTAGAATGATTGTGATATCAGTATTTAACTGAACATTGGATTTAAAAAATAAATATAAATAAAATCAGAAAAGATCTAGAATAATATATAGCTTAAAATTTAAGATTTGTAAGCATGCCATTAAAAATTGACATCACAATAAAAAAGATTAATAGACTTGTCTACATACATTTAATACTTCTCTGTGGTGAATATCATAAAATTAAAAGGCAAATGACAAATTAGGAAACAGTGTTTGCTATCTTCATTATGTCCTAGGCAGTGTCTGATAAGAACAAGGTATGCTTTATTCTATTGAGTTTATGTGTAGATCCTGGAGTCAGATGGCTTGGATTTGAATATGAAATGGCCCACTTACGAGCTGTCTTAGGTCAGGTTCCCTAGAAGCCATGGCTGAGAGGAAGATTTTTATATAAGTGACTTATCGAAGATGTTCTTGTCAGTGAAATCTGCAGGAATGCAGGAGACAGGCTAAGACAGGGGGATAATCTAGGTAAAGACAAAGGTTCAAATGAAGCCTCACCTCAGTCTGACCTCACTGGAAGGTATGGAGCAAACATGATACCACGAAGAACCTTGAAGCAAGCAGGCTGGGCTTTTGTATCTCCACTACATCAGTTAGTCATTGTTTGCAGGCCGTCCAAGCATTTGGGATAGACTGGGGACAGTTTTCCAGGGAAGGGTGCAACTCTGAGTTGTTAGCCACTGACCATCATGGCGGCTAGATGACGGATGGATGCACTAGGTGGACAAGGGGATTGGGGGATAGCACATCTTTTAAAATAACCAAGTCATCCTGATTAAGTTACTTAACTCTTTGAAGCTTTCATTTCCTCGTTTATAATGAAAACATAGTGATGCCATTGGGTTGGAATAGTACATGTCAGGAAATTGTCTAACAAAAACACCCAAACGTTAGCATTTAGAGAGTTTTATAAGTCTAAACATTCACTAATAGCAAAATGGGAAAATTACAAAGACTGGCAATGCATAAGTGAAGAAATAGAATTGTCCAAAATATGGGAATATTTTCTTTCACTGTAACTATAGAAATGCAAACTTAAGGCGAATTACTGTTTATTTCTTATCAAAGAGACAAAATCAAAGATAATAGTGTTGGCAAGGTGTCTGCGTGGGAATAGAGCAATCTCTTACATTCTCATTAAGAGTATAAAATGATCGACTGTTTTCTGGAGGGAATATTGGAAATCTATCTGAAGCTTTTAAATCATGTGTACCTTCTAAAGTGTGCATTCCCATTTCCAAGAATTTATTTGCCGAAAATTTGGCATAGAAATTGGCAAATACTTAAAAATACAAAGAAGTTCATTCGTAGTGTTATTTGAGTATTGGAAAATTGGCATGAGCTGATAATTTGGAAAGGGATAATAATGACAAAGCAGTTACTATAAAGGAAAATGGTATAAAAATATACTTACAGATAGGAAATTAAGTCCAAACTTGAGTCAAAAACACAAATTAAAAAATTGTATTCAGATAATAAGATACAATTTTTAAAAACATTTGGAGGTAACATACACTAGTGGTGATTATCTTTGTGAGACAAGTTATTTTTACCCTTTTTGTGCTTATTTGTAGCTTTCTGATCTTTCTACAGTGAACAAGTGACACAATAACTCACAAGCTTCAGGCTTCTCAGGAGGAGCTCAAGCCTGTAGATATAAAACTTGAGCGTGGCCTTTAGCCACAAGTTAGTTATTTTTGATTTCCTGCTATTTCTGCCAAACATAAATTTGTAAGCAAATGCTTGGAACATACTTAAAGAAAGAATGAAGACCACTCAGTTTCAAGCAAACAGATTTCTTAAACATATAGACACAAATCACTGTGAACAATGAGTGTGCATCTTTACCCAAGGAAGAGAAAGAGAATCTTTCGTATAATATACAGAGCGATTGGTGAGAGAATGATCTTAGGTTGTTGCTTTGAAACTTGGTTTACACTCATTCAAGGAATTATTTCTTCAGTGTACTCATTTTATCTTGTCTTTAGGCTCACTGCACATTTGGGCAAGACAGCAAACTATCAGTGAGAATCACAACAGGAAACAGATGGCACGAACGGGGTAAGTGAAAAGAGGAGAACGAAGGGATAGTTTACAGAGATGTGGGCAAAGCTCAGGAAAGGCACGACATCAGGGCTAGCTAGCAGTATCAGAGAGAGATTGAAAGAATGAGCAGGAGGAGCTGTTGTTTGAACCTTGAGAAGGCCAGTTGAGAGACGCCGGGACTCAGTAGGACACAAGTCACCATACCAGTCATGTCGGGCAACTCTCCTCCAAGTGTTGGCTCAGCATTTCAGGCAGCTTCCATGTCAGGGCACCGCCATACCAACACAAGTGTCCACAATCCTCATAGCAGGGGAAGAGAGAGCACAGAGAAGCCTACAGCAGCTCTTCAATGCAGCTAACTGGAGGTGATGGGTCACTTTTACTCACATCTCATTGGCCAAAGCAAGTCATGTGGCCTTGCCCAACTACAAGGGGTTGGGGAAGAATCCTCATATGCACCTGAAAAGGAAAGGAGAACTGGAAACACTGGTGAAAAACACCAACAGAGAGTAAGCCCTCTTCTCTTGTATTATGCTGCATTCCTTTGTATGAGAGACAAACTCACTCAATCTTGGGACATACTCAATGCTGTGCCGTGTCACAGTCACCACCAGCCACACTGAGCGCCTGAATGTGACTTGAGGTGTGCTGCGCATGTAACATATACCTCAGAGTTCAAAGACTTAGCACAAAAAGTAGAATGCAAGATAGCTTATTCATGATTTTCATTATTGATTATATGTGGAATGGTAATATTTTTGAAATATTGGGTTAAATAAAAATACATCATTTATTAATTTTATCTATTTTTACTTTTTTAAAATGTGGTTTCTAGAAAAATTTGTGTGTGGCTTGTGTTTGTGGCTTGCACTATATTGCTATTGAACAGTGCCGCTCTAGAGAGTTCTCTTGGTCTCGAGAGGGTTTCTAATAGAAAGAGATAAAGAATTACCAATCTCTGCTAGAATTCTCCACAGGATGAATCATTACTTTAATCGCTCCTGTAGCTAAGTAGCTACACAAGTGTGAAGGTTTTCTTCTTTTATTTTAGTGTCTAATTTAAAATTCTTTATAAAAATTCAGGATCAGTTTTTTTTTTTCCCTCTCCCCCATAAAGGCAAAGCACAGGTGGTTCATAGAGACCATTATTCCATGGAGAGTCTTTTTTATAAAACGTGTTTAAATGTCACTCAGTTCCATTAAAACAAAGGAGCCATTCAGCAAATGTGTTGCTTTTTAGTTTCTTACTTTCTCGTAGAAACTCATTTTGAAGACTTCAACTACTTTTTTATTAGGAAAGAGGGTACAGAGAAAGTCATTAACTTTACCTTTTCTTACATATTGAGAGCTGAAGTTGTAGGAAGTTCTCAAGTTTTCTTGGAAATATGGTCTGACAGTAGCTATTCTATGGCCTGTGCCAGAGATGTCCCTTTGCCCCTTCAGTCCCCTCCCTTCCCCTAGACCCAGCTCTTTGCCCTCTGACCTGCTGGTCTGCACTAAGAAGTCTAGAATGGAGAGTTCTGGTAGAGACTAGAGGGACTGGATCAGGGTCAGGGTATTTATTCACCTGTGAGGTAGCCTAGGGCTGTCTATTCAGGGTTGAGTCAGGAAAAGGGCATCACTCTAAATAGAAGAGTTTAATATGGAAATTAGAGTACTGACTGAGTACCACTGCTTTTTGTCATGACTGCACATTCCAGCGTTGGCTCACTCTGCTCATCCTTGTGGGTCTAGGAGTGGTGACAGCTTTGCCACTCCTACCTTCAGGTGGCTGCCCTATCCCTTGTGATTCCCTAATACTCCCTTGAGTGCTCTTGAAGTGAGCATGCCAACTGCATTTGACTGCGACCCTGACACTGGGCCCACTGGCATCTTGTGGGAGGGCTACCTCAAAACAGGAGGTTGTTGAGTGTCCTGGCCAATAATGAAGGACAGAGGAGCAACATTTTGAAGATATTTGCTCAAGTCTAGGCAGCTTTTCATATATTTCTGCCTGATATTTTTAAAAGCCTTTACAATGTCTTGGAACAACAAACTCTATAATATGACTAAGGTAAGAAAGAAAGTTATCAGGATGCATCTTAAATGTTATAGTTTTCTCTCTGGCAAAGAAATGTCAATACAATATTTGAACCACACATTAAGCTCTACACTCAGCAATTCTTGGTCTTCTAAGAGGATACCTGTACTTCTTTTAGATGGGAGGTTGAAAAACTTCCTTTGTTTCCCCACCTGTACAACGAGGGGTTTAGACTAGATTATCTTAATTATCCCTGTGCACTAACATTCTGTAAGTCTATGATGTTTCAGTCAAATTTGTGAAATATGGCTTCCTGGCCTTCGGCTCGGGGGAGGTGAAAGTGCAACCGTCTTTTTCGATTGTCCTCAATCTGGGTTCATCCAACACCAACCACCTCCACCATGCTGCCTATGTTTGACCCCAACGAGATCAAAGTCGTATACCTGAGGTGCACTGGTAGGGAAGACTGTGACACATCTGTCCTGGTCCAGAAGATCAACCCCCTGGATCTGTCTCCAAAAAAGTTTGGTGATGACATTGCCAAGGCAACTGGTGATTGGAAGGGTCTGAGGATCACAGTGAAACTGACCATTCAGAACACACAGGCCCAGATTGAAGTGGGACCTTCTGCCTCTGCCCTGATTATCAAAGCCCTCAAGGAACCGCCAAGAGACAGAAAGAGGCAAAAACACATTAAGCACAGTGGAAATGTCACTGTTGATGAGATTGTCAACATTGCCTGACAGATGTGGCTCCAGATCTTTAGCCAGAGAACTCTCTGAAACCATTAAAGAGATTCTGGGGACCGCCCAATCTGTGAGCTGCAATGTTGGTGGCCGCCACCCCTATGAAATCATAGATGACATCAATAGTGGTGCAGTACAATGCCCAGCTAGTTAAGAACTACAAAGGAAAATATTTCAATAAGGGATCATTTGACAACAACAACAACAAAAAAAAATTGTGGAATAACATAGTGAGGTAAATGTGTAGACTTCTCTGAAGTACTGGGATGAATATTTTGCAAAACAAATTTCACCTTCCCACCTAAGAAAATCAGAGATAATTATTTTTACTAATGCCCTTGAAAGCACCATGTAAAAGAGTGCACGGTCCTAATAGCACCAAGCCTGGGTCAGAAGTCAATGAACAATGGCCCATGAGTCAAATGCAACCTACCGCCTGTTTTTGTAAAGTTTTATTGAAACTCAAGCCATGCCGATTTGTTTATGTATTGTCTATGTCTGCTTTCTCACTACCATGGCATAGTTGAATTGTTGCAACAGAAATTATGTCAGCCCACAAAACCTAAAATGTTTACTATCTGGCCCTTTACAGGAGAAGTTTGCCAACCCCTGGCTTAAGATGTGTAAACAGCTCTCTTTAAGTAAAATTCCCTATCCAGGTTTTTCAGAAGTGACATACCCCAGACACTGATGGTGAGTGATTAAAGGTACAAATAAATGTCCCATTTTGAAAGTACCAAAATTAAGTGCTCACTTCAGCAGCACAAATACTGAAAGCACCAAAATTATAACACTTGGTACGTATACACTTGAAAGATAGCCTGGTAATCCTAGGATCTGAGCTCAGTTCCATTCTTTACCAGCTTAACAATCTTGTGAGAGTTACCTAATTTTTCTTAATTATAAAATCACATGAGATAATACATGGAACACCTTAAATTTCTATCCAAAATAAAGAGTTATTAAATATTAATTTTGACACTGCAGGAAAGGAAACTCTAGATCTTTGAAGTTAAAAGGTTGGAAAATGTATCATATGGGCATAGAGCTTAACATGCAATGTTCAGCAAATTATTGAATAACCATCTTCCTCCCATTGCCCTCATAAAGCCACTCCTTTGGCAAGAAAAACCTTGAATTTCACAGTCAGGTGACGTACTGGGAACAATGCATGGGAGTGAGAAGCCCAACAGCAGAATTTGGAATGACCACCACCTGGCAACTGTGTGCACTAGGACCCTGGCCAGGAGGATATTGGGGTTTCATAGCTCTCAAGCTACAAAGGCGTCTGCGGTTGGCTCCATGAAGAGGCTCTGCAATGGAACCTTCCAACTATGCATTCACAGGGGACTTGATTTCTAAATGAGGAATAGACAACCTGCCAGGAATACCTGTGTTCCTCAAATGTCAAAGCTGGAGCAAAAAGGATTTAGAGATGCAGTGCAAGGAAATCCTCAGGAACAGACTAAGGTTTAAAAGGATCATCCTTATGTATTTATTTTTAGAACAATAGGGGATTTTTTTTAAAGATTATTACAAAGAAAGCTAATTCTTCTCTTCTGGCTGTGCAGGGTTTAAAGTCCAACAATTCACTCCTGTTTCTCTGCCTGAGCTGGAATTCAACAGATAAGAAGAGAGTCTTAATGATTAATCAGCCAAGCACAGCTCTGGAGCAAGAAATGGAGTTTTTTTTCATTTTACAGATGAAGAAACTGAGGCCCTGAGGGATCAAAACACCTATTTGAGGTCATAAAGTTCTTTTGTACAGAGTGAAAATGAATCCCGGAGTCTCTGATTTCTGCTGTACTCTTCTTCTCTAAAGCACCCTACTTCTCCAGAACCCAGAACTTGGGTAGACCACACTGGTCCCACCTCTGATCTACTAAGTGATGTTAGCATGTTGGAGGATCTCTCTATGGCTTTGTTTTCTCCTCTGTAAAATGGTCAGAATACCCACTTATCCTTCCTCATAAGGATGGTAAAACTCAACTGTGATCACAGACATGAAATTGTGATTCAGTGGACATGGCAGACACTTATTTCTCTATATAAAATCCATTCTCTTCTTCCTTGTTAACGTCACTTTATTCCAGCAGCCATATACCCAGTCACAGAGAATAAACCATGCTTAAATCATGGCAGCCAATGGTGATCCCATCCCCTTTGCCAGGGATTGCACTAGAGATTGTCATGGACCCAGAACTGGTCAAGAAGATAGAGAGGAAAGCCTAGAGAGGGGTGTGGAAAACTTTAAGGAAGTTCTGTTCTACCCGATAAAAGGCACAAGCGGTAACATGAAGAAAAGTTTAAGTGTTTGCAAAGGATGCTCTCTTGTTAGATGGAGGACATCATGGGTGGAGCAGAGAAAGTGTTAGTTAGAAGCTCATTCACCTTTTCAGCAAATATTTATGGTGGGCTCACCATGTGTTAGGCACTGGGAATACAGCAGAGAACAAGCAGACCAAAATCCCTGGTCCCATGGAGATTACATTCTAGTGAGGGGAGACAAGATAAATGAGCACAATATGTAGTATATTGGGGAGAAGTGTAGAAAGAAACACATGAAGGCAGGCATGGGAACACAAATGAATGGGGGCTGAAGTTTTAGAGAGGATGGTGAACGATGCCCTCATGGAGAAGGTAGCTTTTGAATAAAAGCCTGAAGGAAATGAGGGAGTGAGCCAGGATGGAATCTGTGGTTAGAATCACCCTGTCAGAGGGCACAGCAAGGTGGCTGGTGTGGCTGGAGTGGAGTGAGCAACATGGGGAGGGATAGAAATTGTGATCATCGGTGGTATCGATTGCAGGTCACGTGGAGTCTTGAAGCCACTATGGGTCTTTGTTTCTTACTCTGAGTCAGAGTGGAATCCATTGGAAGGTTTTGAACAGAGAGATGACTTGATCAGACCTCCATTTTAGCAGGATCATTCTGGCAGCTTTGTGCAAATAGACAGAAGAGGTACAAGAGCAGAAATGAACCAGTTAGGAGGATATTTAATAATACAAGTGAGAGTCACTGGCGGTCTTGGCCAGAGTGGTAGTGGAAATGTAAGAGGTGGTCCAGATTCTGGATAGATTTTGAAGATGGAGTTGTCAGGACTTGTTAAAGATCAGAGGGGGGTTTGAGGGAGTTGAGGACAACTGAGGTTTTGGGTTTCAGCACCTGGGATGGTAAAGTTGTCATTTACTGAGTGGGGAAGGCTGTGGGAAAGGTATGCTTTGGGAGCAATGTCAGAAACTTGCTTTTTATCTTGTCTGAGATGCTGAAAATTAGTCATCAAAATGGATATGTCATGTAGGCAGTTGGATAACAAGTCCAACAAATTAGGCATTAATCAAATGGAAGAAACACCAGAAATGAGTCATAGGGAAGCATAGGGCTCACTGCGTCAAAAACAAGGTGATTTCTTCAAGCCTGTTTCCTCATCATTGAAATGGGAGTAACAGCCAGTGTTGTATAGGTTTAATAAGAAGATAAAAATACCTAGCACTGTACTTTAAGCAACAAAAAGCAAGTAATAGTCTTTCATTCTCCTAACTGGAATCTTCAAGAAGTTAAGCCACTTGACCTACTAGTTAATTTCCTTGGCCTAAGAGTCAGAGAATACCTGAATATTTATGATGGGCTCGGTGACTTACAATTCCTTAGAGCCATCGCATGGGCCTGGGGTTAAAGATCTAATTTCTCTTTTATAGAAGAGGAAACAGATTCAGAAATAAAGGAACTTTCCCAAAGTCACACAGCTAGGGCCACCTTCAAAGATTGGTTTTTCCATTATTTTGAAACTAACAATTGCATATTTAAGGACATTCTTAACTATCTTTACTCTTTTTTTTTTTTTAAGATTGTATTTATTTATTTGAGAGAGAGAGAGAGAACAGCAGAGGGAGAGGGAGAAGCAGACTCCCCGCTGAGCAGGGAGCCCAATATGGGGCTTGATCCCAGGACCTGGGGATGATGACCTGAGCCAAAGGCAGACGCTTAACTGACTAAACCACCCAGGCACCCCTATTTTTAAAAATTTTTAAAGAGTGCCTGACACATAGTAAGATATACAGAGATCTGGGGTTCCTAGGATTGCAGAAAGGAGTTACTAGAAAGGAAGGTGGAAAAAGAGGAATAAAGGCAGATTTTATTTATCTCACCAACTGAGCCACCAGGGCCCTCAATTATCTTTAATACTTACTAACACTGATTCCAAAAAGTGACCATTTTCCCCCCATGTTAACATATTGTTTTTGGGAAGAGGTTCTCAAGATGTTTTTAGAGAACACAGGTCTAGAGGGGGAGTTCTTACCTATGCTAGCAACCAATGCAAGTAGGGATGTTTCATAATGAATGATGGTAACCCCCTGGGTTTACACCTACGGAATATATCCATGTGACAAATTCCTTAGTGATTATCTGACATTTCCAGTCTTCGGTTGATCTAGAGTGAGAGTAATAAAGTTTTTAGCGAGTTGCTTGTTGATCGGAGAGAGATTACTGAACTGTGATTTGATCTGTTGGTGTTAGGAGCCCAGCCTGAGGACAAATTAAATGTGAGAACAATGTTACCACAATACTTGGATTTCAATTTAATCCTGAGTCAGTCCTGAGGTCCAGAGGGCTCTTGGAGCTCCCAGTTAACTAGATTAGGAAGTGGTTGTTGAACCAGGAGAGCTAAGTTGTGACTAAGAAGGTAACAGTTGTGATCTGGTCCATATGATCACATAGGCTAAATTAGAAAGCAGGTAAAGAATGTGGTGTTCTCTCTTTCCCTCCCCCCTGCCCATGTATCCATCTCTGAATCTTCCACAAATCTGCTTTACAAAGTGACCTTTACTTTATGAGTGTCTAAAACTCCAACCCATTATTAGTAAAATTAAACAGAACTAAGCAATCTGGAAAAAAAATACAACAAAGGACAGTTAGAGTCCTCAATGGACTATTCATACAAGTTCATCAGAAAGAACAAAATCCCAAAAGATGAATAGGCACAAAGGACATGAGCCAACAATTCACGGAAATAATACATGCCTAATAAGCATACCAAACATGGGCAGACTCACTAGTAACCAACCATAGAGACTTCAACTGAAAGAAACAATTACCACTTTCACCTATCAAATTAGCCAAGGTTTAAAAATAGTATTCAATGTCTCTGTAGGATGAAATTGGGATTCCATATGGTGTTGGTGGCAGTATAAATGGCAAAAACTTTCCAGGCAGTGACTTGGTGACATGCAACAGCAGCTCTAACCACGTGTGTATGCTCAGATCCTGTAATTTTATTTGTGTGTTTTTTAAAGTTTTTATTCAAATTCCAGTTAGTCAACACAGTGTAATATTAGTTTCAGGTGTACAATATAGTGAGTCAACACTTCCCTACATCACCCAGTGCTCATCACAGCAAGTGCCCTCCTTAATCCCCATCACGTGTTTCACCCATCCCCCACCCACCTCCCCTCTGGTAACCATCAGTTCATTCTCTATAGTTAAGAGTCTGTTTCTTGACTTGTCTCTCTCTTCTCTCTTTTTTTCCTTGAGTTTTGTTGTTGTTTTTGTTGTTTCTTAAATTCCACATAGGAGTGAAATCATATGGTATTTGTCTTTCTCTGACTTATTTCACTTAGCTTTCTTCTCTATGGTTAAGAGTCTGTTTCTCAGTTTGCCTCTCTCTCACTCTTTTTTTTCCCTTTGCTCATTTGTTTTGTTTCTTAAATTCCACATATGAGTAAAATCATACAGTATTTGTCTTCCTCTTACTTTTATACTTATTTCACTTAGCATAATACCCTCTAGCTCCATCCATGTCATTGCAAATGGCAAGATTTCATTCTTTTTGATGGTTGAGTAATATTTCATTGCGTGTGTATGTGTGTGTGTGTATATATATGTATATATCACATCTTCTTTATCCATTCATCAGTCAATGGACACTTGGACTGTTTCCATGATTTGACTATTACAGATAATGCTGCAATAAACATCTGAGTGCATGTATCCCCTTTAATTAGTATTTTTGTATTCTCTGAGTAAATACCTAGAAGTACAATTGCTGGATCATAGGGTAGTTCTGTTTTTAACTTTTTGAGGAACTTCCATACTGTTTTCTGCAGTGGCTGCACCAGTTTGCATTCCCACCAACAGTGTAAGAGGGTTCACCTTTCTCCACATCCACTGGTTTCTTGTGGTGTTGATTTTAGCCATTCCGACAAGTGTGAGGTGATCTCTCACTGTAGTTTTGATTTGTATTTCCCTGATGATGAGTGATGCTGAGTATCTTTTCATGTGCCTGTTAGCCATCTGGATGTCCTTCTTGAACAAATGTCTATTCATGTCTTCTGCCCATTTTTTAATTGGATTATTCATTTTTTTGGTGTTGAGATTTATAAGTTCTTTATATATTTTGGACACTAATCCTTCATCAGATATGTCATTTGCAAATATCTTCTCCCATTCCCAAGGTTGCCTTTTAGTTTTGTTGATTGCTTCCTTTGCTGTGCAGAAGCTTTTTCTTTTGATGAAGTCCCAATAGTTTATTTTTGCATTTGTTTCCCTTGCCTCAAGAGACATTATCTACAAAGAAGTTACTATGGCTGATATCAAAGAGGATACTGCCTGTGTTCTCCTCTAGGATTTTGATGGTATTCTGTCTCACATTTAGGTCTTTCAACCATTTTGAATTTATTTTTGTGTATGGTATAAGAAAGTGGTCCAGTTTTATTCTTCTGCATGTTGCTGTCCAGTTTTCCCAACACCATTTGTTGAAGAGACTTTTTCCCATTGGATATTCTTTCCAGCTTTGTTGTAGATTAATTGGCCATATAGTTGTGGGTTCATTTCTAGGTTTTCTATTCTGTTCCAATGATCTATGTGTCTATTTTTGTGCCAGTACTATACTATTTGATCACTACAGCTTTGTAATATAACTTGGAAGTCCAGAATTGTGATGCCTCCAGCTTTGTTTTTCTTTTCCAAGGTTGCATTGGCTATTGGGAGTCTTTTGTGATTCCATACCAATTTTAGGATTGTTTGTTCCAGCTCTGTGAAAAATGCTATTGGTATTTTGATAGGGATTGCATTAAATGTGTAGATTGTAGACATTTTAACAATATTTATTCTTGCAATCCATAAGCATGGAATGTCTTTACATGTCTTTGTGTCATCTTCAATTTCTTTCATCAGTGTTTTATAGTTTTCAGGGTACAGGTCTTTCATCTCTTTGGTTAGGTTATTTCCTAGATATCTTGTTTTTGGTGCAATTGTAAATGAGATTGATTTCTTAATTTCTCTTTCTGCTGCTTCATTATTGGTGTATAGAAATGCCACAGATTTCTGTACATTGATTTTGTATCCTGCAATTTTACTGAATTTTTTGACTATTTCTATGAATACCTTAAGACTTAAGGAAAAAGATGTTCATTAAATTTATTTATAAAGCAAAATTTAAAAAACTAATATCCATCAGTAAATGTTTATATTACGTTTAGCCATACATACCGTACTCCATGTCATCACGGGATGCCTAAGAAAGACTTATAATAAGGCAGAAACGATGATAAATAAAGGCAAGAAATAGAACTTATACAAGATTATCTGACTTATATGAAAAATACATGCGTAGAAAAATGTATTTCATCATATTTACTTTAACTATTTACAGTCGCTGATATTTAACTGTTATAATACCAGGCAATTACTCAAGTGTCCCCATGTGCCAGACTGCACTTTTTACAGAATGTTTTACAGATATCCTCTTTTAAACCGTAAATATAAGATGAGATTTTATCTTTTTTTCCTAACCCTTACCACTAATGCTTTTATTTTTTAGCACAGACCATCCCAAGTGGGATGACTAGTTCCCATCCTTAAGAAAAAAAAAGGTTTATGGAAGCATATTTTATGTATCATATAATTTATCCATTTCAAGTGTGCAGTTCAGTGATTTCTAGTAGCTTTACTGAATGGTGCAATCATCACCATAATCCAGTTTTAGAACATTTTTATTTCCACAATAAGATTCCTCGTGCCCATTTATAGTTAATCTCCAGTCCCACTTCCAGCCCCAGGCAACTACTAATCTACTTTCTATCTCTAAAATTTGTTTTTTCTGGACATTTCATATGATTGGAATCATATAACATGTAATCCGTTGGCCTTTTGTATCTGACTTCTTTCACTTAGCAAAACATTTTGGAGTTTCACCATGCCATAGCATATGTTGGCAGTTTATTGCTGAATAAATCTTCCATGGTATGGATACAGCACCTTTCATCTATCCATGCACCAGACAACGGACATGTATTTTGCTTCCCACTTTGGGAATATTATGAATACACCCATTTTTCAGATGAAGAAACTGACTCCGACAGGCTCAGTAACTCCCCCTAGATTGCACAGCTACTCAATGTCAGAGTCAGGGTGTACATCCAAGCTTACCGGACTCCAAAGCCCAACCACTCTATTTATTGCTAGAGAATAGAATCAGGAGATTAATTCTTTCCCTTCACATTTTTGTTTCTATACATTCTACAGCACATGTTTTTTTTTTTTTTTTAAAGATTTTATTTATTTATTTGACAGAGAGATAGCAAGAGCAGAAACACAAGTGGGGGAGAGGGAGAAGCAGGCTTCCCGCCAAGCCGCGAGCCCAACGTGGGGCTCGATCCCAGCACCCTGGGATCATGACCTGAGCCACAGGCAGACGCTTAACGACTGAGCCACCCAGGCACCCTCTACAGCACATGTTTTGTCACTTAAAACTTTGAAAGAAGTTTTTAAATATCTTTAAACCGTGAGCAATAAAGCGGTGATATGTTATCTCTTCCGGAGGCAGGTATATCTTATAGATAAGACATTAGCTTTATTCCTTCAGTAAAACTGTCCAATTTCAGTCCTCAACAAAGGGTCAACCAAAGATGGGACCACGGCAGCAGGCTACCCAGAAAGGCTTTGGAAGTTCATCTCCAGCCCCCATGGAAGCCTCCTGGATTCTGTACGCTCACCACTGCTGTGGAGTTGCTGCACCGCTGTTGGAATTGCTGTTTCAAGCTGCGCACGGAAGATCGGCCAAACCCAGCTGAGCGCCAGTAGGAAAACGTCCCGCGATGAAAATGTCTTCTAACCAATTGGTTCTTTCTGAAGTCAGACAGTAGTTGGAGAAATCCTGATATTTTTATGGGTCTTTTTGTCTTTTAATGCTTCCGAATGTTATACAGGCTATTGGCATTTTCCTGTATAATTTTTATGTCCCAAAGATACACATTTTAGTTAAATTTGAAAATACATGAAAAGGTTCTTGACATCACTCATCAGCCGGGAAATGCAAATCAAAACCACAAGGAGATGTCACCTCACACCTGTCAGAACGGCTGTGTCAAAAAAGAGAAGAAATAACAAGTGTTGGTGAGGCTGTGGAGAAAAGGGAACCCTGGCACGCTGGTGGTGGGAATGAAAACTGGTGTAGCCACTCTGGAAAACAGTATGGAGGGTCCTCAAAATATTCAAAATAGAACTACCCTATGATCCAGCAATCCCAGTCCTGGGTGATGAAGATCACTATCTTGAAGAGATATGTGCACTCCCATGTTCATTGCAGCTTTATTCACGATAGCTAAGATAATGGAAACAATCTAAGTGTCCATCACAGATAAATGGATAAAGATGTTTTAGTTACATATAAGCACACAGTGGGATATTATTTAGCCATGAGAAAGAAGGAAATTCTGCCATTTGCGACAACTTGGATGAACCTTGAGACCATTAGGTTAAATGAAGTAAGAAAAAGAGAAAAACTGTATGATATCACTTATATGTGCAAACTAAAAAGGCCAAACTCAGAGAAACAGTAAATAAAGTGGTGGCTACCAGGGGCTGAACAGGTGATGGACATGGGGAGATATTGGTCAAAGGGTACAAATTTCCTGTTATAAGATTAATAAATTCTGGGGATCTAATGTCCCACATGGTGATTTTAGCTAGTAATACTGTATTATATACTTGAATGTTGCTAAGAGAGGATCTTAAATGTTCTAACCACAATAGAAAATGGTAATTATGGGACAAGATGGAAGTGTTAGCTAATGTGATGGTGGTAATCATTTCGTGGTATATTAATGTACCAAATAAACACACTGTATACCCTAAACTCACACAACCTTATATGTCAATTGTACTCTCAATAACGTTGGGGCAGAGGAAGAAAATCCAGATCATTGGGATATGGTAGCCAGCCCCCAAGATGGCCGCCACCTCCAGATATTCATATTTTTTAATAGTCCCTCACCACTTTATACCAGAGTGGGTCTTGTGTGAACAATAGATTGTGCAAAAGTGACGTGTAACTGCAGAGACTGGGTTATAAGACTTGGCAGCTTCCGCCTTAGCCTCTCCCTCCCACCCCCTCTCTCATCACTGGTTCTGAGAGAAAACATGTCATAGTCAGTTTTATGGAGAAGCTTGTATGGTGAAAAACTGAAGCCTCTTGCCAACAGCCATAGGAGTGAGACTTGGAAGAGACCCCCAGCCCCAGTCCAGTTTTCAGAGAATGCAGCCCTCACTGCCACCTTCACCACAACCTCCCTAAAAAATTTGAGTTAGATCTAACCAGTTCAGCTCCTCCAGATTCCTGGCCCTCAGAAATTGCAAAAGATTATTAATGTTTGTAGTTTCTAGAGCCAAGTTTTGGGGAAATTTGTTATCTATTAATACATAACTAATATTTAGGGGAAATCAACCCATAATTTCACAACTCAGAAATTACTGCTAACATTTTGGTATATAATCTTTGTCTCTCTTTTTCTGTACTTCACAAATAGTTATAAAATGTGAATAGAAGCTTCTGTGGAAAACAGTATGGCATCTCCTCAAAAAATTTAATAGAACTACCATAACTCAACAGTTCCTCTTCTAGGTATATACCCAAAGGAATTAAAAGCAGGGATTCAAACAGGTATCTGTAGACAAATGTTCAAAGCAACATTATTCACAATAGCCTAAATGTGGAAACAACCCAAGTGTTCATTGATGGAAGAATGGATCAACAAAATGTAGACTATACATACAATGGAAAATTACTCAGACCTAAAAAAGAATGAGATTCTGATCTATATCTGTGCTATAACACAAATGAAACTTGAAGACTTTATGCTAAATGAAATAATCTAAATGCAAAAAAAACAAATATTGTATGATTCCACTTACACAGGTATCCAGACTAGTCAAATTCATAGGGACAGAAAGTGGAATAATGGTTACCAGGGACTGGAGGAGGAGGTAAAGGGGAGTTATTGTTTAAATGGGTACAGAGTTTGGGATGATGAAAAATTTCTGGAGATGGATAATGGTGATGATTGCACAAAAATGTGAATCTATTTAATGTTACTGAATTGTACACTTAAAATGGCTAAAATGGTAAATTTTATGCTATGTATATTTTACCACAATAAAAGTATATTAATATAAAATGATATTAATTTATAACCTACCTTTATGGAGGTTCCTCAAAAAGTTGAAAATAGAACTACCCTATGATCCAGCAATCATACTACTAGGTATTTACCCAAAGAATACAAAAATAGTAACTCAGAGGAATACATGCACCCCAATGTTTATAGCAGCATTATCTACAATAGCTACAATAGCCAAACTATGGAAACAGCCCAAATGCCCATTGACTGATGAATGGATAAAGAAGATGTGAGATAGATAGATAGATAGATATGGAATATTAGCCATAAAAAGGAATGAAATCTTGCCATTTGCAATAACGTGGATGGACCTAGAGGATATTATGCTAAGTGAAGTAAGTCAGAGAAAGACAAATACCAAATGATTTCACTTATATGTGGAATTTAAGAAACAAAACAAATGAGCAAAGGGAAAGAGAGAAAGAGGGAGAGAGAGTGGCAAACCAAGAAACAGACTCTTAACTATAGAGAACAAATTGATGGTTACCAGAGGGGAGATGGGTGGGGGGATAGGTGAAATAGGTGATGGGAATTAAGGAGCACACTTGTTGTGATGAACACCGGGTAATATATGAAAGTGTTAAATCACTATATTGTATACCTGAAACCAATATAGCACTATATGTTAACTAACAAATCAAAATAAAAACTTAAAAAAAACCATAACCAACCTTTTTACTCAATATCATGAACATCCTTCCATGTCAAGTAGAATACATTCTTTTTTTTTTTTTAAGATTTTATTTATTTATTTGACAGAGAGAGAGACAGCGAGAGAAGGAACAAAAGCAGGGGGAGTGGGAGAGGGAGAAGCAGGCTTCCTGCCGAGTAGAGAGCCCGATGTGGGGCTCGATCCCAGGACCCCGGGATCATGACCCGAGCTGAAGGCAGACGCTTAACTACTGAGCCATCCAGGAGCCCCTAGAATACATTATTCTTAATGTCTTGATAGTAATGCATTTGATGGACATCTTCTGACTTGGGTTTGAGGAAGTCATAGAACTTTGAGTTATAGACCCACTGACTTCTCCAACTAGGTCTCTTAGTGTGGTTGCTCATCCCTGTCTCTGTCTCTGTCTCTGTCTCTATCTCTGTCTCTCAGGTTTTTTACTGCAGAATTTAAGAGTATCCCTTTCTAAAAGGTAAGGCGTTGCTCAATAAACAAACAAACAAACAAACAAATAAAATGCGGGATGGGAGGACTCATTTAAAATCCTCTTTCACACAGATTTGTTCTTTCTTGCCTTGCTTCCTACATCCGTAGTCTATCAAGTATTGTGAGACAGAAGCCCATAAACAACGAAAAGGCATTAAATAAATCTATTTGTTATCTGGTTGTTTCTTTAGCCTTCCTTTTATTACAGGTCTGTTGCTCAACTTTATCCATGTTAGCAAATTTCCCTTATTGATTATTTTATCCTCTTCCCTGGCTAATTGAGAAGCTTTCATTTATTTCTCCCTGATTAGCTTGGGATTTTCTTGCCAATAAAGCGCCATTTGCCACAGTTCAGAATCTTACCACACTTGTACGGCTCCTTCTGAGCACACTGTTTCCATGCTGACATGCGGTTATGGGTTAGAAGGAAGAAAGGCTAATGGAGTCCTGAGAGTCCTGGATGACAGAGGCACCCTGGCAGGATGACCGTCTGGGAACTCTGCTGAGAGGCTGGATGGGAAAGGGTTCGGGACTGCGCCTTGACAGCTGATCCTATCAGCAGAGAAGGGGTTTCAAAGAGAGTTTTCTAAAATTTCATTTTGCATTTGTGAATGTGCTGTAAGGGTGACCGTGTGTTTGGGGCTGTGCCTCACAGGAGGGATGTGTCCTGGCAGGGTCATCACAGGGCAAGGGAATACTTCTTTCCTTCACACTACATTTTGCAGGTTCAGAAATCTGATTTTATCAGAGGTGTGTAACATGATTTGTTCACCTTCCAAACTTGTAAGAGCCTGAGTTTTGAAAAAAAAGAAAGGGAGTGGAGAAAGAAAGGAAGGAAGGAAGGAAGGAAGGAAGGAAGAAAGAAAGAAAGAAAGGAAGGAAGGAAGGAAGGAAGGAAGGAAGGAAGAAAACAAAGAGGAAAAAAAGACAAGGAAAATGAAAAGTCAACCTGAGAATTTCCACTGAACAGCACCTATCAGGTAGGCCACAGGTCAATATTTTCCTTTCTCAATAGGGAATTTTTGCCCCCTCTTGAGTTCAGATTGTGGTTTTTGGCATCAGACTACCAAAGGTACAACAGTTTGTGATGTTGTGGAAGCTACCTGAACCTCAATTTCCTCCCCCATAAAATGGAAAAAAAGTAACTATATTGTAAGACTGTGAGGAATAGGTATAAAACAGTACATAAAACACCTAGCAGTTACTAGTCATGTTCATAGTAAGCTCTTCATCCTTTTTTCCTCCTCCTAGGTGGCAGTAAGGTATTTATAATCAAGTCATAAATCCCCAGGGCACCCACTCGACAAGCTGGCACGCTGTCGCCCGGACAGCTGGGCAGATGTGCGCGGCTTGTACCGCGGTAAGCACAGAGGAGGACACACGGCGACTTGGCACAGTTCCTGCCCTCTGAAAACACATGTGCGCGCACACACACACACACACACACACACACCCTCACAACCCGTGTTCAAGGGGATTAAAGTCTTACCAAAGTGTGAGTCCTGGGCCTCTGACAGCCTGACGGGAAGTGACTGTACTTTTCCAACCCCTTGCAGGCATTGTAGGTAGATGGAAAATATCTCTTGCATCTATGTGCAAGGCCTTATTTATTCATATGTAAATATAAAGTTTTAAGGAAAACTTTATAGCATATAGTTTAAGGAAACAAGAATAAAACTCAAATAGAAGCTTCCTCATTTGTACTTTTGGCCTTAATAAAGAAAACAGATAAGAAAAAGTAAAGAGAACAGATGATGAGAAAAGCTATCATGGGGGGATGGAAAGTTTATTGATAAAAACAATGGAGTGATCTCTTCCTTTTTGGGGTACATGGGGTGGGAACACTGACCCTCAGCATATGAATTATAAGGGGTGTGTTATGATTATAAACAAGGGGTTTTGCTTTATGGAATCTTTTTTTTTTTAAGTTTTTATTTATTTATTTTAGTAATCTCTACACCCAACAGGGGGCTCAAACTCACAACCTTGAGATCAAGAGTTGCATGCTCCCCCGAGGGAGCCAGACAGGAGCCCCACTTTATGGACTCTTAAAGGAGCTGAGCTCTCAGACAGCTAGCTACCTCCCAGTCTCAGCATCAGCCATGTTGCTGCCTGAATGACTTCTACGATTCACATGTGTTCTTGTTAGCTGAGATATGGTATCTCTTGCTGACTGATCTGTATCCTAGGAATCTGTATCCTAGGGGTTTCCATTTGTCCTGGGGCCTGTACCCTTATATGAATGGCCAAGGAGGCTGACCGTACTGTCTGCCGAGGTATTTTGGTTGAGTGATTTGGTGTTCTTAGATCTAAATTCATTGCTCTTAAGCAGTATTGGTGTTCGCTATGTGTTATAGAATATCACCACTTTATTTTTTGCCCAATCTCCTGAAGGCATTTGAGTTTTTCATCCTAGCTTTAGAGTAAGCAAAGCCTTTACCGTCTAGCTGAATCCTACCTCCCTAGCCCCGTCAGTAACAAAATTCCTACCCTAGTAACATCCTGATAGCTGATATTCCCTAAGGAATATCCCAAGGTCTCTGTGACTTTGCCAGGTCTGTCCCTTTGGAGTAGAATGCCTCTCCCTCCCTTATTTTCAACCTGGCCAATCTCTACTGCTCCCTCAGATCTCAGCTTGGACATTGCCTCTGTGAGGCTTTTCTCCCTGAGTCTCCCTGCCCCCTCCCTAGAATTAGTCAAACCTCCCTCCGAAGAGCTTGTTGTCTGTACTCCAAGCACAGTGTGTTTATTGGAAAACAAATATGCCACGACCACTTCAGAAGTTCCTTAAAGGCAAAAACCAGGTGTTTTTAACTCAATGTAGGATCCTTTGTGGCATTGAATCCTTTCTCGAGCATCTATTACGTATGGAGTCTCAAAAGATAACAGGTGATGAGTTTCCTTATCTCAGACCAGGTCAGGGGTGCGAGGCCAGTGAGCAGAATCTCTCTGGGTTCTCAACCTGTTCCAATACAGCCCTTTGTCCCTGCCGGGTGGGGCACTTCTGATGATATTCCTCACTGCGCTGGGACCCCTGACATCCTCTGCTAGGGGAAGGGAGACAAAGCATAAAATCTGCTCTTTAGTCTTTATGCTTTGCTTCCCTTGATACCAAAGAATTGGCAGGAGCAGGTCTGACCTCCCGATGTTAGACCTGGGGGAGCCTCCTGGATCTACTTAGTACCAAACACTCTCTTTTATCTGGCTGTTGCCCAAGCTGTTCTTGCCCAGGTGCACATAACCACTTGGGTGGGTGGCCACCCCTAGTGATTTTAAGTTACAGGAGAGTAGAAATACGTGAATCTCGTTGCTCCAGGAAATCAAGTTATCCTTCCAGTTCTAAAATAAAATCTGGCAGATGTTTGTTAGAGACTTCATAATTCGTTCTTCAAAGGAAGGAAGAAAGATTAAATGTTATTTACATACCTACAACTGGGATAGGCAGACATTTGGGCTTTGGGATAAGCAATGGTCTGGGGAATTTTGAAGGAGAGACAATCAAGGAAATTGCAACTCTTTCAGCTCAAACGGAAGCATCAATTAGAAAAGAAACCAGAAACGGAGAGAATGTCTATTGTCTAATTCAAGGCTCATGGACTTCCTAAGTGTTTTAGACTAGAACAAGCCCACATTTGAAAAGTGCTCTGAGCTCTTTAAATACTAGTTCAGCTATATTAGACATAATCAAATATGTAGTCACTTAAGGATGTTAAACTTTTTTTCTCTTTAAAATTCTCTGTTTTAGGGTTTTAAAATACAAGTGACGGCAGGGTTCCTGCAAAAGGATCGCCATTGCTTTCTCTCTGTAATGGTCTATAAAAGTTGCTGCATCTAAAATAAAATTATGTGCAAGCTTAACACTTTGCCCAGCTTAGATTCTGGCTATGTTGGAATATTTGAACCCAATACCCAGTATGAGATGCATGCAGTCCTCCTGTTCAATTCCTACTGTGGATATTTCCCCTCTGTTTTGAAATCAGAAAAAGGGAATCCAATCCTGAGGGTTCCATTCCTGGCATATTTATGCCCCAGGCAGATTGAGGGTGTAAAATAGACTTTTCACAAACGAAGAGACAACACGCTTTTCAGCCCAGGACAGGAAACTTCAGCTGTTGCCAAGACAACTGTAGGATTCTGGCTCCTAGACTGGCTGCCTGAGGAGTATCTCAGAGCCCCAGCCTCCTGGGCTGTCACTCACTGTCAGACCAAATGCAAAGGCCTTGGTAGTGAATTCACAGTGAGAATAGAGAATTACTCTATAGGCTTTCCAGAAACAATGGGACCATCTCTGAATTATCAAAAAAAAAGCAGGTGGAGCCTCTCAGGGACAAAGTATATACATAATATACTTTAAAAAGTAAGTAACTGAATGATACTATAGTGGCAGATACATGTCATTATACATTTGTCAAAATTCATAAGTTAATGTACAACACCCCAGGGTGAACCCTAGTGTAATCTATGGACTTTGGGTCATTAAGATGTGTCAGTGAAGGTTCACCAGTTATAGCAAATGTACGTCTCTGGAAGGGACACTGACAATGGCTGTGTGTGTTGTAGGGGGAGAGCAAGGGATATATGGGAACTCTTTGTACTCTCTGCTCAATTTTGCTGTGAACCTAAAACTGCTCTGAATGATAACATTATACATGAATAAGCAAATAAATAAATAAATGGAATCATTGGTGGGGGCTGAGGGGGGGACAAATCTGAAGGGTCAAAGCAAGACTGTAGGAAAGTTGTACTAGTTTGTAGCACAATCAGAACAGAAGCCCAATGGGTATGAAAGACCCAAAGAACACTCTGCTGCCTTTAAGAACATCACGTTGCTCTCTGGGTGAGAAAATAATTTGGTTCACGTGGGCTGGGAAACTAGTCACCCTCGGATTAGATTGTGTTTCTTGTTTATATTCATGGCTGCAGTGTAGAAACATGCTGAGATTTGTAAAGGTTACAAAGGAGAGAATATGGCCTTAAGAAAGGTGATGTTTTATATAATGGTCTAATTAATGCTGATATCTATCCATCTCGGCCCCCTGCCTTGAGCCAGGAAAGCTTACTCCCCCATGTCTATCCAGGGCCCAGACACTAGGGACTATTGTGTAACCTCTCGAGGTGCATCTGCATTTCTGCTGTTTGTTGTGGGCCCCTCCCTTCTCTTTCCCAGTCCCTGGTAATAGTTTTCGTTGAAGCTACTACGGTTGCCCTTGCAAGGAAAGTGAGGTGTGTAGTGCTAGGGAGTGGAGGAGATAGGTGTCAAAGTGAGGATGAGGGGTTCCCCCACCCCAAGAAAGCTATCTTGGAAAACCTGGGGCTAAGGGGGCACATGCTCACACCCACACCTTGCCACCCTGGGGAACTTTTTCCCACCCAAGTGGACCAGTCCAATCCAGTGTCTGTGATCTTTACCTTGACAGGCTAAAAATATGACATTGGTATGAAAGTATGTACATGTTGAAAAGAGAAGAGCAATTAAGAGGCTGGGCTCTGGAGTCAGACTGGCAGGGGTTGAAGTTCAGTTCTATCACTTATAGCTAGGTGGCCCTGGGCAAATTCCTTAACTTCTCGTCCCTCAGGTTCTTCATCTGTAAAATGAGGATAATAATAGCACTCACCTCATTGTGAGTTGTGAGAATTAAATGATGTCACCCATGTAAAACACTCAGAACAGTACCTCGCATGCTGCAATCATCCAAGTTGGCTTAAGGTTGTTACTATTGGCTTTCTGGCTTCCTCTTGTTTAGACCCAGGCATGGCTATCTCACTGCTTGATATAATGCACTTGGGAACACGAAACTTAAGTCCCAAGACAAGGAACAATGTATTCTGGTATGGTGGTATTAAGTTTCAATTTCATAACACAACTGAAAAAACAAACTTAATAAAATGTTGAGACTTTTCTAGATGCTTGCAGTGACAAAAGTACAACCAACACAAATTGATTTGAATCCCTTTAGCACCAAGGCCGCTTTATGAAATCTGTTCTGTGGCATGTTTACTATAAGAGGCGAAGAAGTTTTAGGTGATAAAAATCTGTCTTATAATTTTAAAAAAGACTGTGGTAGTAAGGAATCCTATAATAGAGGTTACTTTAGCTTAGTTCTCGTACTGTGTCTTGTTTTCAATCCATAAGGAGGAGGAGACTGTCCTCTGTCAACTTCCTTTATGCTCTCCGTGGGCCAAGATTGTGCCTAGACACACTTATGAGTTGCCTCTGAGCCTGATAGACCAGTCACTGGGGAAGTAGAGCTCTCCCTTTCCTCTTCCTCCATGTGCTCTCTTTACCGATCAAGGAAAAAACTGGCCTCCTGGATCATTACCCATTGATTTGTGTGGACGTAGAGTGGGGGTATCTCTTGGATTTGAGTCACAACTATACTTGCCCAAGAGGCTGTTGCTTTTATTGTAGTATTAGGTGCTTTATGGATATACACCTTAATGTTGAGTTGTGCTTGTTTAAATTTTTTTATATATTGATCATCCTGTGACAATAATTGAAAGTGCTTCTGAAGTTACCAAATAACTAGAAAGAAATCAAAACCCAATGCATAGGAAGGTATAGGTGGTCTTCTGCCATGTTTCAAAGAATGACTTTTAAAAAATACATGTGGGATTATTTCTGTTACAACAATGACCAAAAGAACTTTCTGTGATGGCAGAAATGTCTGTTTTCCATGCTGCCCAGCATGGTAGCTACTAGCCACACGCGAGTATTGAGCCCCTGAGAGTGGCTAGTGCAACTGGAGGAACTCAATTTTTAATTTTATTCAATTCTAATAAGTTTAACTTTAAAAAGTCACAAGTGGCCAAGCCTACCAATTGGATGGTGTAAGTTTAGAACATGATTAAAAGTGATTTAACCTCTCTAAATCTCATTTTATTAATGTGCTAAAGGCTTGACCTGAGCCACGGGTTCTCAACACTGGCTATACGATGAAATCACTCAAGCAGTTTTGAAAAATACCAGTGTTTGGTCTCTTTTCCCAGTGTTATTTAGTGTGCAGCCTGGGCATTGAGATTTTTTGAAGTCACTCAGATAATTCCAAAGTGTAGTCAAGATTGGGAACCAACACTGAAATATATTATCTTTTAAGTTCTCTTCCAGTTCTAGGTTTAGCTGCAAATTATACTGAATTTAGAATTCTTTAGGCAAATAGAGCACTTGTTACTTTAGTGTTTAGTAGAAAATTACCTATGGATATAAGCTTTTTGCAAAAGGTGTTCATCCTAAAACTTATCTAAAACTTAATTATTTGAAAACATTAAGCCAGGCTGACCTGATATACTCTTCTTTGTAGTTTTTCCTAATTGATACAGATCATGGGTTCAAGCTATAGACAGGAGGCTATGTGTATGTGCTTGTTTGGGACTCTGACTGCAGCCTTGTGTCAGGGTTTGGCCATCTGCCTGTGAAACTGCAGGGGGTGACCTCACTGAGTTATCCAAGCTGCAAGTTCATGGAGATCTCAGTGGGAGGTCCTTGGGCAAATCACTTGGAGCACCATACGGCAACTGCTGAGTTTGTATCTTCCCTGGGATTAGAAAAACAAAGTTTTTGGCCAGGCCATTCTCTCCAAAGCTACCATAGACGTGGTTCCAGAAAGTGTCAGGACAGTTGTCCCCAGGACTTTTAGGGTCTCAAACAAACGTACAATTCTAGCTAATAAATGCCTCAAAGAGTGAGTGAAATAGGTGTGAGTATTCAGTTTTTTTTAAAAACTTCAGTTTTTAAAAGACAGTTTGACTCATAACTAGGGTTTGTTTGTTTTGTTTTGTTTTTTGAGGACCTTGACTAATTGATATTATATTTACATTGAAGAGTAAAGGACTACATGTAGTCAAATGTTAGAGATCACTGAGAAGGGAGAGAGGCAGGGTAACTTTTTACCAGATTGCTTTATTTGCCATCATTTTAAAATAAGAGAACAGACAATGGACCAATGAAACTAAACAGAGCCCGACAGCAGACTCCACCTATCACCACATATTTGGTATGATAGACACGGGATTGCAGATCACTGAGGACAAGACTGTTTAATAAATCTTACTGGGAAAATGATAAATCTTACTAGGAAAATGTTATGTATACATAAAAATAAATTAAAACTAGATCCCTACCTTACACCAACAGACTGGTAAATTCCAGGAAGATTAAAGATCTAAATGTGAAAAGTATAACTTTTAGAAAAATTGTAGGATGTAAATTATTCTCTACTCCTTAAATCACGAAGATAAGACAAAAATGCCAATAGAAAACAAATTTGAAATTTCCCTGCACAAAATTTAAAACTTCTACATATTAAGATAGCAAAAAACAAAATTAAAAGAAGAAAATGCAGACTGGGAAAATTGATTTGCAATACATAGTTGATAACACTGAAGGTTCTTACAAAGCAAGAAGACCAAAAGAAAAATGGGCAAACAATCCAAACAAGCTATTCATAGAGGAAGGCATCGTATTTTCCAATAAACGTGCCTCTCCATTAATTAGGTAATCCAATTTTATTTTTTTTCTCAAAAAATTTTTTTATTTTAAGTAGTTTCCACACCCAATATGGGGCTTGAACTCATGACTCTGAGTTCAAGAGTCACATGCTCTACCAACTGAGCCAGCCAGGCACCCCAAGGTAAATCCAGTTTTAAAGTAATATACCATTTCATACCCATCAAATTGACAAAATGTATAAAGACTGACAATATCAAGAATTGGTGAGGAAGTTGAACAACAGGAACCGTCAAACACTGCTACGAGAGTCCAACGGGCACACCCGCTTTGGAAAGCAACTTGATAATACCCAGGAAAATCTGAAGGTGCGCATATCCTATAGCCCAGCAATATCACTTGGAGCATGTATCCTAGAGAAATTTTTGCACACATGGAAGGAGATATTAAAGAAATAGACATTCAATATTCATTATAAAAGCAAATAATTAAACAAAACTGCTATCAATCAGAAAAGTGATAAGTTGTGGTATAGCTCTGCAAATTAGCGAGTTAGCACTGTGGGTGTCAGTATGGAAATGTCTCAAATAAGATTGAGTGGAAACTAGTTGCAGAAGGATGTTCCATATGCTATTTATATAAAGCTTAAAACAAAATAATTTATTATTTTTACATAAAACTATCTACATATAATTGTCCTACATATGTAAATAGTTATTAAAAACATTCATGGCTTCATTTACTATATGGAAGTAGGATGCGATTTGGGAGAAAAACACAAAGGGTTTTAAATATATCTAAAATGTTGTATTTATCAAGCAGAATGGTGGAGTTGCAGATGTTCATTATACATAGTTTGGATCTCCAAAACGCTTCAGCAAGAAATAAAGGACAGTAGGTTGATGATCTTCCAAAGAATATTTATTTTTTTAATATTTATTTATTTATTTTAGAGAGAGAGAAAGAGTGTGAGCAGAGGGAGGGGCAGAGGGAGAGGGAGAGAGAGAATTTCAAGCAGACTTGCCCCTGAGCACAGAGCCCGACGTGGGGCTTGATCCCAGGACCCTGAGATCATGACCCTGAGCTGAAACCAAGAATCAGATGCTTAGCCGATCAAGCCACCCAGCCACCCCCAAAGAATATTTAATGATAAGATTTTTGTGATAAGGAACAACAACAACAACCAAGTTATAACTTGAGAACTCTCAGACTACAACTTAAGGAACTCTCAGATATCCAACAATATAACCAATGGTTATTAAGCTTGTATGGGTGGTGGGTATGTATCTGGGTCCAAAACACAGGTGTGCAGGCAATAATTCTTAATTTTAATAAAGATAAACATCTTTTCTATTTCAGGCTGCCATTTGGGTCTTGTCATTAGTGACAAAGAGGAAGCTGTTTGGTTTGGGGCGTACTCTATCCTGGAGATCCTTGTCTGGCTTCACTGTCCTGATTGGCCTTTTGTCACTGACTGTTGCAGAATGTGCCCCTCCACTTGTGTAGCTCTCTATGCTCTTCCCCAGACATGTTTTGGGTGCAGAAATCCTTCTGTGAAAACGCCTGACCTGGCCTTGACTACATGGGCAGAAGGTGGAGTGAGAAGCATTAATTGCTATTTCAAGAATAGTACCCTATTATATACTTACATTTTGTAAGTGAGCTTACAGTCTAGAAAGTGAAGGGGATTAGAATATGCCACCACAAAGTATGCCGCTTTGCCATAAGGATTATTTTGAGCTGTAAGTAACTGAGAAACAGCAGACACACAAAAAGATCTCTACCCTCTCATTTCTGACTGAAAGTAGGGCATACATTTCCCTTTGTGAAGCTGTCCCCTTCCTTTCCCTTGTACCTGGAAGAGAAGATGATTATTGCCATTGAAGACAACACCAACTTGAATCTGCATAAACAAACCTTACTGAATAATGCTTATCTCTTCTGCTAGTTTCTCCCATATATTTACCTTCCCCAAATTTATTGCTCCTGGAAGTCCAAACCCCTTTTCCTTTGTCTTGTAATATCTCCACAATTTATTGCCCTTTGTTATAATGGTATATAAGCTCTCAGGTCTAATTGCTTCTTGGGATTTTCACTTCTTTTCTATGTAGCCCTCCATGCCACATAAAAGTATTGACATCAAATAAAACTTATATGTCTTTTTTCCTGTTAATCAGTCTCTCCTCAATTTTATTAGCAGGGCCTCAGGGATTGAACCTAAAAGGGTAGAGGAAAAAAGACTGTCCTCCTCTACAAAAGGAAAATGACATACAGGAGATGGGAAAGATAACTGCTTAGGTAAACATGGCAAGAGTTAAAGACTTATCTGATCAGTAATTTTTTTTAAAGATTTTATTTCTTTATTTGAGACACAGAGACAGAACAAGTTGTGGGGAGGGGCAGAGGGAGAGAGAGTGAGAAGCAGACTCCCACTGAGCAGGCAGCTCGACGCAGGGCTCAATCCCAGGACCTGGAGATCATGATCTGAGCCGAAGGCAGATGCTTAATGACTGAGCCACCCAGGTGTCCCCGATCAGTAATTTTTAAGAGCTCACTTATTTAAGAAAAAGTACACATATTGCAAGATAGCTAAAAACCATTACATTTCAAATCCACATATTGTCAGAAACATTGTTCCTACTAGCTAATAGATAATAAATGCTAACTATTAACTAAATAACATGTTTCTTAATTTTTTTTAAGATTTCATTTATTTATTTGACAGAGAGAGAGAGCACAAGCACAAGCACAAGGAGGGGGAGTGGCAGGGAGAGGGAGAGGGAGAAGCAGGCTCCCTGCTGAGCAAGGAGCCCAATGTGGGGCTCTTTCTCAGGACCCTGGGATCATGACCTGAGCCGAAGGCAGAAGCTTAACCGACTGAGCCACCCAGGCGCCCCCAATAACACATGTTTTCAAAAAATAGATTTCTATAGACTGAATGCTGTGTGCCTGTCCCACCAATTTCATGTATTAAATCCTAACACCCAATGTGATGGTATTAAATCCTAACCCCCAGAATATCATCACACTGGGTGTTAGGAGGTGGGATCCTTAGAAGAGCTCTGCCCTCATGAATGGGATTAGTGCCTTTATGAAAGAAGTTCCAGAGAGCAGAAAAAAAAAAAAAAGAAGTTCCAGAGAGCATCCTTGTCCCTTCTGTCATATGAGGTTTTAGAGAGAAGATGGCCATCTATGAACCAGGAAACTGGCTCACCAGATACTGAATCTGCCAGCACGTTGATCTTGGACTTCCCAGACTCCAGAACTGTGAGAAATAAATTTCTGTTGTTGATAAGCCATCCAGTCTATGGTACTTTGTTATAACAGCCCAAACAGATTAAGACGCAGATGCATTGGAATATCTTCAGATTTGGCTAAGACTGTTAGAATTGTGAAGTCCTCATTCAATTCAAGCAGGGTTAAGAGGTGGGTGTAGTTGTATGGGCAGACTTCCAGAGAGATGGTGGAGGCCTCAGGTCTAGAAAGTTTTACTGGACCATCATCCTCTGCCTTGCCGGGTCTCAGCTTGGCTGCTCCATGGAAAGTGGCCTTCTGATTCTCTTTTTCCTCTTCTCAGGCTTATCCCAAAGGTCAGAACCAGGTTTACCTTAAGGAGTTTAGAATATTTTCAGGAGCCTGTTGGTACCCCATATTCTCTCTACCTCTGATGTCTATAACTCTTTTGCAACTAGAGACACATTTTTTTAAAATTCAGAATTGGAGACGTCTTTAGGATCTGTTGCTGGGATAACAGTGGCAGGAACTTCTTGCTCAGCCAGTGATCCTCAGAAGGTGGTCTTCAGATCTGCCGCACCAGCAGGACCCGCGGACATGTTAGCAATGCAAATTCTTGACCCCCATCTAGACCTCCTGAATTAGAAACTCTGAAGGCAGGCCCGACATGCTGAAATCTGAGAACCACTGTGCTAAACTGAACAAACAAATGACTAAGAACGGAGCTTTCCACACCTCTGAGTTACAACTTAATTGGAAGTGAAGTTGAGAGACCAAACTGAAGAGCCTTAGGGCCTTGGAGGAGCAGGTGTAGAAAGCACAGACGCTGCATCAGTCGGTGGTCAATGGGAACCAGACCTGAAGGTTCGTCCTGTTCTTGGCTGCCCGGTGGACTGGTATAGAAGCCAACATTGACGCAGTTTGTTAAGTGCTTAATTACCTTGTTGAATGACTGGCTAAGCACTGATGACCTACTATGTGTGGGGCATGAGGGACAGCAATGGATAAGCTTTGATCCCTGCCCGCACACAGCTTGGAGTCTAGTGGGAAAAGCAAATAAGTAACCCAACAGTTGCCCTCACTGTGACTCCCGTGACAGTGTGGTAGATGCTAGGGAAGCTGATGAAGGGTGCCTATGCCCGACTTGGGGGGTCGGGAAAGGTCTTGAAACTTAGAGCATGAATAGGAGTGTATCACATGAAGGGAGTGGGGCCTGGGGTACAGAAATCACTGAGTTTTCTTTCTTAATAAAGAAGCTCTGTCTCCAGATGATTTATCAATCTCTACCATCCCACGCAGTACATAAAAAAATGCCCAAGATGTTTCCCAACCCGTTGAGAAGTGAAATATAATGTACATAATAAATAAGACAGCTTCTGATTTATTTGGGCCCTTGAGGCCCTCATTTTGGCCCGATAACACTTCACTAGGTTACTCACACTACAGATTTAGATTAGAAGTTATATAGGAAATTATACCCATCAAAATTGGAAAATGTGATAAAAAGTATTACAGGATCATTTTGCATGGAACTTACAAATCATTGTTGTTTGTTTGATCAGTGTTTCAAGAAATAAATGGTAGTATCCTGAATTTATCAAAGTAGATTTTTTTTGAGTGCCTCTTTTTGACATTTTCACTGAGCATCTATTAGATGGTGATAATGGGAGATGAAACAAGTTGGTAGTTAAAAATTAATAGTACTATCAATAAGGAATAAGGCCCAGTGTTCCTTCTAGTTCACTCCACATAGCTTCTTTCAGGGTAAGTTACCCCGAAGAGGGGTTTCCTTCAGTGTACATCCTCCAAGGCAGTACCCTCAGCCATCGGAACACTTGGCTCTAGATCTGTCGGTCTCAAATCTATCAGACCCAACACCCATTTCTATTGTAAATACTTTGATTATCCCTAAATGAAACATTTATAATGTAACTACTTTCTCTGTAGCCAACTTTTATATTTCCATTAGTATATTACATTATGCTGATTTTTATAATTGCATGTAGGGAGATTTTCTTGATACATGTCAGTATTGCAGTAGGGCTCAATTGCACTAGAAGACATAATGGAATTGTCTGTAAGAATATTTTTGTAGAATCATCTTGAATGCTACAGATACAAATGCAGATTGATAGTTATGCTACTTTTTCATATTATGACCAACTTAGTAAAATCCAAACAAAACAATGTGTAATAGTTCCTTGATTTATGTGGTAGTTGCATTCTTGGAAATTTTATGAATATTAAAACCATATACAAATTTTCTCTCTTCCTTCCTTCCTTCCTTCCTTCCTCCCTTCCTCCTTTCCTCCCTCCCTCCCTCCTCCTTTCTTCCTTTCTCTCTCTCTTTCTCTCTGAGAAGCTGCCATGTAATAAGCAGTTTGATTGAGAGGCCTACATGACAAACACCCATGTGAGTGAGACTGTTACATGGGACCATCAGCCCCAGTCAAGCCCCCAGGAGATGGCCGGCCTGGCTGACACTTTGACCACAACCTCATGAGAGACCGTGGGCCAGAATAACTCAACTCAGCTGCTTCTGGATTCCTGGTCCTCAGAAATTATGAGATGGTACATATTTGTTGCTTTAAGCTGCTAAGTTTGGGGAGTAATTTGTTACAGAGCAATAGATAGCGAGTATAGATTGTAGTACGTGGAAGTGGGGTGCTACCAAACAAATACCTAAAATTGAAAAGTGGCTTTGGAACTGGGCAGGGGATGGTAGCTGGAAGGATTTTAAAGAGTGCCTTAGTGAAAGCCTAAATAGTCTTCAACAGACTGTTAGTTGAATTTTGGACTTTGAGCAGGTTGCTGGTTGGGGTTTAAAAGAAAGCGAGGAAAATCTTATTGAAAAAGGAGGACGGGGTGCCTGGGAAGCACAGTCAGTTGCGCATCTGACCCTTGGTTTCAGCTCAGATCATGATCTCAGGGTCCTGGGATTGAGCCTTACTCCAGGCTCTGAGCTCAGCTTTAGCATTCTCTCTCCCTCTCCCTCTGCCCCTCCCTTGGCTTGCACATGCTCTCTGTCTCTCAAATAAATAAATATCTTAAAAAAAAAAAAAAGAAAAAGGAGGACAGAGAATCCTTCTTATGCAGGGGCAGAGAATTTAGCAACATTGTTATCTTCAGTAGTGTGGAAGATAGAAAATGTTCCTAAAGAAGTGGGTGATCTAGCTAAGATTTCCAGCCAGAGTGCTGAAGGTGCCACTGTTTCTCAGAGCTCTTTATAACAACATGCAAGAAGAGAGCGATACATTTAAGGAAGAAATGGTAAGCAGAAGGAGCCAGGACTTACTAGTTTTAAGAATGTCGGTCTCTACCTGTGACAAACAATGTTAAAAGGAAGAAATGTCTTTAGAGCGGAGGTTAAATCTAGGACACCATCAGGGGAACATGGTCTAAAAATGAAGCTGAGAAAGATCAGAAGTTGTGCCCTGGAGTACCAATTTAGTCACATAAAAGGTCCTCTAATGTTGATAAGGGTGTAGCTCACAGATCCTCTTAAGCAAACAATTGGGCCCTCAGCAGAATCCCTAGGTAGAGAAGAGGTTATCTCAAGGAGATTTTGGGTGTGACTTTTGTCTAATAGAATGGATCGGATAAAATTTGTAAGAGATTCGCAAAATTTCTAAAAAGAATAATATCAGCAGAAACATTGCCAATTAGAACTCAAAGGGACAGAAAAAGTATAAAATGAAAAAAGGCCTTCGTACCTCCCCCCCCCAACCCCCACCACACACATTCTACTGTAAGTTTGGAAAATTATTCACCTGTTTACAGGTACTAATTTTCAGGAAAAAAAAAAAAGGATGGCTCAGGAGGTGTAGCCAAGAGCCCTGGAGAAAAACACCTGGGTAGGAATAGCACTGAGTCCTAAGGAACTTCCAACATTCACCTGGCTGGATTTCAGAGTAGCTGTGACTCCTCCCATTTCCTCCCTTTTGGAATAGGACATAATGCCTGTGCTGTTTACCCTCCATGTGGTCTACCATTGTATGCTGGCTGCGGGGAGGACGGCTAACTCTTCTCTTTAGTTTTCTGGTTTTTAGATTAAGCGGGACCATACTAAAGGAACTATACCCAAGGAGCCTTCTGTGAACCTGGACCTGACTTAGATGACATGATTCTGGATTTTGAGCTGATGCTGTAATGGAAAGAAGATTTTAGAAGTCTTGGGATGGGGTGAGTATACTTTGTAAGTGGTGGGGGGAACATGAATCACTGGGGCCCAGAGGGCAGACTGTGGTAGCCAGCGTCCAAGGCAGTCCCCTGCTGGTATCCTGGTATACCTCCGTAGAGTCTCCTTCCACACTGTGCCAGGATGCACCTGCAACATACCACTACTTCCAAGATTAGGTTATAAAAGACACTGCGGCTTCTCTCTCTCCCTCTCTCCTTTCATTACTCACTCTGAAGGAAGACAGCCACTGGGTAATGAACATTATCCCATATAATTAACACCCCAAGTGACGAGGAATGGAAGCCTGTTAACAACCAAATGAATAAGCTTGGAAGCAGATTCTCCAGCTCCAGTCAAGCCTTCAGAAGTCTGTAGCCCCAGCTGACAGCTTGACTATAATCTCACGAGTCAGAACTATCCAACTAAGCCATTCCTGGATTCCTGACCCTAGAAACTGTGTAAGATAATAAATGTTAAGTTCTTAAATTTGGGGGTAATTTAAAATGCAACAATAGATAATTAATATGCAGCTCCAATGCATTCATCGTACTTTTACCACATACCATAAGCTCTCACAGAAGAGCAATTTTTTAAATTTGCATGGATAGTTTATATTTTCAGAACAAGTCCTTCATGCATGAAGGAGCAAAGAAGGCTCTTCCTTTTCCTTCAATATAATCCTTTTGATAGGAGTGAAAACTTGAATCTGGCAGAAATCCTAATAGATATTATTCACACTTTTTCTTTATTTTAGACAGTTCTAAATGGATGAAATCAACCTGAGAATTTTCTTGGATTTAATTTAGAATCAATACCAGTTGAGTTTTCATGCAACATTTAAATTGGGCTGGCTTTAATCTTAGCAATATGAATATACTTGGAATTCTTCCAAATCTCTAAGCAATAATCTTACTCAATTTCCTTTAGTTTCTTGAAAGAAGAGCCTAATAAGTTGGTGGAAATTCTATTCTTTTAAGGTTTAGTTTTTGTGGAGGTATCTTTAAAACACCCAAATGGGCTCCAGAGACAGTCAGGATAGGAGAGTGTCACTCATAACTTCTCTTTGTCTATGTTTTACCTATTTTTCTAAGTTCTTATGTGAATTTTGATATTGTATTTTGATCCTTAACTCTTGTAGAGAGTGGTGTTGAACACAATGAATTTTTTTTTTTTAAAGATTTTATTTATTTGACAGAGAGAGGGCACCTGGGTGGCTCAGTTGGTTAAGCGACTGCCTTCGGCTCAGGTCATGATCCTGGAGTCCCGGGATCGAGTCCCGCATCGGACTCCCTGCTCAGCAGGGAGTCTGCTTCTCCCTCTGACCCTCCTCCCTCTCATGCTCTCTGTCTCTCATTCTCTCTCAAATAAATAAATAAATAAATCTTTATTTGACAGAGAGAGACACAGTGAGAGAGGGAACACAAGCAGGAGGAGTGGGAGAGGGAGAAGCAGGCCTCCCACAGAGCAGAGAGCCCGATGCGGGGCTCGATCCCAGGACCCTGGGACCATGACCCGAGCCGAAGGCAGACGCCCAACGACTGAGCCACCCAGGCGCCCCGAACGCAATGAATTTTTAAATGGTCCAGCTCTAACATTTGCGTTCTCCTTCCACAAAGCCCATACACAGCAATCAAAATCCACGTTCACCTCATGAGTGATGTTCACCCTCAAGTTCCTACACATTTCACATTCTTCTTCTACCTATAACTAGTTTGTCCAATCAACCGGACATCTGCTTTTCTTCTCCCTTTTTGGAAAACAGGCTGCTCCTGTGTTTTCAAGCCCTCCTATCTGGAGCATGTGAAAGCTTGTTCTCAGACTCCTTGCAAGCGAGACACTCTCTCTGAGGATCCAAGTCTGGAAGCATTTTATGAGCAACAATTGGAGATCTGTCTGTTCTGTTAGTGCATTCCATGGGAGTCTGGGAAGAAAAGCTCTGTGCAGGCCACTTTTTCATGGACAGCATGGATGGCACTAAATGTCATTTCATTTATTAACATTAAATGCCTGGTGACCAACTGCATTTGGAAAAATAAGGACAGAGTGAGGAAAAACCTCACTTAGGTTTGATTAACAACGTAAATGACTTTAAAGATCCTTTACTTGGTCAAAATCTTTTCTCCCTCATAGTTCATACATTTTCATTATGAACCCCCGAAGGGCCAAATTTCTACAACAAAACTATGAATGCTTTCAGGATATAATCCTGCAAATTCTCTCTTCTTAGCAACTTCCAACTATAGAATGCAGCATTGTTAACTATAGTCACCATGCTGGACCTCACATCTCCAGGACTTAATGATCTTATAAGAGGAAGTTTGTACCTTTTGACCTCCTTCACTCATTCCCCCTATTCCCTATTACCCCCTTGCAATTCTTTCCTGAGTGTTTTTACATTTTTTTAAAAAATTAAAATACAGGCAATATATGATGATAAAGTCAATATGTGACACTCCCAGGCATGAATAAATCCTTTGCCATTTCTTTTCTTTTTTAAGATTTTTAAAAAAATTTATTTATTTGAGAGAGAAAGAATGAGATAGAGAGAGAGCATGAGAGGGAGGAGGGTCAGAGGGAGAAGCAGACTCCCCACTGAGCAGGGAGCCTGATGCGGGACTTGATCCCGGGACTTCAGGATCATGACCTGAGCCGAAGGCAGTCGCTTAACCAACTGAGTCATCCAGGCGCCCAGTCCTTTGCCATTTCTTAATATTTGAGCCTCATCCCTGCCTTTATTTTCTTTTTCCTACTTTCTTCATCCTATATTCTTCTCTTTTTCTCCTTTCTTTTCTAGACTAGGCTGCCCTCCTGAAAACGACCCTCAGTGAGATCGGGCACTGGGTGCAGTCTGCGGGATGCCCCGGGTCAGAAGGGGCTGAGCAGGAAGGGAGGCGTCGTTAAATAGGCAGCTCAGTTCTCAGGCCCTCAGTGGGGGCAGACGGGGCGTGAGTCTGAGAAGTCTCACAGGGGAAGCCGTGGGCCCTTGTTCCCAGTAGCTTGCTCCTGGGTCTCAGGAGAGCTAACATGAGCTGCCATGAAGGAAGATCCAGGGCTCTACTGTCGGTTCAACACTGTTTTTAAACTCTCCTCAAGTCTGACTACATGTATATGAAAAAGCCATATTGGATTGAGATGAAAGGACTCTTAAAGTTTCTGACCAGGTTCTCTGCATACCCTTCCTCTGCCAGAAGAATTTGCAGTGAACCCCTTTGGGGTTGCCCTCCACCAAGCTTTTGCAACCAAAAGCCATGAGGAGGGCACAGGGGTGACAGGATGGATACTGAGGCCCTGGCCACTGGACTCTGAAGTTGGGAGTTCCTCTGAGGAGATATGTCAGGCCTGTGTGTCTACACACAGAGAGGGAGTGTGTGTGGCTTACCACAGACTGGCAGTGGGATACCTGGAAAGGCCACTGCTGGGCCCTCAGGACTGCTTCTCAGCATACCAGATACTAACCTGAGTTACCCTCACTAGAAGCAGAAACTTCCACTTTTCTGAACTTTGCTCAGTTTGTAATAGTCAAGACAATGGGTCAGGGCGTGGCTCCATCTGGAGTTTGAGCTGCAGACCGGAGGAAGGAACAATGAAAGACTGCTTGTGTTTCTGTGGTTTGGCTCAGCTGGAGAGGAGCCTGTGGGATAATGGCTGAGTGCTCATGTCAGAATCTCTGCCGTTGACCTGGTTGCTTCTGAAGCTGCCTCACTGAGCGGTGGTGGGTAGACAATCGAACCTGGTCCTTGGACAATAATAGCCACTGTTTCTTCAGTGCCTCTCATGGGCTGGATGACATTAGGTGCTTTACACACACAATCTTAACAATCTAGAGAGTCAGGTAGTATTCCCATTTGTGAAATAAAATGTCGGGCAGTCCAGAGAAATTTAGTGGTTCAACATCAGGTTGAACATCTACTAAGTGGTCAACATTTCAACGCTAGTATACAGTTATTTTTGCTACAATGTCATATGCATCCCTAAAAACCCTTGCAGTTGGCAAAATAGTGAACCAAAAATAATAGGGTTTATGGGAGAAATGGGGTTGGTGCTAGAAAACTTTATTATTAGAAACTCTAACCCCAATAACAATACAAACAGAAATACTAGCCCATCTGAATGCCCTTCAGTGTTTGCAACTAGCATTACAGCTGGGACACAGGTCCTTTTTACAGCCTTAACATCCTAGGGCTCAGACTTCTTCCTAGCTACCCTGCTTGACCTCAGGGCATTCACTGCCAGTAGAGAATGTTTGCATCAGCACTGGAAATCTGATCCGGGTTTGAATACAGAGGGGTGCATCTCTGATGCATCTTCATCTGCACCTGCGAATCTACCAGAGACTTTGCTATAATGGAAAACTTAGGTGGCTGGTTTAGTGGCTTTAAGAACCACTACTTCATTGAAGGTCCTCATGTGTAGACACACAGGTTTTTTCCTGAAGTCTTCATATATTTCTTTTTTTTTTTTTTTAAGATTTTATTTATTTATTTGACAGAGAGAGACACAGCGAGAGAGGGAACACAAGCAGGGGCAATGGGAGAGGGAGAAGCAGGCTCCCCACCGAGCAGGGAACCCGATGCAGGACTCGATCCCAGGACCCTGGGATCATGACCTGAGCCGAAGGCCAGACGCCTAACGACTAAGCCACCCAGGCGCCCCGAAGTCTTCATATATTTCTAGGACCTTCTCCCTAAATGTAAGAAAACTTACTCTGACTGCAAAAATCATGTATTCAGTGACATAACTTCTGACTCAAATTTTTCTCTCCCCCAAATTCCTGGTCACTTATGAGGTACATTGCACCAAACGAAGCAAGTGCTATTTTGGATCAGAAAATCCCATTTCAAAGCCCATGCAAATTTCTCTCCTGCTTTAGAGAGGCCTCACTGGACTTGAGGAAAGTTTATACTGGCTGGAGCATTTCTGACTGATAAGGTCTGTTTTTTTCTCCTCATATAATCACGACATCATGATCAGACCTAACAAAATTAACAGTGGTTTCTGAATTTCACCTAATATCCAGCCCATATTAAAATTTTTTGGTAGTCTCAAATGCTGTTTATAGTTGGTTTGTTCATATTAGTATCCAAACAAGGCCCATTTATTGCATTTGTTTGTTACATCTATTACATCTTTTGTACTATACCCTCCTGCCCCCTTTAAATACAGTTCATTTATTAGAGAAACCAGTCCTTTGTATTATGCAGAATTCCACATTTTGAATTTGGTGGATTGCTTTCTCATGGTGTTGGGGAGTTCCTCTATTCTCTATTTTTATTACCTGAAAACTGGTTGTTAGATCTTGAAGCATGATTTAGATTTGGTTTCCATTTAATCGGTAAAAATATTTCAAAAATGGGTTTTTATAGTTCCTGTTGCCTTGTATCTTGAAGTGCAATGCTGAGGCCTAACTCAGTGATGCTGAACTAGACCAGTGTATTAGGCGGTAGCAACTGGATCTCTCTGTTATAAAGTCCCCAGCAACTTGGCACTTATTGACTGATCAGCTATTAATCATTTCTTAGATCTACTGTTGCCCCAAGATTGGAAAATGGTGATTTTCTAGGTCTGTTATTCCTTCTGTATTTTTATGAAGGACTTGACCTCATCAACTCTTGGATAAGCTGAAACATAGCTGGTTCAGGAAAGGTGGAGTCTTGATTCTTTTTTTTGTATCAATTTTTGGTGTAGAGTCGGTACCTTAGCAGATTCGGATAGTGACCAGTCTTTCCCTGAGAGTCATCGTAAATTACTGAATTTTTATATATTGATGTTTTAAACACTGATGTCATTCTTTTTTGCTCAAATTGCCCCAACTTTGCCAGCAGATGTCTTTTCAGCTTAGTTACTGTGTACTGTTGACGTGACCTCTTTAGCGTCTGATTGTTTCCTTGTTTTCTGGCACAAAAACATGTCTGACTCATTTTGTAAATGTCCTCATGTGGACCTGAAATCAACTATTTCTCAAAAGGAACGACTTTTAATAGAAAATAGTACTTAAAGATCACAATTTGGTCATTAAAGAGAATTTTACTATTAAACAAGAGCTGAATGCAATCAGACATAAGTTTTCTAATTATGCACTAACATTTATAAAACTTTGTATTTTAATCTCTTCAAGAGAAAATATCCTTATTGCAAATTTAAACTTGGTTGTTTAACTCCATTTGCATTATGAAAAAACATTTTCTGTTCTTTGATAACATGAGTCTTAGGAATACAATTCAGTTTACTCAAATTGGTAGAGAAGTGGACTCGTAGCAAATATTAGGAAACTACCCCAAGTATTTCAAAATGTCCAGTTACGAAGTTTTGAACTCAGAAGTTATGCTTCAAATTTTAGTTTTGTTTTTGAGTTTAAAAGAATAAACCTTAACACACATTTGCTCAGTTTTTAGTTGGGACGTTGATATATTTTCCATTTTATAGATTATTGTAGCTTAAGAATATTTTGTTTTTGTCCTTGGTTGAAAAATCTGTTCATTTTATTTGTGGCAGTCATTTGCAATTCTTCAAATTAGCACATGAAAAAAATCCAACTCCAACTTTATTAGTAACCAAATGATATGCAAATTAAAACAAGAGCATTTTTGTTACAACAAATTAACAAAGACTTAAAAAATTATATTGTGTTCCAGGGAGATTTAAATGACAGTCTCACTTTTTAGGCCGGCTCTGCTATCGTGATTCCAAGATTTGGTTTTTTTTCTACTTGGGGTGTCTTCTATTTACTCCCCCAAGTATCAGAACTCCCTGCTCCCTAACACCTCCCCCAAGCCCTCTCTTCTGACCTGGGAGACTTGTAGAGACAACAAATATACTCTGCACAGAATTCAAGGTTCCACTAATTCTTTCTGTAAAGGCTAGATAGTAAATATTTTTGCCTTTGTTTGCTAGGCAACAAAATAATCAAGATGCTATGAAGTTACTTACATAATCATTTGAAATGTAACCATTAAAACTATAAAAACCATTTTTACTTTGTAGGACTCTACAAAAACAGGTAGCAGTTCAGACCTGGCCCATGGGCCACAGTTTGCCAACCCCTGGCTAGATCCTCCTATAAGGAAGAACATGCTGCCCAGCTGTGGGGAGTATTCTCTAATGGCCTTGAATGGTTAGCTTCATCACAGTCCCCCTCAACCCTGAGCCCAGCTTGTACTATTCGTGCACAGCCCCCAGTCAATGACTGAGCAGGGTCTAGCCTCCTATTGCCAGCCAGCAGGGGAAAGGCACCTAGCTGCAAAGAACAGAGGTTTGCCAATAACCTGGATGCATTAGGAAGTGGATCCTTCCAGAGGGCCTGCAAATTAAGAGCCCAGCTGCCACCTTGAGGGGGACCTTATGAGATCCTGAGCAGAGAACCAGCTGAACTCACCCAGACTTCTGAATTACAGAACTATGTGATAATAATTGGGTGCTATTTTAAGCCACAAGGTTTCTGGTAATTTTGTTATCCAACAATAGAAAATGAATACACTGGGAATTTTTGTTTGCAGGGGACAACAACCCATGTGACACAGAGCAGATGGGAAAGAGAGAATAGATCTGAGAGCAATGAAGCCAGTGACCAGACAAACCATATCACAATTTTTTTTGAGTACATCCTATAGCTTAGAGGCTTTTGGCAAATATGAATTATTCTGTTTTCTCAATAACTATAAAGATTTCATCAACTATTGAATGAGGCTTTATTTGTGATGACAACAGGAATGTTAGACATCTCACTTGATTATTGTTAGTCTTATTGGAAAAGGACTTTATTAATTGATGATGGCCATATAAGCCTTCCCCCCACCCCAAACTGGTTTTCTCCATTTACTTTGATGTTTGTAATTGAGAAACAGCTACTAAGAGGTGGAGGCTGCCCAGAAAAGTCCAGGGCCATGCAGATGAACAGCACTGAGTATTCCCTACCGGAAGTGACCAGCTGCTGTTACCCACCGCAAACACCTGTGACAGCACGAGGGAGTGATGGAGACGACCAGAGGTGCATTTAAGTAGAACAAAAGCCAGCCCCCTAATGATCACTTATAAAAATCCAAACAGAACCGAGAAGTCTCATTGCCTAGCTTTTAAAAATCCATTATTTCTTCCAGACAGAAGCACTTAGGGGAGCAAAATGGCTTATTTTGGTATACATGTAGAGAAAGTAATGTAACAATAGAGCAAAGCTTCAAGATCTTCTGATCAAAGACTTGTGAAACTAATAGCTAACACAGAAAAGAGATAATAGCCCTTTTGAATGCATTTTGAGTGCTCCTATGAGATGTGCAATCTAATTGGGGTGTAATTGCCAGCTACTGATAATGGTTTCTTCCCTCTGGTTTGTGTTATCTGAGGTCTGCATCTCTTAGGGCTAGAACTGTATGGATGATCAGGGCTAGCCAGGATACCTCTGCAACAGTAACTGAAGGTAAGAAGGCAGATGGTGTAGCATTCGGTTTCCCTGATAACCAGTTCAAGCTTAATTATACAGAATTCTGAGGTCTCATTAATGAAACACAATATAGAGAATTTATACTAGAAATCATATTCATCAATTGCCTGATTTCAGAGTAAGGAACTGAAGGGGGAAAAACTTAGAGTGTATTCTGCTTTTATTGTAGCAACTGTCGTCAGCAAAAAGAAATAGTCCTTGTCATCAAAGTAAAGCTCTTATTTACAGAAGAACATTAGCAATGAATGTAGAAATAATGATAGAAATAGAAAATAATAAGTTTACAAGACATAATGAAATAATTAATCCAGACAAAGACCAATAATGAATGCTAAAACTGCTAGCAGAATGGGTGACAGAGCCCTAGACATTCACTTGGTACCAAAATATCACCCCCACAAATTACTTGCTAATAGCAAATGTGGGGGAAAAAACCCTTTTGAAATAGAGAAATATGGGTATCATCACTTGGTAATTAAACTTACTATCCAATTTTCCCACTATTAGTGATGACAATGCCTTATAAATTATTCAGTGTTTATGATGGAAGTTGGATCTGAAGGCTTGATTAGATTCACGTTAAAGGAAATATGACACAGAGAAGAACAAATTAAATAACACTATGAGGAAACAATTGGACACATTCAGAATGTGGGACTTCTATGATAACTGGTCTCCTAAAAAAAGTCAATGGCAAGAAAAAAAGGAGGAGTTACTGGATTAAGAGACTAGTGAGGCAGAACCAAGTCCAATGTGGGACTTTTGATTGAATTTTGGTTTTTATTTTTTTTTATTTTTTTATTTTTTTATTTTTATTTTTAAAGATTTTGTTTATTCATCTGAGAGAGAATGAGAGACAGAGAGCATGAGAGGGAGGAGGGTCAGAGGGAGAAGCAGACTCCCTGCTGAGCAGGGAGCCCGATGCGGGACTCGATCCCGGGACTCCAGGATCACGACCTGAGCCGAAGGCAGTCGCTTAACTAACTGAGCCACCCAGGCGCCCGAATTTTGGTTTTTAAAATAAAGCTTTAAAAATACTCTGGACCAATGGTGAACATTTGAATATGGGTCATTCAAATATCAGGCAGGATCTTCACAGGAAACAGATGACAAACTCAAAAGAACTTAATCATGAAGTATTTAATGGCAATACCATTGAGAGGTGTGTTCAGGGCCAGACCAACTAACAAAGGATGCTGATGTACCTGGGATTAATAGGGAAGCCTGATGTGATGCAGCCAAGGCCAGACCAGCAATCTGGCAGGGAGGAGCAGAGTAAAAGCCTCCCAGCTGCTCCCACCCTTCATCCCTTCCGGGTGCTTGCTGTCGGCTGAACCCACCTGGGAGCCTGGCTGTGACAGTCTCTCTCTGGGCTCCGAGCCCAGAAGAGAAGGTGGATAACAGGTGGGGAGAAAAGGGACAATAAAGCACAGTTGGCTGGTAGAGTAGATTAGGGAATTTTTGTCAGTTGCGAGGTATGATGTTGATAATGGTGTTGTGCTTATATAAGAGAATGTCCTTAGGTTTTTTTTGTTTTCTGTTTTTTGAAATGCATGTTAAAGTATTAAGGGATGAGGTGTCATGATGATGTTTTATTTTGGGAAATGGTTCAGGCAAACATGTAGGTAGATGGATGGATAAAAAGAAAGAAAGAAAGAAAGAAAGAAAGAAAGAAAGAAAGAAAGAAAAGAAAAGAAAGAAAGAAAGAAAGAAAGAAAGAAAGAAAGAAAGGATGCTTGAAGCAAATATGGAAACAAGCTTGTAGGATTTTCTTCTTTAATGCTAGCTGCTTTGTGTACTCAGGTGCTAATTTTGTCCCTCCTGAAGAAAAAGTCTTTTTTTACCTTTTCTTCAACCCAGGATCTGGCACATGAAGGATGCCAAAAATCGAATTGTGACCCATATATCCCTTTCTCAGTGTATTTGCTGGCTACCCTATACATACTATTACAAATTAATTTATAATGTTGTTATAGTTTGTCTCGCAAGCTGTGAGTCCCCTGATAGTAAGGGCTTTGTCTTAGTCATTCTTGAGCACTACTGTGTGTCTCATAATAACCTATAAAATATGTCATGATTCAGTTCTATTGCTCACAAAAGAAATGCTGTAAGAGGTAACAAGATTGCGAGACTAGAAAAAATAGGAACAAAAGTTATATCAGGTGGTAGAGCCTTGCTACAGACTTGGTTGTGTCCTCCCCAAATTCACATGTTGAAGCCCCAGGCCCCAGCGTGATGCTAACATGAAGGGCTGGGCCTTTGGGAGGTGATTAAGTAATGAGGGTAGAGCCTCATGATGGGACTAGCGCCCTTATGGGATAAACATGAGAGATTACCTCTCTCTGAGCTATATAAGGATACAGCAAGACGATAGCCATCTGAAAACCATGAAGAGGGTCCTCACCAGACACATAATCAGCCAGCACCTTGATCTTGGACTTCCCAGCCTCCAGAACAGTGAGAAATATGTGTTTGTTGTTTAAGTCTATGGCATTTTGTTATAGCAGCCTGAACTAAGACAAGCCTCACTGAAGGGTCACACATGATCTCAGAAGAGAGAAGGGAAAGTAAAAGACAAGGCTTTAGAGGAGGACGAAATGGCAGACCTCAGTCTGGTCTGAGAGTGAATGGGAGGTCCTAGGGTATGGTAACACAAATTGCAGTAAAGGGCCTGGGGAAGAACTAAGGCCTTTGGGAGGTCTGGGACGTCCACAAGTAAGGAGGAGCCAGGTGGTACTTAGCCACTCAGACCAACTAGCTCATAGGCAGAAGTGAGGTCCAGATGTGGTCAGGCCTTGGGATCCAGGGACCAAAACAAGTAGATAGAAAGAGAGTGTAAAATCCAGACAGGAAAGCTGACAACATGATGTGAGATTCTGTACAGGCAGATTTGAGAGGAGGCAAACTATGGATTGATGTAGATTATCATTTCTGGAAATTCTAGTTAGTGACTCACTCTGAACTTCTATAGCATGGTTTCACTTGAAAGGCACATGTGCTATAATTATATATGCACACATAATTAGGGCTAATACTTATGAAGCTCTTAGCATGCACAAGTTACTCTTTTATGCATACTGTATGTAACCCAGTTGAACTCACATCAATGCCATGAGGGTAGATACTAATTATGCCAGTGTTACAGATGAGGAAAGTGAGAGATAAGAGTAATTTATCTGAGACTGACATGGAAGGCTGACATGGAAGAAAGGAGCTCTATAGGCTGACATGGAAGAAAGGAGCTGGCTTACTGCAAAGTTCCCTGGAAACTGACCAGGACTGATTGCCTTAAACTCTGGGCCATCGCTGAACACAAGGCTTGTTCTCCGTACCAGTGCTTTCCCAACCATCAATGTTAAGGTGATGGATCCTGCCACTGGCATGCACCCTAGTTCCCTGATCTTGCAGACAGAAGGGCTGGTTCTACCTTCAACTACCAATGCTGAGCTAGAAGAACAGGGCTAGAGGCAAGATCTACCCCACCATATTGCTAGTGCACTCCAGCCTCTGGTGACAGCAGAGAGGAACCGGAGCTTTCCTAATTATCTAGCTTAAAAGCTCCACAACCCAAATGTAGAAGGCCCCTCTCCTGAAATCCAATGTCCAGATCTGTCAGATTGCTGTGTGCTATCCTAGAATGAGTAACTGGAGACCCATACACCTAGCTGTTTTCCTATCGACATTAGTGTTTCCCAGTGATGCGACTTCAGATGGTTGGCCATTTGCCCTTATTTGCATGATTACCTAAAGCATGAAGAGGAATTTCAAAGGTCACATAGTAAGTGGTAGAACTGAGATTTTAACTCAGGCAGACCAGACTCTGCCATCTCTTGTGCATGATTTCTAGTGGGTAGGTATGTCTCTGCATTTCCCCATGATGTGTAGCATAGAGACTTAACAATACATTCTCACTAAATATTTGAATGACCGTAAAGGTGATCTGAAATAACAAGGAAGGGAGATGGCACTGATTTAGTCAGAGATCTTTTATAAAACTAGCCTGGCAAAGTCTCTTACACACAGTAGACAAATGCTTTGTATTTAATTGTTAGAGTGTTTTGAAGTTGAATTCAAATAATAAATACTATTGCATCTGTCAGTTAAATGAAAGAGCCAATAAACAACCAATGCTCTTTTCCAATCAAGAGGGAATGGTCCTTTAAGGAACATAGAGAGCTTAAAAGAATATATGATCACTGTTAAATTGTCTGATAGACTTTAAAGGTCTGAGAGATGAGGCAAGAGATAAAGATGAAAATGGAGTGGTTGGCATAAGACTTCTCACAAATGGGCCTCCAAGTGGATTTAGGAGGAAGGATAAGATTTGAAGAGGAAAAATGCCTCCAGGTATAATAAAAAGCACAGATACAGAAATGCACATGGAAGTTATTACGGGAGAAGGGTCATGATCTAAATTAGGGGAGCATGTGATGTTTGGCAACAGTGAGAGAAGGCAGAAAAAATATGATGTGACATATTACATGTTTTCAAACATTATCAGTGGATACTTGAGCTAGAAAGTATTACAGAGTTCACAGGTGATAGCAAGGTGTAATGAAAGAAAGCTGTACTTTGCAAAAATTAATCTGATAGTGATGTTTAGATGGACTTGAAAGAAGACCCATTAGAAAGTTATCTGCAGACTCTCAGCAGCATAATAAACGGAGCTGATGCAGACAGATGCTTCCTCCCACTACTCAGAAATGTGAGATCAAATATTAATGGGTGATGGACAATGATGGTAAAAAGGAACAATATGATAGATGACATGAAGAATGGGAATTGGGAGGATCAGATTTAAGATTCTAAGGTCCTTAATGTGATGTGTACACTGGCTTGAAAATATAGTACTGAAAGAATGAGAAGAAACATATTTTCCAATCCAATAGCAGGAATAAAAGCAATCCAAGGGGAAGGAAGGAATAGTGCACACTGGAACACAACAATAGATTATAAAATGAACGGTACTTCCTTATACGTGATATAAGCATTACACATACGGTGGAACAGCCCCTATTGATGATAGAACAGTGGTTTATTCTGGAATTGTTAAACACAGGGAGGGAAGCAAATGGAGCTGGGACAGGGTTCACAAAGGCTTCAACTCTATATGTACTGTTTTTGGTTTCTTGAAAATATCTGAAGCAAGTACCTTTATCTCCTTACTAAATCTTGGGATGAGTATATAGAGGTGTATGTTCTTTAATTTGATGTTGTATAATAAAATGTTTGAAAAACTATTGATGTAATTAAGCCTGAGGTGAAGGGTCAAATTAGATGTTGGATAAGAGGAACCTTCTAACAATACTCTAGGCATCTCTACCCCTGGCAGGAATCCCCTAAATAATATCCATGAACCTGGTATGGCAATGAGATATGAAGGTACAAATTCACCAAGTCTCAGATGCACCTTCTCACTTTTGTTACTAACAGTTTAAGATTCTGTAAGACAAATGCTGCAGTCAGCTCTGTATGGGAGGACAGGCACTCGGGTTTGTTCTGTAATCTGTTTATAGTGCCCTCTACTGGTGGCTCAGCACGATTCTCTAACGCAAAGCTCACTTTTTCATGTGTAGGTTAACTTTGTATTATTTTCCAACATATTAATGAAAACCTTCATAGTGGTTCTCTGTCTGATGTTGTAAGTCAACAGGTGCGATAGGGTTATCAGTCATAATTTCATTTTTTATTTAAAACTTGGCTATGACCTGACTTTTTAAAAATTTGAACCTAGCATCTTCTTGGCCAGTGGTTTTTACTTGGAGATGTATGTTAGACTTAGGTCTGAAGTTTTATTAAAATATAGTGTTTAAGACTTGCTCCACACTTACCGACTCGCTTTACTTGGTATCCTTAATATATTCTTGGTATATACCACCACAAATTCTGATAAATATAGGAAATCTCATCAGAACGATTTCATATTATTTCTGTGCTTTCCCTGTGCTTCCCATATAGTCTTGAAAAATTAGCATATTGACATGTCTTTTGGAGCTTCCCATGAAGTACAAAACTTCTAAAGTATTGTACTGATAACATTTTACCAGTACAAATTTAACAGATTTAACCTACAGTTAAAAAGAAAAGCATGACTCTTTCACTATAGGAGATGAATGAACAATAAAATTAAATAGCTGAATATTCTGGAATTTCGCATATTTGCTTAATAATAAAAACAATGACTGCCTCAGAACCCCAGAGAAGGACTATTCCAGGTACTTTAAACTAACGGCACTTCAAAGAATAGGGACTCTGGGTACAGGCTTCTGCTGGCATTGCTTAGGCAGATTTTAGTCTGTCCCTGAAGACTGAGTGAGGATTACCAGAATTCTGTAGTTGAGAAGCAGATGGCTTCATAAAACTGCTAACCCAAGATATGACAGAGCAAGAACTGATCACGTGGAACTTAAAGAACTGATGACGCATGCTGTAGTTGTGTGTTTGGAATATTATTGATGTTGCTTTAATGCTATATTTTCTGGATATAAAAGGAAGCCTTTTCCTCTTCAGCTTATCTGTACCCCGTAACAGTTTAGTTGCCTTTACTCTGTAAACTGAAATAAAACATTTTTAAATGATATATTTTTCTCACTGACCTCCCCATCTCCTGTCTCCTGAATTCAGAAACTATTATTGTGTATTCCTACTTTTCACAACAATATAGTTATTTGCAAAGATTCAATAAGAATCTGTGTTTTTTGTTTTTTGTTTTTTAACCAGGCCATAACTGGGAAAATTGATTGAGCAAGCATAGCCTTGCCTAGAATGTCATATTTGGGAAAGATGCCCATTTAATCAGATATGACCAGACATTTTTGAGGAGCTAAGGGAGCCTCCAAGAAAAACTGTCCTGGTATCTGTCTTACAGGGTCTAGCCCTACAGGTGAGCCAGGAAGATCATTTCTGGGCAGTCTAGGAAGCTTGGGGTATTTGGGGGACCTCCACAACAGAGAAAGAGAATTTGTCCATATTTATAGGTACTGCCAGTGAAATCTGGAGGAGAGAAATTTTTCAGCTTGGCTAAGAGGCTAATCTCAGGATAGCAAATAATAAAGTCCATCTTAGATTCCTTATGATAACTTCCAGGAAACCAAACTTAAGGAGGCCCATATCATAAATTAATATCCTTGCTGCTTCTATGTAAATAATCAGGCAAACCTAGGTGGCTTTTCTTACTGGTCTAGATGTCCTCTATGTTGGTTGAGTATTAATATTCTAATTAAGATTTATGGTTAAATATGCTACTAATATGGTCTCTAGTTCTTTCTTTTTTTAGGTCATAAACTGATGCTTTATTAAATCAGATCTGGTTCTTTCTTTTTTTTTTTTAAGATTTTATTTATTTGAGAGACTGAGAGCGAGAGAGCACAGAGGGAGAGTGAGAGGGAGAAACAGACTCCCCACTGAGCGGGGAGCCCGAGGCTTGATCCCAGGACCCTGAGATCATGACCTGAGCCAAAGGCAGATGCTTAACCAACTGAGCCACCCATGCGCCCCAGAGCAGGTTCTTTCTTTATAAATCAATTTCTTGGTTCACTATTTACCACGAATGAGATGGAAAGAAGAATGCAGTCTTTCAATTTTCACCAATTCATGGCTCCCTTGTAAGGGAAGGGTGCAGAAGGCAGAAGAAAAGAGAGAGGATGGTGAAGGGGATGGAGTCCAGGACAGCGAAAAATGAACACATAAGTTAGGGTTTTCAGGAAAAGGATGCAGGACTCTTGACAGAAAGCCACTCTCCTTTTTCTCTTCTGACACATTTGAGAGAAAGAGACATTTCCAATTTTGCCCCTAATTCTGAGAAAACAGTATTGTTGCCCTGAAGGTGAGTTTGACCCCCAATAATAATGATTTGAGGTACATTTAGATTTTTATTTACATAAAATATCTAGTAGTATTAATTTCTTATTCCTTTTGCTATTTTCTTTCAAATTAAAAAAAAAAAGGAGAATTGGAGAAAAGCTGGCTTACACAGCTTTGATTTTGCTCACTGCACCTCACAGCACACTTCTGGCCATAGCACAAATGCAAATATTTTCATGTGCTTTTTTTGTGTTTCCCCCTTCCCCATACTTCATTGATCACTGTAGATTTTTTTTTTTAAGATTTTTTATTATTTGAGAGAGAGAGAACTCAAGAGAGCACAAGTGGTGGAAAGGGAGAAGCAGGCTCCCTGCAGGACTCGATCCCAGGACCCTGAGATCATGACTTGAGCCGAAGACAGCCATTTAACCGAATGAGCCACCCAGGCGCCCTGATCACTGTTGATTTCAATTACTTGTTTAGTAGTTCATATTGTGTGCTGCACTAAATGGTGTAAATACATTGTGTTCAAGACAAACAAAATGACATTTAGAATGGAAGTGACAAGTTCTAGATGGCATCTGCTCTAGTGGGCTTTTCTTCCCCTGGGTCACCTGTGCTATTCTGGAATTGCAAGTGAAGAAGTCATGATGAGGGTTCTTCTAGAAGATTTCAAACTAGCCCTTACTAGATTAAAATGGTTTTGTGTATGCATTTTTTAAAAAAAGATTTTATTTATTTGAGAGAGAGAGCAAGCATGAGCAGGGAAGAGCGGCAGAGAGAGAAGCAGACTCCCTGCTGAGCAGGGAGCCCAATGAGGGGCTCGATCCCCGGACTCCGGGATCATGACCTGAGCTGAAGAAGGCAGCCGCTTAACTGACTGAGCCACCCAGGCACCCGTGTGTATGCATTTTAAGCATACATTCTCCCTTATTTTATTTCTGAAACTTTCCATGAAATGCATGTGCCAGTTGCCAGACATCTCCCTCCCCCTCCCCATTATCAAAACCCTTTCTGATGTCATATGAGGTGGGTGGGGCGTGGGAAGCAAACAGCCACCTCCAGGGTGTAGCCCAGTGGTTAAGAGCTTGGACTTTAGGGCTCTGCTCCTCATATCCCAGCTCCCTACCTAAAGCCAGCTATTTATATTCCCTGTGCCTCAGTTTTCAAATCTGGAAAATGGGCTTGGTCATAGTACTTAGGTCACAGGGTTGTTGTACAGATGAAAGAAGAAAGCTGCACAGAAAGAGCTTCAGGTATGACTAACACATATAAAGCTGCTACAGTGTTAGTTTCAGGCACTGCAGAGACCACATTCTCTCACAGGGCTCCTAAAGAAATGTCATCACAATAGGAAACTACAACATAAGACAATGAAAAGTGGCAGGTAAACTTCTGATTTGGAGGTCCGTTATACTTTCTGTGTATTTGATAGAAGTTTTCAGTGAAGTTTTAGAAAAATGAACTTTTGTTTACAGTAATTACCAGATAGCAAGTAACTGAGTTACTTACTTTCTACTCTTCAGTGTTAGTGGAGTCTGGGTGCTTGGAAGCTGGAGCCAGGACCTCTGAAGCTCTTGAGGAGCTTCTCTTAATGAGAATCTGAGGAAGTCTGATGGCTTCTGGGCAGCCCACGAAAGGGGCTTTCCCCTAGGCCCCCAGTCATGTCAGACACTGTTAGAAAAGACTGGGGTTATTACTGTGCATTTCTTTTCCATCATGCCTTTCTCTCTAGTTCTTTTCTCTCCATGCCAACGTATTGGAGGGGAGAACACCTTTCTCATACGGCGCTTCTATGTAGCGTCAGCCCATGGGAACAGTTTTTATTAGCATCTAAGCCCAATATTTGTTGGCTCATTACCCTGACTGCTCGTTTACGGGGACACTGTAATCCCCCTACAGAGGATTCCCTCTACCATACCTTTCTAGGGAAGCCCAGGCAGTGTCTCATCTGTGCTCAAATCAGCCTGTGCCTGCTGCCCCCCTTGGGTAGGTCACATTTCTCCCATTTGTCATGTGTCACCTCCTGGAGCCTGCTGCCCTGCCTGGAGTGCTGAGTCTTGGGCTGCAAGGGCTTCCAGACACCAAATGGAAAACAATGCCTGTCAGTCCTTTTTGGACCAGGAGTGGGCCAACTGCTGCACTTCCGTGGAGTTCAGAGGGTCTGTGAGCCTGAGCTGGGTGCCTGCTGCCAGACTGAGCCACCACTGTGCTACCTCTCCTCCATGGTTCCTCTCTCAGCACCTCCCTCCCCTCTGCCTCTCATGCAAAACATCCACCTGGGAGATGAGCCTCAGCCTCTTAGCCAGCCTCAGCTAAGCCTTCCCTCCCCTGCTGTGTTGTCTCGCCAGTCAGTCCTTATTTTCCCTTGGATATTTTCTGCCCTCCGCTTGGGTCTCTTGTCAGAGGACAAATAGAGGAATAGTCCATAACCAGGGCAAGGTGCTTCTCCTGGGCTAGACATGGTGAGCAGCTGGTAGGCTCTCGAAGACTCTAAGAACAACAAAATGAGTTTGGCTTCTGAGGAGAGTTCAAAGCTTCCCCAGTGAGAAGCTGACCCCCACCTATTGCCTCTTCCATTCCTGCATGGAGCCCTTCAGGGGTTCTCCTGATCCTGGGGAAACCCCTGGGGTGTGAGTGTGTGCATGCGTGCGTGTGTGTGTGTGTGTGTGTGTGTATGTGTGTAAGAGTAGGTGTGGCAAGAAAGGGATGAGTTTGCTGTCTCAAATGAACAGCATATTTGGAGCTGACTATTGGCCACATGGCTGGGTTCATTCTTCTGTTCTCAGCTTCAGACCCACCCTGTTTATCCTCAGGTTTGGGTGTTACTCTTGGCTCTTGGTTTGCCAGACCCCTTTCTATTGCTCCTTCCTGCACTGCCTTCTGCAACAGGCTTGCAAAAGCTTCCTCCCCTCCCCTTTTAATGCATACTTCATGTTTTTCCATAGCTTTCAGTGATGTGAAGCAATTGTCCATGACTCTAAGACATTAGCCCAGTTGGAGCCAACCATAAGGACCCGCAGAAGGCCCAGTCTCCTGCCCCAGCCAGCCCCTCTTCGGGGTTCTAATGTGCCTAATAAAAGTGCATTCAGCCTCCTCCCTCTCTTGAAGGTGCTTTCTAAGCCTTACTAGCTTGCTCCCCAGCTAGCAACGGCAGGCCATTTGTAGCTAGCTACTCCACCTCTTTCCTCCTGGTCTGTGGAGACTCTGGTGCAGACACAGGAATTTTTCCAGCTATCCGTAAAATCAAATGCTGATTCTATTAACACCTTCCAGAAGCCAACACCATAGGAGGTCTGTGGGACTGCATGTAAAATTTCTGAAATCCTAGATTTTTATACGTGGTTTCTGGACTCCCACAAAAGCAGACCCTAAAACAAGGATTTGGACGGAGGTTATTAATTTGATTGGTGACTCGAGGAAATATGAGGGAGTGGGCAAGTGACATAGAAAAGGACAAAAATAAAGTTTGCGTTAAAGAGGTTACTACCATGGACAGCTGGAGTATGATGCTTTGAGCAACTCTGGAGAACACCCCTCAGAATTGTCCCAAAGGGAGGCGAGGAATTTGGGGTATTTACAAACTCTGGCCCCTCTTCGGTTGAAGGTGCATCCCCGGGAGGGGGGGTTAATTCCTTTCCCCCTCCTGCCAGCCTCACATATGGAAGCTCCCTTGCCCAGAGATCACCCTCAGCAGAGACAAGCAGGAGCCCATCAGCACTTGAGGGAGTTGTTGGCAGCTGAGTTCTGGGCTGGGCATTGTCAACATTAGTTCTATGCTTCTTTCCAGGAAGCATAAACAAATATCCTTTTCTAAGGTGCAATTTAAAAAATGTAACATGTTAATCTTTGGAAACTTTGAAAATTAAACGTTTTCCCCACCAGCTGCTTCTCATGGTTCACATGATGGGAAGGAAGATATAATCAGGGAATCGTGAGTGACTGTCACATGTAGGAGTTTGTAACCTCTTCCACAGTAAATTCTCGGCCCATCATCCCCTGAATTTCCAATGTTCTTCATTGACAGATGCAGCAGAATGGCATCCACAGAGCGGACATGCCCACAGAAGATCCAGCCTTTCTCCCAGCGATAATGGAAATGACTCTTTTGAGTCTTTGGAAAGAAAAGAAAAGTTTAATTTTCCTTCCCATTGAGAAGGAAGTCTGTTTTTTTTAAAAAAATAAAATTTTATATATTTAAGGTGTACAGCATGATGATTTGATATACATATATGTAGTGAAATTATTACACAGTGAAGCTGATTAACATATCCTCTCACTTAGTTACGTGTGTGGGGTGAAGTCTACTCCCTTAAGCACATTTCCAGTATGCAATACCATATTAATAGTTGTAGTGATCATGCTGTACGTTAGATCTCCAGTCTTATTCATCTTACGTAAGTGCAACTTTGACCAACATCTTTCTATTGCCCCCACTCCCCAGCCCCTGGTAACCACCATTCTACTCTCTGCTTCTACATACTTGATTTTTTTAGATTTCATATATAAGTGAGGTCATGAAGTTTTTGTCTTTTTGCATCTGACTTATTTAACTTAGCATATGTCCTCCAGGTTCATCCATGTTGCAAATGGCATGATCTTCTTTTCTAAGGCTGAAAAATACTTATACACAAGTATATACCACACTTTCTTTATCCATTCATCCATTGAGACTTAGATATGTTTCCATATTTTGGTTAATGTGAATAATGCTGCAATGAACATGGGAATGCAGAAGAGATACTGACTACATTTCCTTTGGTTATAGACCCAGAAAAGGGGTTGCTGGATCCTATGGTGGGAAAAACTCTTTTTGAACCACTTGAGCAGGGGTACAATCTCCCTACTATGTTTGTTTCGGCCACTGCTGGTCCCATAGCTTCAAATTATGAGTGACTTGCATGGAGAAAGAAAAAAGAGAAGATGTTTCTCTGTGGGAAAAAGGGCAATGGGGGGAAATTACTACTAGGTCTGGTTCCTGTTTTGGGGCATTAAGTGGCAGTAGAAGGAGCTTCTGATACAAGGATTTTGAGACTTGGGGTACAAAGCAGCGCTATCTCCAGATCTAGAGGGTCAAGTGTGACTCAGATGGAGAAATATTTTTTCTATTTCTGTGCTGTGCTTTTTACAGTGTTTGGGAGAATAAGGACCAGAAGCCACACATCCCCTTCAGTTTGTGGAGTGATTTGCAGCTTTGGGAACCCAGGAATGATTTGGCAGTGGGGGCAGCCTCCCTGAAGTATCCAGAAGCAATGAATACCAACAAGAAGAGTGGAAGGTAACACTAGCAGAAGACCTGCCCACCACCGTGTCATATCTCTAAGATTATATTTGGGGGAGTCCAAGGGGTACTGGGTTTGCTCAAGACTCAAATCCTGTAGGAGTAGATGGGGGCAAAGAACCAGCAAAGTGGGAGGAAAGCTAAGCTTGACAGCACAGGGATGAGGGAATATAGGAGGCCTGGAACATTTGGCTGAAATCAGAAAATTAACATGTCTTTAGCAACTTCACTAAATGAAAGTCATAGAATCTGTTTCCCTTTCTGTTGACTTCTCTTCTTTGCTGCTTTTAGTTACTCTCCAGATATAGATCAGATGCACAAAAGAAATCAACTTCCAGCATGCTGAATAAACAGTCTCCTAGGGATTACTTTCCCTCTAATCCTTAAACTAAAATCAGTGGGTATCATGAGTGAATATGAATATCCTGTGTGAAATTGGCTCATTTGTGTGGGTTTAGGCAGCTCAGTAAAGAAGCTATACTGAGTGTCTGGCTTATTTTCATGGGGCCTTTCTTCATGAGCTCCAGGTTTTAGGCAGTAGCTATAATTATGATGATTAGTTATAGAAAGTGGTTGTTAACCAACTTGTTTTATTTTACTACCACTTAACTTAAAATCAATTGAGAAAGGAAAAAATACAAGCCATACTTATCTTTAGAGGTTTAGAGAATATATAAACAAAGCCTTGACATTCTTCCCAACCAGAGGCATATTCCCATTATCAAAAAGAATTGAAGCTTCTATCCACAATAGCCGAGATACTTGCTGAGTCCATGGTGCTTGACAGCATTTTCCTTTTCGTGTTTCAAGAAATGTCATTAGTTTCCCCAAAAGTGTTCTATGGCTAAATGAGTGAATCAACGAGTTAATGTCAAACAGATTCGATTACTGCAAGATTACCTCTCAGAGACTTTGATGTGCTCATGAATGTGGTCTGGCTTCCCCAACAGGGGAGCATGAATGGGCACACCATGGACAAATAACTTTGGGGTACTGCCAGGACACCTTGCAGAAGGCTGGTGCTCCAGAACATAATTTCAAAAATGTCATACATGATAGACATGGAGCAGCACCACCCAGATCTCCTTTCAAGGTAGGACTTGCTACCAAGGTACAGGGAATGTTGTCACAGACCATCTTCAGCTGTCTGCTTCTTCAGAATCTGCCTCAGCTGAAAAGAGCCTCCTTGCCCTTCTATGAGCAAACCATCTGGTGGCTGGGCAAAGTGTGTATAAGGGACCCATCCTCTTGTCTAACCCTGACAACACGTGCTTCTTGCAGAGCTACTGAGCAGGCTGGCCCAGGCTTTGTCAGCTCTGCATTGCTGTTTGACTTCCCCTCTGTCCAATCTTGCTTCATCTCTTTTCACAGGTGCTGATCCCTAGTAAGTATCTTGTACCCCAGACTCTGTCTCAGCATCTGCTTCTATAAAGCCCAATAAGGGACATTACTTAAAACTATGTGAGATTACTGTAGTTTATGAATGAGGATCTTAATGCAATGGACTGAATGTTTATACACCCCTCACTCATATGTTAAAAACTAATCTCCAATTTCATCCCCCCAAATTGGGATAATAGTAAAATATCTTCATAGGATTTGAGTGAGGATTAAATGAGATGTTATAAATTCTCAAGAACAGTGCCAGGGACATTTTGAGGGCTATAGGCCATTAGATGTTATTGTTGCTGAGGCAAAGTATATGAACCTGTTACATTTTAAATAGATGGTCCTGGAGAGGTAGTCAGGGGCAGACGATGCAGGCTTTGTCCAGCCCTCTCAGATCAAAGAATTCCCTCTCATGACATAGAGGATGTGAGAGGAGAGGGGGTGGATTTATTTTAACAACAATAATGTGATCCCATTCACTCTGCAACCACCATCATCCACCTTGGGAGGAACTGAAGCACTCAGCTAAGCCACTACTGAACTTCTGACCCACAGAAGCTAGGACAATAAGTGTTTATGGTTTTACACCAGTAGGTGTTGGAGCAATTTGTTTCATAGCAACTGAAAATTACAGGAGTCTGGGTTGTTTAGCTTTGTATCATCCTTTGTATCATCCTTACTCATTCTTTCTGTCTGTCTATCTACCAAGTACACTGTAATACAAATATTCTTAGAAATCATTCTTCATATAATACTGGGAACATCTATTCCTATGGTTGTGAGATCACACAAAGTATTTTTCTATTCATGTTTGCCTCAAGAAGATTAGAGAGCCACAGTAGGTAAAGAGCAACTCCACAGAGGGACCCTTTTTTCCCCTGTACATTTACTTAAAAATTTTTTTTAATTTAAATTCAACTTAATTAACATAGACTGCCTTATTAGTTTCAGAGGTAGAATTCAGTGATTCATCAGTTGCATATAATACCCAATGTTCATTACTTCTAGTGTCCTTCTTAATGCCCAGCACCCAGTTATCCCATCCCCCTACCCACCTCCTCTCCAGCAACCCTCAGTTTGTTTCCTACAGTTAAGAGTCTCTAATGGTTTGCCTCCCTCTCTGTTTTCCTCTTATTTTATTTTTCCTTCCCTTCCCCTATGTTCATCTGTTTTGTTTCTTAAATTCCACACATGAGTGAAATCATAGGGTATTTGTCTTTCTCTGACTGACTTATTTTGCTTAGCATAACACCCCCTAGTTCTATCCATGTCATTGCAAATGGCAAGATTTCATTCTTTTTGATGGCTGAGTAATATTCCATTATATATATATATATGTGTGTATACACACACACACACACACACACACACACACACCACCTCTTCTTTATCCATACATCTGTTGATGGACATCTTGGCTCTTTCCATGGTTTGGCTATTGTGGACATTGCTGCTATAAACGTTGGGGTGCAGGTGCCCCTTCGGATCACTATGTTTGTATCCTTTGGATAAATACCTAGTAGTGCAATTGCTGGGTTGTAGGGTAGCTCTATTTTTAACTTTCTGAGGAACCTCCATACTGTTTTCCAGAGTGGCTGCACCAGCTTGCATTCCCATCGACAGTGTAAGAGGGTCACAGAGGGACTCTTAAATGACCAAAGAGGAATGACAGCCAGAGCTGAGTGGAATTCATCCTAACTACCTCAGTCGAGGCCAATCTGCAGCAGACAAAGTGAAATTCACTGCTTAAGAGAATCCTGTTTCCAGGTTACACTGCCCAGAAGGAAGGGAACTGTAGTGGCTCAGGTGAGTGGCTGTCTCAGGTTCTCCCATAAGGTTGCAGTTAAGATGCTGACAGGGCTTCAGTCATCTGAAGACTTCACTGGGGCTGGAGGATCCTTTTCCGAAATGGTCCCCTCATGTGGTGCTGATTGTTGGAAGGAGTCCTCGGTTCTTCCCAATGTGGTATGATGGTGGCTAGATTCCCTCACAGGGAATAATTAGAGAGAGAGAATAAGGTGAAAGCCTCAATGTCTCTTGTAACCTAGCCTCAGAAATCACACATTGTCATTTCTGCAATATCTTATTAGTTACACAGGTCAGCTCTATTTAATGTGGCAGAGTACAAACAAGGGTGTGATACCAAGGATTTTGGGAGACATCTTGGTTGCTGACTACCACCATCCAAAGAAATTGTGATGGAATTCAAATAGAGTCAAGGAAGGTAGACCACGGTGGCTAGACTGTGGGCTCCATAAGTAAGGTTGGAAAAAACTGGTATGGAATTGTCCATGGAGGGCTTAGTTTCTCACCAGTGGTGCAGCCCACGTAAACTTCTCAGGAGGAATTTAGGCAGGCAGGCTTGGAACTGGTACTCCTAGGGTCATGGCTCAGGGTAATTTCCTGTCAACCTTGGTGTGGGATCTTTTCATTCTTCTCTTGATAAATCTTGGTAGTTACATTTAGTATGTTATTCCTCTTGCTCATTTCAAAATGTGCCTAATTTTCAAAGAATTCCCATTCTTTTTTTAAAAATGGTATATTTTTTTTATTGCTCCAATGCTTCAGTAACCCTTTGGAAAACTTCTCTTGTCCTTGCCTTTCTTTACTAACAATAATACAACCTAAGGAAAGGAAATTTCATTCTGAGCGTTTATCTCTAGACTTCTTTTTCATTATTTGCTCCTGAATGCTTCTGTGCTTTTAAGGGATCAGCCTTTCATCTTTGTGTAGCCAATGCTTTTTCCAGACCTGGCACATAGTAGGTACTGAATTAATGTATGCTGCTAAAATATATTTGAATATTAAAGGTCACTGAACATAGAAATACATTCTGTATCTTATCCCCTCTGCTGCCTGCAGAGCCAGTGAAGCCATTTCTTTAAAATAGCTTATTTTTAATTGCTTCACAGTTATACCTTTATATATATTTTTTTCTTTTTTGGTTAACTTAGCTGAAAATGCCCCTTTCTTCCATAGTATAAGATGATTATCACAATTAGTGTTAATGATCTTCTTCCCCATGTCCCTTCTTCCACTTTGTCTTGGAGGAATTTTCTTGGTGATTTTCCATCCATTTCAGACTTAATGGTATGGGTGGTGGGTGGGCTGGGGGTGAATATTGATAGATCTATGTAAGGGGTATAATTAGGGTGGTGGTTTTGTGACCCTAACTCTCCCTTCTTTTTTGAAGAGGCTATCAAAAACACATCAGTTACTTATCCTTATGACAAAAGAGTAAAAACCTAACTCAAGAAAAGATAAGAAATTTATTTATAGTGTCCCATGGAACTCATGGATAAAAAGGCAGTCAGATCTCTTGAAGGAAGTGGAAACAGGTACTGGGAAACTAACAGTACTCACCTTCTTCATCTCCTCTCTTTTTATCTATATACAGATTGGTTTCCTCTTCTCTTCAATCCTATGGCCAAGTATGGCCACTGAGTTAGCTGGGTCCCCTGTGACGGAGACCTTGAGATGGAGTTAGGAGCATAAGAGGTTTGTTGGGATGTAAGACCTGTGAAAGAGAAAAGGAAGAGGAAGCTGGATTGGGCGGGGGAAGTTTTCACAACATGATGCAGACCTGACACCTGCTACAGGAGAGTGGGGAGGAAGCAGGATCCGGCAGGAAGAGCCTCAGACCATGATGCAGACACGAGGGGAGCTCCAGAGTGAAGATTATCTGTTAGAGGTGTTCCATGTTGGCAGAAACGTCCAGGCTTCAGTACCCTGTAGTGCTTAGTCATTAGGTAGGAGTTGCCTGGAACCAGGTTGGCCTGGGCTCAAAAGTTGAGGCAGATTCTGCAGGTGTTAACGACTGGAGGCTGTCAGCTGACTCTACTCTTGCACTTCCTGACTCCAGGTCTTTCTTGAACTGAGAAGTGAATAGTATATTTCCATGGCTGCCATGGTCCCCAAGAAATCACACTTCCCTTGTTGTGAGCATCTCCGTAGAGAGTTTACCTGTGGGAGGGCCTGTGTGTATCTGCCCACCCAAATTACCAAGGGAGGGTTTGGGCCTAGGAGGGTGGGTTCATCTTTTACAAAATGGCCTCTGGGGCCCACTGCTGTGGTTAAGAAGATGAGGGGCTGGGAATTTTCTCCAGAAGATATTGTCCTTGTAAAGCTGGTTAAAATTTGAAGGTTGGAGGTCACCAAATAGAGGAACATGTTCACCACTTTATCCAGTTGGTGCCAAAAGGCATGATGAAGCATATTTTTAAAAGAGAACCTATTTTTTTCTTTTTGTAACCTCATTAGAAGAAAGCATACTTCTGTTCAGATGTGTTACTTTGAGATAATAATCTTACAGAAAATTATCTTTGACTTTTTGTTTAATTGCTTCAATCATAAATAGTCAGTTCTTCTATTCCTGGCCCATGTCTCCCTCTTGGAATTTTTCCATGATTCTTTTGACCCATTCTATTCAGATTTATATCATTCATCATGCAAGGGAGAGCAGAGGTAAATTAAATGTAAGTATTGGTAGAAATATGTAAAGGGAAAGCAATACCACATTCCTGGAGGAATTGCAGAGATTTTTGAGAATTTGAAAGATGTCACCATTGAGAATTTGGAAAGATGCAGGAGTAGTGCCTCCCACCACATCCCCATTCGACCCTCCAATTTGGCCTGTGCGAAGATGGAGGAATCTTGGAGAATGACAGTGGATTATCATGAGCTTAACCAGATGGTGCCTAAAGTATCAGTTTTAGATACTGATACTCTTTGGAGTATTTGGCAAGCCTCTACAGGTGAATCATAGTGCAGACTTTTAGGAATTTTGGAGCAAAGCCTGGCCATCATATGCAGATAACTACTCTCTTTTTGAGAAACAACTCTAGGCCTGCTACTGGGCCTTAGTAGAGACTGAGCATGTAACCATGGGCCACTAAGCTACCATGTGACCTGAGCTGCTCAATATGAACTGGGTGCTCTCTCTCTGACCCACCACATCATGAAGTTGGGCATGCACAGCAATATTCAATCAACAAATGGAAATGGTATGTATGTGATTGGGTCTGAGCATGTCCAGAAGGCACATGAAGAATGGCCCACAGGCCCATGGTCCCCACTCCTGCTGTACTTCCTTCTCTCTCCCAGCCTGCCTCATGGGGAAGTTCCCTTTGATAGTTGACAGAGGAAGAGAAGAATGGATTACAGATAGTTCTGCATGATGTGCAGACACCACCCAAAAGTAAACAGCAGAAGCACTAAAGTCCCTCCCTGGGATATCCCTGAAGGATAGTGGTGAAGGGAGATCCTCCCAGTGGGCAGAATTTCAGGCAATATGCCTAGTTGTTCTCTTTGCTTAGAAGAAGAAATAGCAAGATGTACAATTATAGACTGATTCATGGGGTATGGCTAATGGTTCAGTTGGATGGTCAGGGACTTGGAAGAGACATGATTAGAAAATTAGTGACAAAGAACTCTTGGGTAGAGGTATGAGGATAGACTTCTCTGAATGGGCAAAAACTATGAAACTATTTGTGTCCCATGTGAATGCTCACAGAGGGTGACCTCAGCAGAAGAGGATTTTAGTATCAAGTGGATGAGATGACCCATTGTGTGGATACCAGACTCTCTCCCTTGTCTTCACCCAATGGGCTTACGACAAAGGGGCCATAGTGGCAGACATGGAAGTTATGCCTGAGCTCAGCAACAAGGACTTCCACTCACCAAGGCAGATCTGGCTAGGGCTACCACTGAATGCTCGATCTGCCAGCAGCAGAGACCAACACTGAAACCCTGATATAGCACCATTTCCCACAGACAACAGTGAGGTGGCAGGATGATTATGTTAGACTGTTTCCATCATGGAAGGGACAGCATTTTGTTCTCACTGGAATACACACTCTGAAAACAGATTTGCCTTCCCTGCATGCAGTGCTTTTGCCAAAACTACCATCCATGGATTCATACAGTGGCTTATCCACCATTATGGTATTCCACACAGCATTACTTCTCATCAAAGAACTCACTTCACAGCAAAAGCAGTGCAGCAATGGGCCCATTCTCAGGGCATTCACTGGTCTTACTGTGTTTCCCCACCATCCTGAAGCACATGGCTTAGCAGAATGGTGGAATGGCCTGTAACTGAGTCTACAGTGCTGGCTTAAGTAACAATACCTTGAGGGCTGGGGCAAGGTTTTCCAGAAGGCCGCATCTGCTCTGAATCAGCATCCAATATATGGTGTTGTTTCACCAATAGCCAGGATTAACAAGTCCAGGGATCAAGGGGATGAAATGGGAGTGACAAAATTCACTCTTCCCACTATTGACTCACTAGCAGAATTTGGTTCCTTTCTCACAACTCTATTGTCTGCTGGCCTAGAGATCTCAGTTCCAGAAGGAAGAATCCAGAGGCTTTCACCAGGACACACAACAATGATCCTATTGAAATGGAAGTTAAGACTGCCACCTGGCCACTTGGGCTTCTCATGCCTCCAAATCAATAAGCAAAGAAAGAAGTAACTGAGTGGGATGACTGATCCTGACTACCAGGGGAAACTGGACTACCACTCATAATGGAGGTAGAAGAGTACATCTGGAATACAGAAGATCTCTTAGGGCATCTCTTAGTATTACCATGTCCTGTGATTAAGATCAGTGGAAAACTAAAACCCCATCCAGGTGGGACTACTGATGGTCCAGACCTTTCAGTGATGAAGGTCTGGGTCTCCCTCCCAGGTAAAGAACTACAACCAGCTGAGGCACTTGCTGAAGGCAAAGGGAATATAGAATGGGTAGTGGAAGAAGGTAGTTATAAATACCAGCTACAAGTACAAGGCCTGTAATTGTCGTATTTCCTCCTTATTTTGCTATAAATACATTTGTGAGTGTATGTATGTAGGTACCTATGTCTTTGTTTTCTTTTCTTTCTTATCTCCCTTTCATGTAACAAAAGATGTATTGATTTTATATATCATATACTAAGTATCTAAGTATTGTTAATTTTACGTCACAGTAATTAAATTACGGGAGATCAAGGAGAAGAATAAACATCATTCAAGGATTTTACCTCCTTTTCTGGGAAGGGGGTTAGTGCATTTTTTATTTTACCTCCTCTTCTGGGAAAGGGGTTAGCTGTATCATGTTAATTATGGAATTATGGAATTAATGGAATTGTGGAATTATGATTTTATCATTGTCTTCATTTGGAGATTAAGTACCATTTAAGGAGATACATATGAAGGCCAAGTTGACAGAGGGTGAATTTGTGAATGTTAATTTTATGTGTCAACTTGGCTGGCCATGGGTTACCCAGATTAAACATTATTTCCGGGTGTGTCTGCAGAGATTGTTTCTGAATGAGATCAGCATTTGAACTGGTGGACTCAGTAAGGTAGAGCACACTCTTCATTGTGGGTGGACATCAACCAATCCGTTGAAGACCTGAACAGAACAAAAGGCAGAGGAAGAAGGAATTAACTCCCTTTTTTCCCTGCCTCACTGTGAGCTGGGACATCTCATCTCTTCTGCCCTCTGACTGGGATTTACACCATTAGCTTCCCTGGTTCTTAGGCCTTTGGACTTGGACTGAATTATACCACTAGCTTTCTTGGGTCTCCAGTTTACAGACAATAGATGGGGGGGACTTCATATAATCATGTCAGGCAATCCCTCATAATAAATTTCCTTTTTCATATACACACATATATGTATTCACACAAATGTGTGTATATGTATATGTATTACATAGATACTATATATTGTACATAGATAATCTGCTATTGGTTCTGTTTCTCTGGAGAACCTTAAGTAAGGAACTAGAAGTATAGTAAGACTCTGGTTGAAAGAAAATAAACCATTGTTAACTAATTCAAGTAGAAAGTCAGGATTTATGAAAGTGTGCCAAGCTATGTTTTTTTTTAAAACCCAATAATACACTAATGGTATATTAGTTACCTATTGCTGTGTAACTAACTGCCACAAACTTAATGGCTTGAGCAACACAAGTTTATACTCTCACAATTTCTGTGGGTCAAGAATCTAGCTTCAGATGAGCTGGGGCTCACGGGCTACAATCAACAAGTCAGCTGGGGCTCTCACTTAAAGCTCAGGGCCTTCCTCCATCCTCACTTGGTTGTTTATTGGCAGAATTCAGTTCTTTATAGTTGTAGGACTGAGGTCTCAGCTCCTAGAGGCCACCTCACTCTATGGGAAGTTCACAGTGTGATATTTGCTTTCTTCCTTGTTTTTAAGGCTTCTTCACCCTATTAAGACAGACCCACCAGAGATGATATCCCTTTTAACTCAAACTGATATAGGGCCTTAATTATATCTGTACAATGCCTTTTGCTATATAACATAAAAAATCATGGTAGAGATATCTCATATTCATGGGTCCTTCTCAAGGAGGAGGGTGTTATACAAGTGGACACCAGGGACAGCAAGTTTAGGAACCATTTTAGAATTCTGTTCGCTGCAAATGGACCCAGTCTGAATGCTGGAAAACTGACAAAATCCCCTTCCCTTCTATCTTACCTCTTCTCTATGACAATCTACTCCCCTCAGATTCTCCAAATTATCAAGGAAGGGCTCTGGCCTAGCTGGGTTGGATGCCCAATTCTGGTTCCATCAACTACGGCCAGGGGCATGGTTTCATGTATAAAATGGCTCCTCAGGGCCCACTGGTGTGGTTGGGAAGCCAGGGGTGGTGGGCTGGGAAGATGCCCCTAAGGGATTTACCTCCTGCTTGTCTCTTATTCCAAAAGAGGACTTTCTTCTGGAGGGTGGGGTAGAGCAGAGAGTGAAAATGACCCTGGGTAGGAATGAGAGTGCTCGTGATCTCTTTTATGGCACTCTAGAATTTGCCCAGAAGGAAACTCCTCCTAAAACTAGGCTGTATTCTTGCATGCCACATTCAACAAATCTAAACAATGCAAAACTGAAATAAAAATTTATCTAGAATGATAGTGGAGGAATGGGGAGTGACTGTTGATAGGTATGAGGTTTTCTTTTGAGGATGATGAAAGCGTTCTAAAACTAATTTATGTATATTCCAGTACGGACTATAGAAATGGCCTAGAAATGATGAGCAACCTCAGCCCCAGACCCAGATCTCTTAATACTTACTCAGTTAAAGATGGGCTTTTTGGGGTAATGGCTTATTTCAAGTTTGGGTCATGGAAAGTATCAGATGTCTTGTGTCACAGAGCAAGAGTTCATGAATTAATGGGATCATGTGATAGGTTTGGCCAGTTTTAGCCCCTTCACATTGGCTACAGAGTTGTGGGTTCTGGCTTGGCCATATATGTCCTACTCAAGGGAGTAAAACAGAGGAAACCTTTATTACTTAGGCCCCTAGAAAGTCCTGCAGGTGATGCTGGAGCTGGGGTTGGAAATGTTGCTTGTGCCTGCTGGGTCACTGTGGATGGCCCTGCAGTTATACTGTACCTTTCCAGTGGTGGTGTGTGCCTTTTCTGACATATTTTACCCTAATTCTGTTCCTCCCATTCCCCACTTCATGGAGTTTTACTATCTCAGATACACTGTACAACTGTTTGTGTGCTATGGCCCTTTGAGGGCCACAGACCATAGTAATATCTAAGATTTTTTCACCTTCCCCTAACCCCACAAGAATCATTTTTTGGCTTCCAGGGGTTGATATCACACACGCTGTGCATACTCTAGTCCATTTGTGCTGGAAAGTATGGAGAATGTGGACATTTGTAAACTGATAAGATATGGAAGCCCAGAAAGGGCCAAGGCAAATATACTCCATTATTGGGAATCAAAGCTAAATCTTCTCAGGTTGAGACCTTGGGTCACTGTGACAAAGGAACAGCAAGATAGATTTCAGGCCCTTATCTCCCACGGGTGCTGATGCTCAGAGGTCTTGAACCACAGGTATTGACTCTGAATATATCTCCTGCATGTAATGCCCACGTCAGGGTCAGCTTCCTGGGAACACATGTGTCTCAACTTGAGTGTGTTGTTGACTTATTATTGCTGAGCACTGTGGCAGTGGGCAAAACCTTATCACCATGAATACCTGCTGGATCTCTTTCATTGCCCTCCAGAGCCACTCTCCCCTGCTCTGTGCTCAGAGAGAGACTGACCACGTGGATTGCATCAATGGGTCCCTTGCCTCTGGTTGCCTGAGAGGCTTGGCTAATGCAAGGCAATGTGGTGGGGGTTAGGTGGTGAGGTTAGAGTATTTGTTCTCCCAGCGCCTCCCCTCTCAGGTCACAGAAGTCTGCCTATGTGTCTCTAGAAAGGCCTCCCTTCTGTCAGCTGGACCTGTCTATCGTTCTCACTCTCGGTTCCAATAGTTACCTCCTCTCCTTGGCTTCTCCAGGCCTAACGCTCATAACAACTTCCTGCTCTTGCTAGCCCTAGGGGCACCGCATTATCTCTGTGCTTCTCCCAGTTCCGCCCACCTCTGTAGTAGTCCATTTTTTGAACTCTCCTAAAATTACTCCGCTCGCAGATGACACATTTCCTGCTGGGAACCTGGCTCACACACCTAATGCAGTGACTTGAATTAGGAACAGTGTTTGGAAATCTGGAAAACGTTTCAGTGGGTAAAGGTCAAGTGGGATGTGTGTGCTTGCAGGGTTAGTAGGAAGGAGAAGGAGATTCGGGTGATGAATGTATGAAGACGGGTTTTGAGGGGTACAGTCTTGAAGGCAGTAGAGTATAAAAGTCTACATTTTTCAGGGGTTGGGAGAAGTATTGTACAGTGCTGTGAGAAATGAATGTAATGCAGTTCATAAAAGCACATGCTGTAACTACCAAGATGTTATCACAAGGAGGTGCTTAAGAGACGGCTAGATTGTTGCAATGCTACACGGTGGCACGGTAAAGTTAATGTTTTGTAGAAGAAATGAACACTTGAGTGTTTTCTCTGTGCTGGAGTGCTGACATAACACTGCACTTAAGGAGACAAGTCTGTTGATTTTGCATCCTTCAGTCTACGGAGCCCATGAATTTGCCACGGGATGGTGCATTTTGCTTTGGAACTTAAGAAAAAGACATCATCAGAATAGTCCACTATGAGGACTCCTGTCTGAATATATCTTCTGCATGCCAATGCAAACCTTTGAGGTTTGTCCTGCCCTTTGATTATTATGGACAAATTCTTGTAGGTCGTAAATTTCTAATACAAATTTTCATTAATCCCCACTGGATATTACAATTAAAGGATTAAACATGGGTTCCACACATGGACACAACCCACACACCCAGTTTCTTAGTGGTCTCTCTAGTTTCTCCTGTGATCAATAAGCTAATGCATACCACCTTAAGTTTTGATTATTCTTTCCATCTATGAGATCTAAAATCTTGGTTATGCTCGGTTTTGCAAACGACATAGACAGCTTAGCCAAGCATGTTCCTCTAGAATTCCCACCAAGGCCAGGAAGATGGCCCAGGAAGATGCTTACAAATTTGAAGGACCCCAAGTAGATCCTTCTGCCCCAAAATATGTCTCTAATAGCTTGTATTGTGTCTGAAGTACTCTCTCTTAGAGTTAGTCCTTCAAGTCATGGATTATTTGGGGTCTTGAGCCCCAGAATAAATTTATTTAAATTTATAGCTCTTTTGCCAGTAGGTATTTACTTTTTAAAGGCTAACAGAAACCTACTCAAACTAGCTTTAAAACTAAAGACAATTTTATCCAAATGATAAAAATGTTTCACAGAACACAAGGGTACAAAGCAGCTTGGGAATTGGTTCTTAGTAATTTTTTGGTTTCTATAGAATTCCTAACTCCAAGGCAACTATTCTCTCTGAGGTTGTGTGCATTCTCACTTCTGCTATTCCCTACTGAGAAGAGAGTGAGGCAGACATACAGATGGACCTTCTCTGCGTTGGCCCTCTCATGGAAGGAAATGGCCACTTCAACTCTGTGCCCACTTCAGTCCAAGGGTCAACAGGGCCTAATGTTTCAGAATCTCAATTCCATATCCCCATGAGAACATGGTTGGCTCAGCTCTGGTCAGGGGTCCACCCCTGGACTGGGGAATGAGGCCACATGGTAGCTGCCCAGCCATGTGTGCCACTGGATCAGGCATCCATAGAAGGGGACATGCAAGGCAGGTCTTCCAAGAGTGTGGGGGAACAGTGTAGAGACATGGGAATCTCTTTTACAACAATATGAGGACAGATACCTATTAACCAACTCCTCTTATCTGATGGCAGGGCCCTCAGATAAAAAATGTGCTTTTGAGGCACCCGCTCCTTTGCCAGCCTTCAGTGCTGGAGATAAGGCAACCCTGGATGGTCTCATGAAATGGACAGGAAAGGAGTTGCTGGGGTTGAGAAGTGGGGGTGCACACGGAGGAAAATGATCGCGTTTTGGAAAGCACTCTGGCAGGCTGTACATAATCAGCATAATACCTACGTCTTCTTTTCTTTTTCCTTTCTTCTCCATTTTTTTTTTAACTTGAAAGAGACCTTGTAAATTTAGTCCAGTCCCTTCTTCTCTTTTCGAGCTGAAAATGAGGTTCATGGAGGTTATAATGATCTGCCTGGGGTTACAAAGCTAGTTAGGATCCTGGCATTTATTTCTGCCCCTGACTGCTGGTCCTTCATGCTACCTCTGCCCTACTATCTCCAATCCTGCATTTTCTTTAACTTGACATCCTTATCTGACCTCTCAGTTAAACTGTGTTGTGGAAGAAATCACTCACAAACCCCCAAGAACCATTTGTGAGCAAGCTACAGTAAATATTTCTTGGGAATTTCCCTCCGGTTAAAAAAGCAGCCTCGAGTTTCTCAAGCTTAGTAGCTCAGCAACTAAAAAGTAATGTTAATACCACCAAAGGGCTTAAAAGCAAATTGTGGAAAAGGGGAAAAAATAATTTGATCATAGTTGATAAAGACAGTCCTGGTATGACGGGGAAGCTTTAGTACATTCCTCCAGGGGTCTGGCTTGGTCTGAACCTTGTGTGCACAGAATTAGTGACTTGTAGAGTTACCCAGTAACATCTTATATTTGCCAAGACCTTGATTAATGTTTAAAGAAATATGGGCAATGGTACATGCTATTCTTTGCAAAATTGCTGCTACTGAGTGAAATAGGTCAGCTTTCCCCTCAAAGAGCTTCATTCCTCCTGTATGTTACCAATAATAACACCTAACATTTAGTGAACACTCCCTATGTGTTGGGTTCTATTCTAAGTGTTTGATATCTCTTCTAATCCTCAAAACAACCTTAAAAGGTGTATGTATTTTTCCCATTTTCCTGGCTAAGAAGAAATTAAGCCTTAGAAATGTCGTGACTTGCTCTGGAACAAGCAGAGAATAAAGCGCAGAGTGAGGATTCAATACAGGTCTTTATGTCCCTAAAAACTGTTCCTTTACTCACATTAGTATGATGCCTCTTTAGGTATATTTAGGTAGAACCAGCATATTTTACGCTTGGTAGTTTTCAATCGGAAAGCAAGGGTTAAACATTTATTCTTCAAAAATTTCCCAATCCTCATCCTGCACCCCCTCCCAATAAGAATGACCTAAAAGCTGCAAGGGTTAGACCAAACTGTGAAATGGGCTTAGTGTATGAGGACTTTTATTTGGGATATGAAGTCAAAAAACAAGAGGAATAAGAATTGCTCATTTAGAATTTCAGATACTACTGTCTCTTATCAGTGTAATTCTAGTCTCTCCCACCAGAGGGCAGTTATCACATAAAAATATGAAACCCCTCCTGGCTTCACTTTCAGACCACCAAATCCCATCACATCTGGATTTAGTTTTACAGATCGGTACAGATCCTGAGAACTCTGCTGCTTTCAAGTCTGAAGCTAATATGTCATGCCTTGCTTTTTTTTTTTTTTTTTTTTTTTTTGCCTAGCAACTGAAACGAGCTTCTGACATCTTAGAAACCATCTCTTCAAATGGGAATGTTAATACGGGGCCAAAGACAGATGCTGGTATGTGTCCTATTTTCGAGGTCAAAATCTTGTACCAAATACTCAGGACAGTCAAAAACATTCCTCTGTGTTCAAGAGTTTATAATTTATTTCATTTAAATACCATCTGGGTTTCAGTAACCTGTATTGCTCCAGAAAACTGGATTTATATGCTTTTTCATGAGGATTCTAAAGATTAGCAGAGAAAAAAGATTGAAGTTTTTGATAGACAACAAATAACTTTTCAAGTGTCCAGCCTATGATCTAGAGAGGCAACTAGAAACACTTCTATTTATTGATCATTTAGCACAATGCCTTATAGAGAAAATGCTTTATGGCCTGAATCAAATCCAATCTTCCCAACATCCCTGGGAGGTATGTTATTATACCCATAGTAGAGATGAAGAAATTGCAATATACTCAGGTGAAGTAACATGCCAAAGGATACACCCTTATTCCATGTTCTTAACCACCATGAAGTAGCAGATCTGTAAGAGATGAGATGGGTCCAAGTACAGACACTTGGTTCAAGATCAAGGTCCACTGGTGCTCAGAAAATCAATGTCAGGAAAAGGAGGATGAGGTGGGGTGGGTAGGCTACCTGTCTGCTCTCACTGGCTGCACTGCAGGTTCCACTGAGTCCAAGGCACAGCTGCTTGAGCGATGGTTACAGACCATCATTCCATGGCAGGCCATGATCCCAGTGCTGTTTTAACTCAGAAGCAGGCAGTCTGGCAGGATCCTGGCTAGCAGGTGGAGGGCATAGAAACTAGTATCTGTGCCTACAGAAAGAACAGGTGGGCTCTAGAGGGGTACCCTGGCCCTAGCCATGGGGTTAAGATCCAGGACAGGATCCAGGCTGTAAGAAGGACTGTGGAAGTTGGCAGGGAAGAAAGCAATGAGAGGAGAAAATCTTGGCCAATGTTCAGCTTTACAAATTGGGCTATCTCCAAGAGTAGGAAGGGCTGTGATTGGAATCTGGTTGGAGACTCAAGAGGGCAGGCAGATACCCGGTTTTGTGGCTATGCCACAGGGTCTGGGGAGGTTGGCTTCATTGTAACAGTGAGGTGAGGCTATTGATGAGTCATCTGCCTTGGTTACAGTGCATTCAGGAACAGGAGCAGGGACGAGCCTCAGAGTGGGTGCCTTGGTGAACCCAGCAAGAAGGACTTGAGGAAGGCAGAGTAAACATAGTGGGAATTCATTCCAAATCTGCACTCCTGCCCCTAACATGTCCATTTCTGTGCCAGATAAACCTGAATCTAGGATAACACTCTCATCAGGAGACATAAGTGGTCTCTTCAGACTTGTGGACCTGAAGGGTCATGAGCACATTAGAACCAATTGAATGAGTAGAATCTTTCAAAGCTTTTCTCCTTCACTAGTTTATTTATTTATTTATTTTTTTTAAGATTTTATTTATTTGACAGACACAGCGAGAGAGGGAACACAAGCAGGGGGAATGGGAGAGGGAGAAGCAGGCTCCCCGCTGAGCAGAGAGCCCGACATGGGACTCGATCCCAGGACCTTGGGATCATGACCTGAGCCGAAGGCAGATGCTTAATGACTGAGCCACCCAGGCGCCCCTCCTTCACTAGTTTTTGAACCACCTGCTCTATGTCCCATGATTCCTAGCATAGTACCTAGCTTAATAATGTGTAAAACTAGACCCAGGAGTTTAGAACTAAGGTTCCAGGTGAACCGCATCCCTAGCAAGTACAGGACAATTATTTCCAGCTGAAGATATATGGGCATTCTACAGGGAGAAGGAGTATTGACCCTTAAAGGAAGGACATCAGAGCATCAGCAGTAAGATGAGGTTGAGGGCATCTGTATAGTTTCCTGTGACTATTGTAACAAATTACCACAAACTGCCTAGTTTACCAATAGGTGTTTATCTTCCCCCAGTCCTGGAGGCCAGCAGTCCAACGGCAGGGCTGCCTCCCTCTGGAGGCTCCAGGGGAGAATCCGTTCCTTGCCTTTTCTTGTGTCTAATGGCTTCTGGGATTCCTTGGCTGTGACCTCATCACTCCAATCTCTAAGACCAGCATCTGCAGTCTCTCTCTGCTTCATCTTCTCTGTGCTCTGCCTTCCCGTGTGTATGTGTGTGTGTGTGAAATCTCCCTCTGCCACTCTCTTATAAAGACACCTGTGGTGGCATTTGGAGCCCAGGATAATCTCCTCATATCAACACCCTTAATTTAATCACAACTGTAACATCTTTACCAAGTAAGGGAACATTTATAGATTCCAGGGATTAGGCCATGGACATCTTTTGGAGGGCCATTATTCAGCATCTCATTATTATATTATTGTAGCATCTCAGCTGAAAGAAATAGCATGGGGGGGGTGTGAAGCAGAAGGAGTGTTTGGAGGACAGCAGAGTAGTTAGTCTAGAGGATAGGGATCATCCAGAGCAATACTCCCTACCTATATTTTTGGTCCTTTTGGTGGAGACCAAAGAGTTTGGAACATATGATGGAGGAAATCCTATAAATGTAGGTTTAGACAGAATTAATCAAGATCAGATTGTACAACGGCAAGAGTTTTCACATGAGAGAGCCTAAAACCACCGCAGGTACTTGATCAGAGGAAGGACCCTGTGATCCAATCAGTGTCTTAGGAAGACTGCGTTCTCCAGCCTCTCAAACCCTGTTAAAATGTATTTGTGCTTATTATGGCTCCCATCTAAAGTAAAATCCTTAATAGCCATAAGGCTAACATTGCAGAGCTGAATCCAGCCTACAAGATTGCAGTGAGGTCCAATCAAATCTCCCTTCAAATATCTTGGAGTCCCTGTAGGCAGGGGTGCATGTTGCAACTTGGCTGTCACTTTACCTCCTTCCAGACTGCTGCTATGGTCTGTTGTCATTTCATGACTGCTTCTCTGGGCAGCCAAGGCCCTAGACTCTGGTTTACCCAAAGCATGTGTACAGTACCTTTCTTAATTCCCCCAAAGCCTAGTTGATACCAGGCTGTAATGTGGAACAAAACCTTATTCGTGACTTTAGGATGACAGAAGGAAAATTCTTTAAAAGAAATGTTTAGGGGCGCCTGGGTGGCTTAGTCAGTTGAGCCTCTACCTTCAGCTCAGGTCATGATCCCAGGGTCCTGGGATTGAGCGCCACCGCAGGCTCCCCGATCAGCGGGGAGTCTGCTTCTCCTTCTTCCTCTGCCCTTCCCCCACTGTTTGTGCTCTCACTCTCTCTCAAATAAATAAACAAAATTTAAAAAAAATGTTTAAAACAGGATATTGGCCATCCAGTTCTCAGCTCTATCAGCCATGCCCCCCTCAGAAAGCCTTGCTAACCAATTGTCTCCTTTCCATCAGACTAATGGGCAATTTTCTTAAAAGCATCTAATTAAAACAAAACAAGCCTTTGAAGCCTTATGTCAGCCTCTAGGGAATTCTTTCCATCCCCTCCCACCTGGCTCCTTGAAATTGTAGTCTGAAATTGTAGTCATTCCCCAACCCACTGCAGTTTAACTTCTGCCCCTGCCTTGCCTCTGACTCTCCCCTTAATTAAGTCAAAGACACCCTTAATGCTAAATTCTATGCTCCCATTCTTGTCTTCCTTAACCTCATCAGAGTTTGACAGAAGCCATACTGTTCGGCCTTGTTGCACTTCTCACTTCCCTACCTACTCAATGTCTCACCGCAGCCACAGAAGGAAAACCAGTTCAGACCATCACAATCTCTCTGCAGAGAAGTAATTCACCCCACAAAGATGGTAAACTACCTTCCTTAATAACGTAAAATGTTAACTGTTTTCCATACGGTGGGTTGTGACCAATTTGGGGGTTGTGAAATCAACTTAGTGAGTTGCAAGGCTCACTGTTAAGCTCAGTGGAACTGAATAGAGACCATCAGAGTGGATCACAGTACTAAAGCTAAGTGTTTCGTGCCTAGGACGTGCATATGTGTGCTCAATGGGTGGGGATGCTAACCAAATTTCTTATTGTGGGTCTAGTCAGAAAAGTAAAAAGTAAAAAAGGCACTGATTTGGGTCTTCATGAAGGTAACTCCAATATTCCAGAATAGAACCTAAGTTTTAATTTGGAAACACAAAACAAAAATCTTTCACAAAAATCTTGATTTTGAAGAGATAAAAAAAATAGTGTTTACTTTAAAATAGGATTCTGGTTCACTCCTAGAGCAACTGGTAAAAATTCAGACAGCTTTGACAATGTTATTTTGTCCCAACAAAAATAACACCAAGGTTCTCCACGATCTGGTTCTTGCTCACCTCTCCAGCCTCATGTTCCTGCTTCATACTCTGTAGTCTGCATGGCAGCCACACCGAGTCCTCTGTGTCCTGCAATCACACAGTTCTGGCTCCAGGCCCTGCCACATGCCATTCCTCAGCAGGGAACACTCCAAGTCCCCCCTTCCCTTCCTTGCCCAAAGCTTCATCTGCCCCACTCTGTTGTCCATCTCATCTCTGAGAGATAACTCTTCCTAGGGAAGCTTCTCAGACTCCAAGCCTTGTTGTTACTGGAATCCCCCAAATAAGCCCCTGTCCATGGGGGTCCAGGTGAGCAATTCATGAAGACGACTAGAGCAGTCTTTCCCACCTGTTTTATTATTGCACCATGCCCCCCACCCCCAGGAGTCTTTTAAGACATTTTTCACCTAATGCTCCTCCCTCTCCCCTGTGAAATTTTAATACCGGAGATATACTATGTGTCTGTTTATGTATGTGTGGCCCTTTGGAGGGCCACAGACCATTATCTAATAGCTAAGATTTTACATAATCTTAAATTATATGCATTTTTTTCTCTATAAGGACCAATTTTTGTCCCCTTGTGGGTGATATTGTCCCCACTAAGAATGCATGGAATAGAATAAATCTCTGCTAGTCCTCTTGAGAGAGCTAAGAAAAAAACAGTTCACATTCTTTCCTGATGAGAAGCTTATGTCAAATGCTGAATAGGTGCGGGAAGATAAAGTTAAAGTATAGACTTAGCAAAGAGGCTGACTTTGACCTAACTAAAGGTGGAGTTGGTGGTAGGGCAAAAGTTATTCTGCAGCAATGTGGAGAGTGACCACTGAATCCAGGCTACAAACCCAAGGAGCTGGGCTGTGAGGGGATAGAATAACTAGCTTACAGGTGACAAAAGGTCTAGGAGGTCTTGTTTTAAAAAGATGAGGCATATTTGACTTTAGGCTGATGGAGCGTGGACACTGAGAGACTGGAGAATACCCAGGAAGGGGTAAGTGGCTGGATGAAAGCCCAGAGGAGGAGGAAGGGAACAAGGGACTCACAGGCAGGGATAAAGGGGTAGAGGAAGATTCTCTCCCTCTGAGATGTCTGGGTGTGAATGTACAAGGCCTCAGGGGAAGTCAGTTCATCGAGAGAGTGAGACCAGGCCACAAGGGAAGACCTGAGGAGTGGAAGACAACTACAGCATCCAATTTGGAGAAATAGGAGAAGCTGATCAAAGTACAGGATGGCCAAACGGCATCAAGGACCAACAGAATAAGAAGTACAAAATCTATAGCAGTGTGATGTCTTTTTTCCATCACTTTCCAGGTGCTGTCTTAGGTGCTGGGGATGCAGCAGTGAACCCTAAGTTTCTGACCTCGAACTGCCATTGTCTGCCTTCCCCAACTGGAATATAAAGTCACAAGGAAGAGAAAATACATTTATAGTATTAGACTGGGTTTATAGAAAAAAAACCCAGGGAGGATGGACAGTAGGGCAAGTGGTGGGGCAGAAGGACCAGTTTGGAAGCCTGGTAGATTCTCCAAAGGGAGAAAGGGTCGAGGTAGTTGATGAGGAGGAGGAGGGCAGTTCAGGGGTGGGCAGGGTCAAAGGGCAGTTTTGGGAAAACATTGAGAGAAGTCTTGGGTGTTGATCAGAAAAGTGGATGCTCATTTCTAACCCCAGCAACTCACACACACAATCCCATATGGAAACACCTCTCACATCTGGTCCTCCTTGCCTCTTTTAGAGGTTCCTGGAGGCGAGAAACTGTAAGATTACTAGACACATTTTTCCTCTGCCCACCCTAACAGTATCTTTGCAGTATTTTTTTTAAAGAGTTTATTTTTTTAGAACAGTTTTAGTTTTTAGGTTTTCAGTTTTAGTTTTTTAAATAGGCTTTATTTTTTACAGCAGTTTTTAGAGCATGGTCAGAGGAGGGAGGGATGAACAGGTAGAGCACAGAAGATTATTATGGCGGTGAAGCTACTCTGTATGATACTATAATAGTGGATACATGCCATTATAACATTTTTCCAAATCCATAGAATGCACAACGCCAAGAGCAAACCCTAATGTACACTGGGGGTGATCATGGTATGTCAATTTAGAGTCATTAGTTGCAACAAATGTAGCTCTCTGATGGGGATGTTGACAATGCGGGATACCATGCCTGTATGGGGGCAGGGGTTAGATGAAAAACCTCTGTACCTTCTCAGTTTTCCTTGACTGTTGCAAGTATTTTAAAGCCAAATCCTTAATATCTTATCTATTTCCTGCTACCGGCAGTGAGTTCTATTCTTGACTTACCCCTCAGAGCAGCACTGATGAAAACAGCTCTCAATATTTTATGAGTCGGAGGACATTAAAATATCTAAAAGAGTACATGTGCCCCTCCAGGGCCACCGACCTGTAAAGCGCGGGTCAAAAAAGCTGAGTGTGGACAGCATTATTAAGGCATGTTCTTAAGTACATACCAAAATGTCCGCAGAGGTTTTTAGAATAATAAAAAGGAGCTAAGGGAGGTCGTTCCCTTCTGCTTTCCAACGTTTAATTTTTTAGACATTTTTCTGTCATTCTAAGAAAATGGATTTATGATTTTTAAGGAAAAGTATTCCTGAGTCTACCCATTCTAGAAAATACTAACCTCTGTGGAGTGGAAGTTTTCTATATCTTAAAACTTCTTGTGCATTTGTACCTTACACACACTGTAGGAATAAAAAGCACAAATGTGTTTATGGTGAAAAGCCAGTCTCCCTCCAGCCCCTGCCTCCCAATCACTGTCACCATCACAGGAGGCAGCCGCTGTTCCCAGCCACATATCTTTCAGAGAGGTTCTATTTATATAAGCAAATACCTACTTACAAAAAAAGCATAAATAGTAGCATATTATATGCTGTTCTGGACTTTTCTTTTTACTAAGCATGTCTTGGAGATCCTTCTGAAGCAATGGGTAGAGAGTTGCCTCATTTTTTTTTTAATGTAAGTTGAATATAAAGGGTGTGATAGTTAAGAAATTATGTATCATTTATTTTTGCCAATTTAATAGCAGAGCTACAACTAGATTAATCCTTAGTTTTTTGGGCTTTACTATCAAATAGTTCGACGCTTTAACATTTTTCTCTCCCCTGTGGCTTTATTTTCATTGCTAAGTTCCCCATTCTATGCCTTCCTCAACCCCCATCTGAGGTTTGACATCATTATCTAATTTAGTCATCTGATCTCATTTTTGATGAGTCAGATATAATAAACCCAGATGACTTGGCTCAGATGTCCCTTAAGGACAAACGATGAAAAGATGAAAAAAAAAGAAAATGTATAGGACAGAGGGCTGAGAGTTGGTTGCATGTCTGAGATTTGAGTATCTGTGTCAATTATAGCTACCTTCATCCCTCCCAGCTTTGCACTTGGAGACAACGACGAATGCAGTCTTAGCTCATATTATAAGATGAGTGCATATCTCTGGACTGTTCTAAGAAGCCACAGTCCCTTAGATCACTGCAGTTCACAAGGACAGACACTCACTCAGAAATTTTTTTTTTTTTAAGATTTTATTTATTTATTTGACAGAGAGAGACACAGCGAGAGAGGGAACACAAGCAGGGGGAGCGGGAGAGGGAGAAGCAGGCTTCCCGCCGAGCAGGGAGCCCGATGCGGGGCTCGATCCCAGGACCCTGGGATCATGACCTGAGCCGAAGGCAGACGCTTAACGACTGAGCCACCCAGGCACCCCCAGAGATTTTTTTTTAAATGCTGTTTCTGATTCTAATTCTCTTTTTCTCTTGAGGCAAGCAAAGCAGACACACTTGCCAAGGATAACTGAGAATGTAAGGACGATCCTTGCCTGGGCAGCTTGAGCAGGCTGTGTGCTAAATGCAACTTCGAACCATGCCCTATAAATAGCTGTTCATTGTCAGCGTGTGTGAAAAGACAAGAGTGGGTGTGTGGTGGTATGATTCAGGCCTAATTAAGTAGTTGCGTCTGCGCAGGGTTACAAGGAGTAGCTGTTCCAACTGATAATCTAGTCAGTAGGCAACTGAGAGGGTTCGCCTCTGACCAAACAGACTGAAGGGAAGCCGTTCGATACTGGTTCTGCCTCCAACCATGGCAAAAATCATCTTGAGGCACCTTGTTGAGACTCCAGTGCGCTACGAGGAGGAGTTTGAAGCTCGAGGCTTGGAAGACTGCAGGCTGGATCACGCTTTATACGCACTGCCGGGGCCAACCACTGTGGACCGGAGAAAAGCCAGGGCGGCCCAGGTTCCTCCGGTGGACTCAGAGGCGGAGATGCTGACCCAAGCAGGCAAATCCCACTTCCAGATCCTGCTGGATGTGGTCCAGTTCCTCCCTGAAGATATCATCATTCAGACCTTCGAAGGCTGGCTGCTGATCAAGGCTCAGCACGGAACCAGAATGGATGAGCATGGTTTTATCTCAAGAAGCTTCACCCGACAGTATAAACTGCCAGATGGCATCGAAACCAAAGATTTGTCTGCCATCCTCTGTCACGATGGAATTCTGGTGGTGGAAGTAAAGGATCTGGTTGGGACTCAGTGAAATCTTTATTCATACGGCAAGGAAGATTCTAGCTCAGCCAATGGTAGCACGGGAATGTTTGTATTAACCACCTTTGAAATGATTTTTACGAAGATTAAAAATAGAGACACAGTTCTGGGTATGTTGAGGTTGTGTTTGTTATTCTTACTCAGAGAGGAAAATCGTTAAATGTTCCTATAGCTCAAAGGGATGCTATTCTTATACTTGAAACATTGATAGTTTAGGAGATGACTTGGATACTAGTGAAGACTCAGAATTATTTCTTCATTACTCCAAAAAAATGCCCCAGAAACTGCATTTGTGATAATTGATGGCAAAAGAGCCATATGAATTTCTTATCCATTTTATGAAAACTTCTTACAGTGCTAAAAAAAGTTGTGATTCCCTTCACTTGACAAGCTTTTCAACGAATTTTAATTAAAGTGGAATTTGTAAATATAGAGTCTGAAAGTTAAAATACAGCACTTAGAAATTTGGCCTGAAATATATTTATGATTCATTACAGCTGTTACTGCCTTAAACATAATACTGGAATTTTCAGATGTAAATTCTATTTTTAAAAAGTTCTAAATCTGTACCTCATTTTTTAAAAGTCGAGCTGAGTCCTGTTTGAATGTATTTTTAACAACAGCATATGTTCTGTGGATATTTATGCAATATTACAAAGATATGTGTTGACTCATATTCATATAAGTTTGTATTAAGTTTAGGAAACCACTTTAAAAAGTGTAATTACTGAATTCAAAGAGTTGTACTCTACGTTCTTTGATGCTACTTAAAATTTTAGATTTCAGAAGATGGCAAAATGCACCACATCTGCTCCCTGCATAATCCTTAGCTTTAAATAGCCTGGCAGGTAGTAGAGGTTCCTGGGCTGGAGCTTGCACAGGGGCCGAGAAGGGCTGAGACATTGGTGGAGGTTAAGGATTTGCTTTAGGAATATTGCCATCTACAGCTGGTCTGTGACATTCCAAAGATTTGCTATCTCATTCTGTACATGCTAAATATTTCTCGGGAGGAAGTAGCCATTTTTACCCCACACCCCACATGTGTTGCCGGCGAGCCTGTGCACAGTACTGGGAATAGAAGGGGCTGAGTGTGCAAAGAGCCAGGGTGGACGCAGGCCACTGACCACACCCCTGTGCTCCTCCACAGTGCTTCGTCATTTGAGTGAAAATGCAAGAGACACGAAGCAAGAGAAAAAGAAATCAAACAGTTCTGTAGAAGTTTTGAAAGCAAATGTGATTGGAGAGATTTGTTTACAATGTAATTAAATTGAAAGGATTTTGAAACTATGTGTTAATGCTTATTCACTGAGGTTTGTGCAACTTAAGAAATTTTGTTTGACAAAGTGAATATCACAGACCAGCTTTGCTACATTACAAAGATGATCATAATTAATGGGATTCCATCTAATATGATTAGAGCTGGGATACCATTTGTCCCACATTAGATAATTCTTTCTTAATGATTGGCAGGATGGTGTGAAAACAAAGTAGTGCTTTGAGAAGCCAATCAATAAACAAACAAAAAAAAAATCCCTCTCATTTGGCCTTAACCCTACTCTAGATGAGATCCTACTTCTGGAAAAATTCAGGAAGTAAAATGCTTTTTTTTTTCTTTTTTTTTAAGATTTTATTTATTTATTTGAGAGAGAGAGAGAAAGAGAACGCACACGTGTAGGAGCCGGGGAGTGGGAGGGGTGGTCGGGGTGGGGGGACAAGTAGACTCCCTGCTGAGCAGGGAGCCTGACATGGGGCTGATCCCAAGACCTTGAGATCATGACCCCAGCCTCATGACCAGAGCAAAAGGCAGACGCTCAACCGACTGAACCACCCAGGTGCCCCAGGAAGTAAAATTCTTACCGTGAGGAGCCACCGATAGAAACTTTTCCTTTAAAAATGAACACTAAAATAACCACATCATCTAATTAGCATTTTTTTCCTAAGATATATTTTAAAGTATTACACAACCATTTTTTGATTTGGAAAATATACAAAGCACTGTAACAAATAAAAAAATTATTTTATTACTATGAGGTTGCTACTTTAAATTTCTAGTTCAGTCTTCCCTTATGCATAAATACATGTATCACTTTTCACAAAATTAGGATTATATTTGCATTGGGTTTGATACCCAATCGTACTGGTTACTGTCTGTTGCCTGCCTCACTTCATGCCAACCCAAACCTGTCCTTCTGCCTTTGCCAGCCCCACTCTGAACCCAAGCAGGCTGACCCCCACGGGCCTCCATCACTCTAGTTTCCAACTGGGTTCAGACAATGGGAGTGTTGACTGGAGACCAGAGATTGGAGAGAGAAGACTGGTGGGCAGGAGGGGAGAAAGGTCAGGGCATTTCCTTCTATCAACCTGCTGGGGACTAGGTCCCGGCAGGTCTGTGTCCTTACATGACTACATCTCTGGAGAAGCGGCCATTCCTCCAGGCCTCCCACTCGGACTGGGCTCGGGTGTTCTAATGCGGTGTTTCTTCCTTTTGCCCCGTCAGCAGTTGGCGTGATCATGTTTTCTGCCCTTTCTTGTCCCCAGTCTTCACCATCCTATATTGACTCCTTTTACTTTGTCTGCTTTCCCATCAAAGGTCCCTTCATTAGAGTCCCTTTCAGGTGATGGAATTCTGATTCCCTCCAGAACTCTGCTTGACTTCTTGAATGTTTTTTTTTTTTTTTAAAGTGCATCACTTGCTTTTACTACCAAACATAAACTGATTTGTAATGGCTATGCACTACTCCAACACAGATAAAACGTATTATAATTTAACCATTCCTTTTCACTACTGGTCCCAAAAGGAAACAGATAGCAATGTCAAAATTAGAATAATTCAAATTGGAATAATTTATTTATGAAGAGATACATTCCAAAGGAGTGGGCAGGGTGAAGAAGAGCTTCAAGGGATGGTGTATAAGCTGAGAGTAGCGGTGTGGAGCTGTTCTGTTCTGTAGGTCCAAAGAGATGAGAGGAGGAAGCAGGTCTCAGAAATCAAGAAAGTCAGATGGAGGAGACCACCAGCTGTGACTTTCTTTTGATGATACAAACAGCCCCAGGTGACCTCTCCCTGGAGCCAGGAGAATAAATGCTTTATCCCTCTAATCTCCTACCAGGGCACCCCACTGGTGGGACTTAAGTGGCAGCTGGAGGTGTGGGCATCCTCTTGACAGAGTTCCACAGCCTCCTGGAGCAGGGGGCAGGGTGGGGAAAAAAGTGGAGAGTGACTACTCCTGGGGGCAAGGGGAAAATACCCAGCACTCCTGTAAAGTGAGCACTGTTGTTTCAGCTCTTTCAGAAAAACTTTCCTACAGAATACAGCCTGAAATAAGGATTGGAGTGCTGACACTTTATTTGGGAAGTGCAAGCCCAGAATGGTAAAAGTGAGAAGATAGGGGAAAAGAGGCGAGAAGAAAAACGGGAAGCAAAGTGAGGTGATGTGTTACCATGCTGGCCACCACTTCACAATGAGCCATGAAGAAACTCAGCAGGCTCTTGGCAAGGATGTTGGCTTAGCACCTGGAACTTCTCCAGAAGATCTTTGGGAAGAAATAAAATCTTAAAGCGATCCACAGGGAAGAAAAAAAGAGGGAATTTGTTTGCCTGGTCCCTACTATTTCCTCTTTCTGCTTAGTCAAGGTTTAGCTCACAGAGAATAGACTCTCCTGCACTTCTGGGGTGTATCATCCAAACCCTTAGTGGCTGCTCAGAAAACCAGACCCCATACCCCACGGTGTGACATTTCATCCATGCTGACAGCAAAAGAAGACTCAGCATGGTTAGGGCTCACTCAGGGTGAGAAACACAGGCTCAGGGTTTCAACTTGGCCTCCAGCCACCTTAGGAGACTTGGCGGTGGCTCTGATGGCAGCGGCCTGGTCTGCAAGGCAGGTGGTACCCCCAGAAAAAAGAAGGCAGATGGAAAGGCACACAGGGTTTGTATCCACCACAACCCCAAATTCAGACCTGCGGGAAAGGGGGAGCCAGGCAAATCACATGGTCTTACAGCATTATCACCTATGTACTCCAGACTGCCTTCAAATTTTATGGGCTCTAATATCACCTTCTATTTTTATCTAATTTTTTACTGGCTTAAGTGCAAAGTCAGTTCTCTTAAACTTCTCCAGGATTTTTCTTTTCCTGTAGATTGTGGATCAAAGATTTGTTTTTGTTTTAAGTTACCTGATTCTTATCCTGGAAGCCCAGAAGTCATTGTGATGTGGGAAACAAAGGCAGAAGAAAAATTATAAATTTCCTTACTACTTAGAGCCCATTGACAAGCCCTTGAAACAGGGAGAGTGACATTCCTCTAGGAGCTCAGCTGCCTCGATGTTAATACTTCGCTAAGGGCAAAAGGTAATCTTAGCCTGACCCTCCAGAATCAGAATCCTATGTCTACTTTGACATATAAAAATTCCTTTGGAAACTTCCTTTTTCTCTATTCCCCAAGATACACATCAGCAACCATTCCCCAAGCATATGATCCACTGGTATACATCTGAAGGGTTTCATGACTCAGGTTTTATTAGATGGTAATAAATGACCTTTTCCCGACAACAGCAAGCCCCCTAAGGTCCTGGAAACCTTGCCTCCAAAATTCCTTAGAGACTTAGGTTATCCCTAACCCCCTCCCAACTTGAAAGTATATAATGGGCCACTCGTCATGACCCCAGTGCAGCTCTTCCTGCGCACAGGTTCTATCCCCATGCTTTAATAAAACCACCTTTCTGCAACAAAGGCGTCTCAAGCATTATTTCTTGGCCATCAGCTTCGAACCTTAATGTCTTTCCTGTATCAATTGAAGACTTTAGTTCCCATTGACCTCTCTGAGTCCAAACTGCACTGGGATCTGGAACGTGCTCTCGCCTTACTTCTCACCTCCTTGTGATTGTCTGAAAATTGCTGTTAGTGGTCCTTAGCACATACAAAAAGTGATTTTAAAAAACACAAATGGCATACAACCTCAGGGGAAAAAAACACCTCGTATCATTTCCTCAAGCTTAACAAAAATCTCTTTTTCACTAGTCACCACTGTTTTCTTCAGAGATTCCCAAATAATTAGTTGGAAAGAATAAAAATGTTGGTTTGGTATGCCAATTACAGCTCACATATTACATTTTGAAAATAACTCTTTGTCTTAACAATTCAGATGTCCTCCCCAAAATGTGAGACAGTATTTTAAACTTGAAAAATAAATGATCCTAAGTAAATGTTTTCTTCTACATTTCCTCAGCATTGTTTAACACACAAGAGCATGCATGTATATATGTAATATAAAATCCTGTTTATTAGTGTCTTCTAACTTCAAGGACAAATACAATGAAATCTATTGTAGTAAAATAAAATGGTCTATATGATCCCATTCTTTGTAATTTGTTGAGATTTTCTTCATGACCTGGTGCATAGTTATTTTTTAAAAATGTACCATATATATGTGAAAATAATTTACATGTATATTTTCTATTTGGAGTATATATATATGCATATATATAATTAATTTTGCTATTTTTTTGGTTCAAATATTCTTCCTTTTTTTATTTATGGCAACTAGAAACATAAAGATTGGCATTCAAAAATCTTTCCCTATGGGGGCGCCTGCGTGGCTCAGTTGGTTAAGCGACTGCCTTCGGCTCAGGTCATGATCCTGGAGTCCCTGGATCGAGTCCCACATCGGGCTCCCTGCTCGGCGGGGAGTCTGCTTCTCCCTCTGACCCTCCCCTCTCTCATGTGCTCTCTCTCTCTTTCTCATTCTCTCTCTCAAAAAAAAGAAAAAAAATCTTTCTGTATGAAAGGACAGTTGAAAATTTAAAAAAAAATTATCTTCCATTTTTTTCCTTTGTATATTTCCAGGTTATGTTTTTATGTGATTATACATTTATAGTTTATTTCAGTTGAATTATGTCTTATATTATTATGTAGGCCCACTCTATCTCCACGTAATGCATTAAGTTGTTTTGCATTAAGTTGTTTTGTCTGATAATATCATTTTTTTTTGTTTTACACTGTGACACCTTTTTTTTCTTATATAGTCAATGTAGCTATGTCTTAAGTTTGTTTCTTAGAAGCAGTATCATGTAGCTTGATTTAAAAAATATAGTCTGATAATCTGACTTTTAATAGATAAATTTAACTCCATTACTTATTGCAGGAAATATTTAGATGTATTTCTTACTGTGTGCCTTTATTTATCATGGTTTCCCTTTGCTTTTTTCCCTTTTCTGTCTTTGGACTAACAAGTTTTCTAAGCTTACCTCCTTGTTTTTTTCTCTTGATCTTTAAGGTGTTAAAATTTAAACACTGTTAGAAAATGTATAGGTTAATATACATGTTTGAAGGAAACTAATAAAAGCATAAAAATGTAGACATTTAAAATTCTTTAACATTTCTACTCTCCTGAGCATTTGGAGTACGTTTGTGTCCTTACTACCCATTGAATCCTCCTCCCCATCTTGCTGCCATTGTTAATTTTTTTTACCTTTAACTATTGATTGTTAAAATCCCACTACTAAATTTTTTTTTTATGCATTTGTGTGCTCCTCTTTGTTTCTTATTTTCCACAGTTTTCCTTCTGGATTTCTGTCTCTTCCTAAGGCAACTCATTTTTCTGCAAGGGTCTATAAGTGGAAAATTCTCAGTCTTTACACTGCTTCATTCTTGGATAATATTTAGGAAGGTATAAAATTGTGGATGAACAGTTATTTCACCTCAGCCCTGTTCTGTGCCCCAGGGGACTGCGCTCTGGTTTTCGGTTGGATTCACCCAATGGAAGGTGCCGGCAAGAGAGCAGCACGTAGAATGAAAAAGATATTGGGGTAGTTTTCTCTGACTTGCTGCTTTGGTTCCAGGTGCTGTCAGGGACTGCTCTGATTACAGCTGTGATGAGGCAAACCCTCTCCCCACTGGGGCTCTAGCCTACCCCGGAAAGTAGTTCGATTTCCTTTCCCTTATTCCTTCCGGCTCAGCAGGGTCTCTGGGTGCCTACAATTGTGCACCAGTTTTAATGTGTGGGTTTTTTTTTTCTGGTACCACCAAGCAACTCTGTGACACCAGCTGGGTGTCCTACAATTCAACTCAGTTCTACCCAGAGAGAACATCAGATCCCAAAGGTCAAGGGTTCAGTCCTACAAGACTGCCTTCCTCCCCCCATTTCAGACACCAGGCACAAACCCAAGCTGTCACCCATACTTCTGACCCACTGGCTACAGATTGGAGGTTCCAAAGACCCGCTCCGTGGGTTCAGTTAATTTGCTAGAGGGGCTCGTAGAACTCAGAGAAACACTCTACTTAGTTGATGACCGGTTTATTATAAAAGGATATAACTCAGGAAGAGCCAGATGGAAGAGATGCGTATGGCAAGATATGGGGAAAGGGTGTGGAGCCTCCACGACCTCTCCAGTGCACCATTCTCCCCAGATCTCCAGGTGTTCACTAACCCAGACACTCTCTGAATCACCCCTTTTGGGTTTTTACGAGGCTTCATTACATAGGCATGCTTGATTAAATCATTGGCCATGGGTGACTGAATTCAATCTCCAGCCGCTCTCCCCTCCTTTGGAGGTTCCTGGGTGGGATTGAAAGTTCCAACCCTCTAATCACATGGTTGGCTCTCCTGGCAACAAGCCCCCAACCTTAGATTACTTAGGGCTTTCCAAAAGTCACATTAACATAACAAAAGGCACCTCTGAAGCACTTGACGTTTAGAAAACTCCAAGGGTCTTAGGAGCTCTGTGCCAGAAATTGGGATGAAGACCAAATATGTATTTCTTATTAGAAATCATAATAATCATAATACCATAGTGCCTCAGCATTTTTGTTGTTTCCTCAGCTCTGCCCACATCTCCGTAAATCATCACTTTATTATACATTTTTTAAAAATCCAAGCTGAGCATGCCTTTTGTTTCCCTCTGGGACTCTGAATGATGTATCCACCAATGTATCCTTCTTTTGGCATGAGAAAGACCCCTTTTAAACAAACAAACAAGAAGACAACGACAACAACAACAAACCAGGAAAACATAAAGAAACTTTTACGAATTAAAAAATATTTGCAATTTTTTGGATTTTGTCTCGTTTGTGTTTGAGACCAAAAAGCATGATTTTCTGTGTTGCTGAGTATGGTAAAAACAAAACAAAACAAAACTATTGGCTGCTGGTCTGTACCATAAATTTAGCACAATCTTTCTGTTGGTAGTTTTAAGGCTCTTGATATAATTTTAGAAGTGAAAGAGCAAGAATTAAAGAATCTACTCTAATGATACAATAAAAACTTTGCACAAAAATTTGTGACGCATTCTTTAATTTGAAGTATTGAAAATATAAGACATTTGTTAAGCAAACTAAAGTCTATCCATATTATAAAATCCTGTACTGCCATTAAATATCATCTTCTAGAAAAATATTAAATGGAGTGGAAAAATGCTCACTAAAATTAAGGAGGGAAAGCAAGTTACAAAAGTCGTACAAAATTTCCACCTTTAATTTCAGTGGGTATATTTCCATGTCAATATGTTTTTGTTTAGGACATGATTTTAATGGCAGTGTTGCACTCCATAATATGGAAATGCCATAACTTATTATATGTAGGGGAGGAAGAATCAAAGGTAATCTAAAAATATCACAAGTGATTATATATTTGGGATTTTAGAGTCTTTATATTTCACTGTAGAAATACAGAAGACAAATTATTTTATAATTAGGAAAGAAATAGAGTAAATAGTCTATAAATGTAACATTTATTATAATATATTCAAGTCAGCACAGTGTCTTGAAATAAAGTCCTAGCTGCACCTACATAGGATGTTACAATACTGGCAGAAATCAAGTGTTTTACTCTTTTGATGAACATATCCCATCTCTCTTTAGTTACTCCAAAGAAATCAGAACTTTCAGGACCAACAATCTCAAGAGGTTATGATTCTATACAATGCAATAAGCACAAATGACTTTCTAAAAATCTAAATTTCAGTGCATTGCAAGTTATTTTCCAATTTGAACTGTAGTTGCAGCCCAGAACTTCACTTAAGCTCAGAGAGTTTATTAGTGAGGAAAATCAAATGAGCTGTCTTGGCTGAATCGCAGGCCAGGAAAGCATATCGCCTTTCTTCCCCTCCCCTGGTGGACTTGACTGGATGAGACAGCCACCATCACTTCCCCCTGTGAAATGCTACACTGGGGTTGCTGTGCTCCTCAAAGCAGCTGTCAGGCACATACCATTCTCCTGAAACACTGCCCTTCCAGAGGGTGGAATTTCCCCGTGCCCTTGTTTTTTCTCCCTAAACCCAGTTTTCCAAGCAACATTCAAAGTCTTAGAGAACTTGGGGCGCCTGGGTGGCTCAGTTGTTAAGTGTCTGCCTTCGGCTCAGGTCATGATCCCATGGGTCCTGGGATCGAGCCCTGCATCGGGCTCCCTGCTCAGCGGGAAGCCTGCTTCTCCCTCTCCCACTACCCCCCTGCTTGTGTTCTCTCTCTCACTGTGTCTCTCTCTGTCAAATAAATACATAAAATCTTCAAAGTCTTAGAGAATTCAGTGTGGCTTTAATTCTTTGCTGCTGTTGAATGGGATACAATTAATTTCTTGTGAAACTGATTTTTAATTCTAAATAGGCTATTTTGGTGCTAAATCCATAAATAAACTTTATCCCTGGGATGAGGAAGAAATAACTGAACCTCTAAGGATTGTAGCTTCCTGGCAAAAAACAGAGTAATAAGCAAAGTAGACTTTGAGAGCAAATAAATGTAGCAAAACAGGGGTATGAGTACCAACTCTGCAACTTTCTAGTCTGGTGATTTGGGTCAGTTTGCATAACACCCTTATGCCTCAGTTTCCCCATCTGTAAAATGGGGATAATTATAGTCTCTATCACATATGGTTGTTTTGAAGAGTGAGATGAAGATGTAGGGTGACCAACAAGCCTGATTTGCCCAGGCCTGAGGAGTCCTTGTGTTACAGGATTTTGAGTGCTAAGATTGGGGCATTCTGAGCAGACTGGGATGGTTGGTCACCCTATAAAATGTGAGGTACTTACACAATGCCTGGTATCAGTAAATAAGAGCCATTATTTTATGTATTACAAGTATCTTTGAGAACATTCCCATGGACACGTTTTCTACATACATTAATTAGACACATCCTGACTTTGCCTTTTATAAAGAAACTAACAGGTACAATTAAAAAAATAAAAAGCTTCATCAGTGAATCAATATCACTGTCCAATGCTAAGGTCTACTTGGTTATTTCTAAAATTCTACAAGTCTATTTTTTTGCTCACTGAAGCCAACACTTAAAAAACTTCACATTGCTCTGTGAATTAGTATGCAAGAGCAAAATATTTTCAAAAGTGCACCTATGGCAAGATATAAAGCTTTGTCATGATAAGAAATGAACTGTAAAATAATCTTTTTAGTACAATGAATAAAAAGTCATTTAAGGAACACGAGCTTTTGGAGACTATATTCCCATCTGGAACATTTCTAGTTAAGATGGCAGACTAAGCATATTTCTTTGTCTCTCTTACTTGTCAATCCCATTTACTGACATAAATTTCTTTTATCCTTATTCACTGGCATTGCAGAGACCCAGGCGGGGGCTCCTCAGGTGACCTCAGACTATAACCAAATTCTGGCTGACCAAAAGCAATTGGGGTCACAGGGACAATGAAGGAAAAGGGATCCAGAGCCTAGTCATTGTTTTCTAAATTTGTCTGGTTTTAAGAATCACCTGGGGATTTTTAAAAAATATATAGATTTCCAGGTCCCTCCAATAGAGATTCTGAATCAGGTAGAGGATGGGGAGCCCTTGAATCTGTAACTGGTTGCTGTCCCCTGAGATGTTTATGATGGGGCAAATTTGGAAATGGTTCTCAACCTATGCCCGGGTGCCTCTCAGCATTTAATGCTCTGGAACCAAGGATGCTAAATACCCCACAGTGCTTGAGCCAACACAGCACATGAAAATAAAACACTGAAAACAGGACAGCACTGCGTAGAATTTTAAATGGAACTCTATCATTTAGACACTTCATTAATGTTTGTTAACTTAACAAAATTATAGATATCCCAAGGAGCTAGACTAAATATAGGCTGACCTGGTAATTTTCCAGTGGATGATAACACCCTCTTTGAGGGACAAGGGAGAACTACTTTCAGGCAAGTAATTATTTTTAACTGCTCTATTCCTGCTATTATTTTCTTCAAACGTTATTCCAATGCTATGCTGTAAATATAACACCAGGAAAAGAGGTATACTGCTCCTTCCAGAATAGACATTCTAAAAGAAAAGAAATAACTGTGTAGAAAGATATGTTTTTAACAAGTCTTATTCTTCATTTCCTCCCTCCTCACTGCTCATCAACATGGCATGCACTGTGCTTGTCCTCCTGTCTCTATCTCTATTCTCTCTGTGGTGGTCCCCAGATATTTTTAATTAGGTGCTCAGGAAGTAGTTTTTAAATGAGCAATAGATGGTGTTGCCATAGAGCATGGTGGATGTGGGGCAGTGCAAGTAGTTTAGCCCAAGGGATCAAGGTCCTGCATGATTGGGCCCCTGCCTCCCTCCCCAGTTGTGTCTCCCATGCACTGCTCCCCTTCTCTCATGCTGAGGAGTTTGAGCCTTACCAGAAGGCAGTGGGGACCCACTCCCTACAGGGGAGTTTTAACCAGGGCCATGACATTATCAGCTTTGTGTTTTAGCAAGATAACTCTGGCTGCAGTGTCAAGGATGGATGAGAGGAGGACGACTTAGGAACTGAGAAGGTCGTTTAGATCAGTAGTAGTAGTTCAGGTGGGACAATGCACAGGATAATCACCTGATACTTTTCCAGGGCCAAACCCAGACCATTTAAATCATCTCTGGAGATGGGATCCGGATATCAGAAGTTTCTAAATTGTCCTGGTGATTCCAATGAGAAACCAAGGTTTGGAATGACTAACAGAAGTTTAGGTAGTTGCAGAATGAGAACAGGGGCACAGATACAAGGGCTGTTAGATGTAGAAGAACAGCATAATTAGTGAACAGAGCAGGAGCAATGAAGATAGGGAAGGAACAGAATTACTTACAGGTTCTGGTTGGAGTCATGGAAATTGGGAGGCAGGGTGACCAAACTTCCTGTTTTGCCAAGGAGTATCATGGTTTTGTACTGAATCGGGTCCCTCATTCCAGGGGAGTTGGTAACCCTCCAGGGAGGAATTGCCGTCCAAGATAGGCAGTGAAGGATCAGAGTGCAGTTGGAGAAAGATGATTAATGTTAAACATAGGTGACAGCTGCTGAGTATTGGTGACTAACACCAACCTAAAGCTCATAGCTGAGGATCAAATGGGCTAAAGACCCCACATTCTAAATTCCTAGGATGACAGCTATTGGGGCCATCCATCCCTCAACAGTGCCTGCTAAGAGAAACCAGGAAGCAGAACCAGCACTACCACCTCACACCCTAATAGAAGATGAGGTTGAAAGGGAGAAGGTCGTTGCCTTTTGTAGAAGTACACTACTCATGTAGAACTATTTATTCCTCCAACAAGGTTAGGGGTGGGGCTGGGTTGCCTCTCCTCCTCAAAGTCAAGGGAGGGAGCTGTCGAGAGGACTGCTGATAGGTTTGTGGGTATCTGATGTGCTAGTCCCTATTGGGACAGTTATGAGGTTCTAGGCTCACTGTCCAGCCCCTGTGCTACCAGGATAGAGGAAAAGTACATTGGAAGAGATGGCATAGAGGGGGACTGCCAGGTGTAGCAGGGGCAAGACTGCCCCCACTCAAGGTCTGAGAGATTTGGAAGATGGATCCTACGTAAGCCTGAAGACCTAGGAGTTGGCTGTGGTGAGTAGATCATATTTAGAGCTTCGGTTTTATCTGGGAAAACACAGCATCGGGTGAAGAGGGGTACATATCAGAGGAATAGGACACCAGGCTGCCAGCTCAGGAGCTGGGCCTGAAATTGAGAATGAATCTCTCTCATGAGGGCCCCCTAGCACCTTGAGTTGCTGCTTGGGAGCAAATCACTTGTCAGATGACATCGTCAGTCTCCATCTGTCCAATCTGAGCACAAGGACAATGTACTGGTCCCACTAGGGCACTTCTCCCTTCTTTGTCCCTCCTCCCTGGCCATTACCAGCAAGGTATGTGATGGGGAGACACTGGTAGGTGGGGATGAACCAGGCCACACTCTCACACCCCCATTCTGCTGCAGCGGTTGGAGTGGGAAGAGGGAGAGAAGAGAGTCATTCAGTGGATATGAAAATAGAGGTTTGAAATAAAATCACTGAATCTTGATGATAGGAAGTCATTGTTTTTGTTTTTTTTTTCTTTTTAAAAGATTTTATTTATTTGACAGAGACACAGTGAGAGAGGGAACACAAGCAGGGGGAGTGGGAGAGGGAGAAGCAGGCTTCCCGCTGAGCAGGGAGTCTGATGCAGGGCTCCATCCCAGGACCCTGGGATCATGACCTGAGCCGAAGGCAGACACTTAACGACTGAGCCACCCAGGCGCCCTGGAGTCATTGTTTTAACAGCTGTCAGTAATATTACTGTAACTATTCTAATAACTGTGACTGAAAAGTTATAGCATTGGGCTAAAACATTAAGAAAGTCCACTTTCTATGGAAAAGGGGATTTTGACACAGAACTTATTGCCATGTCATGAGCAACTTTACGGAGCAGCCCAGTAGTGAGAACCTGAAGCCTTCTGCCAACAGCAAAGTGGATCCTCCAGGCCCCTCCTCAGATGACCAGCTTGCCTGCAACGTCATGGGAAATCCTGACACACATCCTGGAGCTTCAAGTCACCTGATCTGCTATGACTTGGATCTTGCTTCTGTCAAACACAACTGCTGTTGCCTTGAATAAGAAAGAATACATTGCAGGCTCAAGAGAGAGGCCCATGGCCTTGGAAAGCCAGGAAACAAAATAGACTGTAGTTGGGTCTGTCTCCTGCACATGCCTGGGTCCACTTCTTCCACCCACACTGTGATAGAGCTGCTGTGCTAGAGACAGATGTAAAAATCCTCGGATGCTGTTGCTCTCTTTCAGAGGCTTTCAGTTAATGGAATTAATTAGCTTATTTATCATTGGAATAAGGAGTAATTTAAAAAACAAATCTATGGGGCGCCTGGGTGGCTCAGTTAAGTTAAGTGTCTGACTCTTGATTTCTGCTCAGGTCATGATCTCAGGGTCTTGGAGATCAAGCCCCATGTCTGGCTCCACGCTGAGCACAGAGTCTGCTGGAGATTCTCTCCCTCTGCCCCTCCTGCTTATGCTCACTCTATCTCTCTCTCAAATAAATAAATCTTAAACAAATAAACACAAATCTACATTAATAGGCTCATATGGGGAAGACAGTGGCTCCAAGATTCCAGAGGAGAAGGGGAATTACAAATCTAATCCTGGTCTAAGACATTTCTAGATTGAAAGTTGCCCGATGTCTACCTCAATTGAAATGAGTGTTAGAAATATGTGTGAAATATATAGTTTCCAAGTTTCCTTGTACTTTTTTTTCCAGATTTTTTTTAGCTCTATGACTTTACATTTCACAGACTTAATATAGAAATGGCTTGGTAGGCTAAGGTTACAGAACAAACAGAAGTCTTGATCCTGAATCTCACTGTTGGATAGTATGTGCTCTTTATTCCTATCCTTGAAGATGAAGATTTAAATGGTTTCATCTTGGGGATGTGTTTCATACAGATGAATCTAGATGCCCCTTTTCTATATATAATTGGTACAGTTGGGACCGAAATTTTATTTTCCACTTCCTCATATGAAAATAATATAAGCAGCATATTAAACAGCCCCTAGACCAGGAAATATATGGGCATTATAATGAATAATCCTAAACTCATTATGATCTTAGTGCATAGGTTTAGATTCAGGACAATACCGGAACGGATATTTACTAACCCTGATGGCATAAAGTGCATGCCTGATCAATTTCAACAGAGTCATTATTTCGTATATGGGATAAATTTAATGCACATCACTGCCAAATATAGTTATGCTTATGGAAAAATGAATTACAGCACAATTTCATGCCAGAAATAACACTATCAAGGTCCATCGATTATACATGTAAAAATGGCCCCTTTCCCAGGCATATACACTTATATCATGATCCCCAAGAAAAAGTAGTGGATGATGGTCACCCTAAGGCAGAAACACAGTTCCTTTATGAAATAAACCGTCTTGTAATACCTGGACCCTTCAATTATCACACTACATTTAAGCCAACAGGGTGGGGACAAATTAGATTAAGTGCAATTTAAAGCAAAGCTATCTAGCTGGCTGTTTTGGTGGACTCTATTTAGCTGTAAATGACATTTAGAGTTGTTGCTGGTATGTATCTTACACTCCTTATAACCTCCCATCATCAAACTGAACTGCCAGATGCTCTATTAGGAGGAATAAACTCCCCTGGGGCTCTTCTTGGGTCAGGAAATCAGTGAGTGGCATTATGGAAATTTTCTTTCTTTTTTTATGCCATCCTGATCTGGATTAACAGCTTGAATTAAGTCCTGTTGTGCAATTGTGTGACTGTGGGGAAGGTATATGACTTTCCAGAGCTTCAGTTTCCTTACCTCTGAAATAAGGGTAGTGCTGTGACCTGTAGTCGGCACTGAATCAACAGTGGTCACCACCAGATAAAGTATCAGCAGGTTTGCTTTGAAATTCATTTCTACTTTACATGACTTCATGATAATAAACCTGCGACAGAATGTTCATTCTGTTCCTTTCATGCCTCCTCTCTCCCGAATAAACACGGGAAACAAAGCAGAACTCTTAGGCAGACAAGACTAGATAGTGTCCTCTAGTGGTAAACAGGCAAAATACATGAAGACCATTTATTTATTTATATTTTTTACTTTTTAGGATTCAGACTGAAATTGATCACAGAAATAAAATGTAAAGCTATAAGGTGAAATATAATTAATATTTGGACAGGACCTTAACTTTCACATCTTCCTGTACAGCAATAAAGAAAAACTTGGTCTGTTATAATACAAATTGTAGTTTAATTATATGAGCCACAAAATTATTGAGCCAGAAACTACTTTGTTGTTCAATCGAGTGTGAGCCACTTTGATTCATTTCCCCGCTCATGATTAAGTATTACACAAAGAAATTATTTCAGTAGTTCAGTGGCATGCATTAACAGAGTTCTTTCCAAGTTCATATAGTAGTATATAATTTGATTATTTCACAGGATTTCTAATAGTGTAGAAAAAAATAAATGTGCTATAGAGCCTTCTCCAATGATTCTAAGTATTAGATGTTAGTCACAGAACTTCTCTTAACTTGACATGATCAGAGTTGTTCCCATCCAGCTCTGATCTCTCACAATCTCCATTTCTACCAACACTATTGCTCTTGAAATTCAATCAGGGCAGTATCAGATAGTGATCAAAAGCATGAATTCTGGGGCGCCTGAATGGCTCAGCCAGTTGGACATCTGCCTTTGGCTTGGGTCATGATCCCAGAGTCCTGGGATCGAGCCCCACTTTGAGCTCCCTGCTCAGCGAGAAGTCTCCTTCTCCTTCCCTTTCCCCTCCACTAGTGCTCTGTCTCTTGCTTTCTCTCTCTCTCAAATAAATAAATAAAATCTTTTTTTTTTTTAAAAAGCATGAATTCTGAAGCCCAATTGGTCTAAATCCCAGCTTTACCATTTATTGACCATGTGAACTCTATGCCTCAGTTTGCTCATCTATGAAACATCAGTGTTAATACCAGCTGCTTCATACGGTTGTTACAAGAATTGATTAAGCTCAAATATGGAAGGTGATTAGAACACAGCCTGGACTTACTATTAGTGAATAGCTTTTATGTGCCCATCCTTTTCAGTATTATAGAGAATGCATGAGAGGCTTAAGATACAGGTCCTGACCTCAAAGAGTTTATAGTCTGCCTGAGAAGATCTTGCGGGATTAGTGGTAGGGGGTGATTTATCCCACTTCTTGGTTTGTAGGAGGAGGACTTTTCCTTAAACATACCCCTGGCACTCACATTCTTGTTCTCCCTGGGAGAAGTGGAATGATTTCCCTGGAGTGGAGTGACTTTGGGGGCAACCACATGAGGAAGAGACACATTTTCCCATGCAGTTAGAAGCCCATTTGACTCTCGCTCAAAAGTATATCCTACAATTCAGCTCAGTCAACAGTAAAGGTGATAATTTGGGCTCCACCTGCCAACCACTTGGTGTATAGTTCTTCATTTCTTGAGAACTCAGTTTGAGAATGGGGAGTTATTTATCGACGGACGGGACCCCCTGGAGATCCCAATAGAACATACCGACTCACAAAAACAATTCAGTGCTTATTTGTATGGTGTGAACCTACCATACAAAAATTTCCAGAAATGAGAATTTGGTGTAGGCTGAAGTGATAGGAAAGAGTTTCACAGAAGTGGGACTTAGGCTGGCTCTTAAAGAATGAGATCGAATTTGGATGAGGGGGAGGGAGGAAAAGGAATCCTAAGCAGAGAATTTTTTTCCTAAGACTTAACAGCAGTTTGTAGTTCTGTGCAATTGGAATAAAACATAAAATACTGGTTAAATTAGAAAGTCATATCTCTGCTTGATGACTACATGGTGACACAGCCAAGCTATGGCTAAGAAATAGGTGACACAGTTCCTCGCCACCTGGTTTTCCGATCACATGTGACCTGCCAGGAATGTTTTAACTACTTTACACATATTAAGACACTTACTCCTTACAACAGCCCTATGATACAGGTATTATTATTTCCCCCAGCTGAGGATACCAAAGCATAGACAGTGGCAATCTGTCCAAGGTCTGTAAGAGATAGAACTTGGGTTTGAACACTGGCAGTCTGACTTTGGACTTCATTCTCTCACATCACTCTGCTTTGTGATTTTTCAGTCCAAGAGAGGGGGTTGCAGTGGCCCTTCCTTGTGAAGGGACTCAGTGAGGAGACCAGCCTGAATACAATGAAGGTTTGGACTCTGGAGACTGTAACTTGAGCTGAAAGGTAGGTGGGGCTGGTTTAATGGGGGTAGGGGGGTAGGGTTGAAAAGCCAAGCACAGGAGGTTGGAGGTGGAGATAAAAAAGAAAAGGCAGGGGCGCCTGGGTGGCTCAGTTGTTAAGTGTCTGCCCCGCATTGGGCTCTCTGCTCAGCCGGAAGCCTGCTTCTCCCTCTCCCACTCCCCCTGCTTGTGTTCCTGCTCTCACTCTCTCTCTCTGTCAAATAAATAAATAAAATCTTAAAAAAAAAAACAAAAGGCAAAATTAATCCTACCATGCTCCTGCTCAAGGACAATTTTGTATTGCTCAGCGTATGAAGTCCAAAGATTTCAAGGGTTTCAGTATGGGGGAATGGACACTGTAAACATGAGGAGATGGGAGAACAAAAAGAGAGCTTGATCCTCTATATCTTGGCTGGGCCACGGATGGGCAGGGCATAGTGACACATGTTCTCACCCTTTCCAAAGGGCCTGCCTAGAGGACAAGCATGGCTGGAGGTATGAATCTGAGATTTTATACATACCTAAGAGCTGAAACTGTAAGAAGTGAAGCTCCCTGACAAAAAGATGCCAAAGGAGGTAGAAGAGAAATATTGATGGGAGAGGGAATGTGGGCAACCCAGTGTTGTGGATGGTAACTGATCCCCTGCATGACTGAAGAATTTCTAGTCAGCAAGTTCAAAGAGGTGGTTGAAGATGAGAATTGGTACAAAGCCAGGAAATTTAACAATGAGCTTGAAAACAAGGAAGAGAGGAAATGAAACTTGGCTTCTTCCCTTACAACACTGTCACATCAGGTAAAGAGAGGAATGTCTGGTTAATGTCAGCCCACGTTATCATATGTGTATACTCTTTCCTGTATAAAGGGCATAGTTACGTTATCGAGCAGATATTTGTTATCAGTCCAGTCCCCCCCAGGAAAGCAGAAACCATGATGACTACTTGAAATAGGGGATTTGTAATGCAGGTAATGGAAAAGAGGAAGACAAACAAGGGATAATGAGACAACCCAGAGATTAGGAACCACTTCTACTCCAAGTCTAGAGGGTCAAAAGGAAGAGGCAGTGCTGCTGGAAGTCAGAGGCCAATTTTACCTGTAGAATTTGGTAATGGTGGGCTTGCTGGGGGAAAGCTGGATGATGAAGAGCAGCAGCTGAACAGGGATAGTGGGATACTCTGGTTTTTCTCTTCTTCCCTCTCAATAGTCTCCCTCCAGCACCTTCAGTGACCAAGCCCAGCTGGATATTAGCTGACAGGCGAGCCAAGGAAATGCAGCCCGCAGAGGTCAGGCCCAGGATACACAGCAAAGCAGGCCGACTGGCAAGAGGGCACCTGAGGACAAACACATCCCAGACCTGCATGGTACTCTTGTAACATTTGGTCTGATGTGGGGATGGTCTTTTCCTTGTCCAGGGGAGCTAAGGCCCACCTGAGGTGAAGTCACTGTTCCTCTGGACAGTCTCTACAGTCCTGTCACCTGCCTTCTCCTACCAGAATCCAATTAGACTCATTCTTCAGCCTCAGTTACAGAAGAATCAAGGTGTCCAATGGTGGCTCTCATGGTAGACCACACAGTTTCTTCTGCATGCTGAGAGGCTGCTGGAGCTAGAGTGAAGGGTGAGGGACAAAAGCCCATGAGCACCTCCCATCCCCTGCCTTTAGAAGCTGGGAGGGAGCTGCTCTGTCCTGAGACAGGCGGCAGAATGGCACCAAAGCTGGGTGCTGGAGGCTTATGAGTTGTGGCAGGAAGAGAGACCTGTACCACATAAGCCAAAGGGTTGATGTCTCAAATACTTCCTCTTTTGTTCTCTTTCAGTATTTTGGTAAGTTAACAAAGACATTCGGAGCCCCTACGTGTGGTGCTGGTGTTAAGGAGGTGAGTGATGCGTGGGGTGGGGTGGTGGGTTTTTGTCTAAGCTTGTGCCATAGCTCTAGAGTGGCAGTAGGTCCCTGGAGCCAGTGTTGGCGGGGAGATTGTCGCGACAGAAGCCCAAGAATAAAGTGAAACTCAGATCAGAAGCTCCAGGCAGAGAAGCAACTGGTTATGTGCCCTGACTATGACCCTACCGCTAAAGCTTAGCGGTCTGGGGGTTTTTTAGCTAGTAGTTACTGAGCACTGTCTAATGCCGTGCCCCATTATAAGCACTTTGCCTGTATTAATTAATTTCACCCTAATAACAACGCTCTAAGGTAGGTGCACATGATAGATGTGGAAATAGAGGCGTAGAGGTTCAGCAACTTGCCCTGGGGAAACTGTAGAGCCAGGATTTGAATTCAGGCAAGGTGCCTCCAGAGCCTGCATATTTAACGATTACAGGGAAATCTGAGCACCTTGGAAAACAGAAGAGGTCTGAGGGAAAAGAGACAGAGAAGGCTCTGGAAAGGGTAAAATGAAAGAGGGAAATTTTAGGAGAAGATGGGAATGACCGGAGAGGAGAGGACAAGAGACTGATTAGGTGAGAGCTTCTGCGCCATTCAAGATGACACCAGCCAAGCACGGAAATGTCCGTGAGGAAATGGAACCCCCTGTGGTGCAGTCTGTGCCTAATGATTCCAATACCCAGGTTCCTTGTATACTTGTCGTTTATTGCTTCTGTTGGATCTTATTCATGGTCTTGTCTCCTCATAGTTCTGGCTATCACTGAATGTTGGGGTTGTACTTGAACATAGTCTATAGAAGTATTTTGAAGCAGAGACTTCTGAAATCATCTTCAAAAATGTTTGCTTCTGACGGGTTGCTGGCAATCCGGGATCAGCTTAACTCAAGTTCAAGCTTTAAGGTTTTGTGAACCACCAGATGATGATAAGCCAAGCCTGCCTTGTATGAGCTGGTTTATTTCTGATTTACACTTTCTCCTGTGGCTGAGGGAGGCCTTTTGAGTCTCAGGCCAAAGCAAAGAATTACTTACCATGGGAAAAGTGTTATAAAAATAACGAGAAAGCAATTAATGGATTACTATACATTCCTGAGTGGGTTCTGCATTTCTTCTCTCAGCTCTCTGCTCTCTCTGATCCTATCAGTAATGGTGACTGTGGCACATTGACTGATGCTGGTGGCATAGCGAAAGGTCAGGGTGGGGAGCACAATCAGTAAACTGGAGAGAGAGAAGTATAGAAGTGGTTGAGTGGAAATTCAGTGCTGAGCTTTTAGAAAGACCCTGAACAATTCTGCCTCACTCACTCTGTTAATGAGAAACAAAATTCACAATGACATCCTCTCATATCATGAAGAAACAATGAGGATGAAGGGAGGAGGCTGAAAGGGGGGGGCTGCTCAAGCACAAAGGGGCCTGGGTGGAGTGGGCTCCCTCACCTTGTTTTTCCTTACATATCTATCTCTTGGCTGCTAAGGGGGCTCCCAGGAGCTGATAAGGGCAAACTGAGTACCATGACTCAAAACTGTCAGGGGCAGGGATGGTCAGGATCTAGGATATGACTTTATCTTATTTCTAAGCTAATAAATTAGCCTGTTACTGTTTCATGAATGCTGGCAGAAGATATCTACTCATACTTCAGAGAGAAAGGACTTTAATCCTCATGGCACAGCAAGCAGCATCACCACCAGCACATCTGCACTGGTTCCTCTTACCCCCAGCCCTACCGAGTCTCACAGGAGCAACCCAGAGGGGCCCGGACGGCCACGTGTACATGCAGTGAGTTGCATTACAGCAGAGGACACTGTGCTTGGGGAACCCACTGTTTTATAGCCAGCAGTAAACAGCCTCCACTTTGTCCCAGAGGGAGACATCATCTCATTCCTCAACGTTGCTCTTTGCAAACACACTCTGAGACTAGGTAAAGTGTGGCCATGGCCTCAGTTTCTTGATACACCAAGCAAGCATGTGTAGGGATGCTCAGAGCTCATGGTAGATGACCTTCTCAACAGAGATGGTGTAGAGGGATCACTTAAAATGTGCATAATCTAAAAAACTATTATTTTCTGTTGTATTCTCTAAATTTGGGTTACCTAGACTGGGCCAAAGCCCCAGCTATTGGGATTCTGCTATGTGGTCCCAGTCTGTCTACGTAGCACACTCTGTCTACTATTCTCTCTTGCAGTTTTTCTTCTCATTTTAATCAGCTGTGCTTGTTTTCAATTATGTTCTTTCACATACTCTGCTTTTTTCATAAGCAGCATGCACAGTGGAATGATTGCTGATTTTGGCATTAAGAAAGCTGCATTTAGGTCCAAGCTCTACGACTTGTCAAATAAGAGATCAACACACCCATCTGGCCACTCAGGTAGTAAAGTTGGGACACCACAGTGCCCTTTGTTTAGTGAAGTATATCTTATCATTTTGAAAGTCAAATTTCTCCTCTTCCTTCTAAAACTTATTCCTCTACCTGCATACTTTATCTCGCTTACAGCCATCATCTGTTTATCCAGATTCTCCATCTTCATGCCTCTGCATCATCAAGGCTTGCCAGTTTTATCTGCTAAGTATTGTTATTATCCTTTTCTCTCCCTGCTGACATTCTTTACCTTGATCATGTTTCACCTGGAATCATTCAAGAGTTCCCTTAGGCTTGCCACCTTAAATGGATCTGTCTTACTATTGCTTGATCTTGTCATGTTCCTCATTGCAGACACCTCCCATCCTCATACAGCCCCATTTCTTTACAGCATGTGCTCCCCTTCACTCCTTCTACACCTCACCTTGTATCATTTTACATTGTAATATTCCTGATTTTCTGTATTTCTCAGTACCCACCATGGGTGTTTCATATCCTTGTGTTTTTGATGTTTTCCCTGCCTTACATACCAATCCTCTTTTTAACTAAGCCCTTTCCCTTTAAAAACTGAGGTCTTGTAATAGCCAATGACATGATACAAGGAAATTAGAAGTATAATATTTGGAAAGGATATTGTGATCCAGGAAAACCCAAAAGAAAAAAAAAAAAAACAGAAAAATTACTACCAGCAGTAAGAGAATTCTATAAGGTAGCATGGTCGAGATAGTACCCAGAAATGTCCATCAAATGGGGAATGGAACACTTAAATAAATTATGGTACATCCATATAATGTGATGTTATGGTGCTGTAAGAAAGAATGAGGGTACTGTATTCTGACATGGAGGTATTTCTAAGATACATCATTAAATTTGAAAAGCAAGTTGCAGAACAGTGTGTATAGTGTATCACTCTGTGTAATGCAGGGGGAGGGATAAACATGTTTGTGTAAGGGAACTCTTGAATAACAACAAGGAACTATAAGAGTTTTTGCTTTTGGACAAGGACGGTGAAGAGGGTTGGAAGTAGAGAGTGGTCAGTGCAGGAGCAAAACTTCCCACTGTGTGCTTTAATGTTGCTGAGTTTTGAGTTATGTGAATTTAACATCTATACAAAAGACAGATACCTAAAACAAAATAAAATGTAAAACCTCAGGCATTACCTCTACTCTTCTATGTCTCTTTCATATGAGAGGAAGTCCAGTGAGGTGGCTGAGAACAGAGGCTTGGCACCAGGCCCACCTGGATTTAATCCCATAACTGCACTTACCAACTTGTTGACCTTGGGAAAGTCTTGTATTCTCTGAGTCTCCATTCTCCTCGTTTATAATTTGGGAATGACAATCCTCAAAATGACCCTTTTGAGTGAATATTAAGTGTGATAATGTTTGTAATATAATTAACATAGTAATTTACATACAATTAGTACCTGGTATTTTATACATACATACGAGAGATATATAGTTATATGCATATATACACATATATATATGCATAACCACCTGTAAATGCATACATATATTTGTCTATATTAGCATATATATCCATATACGTACTCATTTGACTAATATACTGCATTGAAATGATCAAGTGATCCATTTGTGTCTATTTCTCTCAGCCTCAACTCTCCCTGTTCCCATCCCCACAGACTTCTATGATTTATTAATATTTTTTTTTTTTTAGATTTTATTTATTTATTTGAGAGAGAGAATGAGATAGAGAGAGAGCATGAGAGGGGGAGGGTCAGAGGGAGAAGCAGGCTCCCCGCCGAGCAGGGAGCCTGATGCGGGACTCGATCCCGGGACTCCAGGATCATGACCTGAGCCGAAGGCAGTCGCTTAACCGACTGAGCCACCCAGGTGCCCCATGATTTATTAATATTTTTATCTCCAGTACTCGCACAAGAAATATTTGTTAAATTGTTGATGAACTAAGCATGGCCAGTTCTTAAGACTCTCTGAACAGAGGGAAAAAACCAACAGAAATATCCTGAAAAATTTCAGTCAAGTCATCTAACTCCTAAGGTGGGTATTATTGCAAGTTCCTTCTGTCCCTATACCTTGCCCCTCTATGAAAACCAGGAAAGTACTTATGGACCAATCAGAGCCAAAGTTGGAGATTCTTTTCCTTTCTTATGGTAGGTTCTCATTAGATACAGTTGAAGGTTGAATGGAGGACAAATGCTGTCCCCACGTTGCCTTTCGTCTCTCCCCAGCAAGCAGCTCCTCCAAGTACTTGCACTTACAAAACTGCAGATCTAGACTATGCTTCAATTTGCTTATGAAGTTGGCTTAAAATTTATGGAAGCCCAGATTCCAATCAGCAGCACAAATAGGCAATGCTAACAGCTTTCTTTGGATTCCTCTGAAAGGAAAAATCCCACTTTAGTTAGGCAGGAACGTGCATCCCATTTCCTTCTAGTAGTAGTTTAACTTACCGTTGAAGCTGGGTCCCCTGAGATTCTGCTGGGGTCGAGAAAAGCCTGATTATCTCACTGGGACAAAATCTCTTCCTCCTGAGAGCTCAGCTTTGGTAGTCCACCCGGTGGTGCAAATACTCTTCCCTTCTAGACACAGAAATGGCGCAGTGTTAGGTCTTCTGCCAGCTCCCAATCCACCCTGCCTCTTTGCATCAAGGCAAAAGCTTAAGCCTCTTATGTCCTTCCCAGAATAACAATGCTGTTTGAAAAAATATTTCAGGTTTATAATTTTTCTGCATGCCTGATTTAGCCATCAGACTTATCTCCAGATATTTATATATAGAAACATGAATTTATAGAATTTGTATGAATTTATACAGGAATGTAAATTTATAAGGACCCTCTACATGTCTGCTTCATATGTTGAAAGGGTTCTTTCCTAAGGAATTCATTCATAAGATTTCCTAAAAAGAAAACTGTCCACGTTCACTTAAAATGTTTTATTTACCTGAACCTTAATTTTTTTAATTTATCCGTTATAAAAGCAGTGCTTCTGATAATACGTGTATGTACGTGTGTAATACCCTAGATTAAATGATTCCAATATATGCTTTTTCCTTTTCAAATTCTTCTGTAGGTATATTTCTTCTTTTTTTCTTCTAAAGATTCACTTATTTATTTATTTGACAGAGAGAGAGAGAGAGAGAGCGAGCACACAAGCAGGGGGAGGGTCAGAGGCAGAGGGAGAAGCAGGCTTCCCACTGAGCAGGAAGCCTGATGTGGAGCTCCATCCTAGGACCCTGAGATCATGACCCAAGCCAAAGGCAGGCGCTTATTGATTGAGCCACCCTCGCGCCCTGTCTAGGTATATTTCTGAGTCCGTTTAGAAAACTGTGATGATGGCATTGGCTCTGTAGATCTTGAAGCAAATTTGTTGATGTCAGTGCTGTCTCTGCCACTGAAAAGTCATCAGACCCATTCCACTACTCCCCCCTCCTCCTCTGATTTTTATAAACATGTTCTATCAGTTGGGCCAATATGCATAGATGGGACGGGGAAAATGTTTAATCCCAAGCAGCCTGCCTTTTCCTGTTACGACAGGAGACATTTGAATGACATTTGTCATCTTAAAGGGAGCAGAGGTTTTCTTCAAAGCTGTCCACAGCTGCTCTGGAGAAAATCAATTCTAGTACGTTGATTGGAAATGGGCGATTCTCCTCCAGATGTCTGTTGTGCTTGTGGCCTGACCTCCTTGAACCTCTTAAAGCATTTCCAGGAGAAACACAGTTCGTGCTACATAGCATCACCTCGAAGGGCTCAGATGTTTTCTCCAGCAAGGATTAAGGCAGGTAAGAAGTAACTTGGACTTTCAAAATGAGTGTTGCAAACTGGAAGCCAGTAGAGCAAATGTTGTCTTCAGAGACATGTCATTTGACTCACATAATGTTTTAAAAATCAGGACACTTTGATATGCAAGTGAAAATCACTGGCTTCTTAGAAAAATCAAGCCATGTGGCAATACAGGGCCCATATCTGGCCTGTCCCCTGCCCGACTCCCTACCCCTCTGGACCCCTCCACCAGGACTGTTCACGTGACTTGCCTGTCCCATGCAGGCATTTGAATTGATGGCTTCTTACTTAAAATATTATTTATATCTCATATTGAAGCATCCATCTCTCATGTTTAATTAAATAATATGTCTGCTCTGTACCCAGCCCATGTAGGTTAGATTGCCTGATTAGTACATGGTGTTACCCTTACAAAATCTAATTTGTAAATAGCAATACTCTCCTACAATGCTATGTCAAGTTCTTAGTGTGATAAATGTTCTATTATGTACATATTATTTCTCTTCCAAGTCATTTCCTTGTCTTAGACATTAGTATGTTTTGATCGGTGTCTTAGAGGAGTTGTCAATATATTGTGAAATCAATCTTTAGTAAAATTTCACTTAGGTTTTGTTTGGTCATTTATTCTTCAGGTTTGCTTGTTGATTTACTTCTTTGAATTTTAGATTCTCCTGTAATTTCTGACCTCCAGGCAAGGTGAATGAATGGACTCCTGGTAGGTTAATGAGATAAAGATCCCACTAGAATTCATCAGAGAACAACGGACACAGCTGCTCCAGAGAGAGCCAACATTATCAGCAATAAGGGAAGTAAGGGTTCTCTCAGAGTACTAGGTTCTTTGCTTGGAGTAACAGGATGCTCCCCCCTCTTCCTAATCTCCTACATTTTAACTTTAAAAATGACGTTTTTCTTTATTGAGCTAAAGGACGAAAACAGAAGATTCTTTCCACTTCCGCATCTAGGAACTAAAACTCACCATGTTTATCCCAAAACATCTTCCTCAATTCTTTTCCCAAAGTTGACTAATGTCCACATTTATAATACGCTTACATTTCCTATAGCAACTACACATCTGATTACTTCCAACACGAAATAGTTGAGTATCTCCTGTATTCCTGCCGTTAGGACAGCCACACAGAATATAGATATAAACCCAGGATAACGCCAGTCTATGAAAACCATCACCTCAAACTCTTGGAGTGTTCATCCTTAAATCCCTGTAAGGGGGGCAGATAGGTAGGTTGGTGATGCATCTGTAACACACTGGTATAGACACCACGGCACAGGTATGAACAGGATGCTTTGAGAACTCAAGGGAAGGAGTAAGTTATTCTGCCAGAAGCCTCTTGGGGGAAGAAGAACGGGATTTTGAAGGATGGCTAATGATTTTGCCAAGCACATGAAGAAAAGTGGGTACTCCAGGTAGAGGAAAGAACCTATGTGAAAGTCCCAAATCTCGACACCCATATAGCCTGCTGAGGAAATGGTGGATGAGCTAGTATGGCTGAAGAGAGAAGTAAGTAATACCAGCATTTTAGGGGGCACTTGCAACAGTCCATTACAGTAGGAAATGCAGTGGACTGGGTGAAGCGGGGCTACCTTCAGGGTACAGGCGGGAGATGAAGGAGCAGTAGGAGTCAGTGGTAACTGAAGTTCCCTCTGGGCGAGCATCTCTGCATGCTGACAACATCATCAGAGGAAAAAACCCAAGCAGCAGCAGATCTGGGGTCAGCCAGCAGGGTTGGGACACTGTGGATCTGTTGAATGACCTCTTTGGCTACATCCAAATGGATGTTCTTCATTGTTTTCTGATATGACTTTCCCCTTCTTCCCTGAAATTTTTTCTCTTATTTTCTAAGACATCACCCTCCTACATTTCTTCTTACCTATGCAATCCCTCCTTCTCAGGCTTGCAGAGGAAAAGGAGTGACTGAAGAGGGCTGTGTGTCATCAGTCTGCTGTTCCTATCTCTTGTGTATGCTCTTTCATTCCAGTAATTTCCTATTTCGCAGCTCCTCAATTACCACCTATGGACTAACTTCTAACTCCATGTCTGCCTCCATCTCTCTCTAGGTTCCAGACTTTTGTGCAACTGCCTACTGGGCATTTCCACCAGGGTGCAGGCACCTCAAACTCAATATCCAAAACTGCACTCACCTCCCTGGACTCTCATGGATGCCTCATCTCAGCAAATGACCCTCCATCTACTTGGTTTCCCAGGCTCCTCTCGATTCCAAGTTCCACGGGACCATTTCAATCTTGGTTACCACTAGCCCTGTGGGTGGCCCACACATAGCAGACACTCAAATATTGGTACAATAAATGAAGGAGGCAGAATGGGCCCTTAATGTTTCTGGCTTCTATCAACCCTCCCGGGAAAAAAATGTCATCCTCTACACTTCTCCCATCTTACTTTTGCCTGAGTTAATCAAATTAGCTTTGATTTGCTTCAGAAAGCCTTCCCTGACTACTACCTCACCTCCCTCCCTGGTCTGCTAAGTTCCATAATTTACTGCATACACCCTAATCATAGCACATAGCATATGGTTTCCATGCATGCCAATTTCACCCACCAGCTCCATAAGGGATAAAGCAGGTATCTACAGCCTGGTGCCTATTTGCTTGATGGGAAGAAGCAAGCAAAGAGGGAAGGACAGACTGGCAGATATTCTGTGGAAAATGTCCAGAACATATATGGAAATGAGTGTGGAGCTCAGAAGAGAGCTGTGGCAGAGAGAGATTTGAATTATCTGTGGTGATGCCAATGGGGTGATTGTTTTCACCCTGGAAGATGTGTGAGGGACAAACTCTCCTAGGTCTATAGGGGCTGAGATGGAAGATAGTCTTGGGTATAAGACACTAAAGAGTAGTGGGGACTGTGATGAACTAGCAATAACAGCCCTGTTTAAAGGGGACAAGCTAATAATTGCTATGCAGAAGTGCTGGCCCAGTGTAGCCAGATCTTCTGATTTTTTTTCCAAAAGAAGTCAAAAGTCCCTATTTTTTAATGAATGAGAAGTCTCCTACATTTTAAATGCTAGTCAAAGTAAACATTAGGCCAGATTCAGGCAGTGGCTTGGCAATTTGTGACTTCTGGTATAAAACATTAAGGAATGCTGACTTACAAACTATGAAATTGTGTATATATTGATGATGGGAAGAAAAACATGTCACAAATCAAAAGGGGGACAGAAGAGTATCTACAAGAACACACTCATCAGCCACTAGCTGAGTTAATTTAGGAAACACATATTTGAGGAAAGAGGAAAATTTATAAAAGAGGCTATCAGATAATGAATATTGGATCAGTCCTCGGTTTGATTTTGGAGTGGGAATGAGCTGTGTGTGAAGGAGGTCCAGTATTGAAAAATGAGGGATTTCTTTAATAGTAGTGGATGATTTTTTAGAGACTTGTGGTATATTCTCAGCTATACATAGCACTGCAGACATGAACATCATAAAATCCAAATATGAAAACATGTCCAAGTCAATGAGCTCTCTACTCACCTCAAGAATGAATTACACAATTTGAGAAATTAATTTTAACTAATAATTGAACTATATTTTAAATTATATTAAAATTAATTCTACACCCTGAGCATTGTGTGAACTTATGAACACTATATGAATTTATGTCATTAAGTCCTGTCATGACTCCATGAAGTGAGTTTTTTATTTCCATTTTTTCAGACTAAGAAACTAAGGTTCAAAAAATGTCATTTGTTCATTCATTTTTTCATTCATTTGACAAATATTTCTTTGATTTAATATGTGGGGCATACAGTAGTGAACAAAGCAGATAAGATACCTGCCCTCATGGAGCTTATACTTGTGGTGAAACCAAGTAGACATAGAGGTATACAGTAAGTAGCCTTCCTCCCAGAACTAGCGTTTCCTTTGAATCCAGGCCTTCTATTAATTCTCAGGTACGAAGGTTCTAGCAAGTGGTCATTACTCTCCAATAACAGCGGTTTTGTGGAGGCAGCAGGGGGCAGATCTATGACTCAGACAATGAAAGTCCTCAGGATAGCTAAGTAGCCCTGGCCTACTCCCCAGCCATGTGACCTCAGCAGAGACCCCCTCTGCAGTTGGGTTTCCTGCTCTGTGACAGTTGAGATAATATCTACTCTGTCCATGGAAGAGCTGTGGTGAAAATACATCAGGAAATAAGATTTTAAGAAGTGAAAGTTCTTACGAAATCCTATGTATATATTTGTGTAATGTTTGGTATATTTTACAAAGAGCTTCCAAGTAAATATATCGTGTAATTTATAATACTATACAAACAGCCAAATACAAATATAAATCAACCAATGGTGAATTTCCAGCAATCTCAGAAAATCTGGAGTACTGTTCTGGGTTGTTGAGTTAGCTTTAAGGTTGTTGAAGAGAAGTGTCATTTAATTGTCCTTAGAAGCATTTAGTTACAGCTGGCAGCAGAGGGGCCGAGACAAAAAGACCCAAACACAAAAAGAGCTGCTGAGAAAAGCTGACTCCGGGGAGGAAATTCATTGAACAAATATTTGTTAGTTGCCTACCATATCTGTTTTGTTCATTGCTTATCCTCAGTGCCTGGGACAAAGTTCCTGCTCTGAAAATGTTTGCATTCTAACAAAGGAGACAATTAATATATACATGTGTTTATGGTAGGTAATCAGTGCTACAAAAAGAAGCACTGGATGATGGTGGGGGTAGGTGCAAGGGAGGGAGAGAGTATTACTTAAGATAATTAAAGCCAGCTGCATCAATAAACAAATCATGCAGTCTCAGTGGCTTAACCAACAAAAGTTTCTCTTCTCATAAAGTCTGATTGGGGTTGGTGACTCAGGGACTCGGGCCCTCTCCATCTTACTTCTGGGTTCTCCAGGGCAGAAGAAGAAAGGAGGGATAGAGGAGCCACACTGATTGTGAATGAAATGCAGCACGGTGGATCTCAGGGGGAAGAGGATTCCAGACAGAAAAAACAAAACAAAACAAACAAGCAAAAAAACCAGCAAAGACAAAACCTTAGGCAAGTTGTGGTTTCTGGTCTGACATGTAAGAAGCTTGGAAGTTGCTACTCCATTCTAAGGAGAGGTAAAAAAATGAATAAACTGAAAAAATAAAATCTTCTTAGATCCATAAGAGAAGTGAGGTCACAGGGCAAACCACTATATCCATAGTGGAGAGACTGACAGATGAATATAGAGAATCACAACTTACCAGAGCAGAAACCTCTATAGGAAATAGTGCCAGGGTAGGAAAACCTGAACTGTAATTGGTGAGTTGCTGGAGGATCAGTGTGGACAACCCAGAGGTAAAAACCCCTGGGAGACCCAGTAATTAGAGCATCCCCACACTTTTGTGAGTTTTACCCCTGGATCTCTACCTCTTCACAGTGAATACTGGAGAAAAAGCCTCTAGTGCTTCTGGCAGGGGAAGGGGCAAAGAAACCATTTTTAAATATGCTAGAGCATTCTGTTCTTTTAACAAGGTCTGACCTCAGGAGAAACTATTTAACCTGAGCCTAACATGCTGGGATTTTATTAGGGCCCAACTGCCCTGGAGGAAAGGGAATACTCAACTCCAGCCTACTCTAGCCATCATGTCCCCCTATGGGAAGGGAAAAAACTGAGAAGCACATGCAAAGTTCACAGTCCAGAAGCAGAGGCTCACTAAAAGACTGCAGCCTAATCATCACGATAAAACGCTTCCCTTCCCCATTATACCTTACCATATGTAACAAAAGTCCTATTTACAAAAATTCCTTTTACCTAGCATAACATGCCTGGCTATGAAAAAAATATTACAAAGCATACTAAAAGCAAAAAACAAAACAAAACAAAACAAAAAACCCAACAAAACAACCAAACAAAAAACCAAAAAAAATAAAACACAGTTGGAAGAGAGACAGAACAAGTATCACAACCAGATTTATATATGTCAAGGATGTTGGAATTATTAGATCAGATTTTTAAAACAACTGTGATTAATATGCTTAGGGCTCTAGTGAATAAAGTAGACAACATGGGCAATGTAAACAGAGAGGTGGAAATTCTAAGAAAGACCTAAAAAGAAATGCTAGAGATAAAACAAACAAACAAAACACTGTTAAAGAAATGAAGCATGTTTTGATGGACTTGTAGTAGATGGACATGACTGAGGAAAGAATCTCTGAGCTTAGGATATCTCAATAGACTGAAAAACTGAATAACCAAGAATGTCTCAAAAACTGAAAAGCAAACAGAAAAAAAGACTAAAAAAAAAAAAAAAAGATAACCGGAATAGAATATCCAAGAACTCTGGGACAACTACAAAAGATGTAACATACATGTAATGGGAATACCAGAAGAATAGAAAGAAAAGAACAGAAGAATTATTTGAAACAATAGTAAGTGAGAATATTTTCAAATTAATGTCAGACACCAAACCATAGATCCAGGATGTTTAAAGAACACCAAGCAGGATAAATACCAAAAAAAACCCCTACACCTAGACACATCATTTTAAACCACAGAAAATGAAAGAGTAAGAAAAAAATCCTGAAAGAAACCAAAGGAAAAATATCTTACTACAGAAGAGCAAAAATAAGAATTACATCATACTTCTCCTCAGAAACCATGCAAGCGAGAGTAGAGTCAAATATTTAGAATTCCATAACCTGAGAAATTAAGACTTTCTCAGACAAACAAAAATAGAAAGAATTTATTGTCAGTAGACCTGCTTTGCAAGAAATGTTAGAAGTTCTTCAGGGAGAAGGAATATGGTATATATTAGAAACTCAGATCTACATAAAGAAAGGAAGAATATTAGAGAAGGAAGAAGCAAAGGTAAAATAAAATCTCTTATTTTTCTTAATTGATCTAACAGATAACTGTTCAAAATAATAATAGCAATGCTTTATTTGACTATGTATGTTTATCTACATGTACATTTACACACACACTTATGTATGCTTATATATACATGAAATGGATGATATCAGTAATACAAAGGACAGGAGGGAATTAGTATTATTTTGTTATATGGTACTCACACTACCCATGAAGCTGTATAGTGTTATTTGAAAGCAGACTTGGATTAGTTGTAAATGCATATTGCAAACTCTAGAGTAACTACTAAAAAAGAAGTATAACTGATATGTTGAAAGGAGAAAAATGGAATCATTAAATGCTCAATTAAAACCACAAATGGCAGAAAAAGAGTAGAAGAAACAAAGAACAAGGGCAACAAATTGAAAGCAGTAGCAAATATGATAGATATTAACCCAATTCAATATAATCACTTTGAATTTCAATGGTCTAAATGTACCGTTAAAAGACAGAGATTGTCAGAATGGATTGAAAAACAAGGCCCAATTTTATGTTGTCTATAAAAAAATCCACTTGAAATATAAAGACATATAGATTAAAAGTAAATGGATGAAGGAAGATATACCATGCTAACACTAATCAGAAGAAAGCAGGAGTAGCTATATTAATTTCAGACAGAGTAGATTTCAGAATAAGGAAAGTTATCAGGGATAGAGAAGAGCATTACATAATGATAAAGAGGTCAATTCTCCAAGAAGACATAATCTGTAACATGTATGCACAAACAACACAGTGGCAAAATACATGAGGCAAAAACTGACAGGACTTCAAAGAGAAATAGATGAATCTACTATTATAGTTGGAGATTTCAACACCTCTCTATAAGAAATGGACAGATCCAGGGACACTTGGGTGGCTCAGTCGGTTGAGCGTGTGCCTTCTGCTCAGGTCATAATCCTGGAGTCCGGGATTGAGCCCTGCATGGGGCTCTCTGCTCAGTGGGGAGTCGGCTTCTCCCTCTGCCCCTACCCCCACTCATGCTCTCTTTCTCTCTCTCTCTCAAATAAATAAATAAAATCTCAAAAAAAAAAAAAAAAAAAAAAAGAAAGAAAAGAAATGGACAGATCCAGCAAGCAGAAAATCAGTAAGAACATAGTTGAACTCAATAACACTCTAAATTAACTGTATGTAATGGACATGTATAGACTACTTCATCCAACAACAGTAGAATAAACATTTTTCTCAAGCTCACATAGAACATTCACCAAAATTGACCATACCCTGGGCCATAAAACACCCCTTAACAAATTTAAAAGAATAGATATCACATAATGTCTGCTCTCAGATTACAATGGAACTAAACTAAAAATCAATAACAGAAAAGTAGCTGGAATATCCCCAAATACATGGAGATTAAACAACATACTTCCAAATAACACATGGATCAAAGAAGAAATCTCAAGAGAAATCAAAAGAAATATTTTTGACTACATGAAAATGAAAAGACAACATATCAGAATGTGAGAGATGGGTTGCAGTGAGAACAGTGGTCAAAGGGAAATGTATAGCTGTGAATGCATATATTAGCAAAGCAGAAAAATCTAAACTCAATTATCAAAGCTTCCACTTTCAGAAACTAAAACAGAAGAGCAAGTTAAATACAAAGTAAGCAGAAGAATAGAAATAATAAAAAATAGAGCACAAATCAATGAAATTGAAAACAGAAAATCAACAGAATCAATGAAATTGAAAGCTGTTTCTTTGAAAACATCAATAAGCCTCTAGCTAGGCTAAGAAACAAAGAGAGAGAACACAAATTACTACTATCAGAAATTAAAGAGGAAATATAACTACAGATCCCATGGAAATTAAAAGATAATGAATACTACGAACAACTTTATGCCTACAAATGTGATAACCTACTCGAAATGGACCAATTCTTTAAAAGACACAAAGTGCCAAAATTTACACAAGAAGTAAGACAACTGAATAGACCTATATCTATTAAAGAAATTGAATCAATAATGAATAACCTTTCAAAACAAAAAGTACTGGACCCAGGTGGGTTCACTGGTGAATTCCACCAAACATTTAAGGAAGAAATTACACAAATTCCCTACAATCTCTTTCAGAGGATAGAAGCAGAGGAAATACTTCCTAATTCATTCTATGAGGCCGGCATCACACTAATATCCAAAACAAACAGATGTCACAAGAAAACTACAGTTCAATATCTCTCATGAGCATAAATACAACAAAATATTATCAAATCAAATCCAACAATGCATAAAACAAATTATACACTATGACCAAGTGGGATCACGTAGGTATGCCAGGCTGGGTCAACATTTGAAAATCAATTAACATAACCTGTCATATCAATAGGTCAAAGAAGAAAAATCATATGATCATTTCAATAGAAACAGAAAAATCATTTGATAAAATCCAATACCCATTCATGATAAAAACTTTCAGTAAACTAAGAATAGAAGGGAACCTCCTCAACTTGATAAAGAATATCTACAAAAAGACCTTACACCTAACATTGCACTTAATGGTAAGAAGCCTGAAGCATTCCCACTAAGATCAAGAACAAGGCAAAGAAGTCCCCTCTCACCAGTGCTTTTCAACATCATATTGGAAGTTCTGGCTAATGCAATGAAGAAGACCACAAATAAAAGGTATACAGATTAGGAAAAAATAAAACTGTCTTTGTTTGCAGATGACATGATTGGCTATGTAGAAAACCCATGAGAATTAACTAAACCCTTCTCCCCACCCCTGGAGCTCAAAAGTGATTATAGCAAGATTGCAGGATCACAGTTAATATGCAAAAACCAATTGTTTTCCTACACATACTAGCAATGAAAAGTGGAATTGAAATTGAAAACATGATCCCACTCATCTTAGCACCCTATGAAAATGAAATACTTAGGTATAAATCATATAAGATCTATATGAGGAGAAATAAAAACTCCGATGAAAGAAATTAAATAACTAAGTAAAAGGAGGATATTCCATGTTCTTGGATAGGAATACTCAAGGTGTCAGCTCTTTCCAACTTGATCTGTAGATTCAATGTAATCCTAATCAAAATTCCAGCATTAGGACGCCTGAGGGGCTCAGTCAGTTAAGTGTCTGCCTTTGGCTCAGGTCATGATCCCAGTCCTGGGATTAATTCCCACATGGCATCAATCCCAGTCCTGGGATTAATTCCCGCATGGCATCGGGCTCCTTGCTCAGCAGGGAGCCTGCTTCTCCCTCTACCTGCCACTCTCCCTGCTTGTGCTCTCTCTCTGACAAATAAATAAATAAAATATTTTTAAAAAACTTTAAAAATCTCAGCATTATTTTATAGATATCAACAAATTGATTATAAAGTTTACATGGAGAGGCAGAAGACCCAGAATAGCCAAGACAATACTGAAGTAGAAGAACAAAGAGGACTGACACTACTCAACTTTTAAGTCTTACTCTAAGGCTGCAGTAATCAGACAGTGTGGTATTGGTGAAAGAATAAACAGATAGATCAATGGGACAGAATAGAGAGCCCAGAAACAGATTTACATAAATACAGTCAACTGATCTTTGACAAAGGAGCAAAGACAACACAAAGAGGCACAGATAATCTTTTTGACAAATGGTGCCAGAGCAGCTGGACATCTGCATGCAAAAAAGAAATAACCTAGGGGGGCGGAGCAAGATGGCAGAGGAGTAGGAGACCTGGATTTCCTCTCCTCTCAGGAATTCAGCTGGATAGGGATCAAACCATTCTGAACACCTACAAATTCAACAGGAGATCGAAGAAAAGAATAGCAACAACTCTCTGACCACTTTCTGGAAGGTAGGACGTGCGGAGAAGTGAATCCGAGGCGATATTCGGGAGGATAGACGGCGGGGGAGGGGCCTCCATCGGCCGCTTCTGGCAAGTGATAGAGCCACGGAGCACAAAATCGGAACTTTTAGAAGTCTGCTCCACTGAGGGATGTCACTCTGGTGGCTAAGTGGGGGTTGGAACCCTCGCGGGACAGTGTGGTCTCAGGACCCTCGGGGTCACAGAATGACCGGGGGTGCCTGAGTGCGGCAGAGCTCCCAGGTATCGGAGCGGGGAAGCTGGCTGCAGAGACGGAGCCCAGGCGCGGGCTCTCAGCTCGGGGTTGCCATAAACCGTGATCCGCAGCACAGTCGGCCACTGCTCCTCCAGCAGGGACCCAACAAGCGGCGGATCCGGGGAGACTCACCTTCCTCCCCCGGGGAGGAGAGGTGCGGGAGCGCACGGCGGGGATCTGCTGGGTTTGGAGACTCCACCCGGGGTCGGGTGCCAGAGATAGAAATGCGCGGTCACAGGCCGGGTGAGCACAGAGTGCGGCCGGAGACCAGGGAGACGGGAGTGACTGACTGCTTTTCTCTGGGGGCTCACTGAGGAGCAGGATCCCGAGTTCTTGGCTCCTCCGGGGCGGAGACTGGGAGGCTGCCATTTTCACTCTCCGCCTCCAAAGCTGTACGGAAAGCTTGCAGGGAACAAAAGCTCCGGAGAGCAAACCCGAGCAGATTACTTAGCCCGGACCGGGCAAGGGCGGGGCAATTCCGCCTCCAGCAAAGACATTTGGGAACCATGGCAACAGGCCCCTCCTCCAGAAGATCAGCGAGAACAGCCAGCCAAGACCAGGTTTACCGATCAGTGAGAACGGCAGAACTCCAGCGCTAGGGGAATACTGCACATAGAATCCATGGCTTTTTTACCATGATTCTTTAGTCTTTCAAAGTAAATTATTTTTTTTAACTGTCTTTTTTTCTTTTTTCTTTTTTTGAATTTTTCTTTTTCCCTTTTTCAACCAACATCTTATCAATCCCTTTTTTAAAAAAACATTTTTATTTTTCATTTTTAGAGTCATATTCTATCCCTTCATAGTAGTTACCCGTATTTTTGGCATATATATATAAGTTGTTCTCTCTTTAAAATTTTGACATAGTTTCTTCTAACAGATCAAAATATACTCTAAATCTCTAGTGTATGGTTTTTTTCTACTCCCCTGCCTGATCACATTCTCTCCCTTTTTTCTTTTCTTTTTTTTTTTAAATCCTCTTCTTTCTTTTTTCAAACAACTTATCAATTCCTTTTATAAATTTTTTTATAATTTCCATCTTTACAGTCATATTCCATCCCTTCATCATATCAACCCTTATTTTTGTACATATATAAGTTTTTCTTTCTTTAAAATTTTGGGAGGCACTTTCTTTTAACAGACCAAAATACACCCAAAATCTAGTGTGTGGCACTGATCTATAAACCAGCCTGATCATATCTGATCACATTCTGTTTTTGTTTTGTTTTGTTTTGTTCTGTTTTTGTTTGTTTTTATCTTTATCTTTTTCTTTTTCTTTTTTCTTTTTTTCTTTCTTTCTCTTTTTTCTCTCTTTCCCTTTCTTTTCTCACTGCTTCAGGTCTTTTCTGATTTGTTTAGAGTATATTTTCTGGGGACGTTGTTACCCTGCTAGCATTTTGTTCTCTCATTAATCTATTCTTCTCTGCACAAAATGACAAGACGGAAAAAATCACCTCAACAAAAAGAACAAGAGGTAGTACCGACTGCCAGGGACCTACTCAATACGGACATTAGTACGATGTCAGATCTAGAGTTCAGAATCATCACTTTAAAGATACTAGCTGGGCTTGAAAAAAGCATGGAATTTATTAGAGAAATCCTTTCTGGAGAAGTAAGAGAACTAAAATCTAACCAAGTAGAAATCAAAAAGGCTATTAATGAGGTGCAATCAAATATGGGGCCGCTAACTGCTAGGATAAATGAGGCAGAAGAAAGAATCAGTGAGATAGAAGACCAAATGATGGAAAATAAAGAAGCTGAGAAAAAGAGAGATAAACAACTACTGGATCACGAGGGCAGAATTCGAGAGATAAACGATACCATAAGACGAAACAACATTAGAATAATTGGGATCCCAGAAGAAGAAGAAGAAAGAGAGAGAGGGGCAGAAGGTATAATGGAGCAAATTATAGCAGAGAACTTCCCTAATTTGGGGAAGGAAACAGGCATCAAAATCCAGGAAGCACAGAGAACCTCTCTCAAAATCAATAAAAATAGGTCAACACCCCGACATCTAATAGTAAAACTACGAGTCTCAGAGACAAAGAGAAAATCCTGAAAGCAGCTCGGGAGAAGAGATATGTAACCTACAATGGTAGAAACATTAGATTGGCAACAGACTTATCCACAGAGACCTGGCAGGCCAGAAAGGACTGGCAGGACATATTCAGAGCACTAAATGAGAAAAATATGCAGCCAAGAATACTATATCCAGCTAGGCTGTCATTGAAAATTGAAGGAGAGATAAAAAGCTTCCAGGACAAACAAAAACTAAAGGAATTTGCAAACACGAAACCAGCCCTACAAGAAATATTGAAAGGGGTCCTCTAAGCAAAGAGAGAGCCGAAAAGCAACATAGACCAGAAAGGAACACAAACAATATACAGTAACAGTCACTTTACAGGCAATACAATGGCACTAAATTCCTATCTTTCAATAGTTACCCTGAATGTAAATGGGCTAAATGCCCCAATCAAAAGACACAGGCTATCAGATTGGATTAAAAAACAAGACCCATCGATATGCTGTCTGCAAGAGACTCATTTTAGAACCAAAGACACCCCCAGATTTAAAGTGAGGGGGTGGAAAACCATTTACCATGCTAATGGACACCAAAAGAAAGCTGGGGTGGCAATCCTTATATCAGACAAATTAGATTTTAAACCAAAGACTGTAATAAGAGATGAGGAAGGACACTATATCCTACTTAAGGGGTCTATCCAACAAGAAGATCTAACAATTGTAAATATCTATGCCCCTAACATGGGAGCAGCCAATTATATAAGGCAATTAATAACAAAAGCAAAGAAACACATCGACAACAATACAATAATAGTGGGGGACTTTAACACCCCCCTCACTGAAATGGACAGATCGTCTAAGCAAAAGATCAACAAGGAAATAAAGACTTTAAATGACACACTGGACCAAATGGACTTCACAGACATATTCAGAACATTCCATCCCAAAGCAACAGAATACACATTCTTCTCTAGTGCCCATGGAACATTCTCCAGAATAGATCACATCCTAGGTCACAAATCAGGTCTCAACCGGTACCAAAAGATTGGGATCATTCCCTGCATATTTTCAGACCACAATGCTTTGAAACTAGAACTCAATCACAAGAGGAAAGTCGGAATGAACTCAAATACATGGAGGCTAAAGAGCATCCTACTGAAGAATGAATGGGTCGACCAGGAAATTAAAGAAGAATTTAAAAAATTCATGGAAACCAATGAAAATGAAAACACAACTATTCAAAATCTTTGGGATACAGCAAAGGCAGTCCTAAGAGGAAAGTATATAGCAATACAAGCCTTTCTCAAGAAACAAGAAAGGTCTCAAGTACACAACCTAACCCTACACCTAAAGGAGCTGGAGAAAGAACAGCAAATAAAGCCTAAACCCAGCAGGAGAAGAGAAATAATAAAGATCAGAGCAGAAATCAATGAAATAGAAACCAAAAGAACAGTAGAACAGATCAACGAAACTAGGAGCTGGTTCTTTGAAAGAATTAATAAGATTGATAAACCCCTGGCCAGACTTATCAAAAAGAAAAGAGAAATGACCCAAATCAACAAAATCATGAATGAAAGAGGAGAAATCACAACCAACACCAAAGAAATACAAACAATTATAAGAACATATTATGAGCAACTCTATGCCAGCAAATTAGATAACCTGGAAGAAATGGATGCATTCCTAGAGATGTATCAATTACCAAAACTGAACCAGGAAGAAATAGAAAACCTGAACAGACCTATAACCACTAAGGAAATTGAAGCAGTCATCAAAAATCTCCCAAAACACAAAAGCCCAGGGCCAGATGGCTTCCCAGGGGAATTCTACCAAACATTTCAAGAAGAATTAATACCTATTCTTCTGAAACTGTTCCAAAAAATAGAAATGGAAGGAAAACTTCCAAACTCATTTTACGAGGCCACCATTACCTTGATCCCAAAACCAGACAAAGACCCCATCAAAAAGGAGAATTACAGACCAATATCCCTGATGAACATGGATGCAAAAATTCTCACCAAAATATTAGCCAATAGGATCCAACAGTACATTAAAAGGATTATTCACCACGACCAAGTGGGATTTATCACTGGGCTGCAAGGTTGGTTCAACATCCGCAAATCAATCAACGTGATACAATACATTAACAAAAGAAAGAACAAGAATCATATGATCCTCTCAATAGATGCAGAAAAAGCATTTGACAAAGTACAGCATCCTTTCTTGATCAAAACTCTTCAGAGTATAGGCATAGAGGGTACATACCTCAATATCATAAAAGCCATCTATGAAAAACCTACAGCGAATATCATTCTCAATGGGGAAAAACTGAGAGCTTTCCCCCTAAGGTCAGGAACGCGGCAGGGATGTCCACTATCACCACTGCTATTCAACATAGTATTGGAAGTCCTAGTCACAGCAATCAGACAACAAAAAGAAATAAAAGGCATCCAAATCGGCAAAGAAGAAGTCAAACTCTCACTCTTTGAAGATGATATGATACTTTACGTGGAAAATCCCAAAGACTCCACCCCAAAACTGCTAGAACTCATACAGGAATTCAGTAAAGTGGCAGGATATAAAATCAATGCACAGAAGTCAGTGGCATTCCTATACACCAACAACAAGTCAGGAGAAAGAGAAATTAAGGAGTCGATCCCATTTACAATTGCACCCAAAACCATAAGATACCTAGGAATAAATCTAACCAAAGAGGCAAAGGATCTGTACTCAGAAAACTATAAAATACTCATGAAAGAAATTGAGGAAGACACAAAGAAATGGAAAAACGTTCCATGCTCATGGATTGGAAGAACAAATATTGTGAAGATGTCAATCCTACCTAGAGCAATCTACACATTCAATGCAATCCCCATCAAAATACCATCCACTTTTTTCAAAGAAATGGAACAAATAATCCTAAAATTTGTATGGAACCAGAAAAGACCCCGAATAGCCAGAGGAATGTTGAAAAAGAAAAGCAAAGCTGGCGGCATCACAATTCTGGACTTCCAGCTCTACTACAAAGCTGTCATCATCAAGACAGTATGGTACTGGCACGAAAACAGACACATAGATCAATGGAACAGAATAGGGAGCCCAGAAATGGACCCTCAACTATATGGTCAACTAATCTTTGACAAAGCAGGAAAGAATGTCCAATGGAAAAAAGACAGTCTCTTCAACAAATGGTGTTGGGAAAATTGGACAGCCACATGCAGAAGAATGAAACTGGACCATTTCCTTACACCACACACAAAAATAGACTCCAAATGGTTGAAAGACCTCAATGTGAGACAGGAGTCCATCAACATCCTAAAGGAGAACACAGGCAGCAACCTCTTCGACCTCAGCCGCAGCAACTTCTTCCTAGAAACATCACCAAAGGCAAGGGAAGCAAGGGCAAAAATGAACTATTGGGACTTCATCAAGATAAAAAGCTTTTGCAAAGCAAAGGAAACAGTCAACAAAACCAAAAGACAACCGACAGAATGGGAGAAGACATTTGCAAATGACATATCAGATAAAGGGCTAGTATCCAAAATCTATAAAGAACTCATCAAACTCAACACCAAAAGAACAAAGAATCCAATCAAGAAATGGGCAGAAGACATGAACAGACATTTTTCCAAAGAAGACATCCAAATGGCCAGCAGACACATGAAAAACTGTTCAATATCGCTCGGCATCAGGGAAATCCAAATCAAAACCTCAATGAGATACCACCTCACACCAGTCAGAATGGCTAAAATTAACAAGTCAGGAAATGACAGATGTTGGCGGGGATGCGGAGAAAGGGGAACCCTCCTACACTGTTGGTGGGAATGCAAGCTGGTGCAGCCACTCTGGAAAACAGTATGGAGGTTCCTCAAAAAGTTGAAAATAGAGCTACCATATGATCCAGCAATTGCACTACTGGGTATTTACCCCAAAGATACAAAAGTAGGGACCCGAAAGGGTACGTGCACCCCGATGTTTATAGCAGCAATGTCCACAATAGCCAAACTGTGGAAAGAGCCAAGATGTCCATCAACAGATGAATGGATAAAGAAGAGGTGGTATATATATACAATGGAATATTATGCAGCCATCAAAAGGAATGAGATCTTGCCATTTGCAACGACGTGGATGGAACTGGAGGGTATTATGCTGAGCGAAATAAGTCAAACAGAGAAAGACATGTATCATATGACCTCACTGATATGAGGAATTCTTAATCTCAGGAAACAAACTGAGGGTTGCTGGAGTGGGGGGTGGGGTGGGAGGGATGGGATGACTGGGTGATGGACACTGGGGAGGGTATGTGCTCTGGTAAGTGCTGTGAATTGTGCAAGACTGTTGAATCTCAGATCTGTACCTCTGAAACAAATAATGCAATATATGTTAAGAAAGAAAAAAAGAAGAAGAAGAATGTAGCAGGAGGGGAAGAATGAAGGGGGGGAAATCGGAGGGGGAGAAGAACCATGAGAGACGATGGACTCTGAAAAACAAACTGAGGGTTCTAGAGGGGAGGGGGGTGGGAGGATGGGTTAGCCTGGTGATGGGTATTGAGGAGGGCATTTTCTGCATGGAGCACTGGGTGTTAGGCACAAACAATGAATCATGGAACACTATATCTAAAACTAATGATGTAATGTATGGGGATTAACATAACAATAAAAAAATTAAAAAAAAAAAAAAAGAAATAACCTAGACACAGACCTTACACCGCCCACAAAAATGAACTCAAAATGGATCAGAGACCTCAATATGAAATGCAAAGCTATAAAACTCATAGAAGATAACATAGGAGAAAATCTAGATGACCTTGGGCATGGCAATGACTTTTTAGACATAACTCCAAAGGCATGATCCATGAAAGAAATAATTGATAAGCTGGACTTCATTAAAATTAAAAACTTCTGTTTTGTGAAAGACAATGCCAAGAGAATGAGAAGACAAGTCACAGACTGAGAGCAATATTTGCAAAAGACACATCTGATAAAGGATTTATTTCCAATATACAGAAAAATTCTTAAAACTCAACAATAAGGCAACCACCCAATTTAAAAATGGGCCAAAGATCTTAACAGACCACCTCACTGCAGAAGATATATGGATAGCAAATAAGCACATGAAAAAAACGTTCTACATCATATGTCATCAGGGAAATGCAAGTTAAAACAACAATGAGATACCACTACACACTTACCAGAATGGCCAAAATGTAGAACACTGACAATACCAAATGCTGACAAGGATGTGGAGTAACAGGAATTCTCATTCATGCTGGTGGTAATGCAAAGTGGTAGAGTCATTTTGGAAGTTGGCAGTTTCTTTCTTTGTCCTTTTCTTTCTTTCTTTCTTTTTCTTTCTTCTTTCTTTCTTTCTTTCTTTCTTTCTTTTCTTTCTTTTTCTTCCTTCCTTCCTTCCTTCCTTCCTTCCTTCCTTCCTTCCTTCCTTCCTTCCTTCCTTCCTTCCTTCCTAAGGTTTTATTTATTTATTTGTCAGAGAGAGAGTAAGCACAAGCAGGGGGAGCGGCAGGCAGAGGGAGAAGCAGACTCTCCGCTGAGCAGGGAGCCCCGTGCGGGACTCCATCCCAGGATCATGACCTGAGCCAAAGGCAGACGCTCAACCGACTGAGCCACCCAGGCGTCCTGGAAGTTGGCAGTTTCTTACAAAACTAAACATACCCTTACCATACAATCCAGTAATCATACTCCTTAGCATTTACCCAAAGGAGTTTAAAACTTGTATCCACACAAAAACCTGCACAGGGATGTTTATAGCAGCTTTATTCTTAATTGCCAAAATCTAGAAACAACCAAGATGTAGTTTAGTTAGGTAAATAATAAATAAATTGTGATACATACAGACAATGGAATATTATTAGGGCTAAGAAGAAATGAGCTATCAAGCTATGAAAAAACATGGAGGAAGCTTAAATGCATATTACTAAGTGAAAGAAGCCAATCTAAAAAGGCTACATACTGTATGATTCCAACTATATGGCACTCTGGAAGAGGCAAAACTATGGAGACAGTAGAAAAGATCAGTGTTTGCCAGGGGTTAGGAGGGAAGAAGGGATGAATAGGCAGAGCACAGAGGATTTTTAGGGCAGTGAAACTAATCTGTATGATACTACAACGATAGATGCAGATACATGTCATACATTTGTCCAAATCCATAGAAGGTACAACACCAAGAGTGAATCCTCATGTCAACTATGGACTTTGAGCAATAACTATGTGCCAATGTGGGTTTATCAATGGTAACCAATGCACCACTCTGACTAGAGATGTTGATAGTGGGGAGGGGGCTACTCACATGCATGAAGAATGGGTATATGGAAAATCTCTTGTATCTTCTGCTCAATTTTGCTATGAACCTAAAACTGCTCTAAAAAATAAAGTCTATTAAAAAAATCTGAGGCACAAATGTGCTTGGCTTGTTCCAGAAATAGCAAAGAAACCACTGTGGTTTCACTCTAGTGGAAGAAAGGAATGGAAAGAGAGTCAAGGGCCAGGCCACATAAGGCGTCCCAGGCCAAAGGAAGAAGTGTGAAAATATGGGTGTTTAGAGCCATTTAGTGTCCCCTAATGATTTGTTTTTATAAACACATAATGAAATAGGAATAGTTGATGGTTATAACAATGATTGCATACATTTGAATAATATGCTCCATTTTCTAGGGAAATCTTTTAAAAATGTGTTTATCTACATCCCTGAGTGAACAGTTACCAATTTCTAATACTTGAGCACATTTTAAAAAATATCCAAGTCCCTAAAGGGCATTTCCAGCCACTCAGGTGCCATACAGCCAGGCACCATGGATAGGGGGACCCTGTCCTTCACCAAGCCTGATGCCTGGCCTCCCACCAGACTCCTACAAACTGAACACCTGCATGTGCATTGGTACTGCAAACAACCTCTGATGTCCAGTAGTTCCTCAACCACTGTTTCTAAGGAGCAGCCCAACCTGTCTGTAAAAGCCATCACCTCAAATTCTTGGAATTTCCATACCTGAAATAGATTTTTAGTCTGTTTCAAAACCGGAAGCACTGCAAGTTTCATGTTACTTTAGTTAACTCTTTAACCTAAAAAAGTAACTACCAGATGAATAGTAAGGGAGAAATTCAATGTATTCATCCTAAATATTCTAGGTTATCTTCTCATAGTTAATAAGTAAAATCAATTGTATTCTAGATGTTTCATAAATGTTGACTTCATGTTTCTGCCCACATAAATTGTTGACATTGAAATTCAGTGACCTCTGTTGCTTACTGTAAGAAGGATTCTAACCCAGAATTTTCAGCTAAAAATGTTGTAATTCAGAATTTGCTTACAGAATTGAATTAAGGTTTTTGCATTAGGGATAAACATTGTGGGAGTAATTCTGGTATACTAGGTTGGTGGTTTTGTGCAAGATGCTTAGAATACCACAGCCCTTCCTTAGAATAATTGTAAATTCTTCTGGACTGTTTCCCAGATTTGCTTGAAAAGGGTCAGAGGACAGACTGAAATTAATGACATATGAATTGTGAATCCCAATTAGAGGTGTCTTCAAAGGAATAATTAGGCTAGACTTAATAATTATGAGAAGAAAAAGCTTGGGGTAAATTACACACTGAAAGAAAAGATGTGAAACAAGGCAACTTTGGAGATTGGAGTTGATGAATATTTCAGGAAGTTATTTTTTTTTTAATCTACTTATCTTAAAGATAATATAACTTGAGTGAGACAAAGATGAATGGAGAGAGATGGTCACTGCTCTCAGATTAGGAGTCGGGGTGTGAACACGGAGGTCCTTTCTGGTGCACATGCCCTGACACTATGATTTTAGGATCCCTATTCTCTTTATGTAGGAGGACAGGATTTTTGCTTTCCCAGATAACAGTGACATTAGCAACAGGGGCAGCAAACACCTGAACTGTACTCCCCATGTAGAGTACTTGCCATATATTAATCTCTCTGTTTCATTTTCCTCATCTGTAAAGTAGGGACTCCATGACTATCGAATCCCCACAACAACCCTAGGAGGGAGGTACAGTAAGTGACTTGCTCAAGGTCATAAGCTAGGTGGTATCAGAAATCAGATTCGAACCCAGCAGCCTGACTCCGAAGCGTAAGCTCTCTCTCGTCCACTGCACTACCTGTGCCTCGGGGAGGAGAAGGGACACACGCAAAATGCCAGCTCTCCGTGCCCACTTATTTTACTGTAAACTCTCCTACACCGACGCCTCTCTTCCCTCCCTCTCTACCACCCTTAGCCTCTTAACTTGTCAAACACAACACCTTCCTTACTTTGCTCGAGTCATCCTCCTCCCCTTCTTGCCAGAAGGTTCCGGCGGGTGGAAGATGAAAGGGAGCGGACAGCGCCCGGCACAGGCATCTTGTTTTTCTTCTTGGTGCAGTCGCTAATAGTCACTGAAAATCCTTTATTAGAGGTGTGGTTAGAAGCATTCACTGAGCGCTCAGAGTAGGAACGTTTGTCAGGAATGCGAATATTAATTTACTTTCTAGGATACGTTTTTTAACCTAAGAGCCTAACCAATTCTCACACAATTCACTTCTGAGTGGAAACCTTCACCCGGCGCCTGACAACGCGGCGCCCGCCTGGAGGGGGCAGTGGCGGCCGCGGAGTGGGCCCCGCCGGCGGGTGCGGGCGGCTCGGCCATCGCTTGCTCTCGCCTGGCGCGCGGCTCTCGGCCGTGGATTAGCGCTGCTGGGGACGTGGGAGGCCGCGGGTCCCGCCCCCGGCCGGCGGCGGCGGCGGCGGCGGCCCAGCGCGGCAGTCGGCGCTGCGAGCCGAGCGGCGCGGAGGGCGCGACCGGCGGGCCGGGGCGCGGGGCTGTGCGCTGTCTTTTGGGCTCCGTTCCGCGAGCCGGGGCGCGGGCGACACCGCGGACCCCTCGGGCGGGCCCCGGGCTCGCGGCGTAGGGAGTCGGGGGTCGCCCGCCGGGGAGCCGGGACCATGGCGCTGCGCGCCCGGGCGCTGTACGACTTTAGGTCGGAGAACCCGGGCGAGATCTCGCTGCGGGAGCACGAGGTGCTGAGCCTGTGCAGCGAACAGGACATCGAGGGCTGGCTCGAGGGGGTCAACAGCCGTGGCGACCGTGGCCTCTTCCCGGCCTCGTACGTGCAGGTGATTCGCGCCCCCGAGTCCGGCCCGGCGGGCGACTGCGGCCCGGGAGCCCCGGCTCGCTACGCCAACGTCCCGCCTGGCGGCTTCGAGCCCCTGCCCGCCGCGCCGCCCGCCTCCTTCAAGCCGCCGCCCGATGCCTTCCAGCCCTTGCTGCAACCGCAGCAGGCGCCTCCGCCGAGCACCTTTCAGCCGCCGGCCGCGGGCTTCCCGTACGGCGGGGGCGCCCTGCAGCCGTCGCCTCAGCAGCTCTACGGCGGCGGCTACCAAGCCAGCCAGGGCAGCGACGATGACTGGGACGACGAGTGGGACGACAGCTCCACGGTGGCCGATGAGCCGGGCGCGCTGGGCAGCGGCGCGTACCCGGACCTCGACGGCTCATCGTCCGCGGGCGGCGCGGCCGGCCGCTACCGTCTGTCCACGCGCTCCGACCTATCGCTGGGCTCCCGCGGCGGCTCGGCGCCCGCGCAGCACCACCCGTCGGGGGCCAAGAGCTCGGCCACCGTAAGCCGCAACCTCAACCGCTTCTCCACCTTCGTCAAGTCGGGCGGCGAGGCTTTCGTGCTGGGTGAAGCGTCTGGCTTCGTGAAGGATGGGGACAAGTTGTGCGTGGTGCTGGGGCCCTACGGCCCCGAATGGCAGGAGAACCCTTACCCCTTCCAGTGCACCATCGACGATCCCACCAAACAGACCAAGTTCAAGGGCATGAAGAGCTACATCTCCTACAAGCTGGTCCCCACGCACACGCAGGTGCCGGTACACCGGCGCTACAAGCACTTCGACTGGCTGTACGCGCGCCTGGCCGAGAAGTTCCCCGTCATCTCGGTGCCCCACCTGCCCGAGAAACAGGCCACTGGCCGCTTCGAGGAGGACTTCATCTCCAAACGCAGGAAGGGCCTGATCTGGTGGATGAACCACATGGCCAGCCACCCGGTGCTGGCACAGTGCGACGTCTTCCAGCACTTCCTGACCTGCCCCAGCAGCACGGACGAGAAGGCCTGGAAACAGGGCAAGCGGAAGGCCGAGAAAGATGAGATGGTGGGCGCCAACTTCTTCCTGACCCTGAGCACGCCCCCCGCCGCCGCCCTCGACCTGCAGGAGGTGGAGAGCAAGATCGACGGCTTCAAGTGCTTCACCAAGAAGATGGACGACAGCGCGCTGCAGCTCAACCACACGGCCAACGAGTTCGCGCGCAAGCAGGTGACGGGCTTCAAGAAGGAGTATCAGAAGGTGGGCCAGTCCTTCCGCGGCCTCAGCCAGGCCTTTGAGCTGGACCAGCAGGCCTTCTCGGCCGGCCTGAACCAGGCCATCGCCTTCACCGGAGATGCCTACGACGCCATCGGCGAGCTCTTTGCCGAGCAGCCCAGGCAGGACCTGGACCCCGTCATGGACCTGTTAGCGCTGTATCAGGGGCACCTGGCCAACTTCCCCGACATCATTCATGTTCAGAAAGGTAAAGCCTGGCCATTAGATCAGATGGTCTGGAATATGTTGTTGAGGCTGAAAGGGATGATTTGGACAGAAATACCATAATCTGTTTCAGACTAGTGCCGGAGAGGTTGGGAATCAAGCAGGGATGTGGACAGCTGGCCTGTTTTTCTGAGTATATGATGGATTGCGGGCCGGTAGCTGCCTCCGTAAAGTATTTCCAGACAGGGAGTGGGTACTCCTCAGAGAAAGTTCTGAGAGTACTTCTTATGACAGTGCTATCATTTTAGAGTTTGAATAGTTGGGTAATGAGCTTCTGGGATCTGTAATCTTGTGCCTAGGGTAGAATTAGAAGAGGACCCAAACCCTGGTAGGCATCCATTTGAACACTGTGGGGTCACTTAGTGATGGGTTTAAGGAAGCACGGCAATAATGGGGAAGGACGGATATCTGCAAATAAAGGTTGGATATCTGCAAGTAAAGGTAAGTCCGCTTCTACCTTCCACACCTCTCAATCCCTGGTTTGGTTGAGGAATTAGAATCAATTCTCTGAGGTTCTAGCCAGGGCAGTTTAAGAATGTCCTGCATAGGCTTCTTGCTTGCAACCTTTGTAGAATGAGGTAAAAGGCTCACTCTAATTTCAAGAAGTTTTAAGAAAAATAATCTCTTTAATCTCAGTCATTCTGAGTTTGGAGTCTATTAACCCACTGAATTTAAAGGGTATTATTTAGGAAAATGATGTAGGGGAACTACAAAGAATGCACAAAATCTGAGTATTATGTCTGAGGGCAGTGCTTCTGGTATTCCAGTAGTTAGCTGCCCAGCTGTCAGCTTGTTTCATTATTAGTTGTTAGTGTCCCTAACTTTTGTTAAAGCACTAAAATTTGCAGATTTTTTTTTTTTTTCTTAGAAAATAAATTAGAGCAGTAAAGCCTGGAGTGAGAGGACGGGAGGCGTTGGACTTTAGGGAGGTGGTCTTGCCTGTGAATGTCTCCTGTTCAGTGTGGCGGGTGTGGGGGGGAGGGAGGGAGTTACCTAATCTGACTTCTGTGATGGTGGAAACGTCTTTTGAGTGGTGAGGTTTGGCCTTCAATAAGGAGGTGCTCACTGCCTTTCTAGGTGGGCCGGTCCAATTATGAACAACCCTGAACTTTGACATAGTCTTCCTTGCACTGAACTAAAATTTGCTTCTCTCGTTTGTCGTTCTGTTCCCTGGAACCACACAAAGTAAGTCTATTCCTCATCCACACGTTAGCCCTTTACACTTTGGGAGACCTCAGCAGTCTTGCTTCCTTCCCTTCCCTCTGCTGCTTTCCTCCCCCTTTCAAGTGTGTGACTAGTCTTCTTACTCCCCAAAGGGGCAGTCCTTCCAAAGCCTTGAATGTGTTGTTGGCCCTGCTAAAATGCAGTATCCTGAAGCATCTGCATTACTAATTTTGGTAGAAAATAGTAACTTTCTTGGCAATTTACATTTTGTAAATGCAGCCTGAGATTCAATAGCTGTTTGAGCAACCATACTGAACCTGCATCTACATTCCTCATGCCTTTTTGTGTGTAAATTGCCGTGACTCCTTGACTTTTTGGCTGGTGCCAGTGGGACTGACTCTTTGAGACTTTAATGCAAGACCTTAAATTTAAATACCATGTGTTATGTCAACCTGGAACCATGCTGCCTTTTTATGTATTTTGTGAGTTTATGCAAATGGTTGGTAAAAGTTGAAAGGGTGGAGACAAGTACAGACCTTTGCAGGCAGAGAGAGACAGGTGACTGGCTACTACAGGGGGGCATCAGTTCATTCACTGACTTTACTGTCACTCAGACCACACACAGCTTTGTCAAATGTCCTGCTATTGGAACTGTTTATTAGAAAAGGTATGGTGTTTGTTCTAAGGTTGATTTTGAGTTTACAGCAGTAGTTTTTGTAGTTTATTAAACTGTGTAGTTTGCTTTTTTTTTTTTTTTTAAATCCTAGAACTAAAATTGTATTCAGTTTCTTGGGATTTGAAAAACTTCATTAAAACCAGTACCATTTTATGTTGTTTAAACAGATTCAAGGGCACTAAACATAATCTTTAGGAAATTCAGAAAGAAAATCAGTTAATATTAAGTATAGTTTGTTTCTGCTGTAGCCTTGGTATATAATGTACAGGGAGTGAGTGTCCCTAGATGACATGTCTTTAGAATGTACTTGCCATTTAAAGCTATAGTGTGCAACGCATAAGGATAAAAGGATTTGCTTGCAACCAGTTTTTATCAAGGATGCTAGTGTTGGCGATTTTTAGGAATACAGATGAGACAAATTTCATAAGTTATGCTAAAGCTTTTTGAACATGTTCTAAATATTCAGAACTTGTGGTTGTGAAGAGCAGCTCCCCCCGCCCCCCCAACTTAACTACACAGTTGCTATTGGAATGAATCTTTTTTAGTCTGAGCACTTGGGGATTTTGTTGACAGGTTGTTTTTTTCCTCTAAGGTCTCAAAGTGTAATCACATGAAAGATTATACTGTGACTTCTGAGAGGAGAACAAAAAGAAGAAAAAAATGTTAAAAAATCTTCAAGCAGCTTAAGCTATCTTTTAAGTATTTGGTTCAAAGTTTACATTTCAGTTTAGGGAGAAATTTAAAAATTCAAAATAATTATTTCAACTCTTAAGTTGTCCTTGTTTACAGGAAGAGAAAAAACAGTTTTAGTACTTCTACGTTTGATGTGTTCTAATCAGATGTTAGGTCCACATTCAGATGAGACAGAAATGATTAGAATGTGCTTTTCAACGACTAACACAGTTAAGAAGGGGAGTTAATTAAGTTTTTTCCCCCTTAATTCCTAGGGGAAAGGACAGGAACATTAGTCTCCTCTGAGCTTTTTTCTTATCCGGGAGACTGCTGTGGTCAGCTTTTCCAGTGTTCTAAACCTGTGCTGTTTGGTGCTGGGTCTGTGAGCCACATCTGACTATTTAAATATAAGTTAATTAAAGTAAAATAATATAATTCAGTTCCTTAATCACACTAGCTGTATTTCATGTGCTTTGTAGCTAGTGGCTACCACGTTGGACAACAGATAGAGACCATTTCATCACTGCTGAGGGTTCTCTGGGGTGGTGCTGTGCTGCCATAGTCTGTCAGTCCTTTCAGGTTTCTCCAGCAGTTGATAATCTTTGCACATACTCTCCATATAGTCTTCTTTTCACTTGGTCATCTCATGGCATCCCCTCCTTTCCACATGGGCTTAAGTAATAAAAACTGGGAGGGGAAGCAGGCCCTGCCAGACCCCTCTCTACAGAACATCCCAGGCACTCATCCAGTGAGTAATATTGCTGCGGTGTGAGGATGTTCATCTGCTTTGCATCCTGCCTTCATTGTTCATTCGGAAAATACAACTGGTTTCAGAATGGACATCTGAGACTGGTGAGGAACCAGCTCCAGAACGAGGGTGGAAAACTCAAATGCCCTTAAATGTGGTCGACTGGCATTTTTCTGACTATACTTAGTACTAAAACCATCGCTTAAACTTAATAATGGTTTTAGTGTAAGTACTTTCTGCAGAAGCAAAGAAAGCCATATGGTTTCTTTAGCGAAAAGAGAATTCTGGAATTCTAATTTTTTTCATCAACTCATGGAGTCTTAGATAAACAGACCTATTTTGGTTAATGGAGTTGAGTGTAGGAAGAAGGCAGTTTGCTGTAGTCTGAAGTATAGTAGATGGGAATTCAGAAGCTGTTTGAATTTTATTCATACTTTGCTCTGTCTTAACAGGAGTCCCTTAAATTCTTTGTTCACAGGCGGCTCGTTGATTCCTGACTAGTCACATGTCTGTCACTGCCGAGCTTTGTAACCCTGTGGTCTGATTTTCTTTTTTTGAAATGGTAGCGTTTTATCTCCTCCCATTTATCATCCTTGCCTGGGGTATGCCTTTAGAATGCTGATGGTGGCCAGTTTGGGGTAGTACATAGAATCGATTTCACTATCAGTTTCTTAGCTTATTTGGTTCTGTTTCCAAAGATATGATTAATCTCTAATATTTAATAAAGCTTAATCTGGATGGCAGTGAGTTATTGTGGTTTAAAAGCATTAGGCTTATTTCCTGGGGGATATCGTGAAAGGGAAAGACTGTAAATGTGGGATGATGAGAAATGTTGGTTTCATCTTTATTTAGGAATGTGGACTGGATAGCAGGAGGGAGTCACTTAAAAGGAAATTTCTTTATTCCTGAGAAAAGGTACAAGGTACAGGAAAAGTGATTTGTTGATAAAATGTAGTGTGAGTCTGTGAAGCAGGGTGGCAGAACTAGGTAAACAAACAGACAGGCAGTCCTGTTTTCTGTACTCCTAAATTAAATATGCAGGGTGTCCACATTGCCTTCTGTAAACGTTCCAGATGGAGGCTTCTTTTCAACAAAACACAGCCCTGGGACCTCAGGAATGGTACACCACTCGTGGGCTTGTCAGTTCTCCGGGGTACAGTTTCACCATTGTGCTTCCTTTTACCACATGCAGGGTCCGTCTTATGTCCCTCAGACATTAATTAAAGATAGCTAGCGTCCTGGCAAGGGCCTCTAAGGTAAGACTGGGCCACAGTTAGCCCTTCCCTGTCTGCTCCCCATTCTCCTGTGACTAAAAATAGACCTGAGAGGGTGGTGCCAGGAATACAGAGAAAAGGTCTAATAAGTGGGCTGTTTACAAACTCATCCTTATTTTGAAACTTCTGGGCTAGAAATTGAGGTCGTTCATTTTTTGTTTTGTTTTGTTTTAGCTCCATTTTAATTGAATCCATTTCTCCTTTCCCCTACTTCCACCTCCAGCTGTTTTTTAAGGAGACTTCAGTTCTAGCTGTAACCTTTGTCCCTATCTGTATTTTCTTAATGAAAAGGAGGTTTACCTTTGGGGCTTTTGAAAGAGATGACTGAGTTCTTTTGGTAAAACGTCAATGTGACCAGCCACAGACAGTCTTGATCACGAAGCTAGGTGGGGATACTGCTCATATCACACTGTCATTGGTTTCTCAGACTTCTTTTTTGAGCTAGGAATCCTTCTGGAAATCACACTGGGGAATCATAGCCTGTTAGACTGATCACAGCAGAATCAAAAGGAGGCAGGTACCTATGCTCCCACTCATGTTCTTCAGATAACTCTTGGGCTCAGTTGGATTTCCCTCTGTATTGGGAAATGTCATCCCACAGGTTCCTGTCTGGTCATCTTAGGATTTCCAAACAGGAAGGCAGAACCCAAACAAGGAAGAAGTTCTGTGAGAAGGTATCAATTCCCTTATAAACATGACAATTCCTTTAAATTATGTTCTTTTTCTTCAGGCTGAATAAAAAGGTACTGCTTTATTGTCTCAGAGTGTTTTAAAATCAAAGTTTAATATGAAGTTCGATTTAATTTGCCATCTATTAATGAAACTTTGTGATACCACAAACTAAATGATTATCACAAATAAAATGGCACAGTAATGCTTAGCTCTTGTTTGGAGAGACTGTACTCAGAGGACCTGTCCCATCTGTCGCCCTTCACTTAGCACAGGCTAGATTCCCATGTGGAGGGGGATGGGCAGGACTCTGGTCCTCACTGAGTTCTTGGACTCGTGGCAGAGAAGCCAGGTGCCAGGTCACTGAGAGCCCTCCCAAGGCGACGCAGAAGAGATGGGGCTGGCCTGGGTCTGACAAGGGAGCTTAGCCCCACAAACAAAGGGGGTTCATGGTAAACCAAGAGCCCCATGTTCAGAGTCTCCTCACTGTGGGCCACTCTGGAATCTGGGGACCACTGTTGGGCTGTGAGAGGAGCTTTGGGCAAGTTATTTTAGCCTTGGCAAGTCTCAGGTTCTGTGTTGGTAAAGTGGGTACGCTTCCTCAGAAGGTCACATTGAGGATTAAATCTTGTGGTTCTCAGTAGTTACTCACTAAATGCTTGATTTTGAAAAGTAGAAAGATACTTTGAAAATAGGAAGCACTCTTCTTTAAAAGACAATTCCAGTAATCTTATCTTCCATCCTGGTAGCCTGCTGCCACCAGAACTGCAGGCAAAAGTATAAAAACCCAGTAAGTCATTGGTTGGTATAGCAGTTAAATATTGTATTTTAACACAGCTGGCGTGTACTGCACACCAGAAGTATGGTAGCAGAAATAAATGCCAGTGTTATTTAGAGTCACTGGTGTGTTGTTCACATTAAGGGTTTGTCAGCTAGCTGTTCCCTTCCTCTAAATTGCTTGTATCCCTGCACAAATCACTTTGACATTTCTGAGCTTCAGTTCCCTCGTCTGTAAATATGAGATTCATGATCTCCTAGGTATCATTTGTTGATTGACTTTTTAAAAAAATAGCAACATCCATACATTGAAAATAAAATAGGAAAGTATACGATGAACATTTAGACATTGTTTCAGGCTGGTTTCAATAGCATGCTATCTGCTTGTGTGATTTTTATCATCTGGGAGCATGAACATCCTTTATCAGTTGATATTGGCACCTGGCAAGTTGATGTGAAAGAAAATTCATGAACTTTTGGTTCAGATCAGCAAACATGCATTGCGGGCTTACCCCGCCAGGTGCTGTGATCGTCAAAGTGCTGACAGTACCCGGCCTCCTGCCGCTGGTGAGAGCTCCCCAGTGTCTGGAAGCTGAGGCGCGCCGGACAGCTGGAGAAGTTCCTTCCGAGCCAAAGGAGGGCTGTCACCAGGAGAGCCACCAGAAAGAGAAATTGCGATGGGCTTTCCCTCCTACAAAGTGTGCTTCACTTTGAACTCTAAATACTGTCTCCTCTCCAAAAACAGTCATGCATTGTTAATCTTGTGTTTGTAGCTTGATTAAACTTGAGTGTGAATGAGTGTTAACTTCACTTGTCATTTTTACTCCTTTTCTTAGACTTTTTTTTTTATCTCTCACTATAATTGGACTTTTCTGATAAAGAAATTCTTTGTATTATTTGATAGGGAGGGAGAAGCAGTTAGGGAGGAGACCCAAGATCATTAGATTTATTCAGTGGATCGTCTGAGAGATAAATCTGATTTTATTCAACAAATATGTAAGTGCCCATTATAGATCGGGCACTGTTAAAGATGCTCGGGTTGCCTCAGTGGTCAAAACAAAGATCACCGCCCTCGTGGAGCTTACATTCGAGCAGGGCGGAGACACAGCGAGAAACACAATGAGTACATTATCACGTATGTGGTAGGGGAAAACATAAATGTGGAGCAGGACAAGTGGGCATGGGGAGGCAGAATGAAGTATGAAAAGGGATGATCAACGTAGGTCTCATTAAGAAGGTGAGATTTCAGTGGAAGCGTGGAGGGGTGAGGGAGTTAGCTAAACCGATGTCTGCGGGGAGAGGGTTTCAGGCAGAAGAGAGAGCGAGAGCAGAGGTGCTAGGGTGGGTGTGTGCTGCCAGGCAGTGGAAGGCCAGGTGATTGGAGCTAAGAGGATCTGAGCAGGAGATGAGGTCTTGGAAGGTCCAATTAGTAGGGCTTTGTAGGTCATTGTCAGGACCTAGAGTAAAAGTCCTAGTGAGATGGGAGCCATGACAAGCTTTTGAGCCAAGGAATGACATCTATCTGGACCTTTGAACAGACTTAACTCTAGTTGCTCTGTTGACAATAGAATGGAGAGGAGGTAGGGTTCCCAAAGGTAGGAGCAGAGAGCCAGTAGGAAACTACGCCAATAATCCAGGTGAGAGACCATCCACGTGTGGACTAGAGTGGGGACAATGGAGATGGCGAGGAGGGAATCCCAGTCTGGATATATTTTAAAGGTAGAATTGTCAGGTGGGAATCAGATGGGGCATGCGAGAGGAAGAGGAGTCATCAAGGGGAACTCTGCAGTTTTTGGCTTGACCAGCAATACGAATGGAGTCTCCATCCACTGAAATGAGGAAGGCTGTGAGTGGAAGAGAGGTGGGAATGGGAATCTGGACTTGAGTTTCATCCTTTTAGATTGATGGGCTCCTGCATTCTGTTGACAGCTCCCCACCCAACACATGCACAGACAGTCAAGCCTTAGATCTAGTTCCCTCCTCAGTTTTCTACTTGGAGCCCTGTCCTTTCCAAGTAGTCATGGCTGGTAGAATGCTCACTGGTGTGCCAAACAGTGTACATTTTTTGGTTATTGGGTAGTGTGTGGGGGTCATGTTTTTATGTTCCTCTAGTATGTAGCTCCACTATTTTGTATGTGCATAGTTAATGCTTAAGGAATGCTTGTTGAATGAGAAAAGTAGGCACTCGATGGAGTACTTGTTGATTTTGAAATAGATATCTTCTATCGTAGAATGTGTTTTTCTATTCATATGATGATGGATACCAGAGTTTATAAAAGAGTATAGGCAATAAAGATAGGATCTGGATATATTTTATAGGTGAAGTCATTAATTAACGTGAAAGTGACTTAAAAGTCTTAAACTTACATATCTATGAAGTAACTTTCCAAAACTTACTGGGGAGAAGGGAGAAAGTTTAAAAATGTTTTATTTTATGTGCCAGAAAAATTAATGTTATGTAACTCATGATTTTACTTTATATTGATTCTTGATGTTGAAACTTGCATATATACACTTTTTTCCTCTTTGGTAAACTTTCATGATAATCTTTTATTGGAGTCCCTTTTGCTGAATTCCAAGCACAAGATCTAGAGAGAGTACATTTCACCTTCTTGAATGACTTGGATACACAAAGCACTGAGCTTAGGTGTTGAGCAGTAGGTGCCTGCCCTCGTGGAAGGTTCAGTTCTGTAACGGAAGTAGGATGTCTGTACAGAGAATTGGGAGATAGGAGGTCGATTTAACTTGGTGCCTCTGGTAAGAGTGTGTGGGAGTCCAGAGGATGGAGAGTCACTGTCAACTGTGTTAGGGGCTTGGGTGGGTAGCATTTGTTTTTTTGCCTCTGAAAGATGGTCATATTTTGACTTTTCAGAGGAAAATAGAAAGTGCATTTTTTTTTTTTTAAAGATTTTATTTATTTGACAGAGAGAGACAGCGAGAGAGGGAACACAAGCAGGGGGAGTGGGAGAGGGAGAAGCAGGCCTCCCACCGAGCAGGGAGCCCGATGTGGGGCTCAATGGGATCATGACCCGAGCCGAAGGCAGACGCCCAATGACTGAGCCACCCAGGCGTCCCAGAAAGTGCATTCTTTTTTTTTTTTTTTTTTTAAGATTTTATTTATTTATTTGAAGAGAGAGACACAGCGAGAGAGGGAACACAAGCAGGGGGAGTGGCAGAGGGAGTGGCAGAGGGAGAAGCAGGCTTCCCGCCAAGCAGGCAGCCCGATGCGGGGCTCGATCCCAGGACCCTGGGATCATGACCTGAGCCGAAGGCAGACGCTTAACGACTGAGCCACCCAGGCGCCCCAAGAAAGTGCATTCTTGATCTTGGAAATGCTTTAGGATGAGCATATAATAGCTGATACACTGCATGCCCCGTGCTCAGGTCAGTGAGACCAGCTGACAAGTGAGTAGCTGTCACCATACGGTGTGGTACATGCAGTCATGGGCATGTGCTGTGGTGTGAAATAGGCCAGAGTGGGGGTAATCAGCTATGGGGAGAGGAGAGAGTTCAGGGGTGGCTTCTCCCAGTCTTACTCTGAGAAGATTTTTGAAAAAAAATTGGAAGTCTGCCTAGCAGGCAGAATGGGGGAAGGCATTCTGGGCAGAGGGAATCAATCATGTATAAAAATCAGGGATTAAATCCTGGCTGCTTCTCTGATTCAGCTCTCAAGTGGTTACAGCTGTAGATTGGGCCACCCCCCTCTGTCTAATCAGAATGTTAGGGACATGTGGCCTATACGTTGGTGTCCTTGAAAGAGCTCCTCACGGGATTTTGATGTGCCAGTGGGTTTACAGCTGCTGCTGCAGGGGATGGAGGGCAGCGTCATGGAAGATCAGACAGGGTATTGACATGCTCAGGCCTGCACTTCAGATGGACAGGTCCTAGTGGCAGATGTAAAGGGAGGCTCGGGGTGAGGTGAGATAGGAGGCTCTTGCAGTGATTCAGGCAAGACATGAAATCCTAAACTGAGGCGGTGTCTGTGGGGTTGGGGAGGAGGAAGACAGAAGAGGTATTTGCCTACAGGAGTGAGGTAAGGGACAGGGAGGAGAATAAAATGACCATTGAACTAGAGACTGGAGTTACCAACAGAGATACTGGGAGATAGAGCAGGGGTCTGCAGGCCAAACCCACCCACGTGCCTGTTTACAGCACTTGAGCTAAGAGTGGCTTTTACATTTCTGAATTATTACATTTTTCCTGGGTATAAAAGCCTCGGTTTTGCCTTGACATGCAAAACTTCAAATATTTACTATCTGAGCTGTAAGGAAAGTGTTTGTTTACCCTTGACTTGGAGGGCAAGCAGGTTTGGGAGCTGGAGTATGAGGAGTGATGGCCATTGCTCTGCTTGAGCGTCCTTACGGTGTGGCAGCTACATACACCGTGTCCGATTCCACTTAGGAGCGGGCATGATGATGTGCCCTCTACGGCCAGGGGGCGTGCAGTTCCCGCCAGCTTCACTGTGTAACCCGTAGCAGTTTCACAGTGTATATATACTGTGTATAACACGGAGTCATCATTTTGCGTACCAGATACTTCGCAGCGTTAAGTATTAGCTATTGTATTAGGTCCCTGGGGCTGCTGTAACAAATTACCACAAGCTGGGTGGCTTAAAAACCAAATTTCTTCTCTTACTGTGCTGGAGGCTAGAAGTTCGAAATGAAGGTGTCGGCACAGCCACACTCCGTATAAAGCGTCTAGGGGAGATCCTCCCATGCCCCCTCCAGCCTCGGGGGCTGCCGGCCATCCTTGCTGTTCTTGGCCTGTGGACTTGCCACTCCAGTCCCTGCCTCCATCTTCACCTGATGTTCTCCTCTTCTTTTAAGGACACTAGTCATTCTGGATTTAGGGCCTATCCTAATCCAGTATGACCTCACCTAAACCAGTTGTATGTGCAAAGACTATTTCCAGTTAAGGTCACAGTCACAGGCTGTAGGTGGATGTGAATTTTGGGGGGGATACTATTCAACCTAGTACAGCTATTAACTTCCCCAAAGGGGTATTATCCCCATGTGATAACCTTTGAAAACTGAGGCCCCGGGAAGTTAAGTGAATTTCAGGATTGCACAGCAAAAAGAAGAGCCAGATGAGTTCATTTTTTGCCTTGACTTAAAGCCAGTGTTTGTTATGCTGCAATAAGTAGCGTGCCTGCTAGAATTTTTTTTTGTTCTGTGGACAGCGACAGCTATTGAAGGTCTGAAACCGAAGAGTGACATCTGAATCATGATAAAAATAACATATTTTGAGGGCTTACCATGTGCCAGGCATGATGCTTCATGTTTATATTCATTATATCCATTTAAAGCTCATAGGAGATTTTGAGGTAAATACATTATCCCCATTTTGCAGACAGGAGGTGAGCCACAGAAATTTAACTGCGAGCTCTTGGAAGTATCCCTCACTGATGTGCAGCCTGGCCCCCGGGGCCAGGGCTTCCAGAAGCTTCTTCCTGTTGGCTGAGTGCAGAGATGAGAGGGCTGCTGGAGTAGACCAGGTCATCTAGGCATGAGGGTGGCTTTGGAAAGTAAGCAGGTGAACTTGAGATACCTGCCAAGTAGAGTGGCCAGACTTGGTGAGGAGTGGCTCTCCTGAGGAGTCTAAAGTTACCTTCCACGTTTTAAATTTGGTGACAGAAAGTAGTGATGCCAGGAAGAGAAATAGGGAGTTAAGAGCAGCAGGATTACAAGGAAAGATAAGGAACAGGGCTGAAGGGAGCCTTAGAAATCCTATTTTCTGGGCCTTTATTGTATTTAGTTATATTGACATTTGTGAAAATCATAAAAGCTACCTATTGTCTGCAGCGAGACATCTTTAAATAAAAATGGGTGTCCGCATGCGTCCTCTGGGTTTTTTTGTTTTATGACACACGTTTCAGATATTTTTAAAAATGATATATTTCTAAGTGCTTAGTTTTGTCTTTAGATGATTATTTATGGTCTAGTTCAAGGAAGCCCAGATGCAGCCGGAGTAAAGACTCATCACCCCTGGAAACCTGGTCCCTGCCAGTATGAGGAAGCAGGAAAACCCCAGGGTCAGAGGTGTTCTTAAGTTTCAAACAGCTGATTTAGGAATTGTCCCCAGAGTTTAGTGCTCATAAAGTGCTGTGAAGTACTAGTTGTCAACCGAAGAAAGAGGCCGAGCTGAAATAAAAACAAAAGCATTTATTTGGGGTCTCAGGATTACAATTCTATGAACACAGATTTGGGCGGCAGCCCAAATAGTGCCTCCCAGGGAACAAAATCCAGGGTTTTTAAATCAAAAGGGCATGGTTGTATATGTTGCATACAAAGAATTTAGATGGGTGTTGATGGCAGAAAACCAAAGGCTGGGCTGAATATAATTGGTTCCTAAGACTGTCACCCAGCAAAGTCTCACTGTGGCAAGCTGCAGGGGTTTGGGCTGAGTCCTTGGGATACTTGTCTCTTGGCCCAGTTCACAAGTTCTTGGCCCTATGCAGTGAGGAGGACATGAGGACATACAGAAGGCCCATCTCCTTCGTGGCCTTCCAGCTCCACCCTTAAACCCCCTTGACATAAGTGACCCTATTTCATTAACACAGTCATTGACAATAGTGACCCTGTTTCATTAACACAGTCATAGTGGCCACAATGGGTGGCAGCAAGGATGATGATAAATGCTGTGGCAGTTTATAACACTGGGGTTTACAATTATTCTAAAGTTAAAAACAAGACGTTGTTTGGGAAAAATACTTGAAAGCAAGAGATCTATTCTTTGAAAAGACTCTTCTGAGTACAGTGTTACCTGTGGTGCTGTCAGAAGCACTCATACAGTCCAGGACCTGGCCTCGGGCGGGTGGCTCACGCCTCCCTAGTTTCTCTAAGTGCCACTTCCCTCTCCTTCTGCCCTGGATAGAGCGGCTTGGCTTGTCTGTTTAGCAGCTTCTGTTAGATGTTTTAGCACGGGTCTCCCTTTATCTTCCTAGAAAGAAAAAAGAAAGTATTAAAGGCAGTTTCCAAAGTTCACTCTTCCCTTTGGTTCAGATAGGTTTTGTTGTGTGTCAGAGGTCATCTGAACCCAAAGCGCTGGCAGCTCGCCAGTGTCCCTAATGCTGCTTGATTGGTACAGACCAATATCCACGCACATATGTCAGCCTACAAAAGAATTAAAAGAATTAGGAAATTAGGGATTGTGAGCTACAGACTGTAGGTTATCAAGTGTGTTCTCTGAATCTAAACCATTATGTGGACTTTATTCTACAAAATTGGTTGTTTTAAAAAGTTTTATTGTATGTTCGTGATTATCAAAGATGTCCTTTCTACCTCATTTTATTAGGATTCTGTAGGTATAAAATCTTTAAGAAACAATACATGCTTCTTTTTTCCTGTTCTCAAATTTTAAAGTCTTTATATTTGCATGGCCATAGGCAAATAAACATTTTCACCTTTGTAACCAGACTCTTCTGAAGTAAAAACATACTGTGTTTACAGAGTTCTTTTGAATCTATCACCCTAGTAACTTTAATACATATTTAATATTCAGTATAAGCCGAAACACAAGGAACTTTATATAAAATTTCCTCGCAAAGAACAGCCTATTCTGCCAAATAAGCCACAAGAGATGGAATCACACGGTTTCCCTCTTCATTTTTGGAACAAGGTGAGGTGTGGGAATGTATATGCATGGTGAATAATAGTAATCAAATGTTGTAAGATGTGATACACTCAAGTGAGTGGCTTTCGTTTATACTGTCATTCTTGCCCTTACACATCTGGTGATTGCTGAATGGAAGCTGAAAGGGTTGCTTCATTAGGATAGAATGAGACTACTACTTACTCTATCTTCAGGACCCAACCAGGCTTAGAGGCCTGAATTCTTTAAATGATTAATTTTTACATCATCAAGCAACCAATATTTTTTTTCTTTTTGCAGTTTATTATCCTTGTATCTGACCCTCTTCCTTTTTAAAATTACTCAAAAGTTCTCTTTGCCATTTATTATATTTATGAATTGAAAGTATATTTTACATTAATTTTACCTTTGAATTTTGATCGTTCTTGACTTTTGGGACCTATAGTCCCTTCAAAAAATTGCTTTCACTGACTTGAGTTCAGTATTCCTATGGGCACCCCCCAGAGTTTATTAATGTGGTCCAGACCGGAGCCCACGGGGTATGACTTGATGCCGGAACAGAGACTTGAGAGCCTGGACGGAGATGGTTCTTGGTTTGCTTATCCCCGAGATGAGGCTTCCCAGGGGGCCTGTTGTTGTGCCGCCCTCGTGCCTTGCATTGGGGCTCCTCTGAGGGGCTTGGACGTGATGGGTGGGGCGGCCTCAGTTGGGCCAAGGACAAAGGGACTAGACTACCTGAGTTGGGAAGCTGGGCAGACCCGGTTCCCATGCAGCCGGACGTCTTCAGTAAAGTGATTTACCGACCCTAAACTTCGCTTTCTGCCTCTGAAAATGGGAGTGGTAATTCCTTTCCTTTTGAGGTTAAAGAGAAGGAAATCAGACACGTAAAGTGCAGAGCACAGGCTTACACAGTAGGTGTGATTCACATATGACTCTTTTGCCTGGATGGACAGCCGTTCTGCCTCTCTCTGTGAAGTGGATGTTGGCCTTTGTTGAGATGTTTTATTCGAAAAATATAGAAAAGTAAATACTGGAGCAGAGAGGGGAAAGAGTAATCAACCAGTGGGTGGGTGGAGACCGAAAGGGAGGAAGGAAAGGGGAGGGGCAGAGGTTAATGGGGAGTTAGCAGGGCCAGAGGGTGTGGGGACCAGTGATGAGAGGATAAGGGCAAATTGGTCACATTGACCAAATTAGCATTTTCTTTCAACGTTTTATGTGTAGGAGGGAATGAAGAAAAACAGGCCTCATGCAGTCTCGGGCAACTTCTACTCAGCTCTGTTGCCTTTCTGCCTACCTCCTGTTCTGTCCCTCACACCATGGCTTTGGGTTTTCTGGGACAAGGCCCTGGGAAGACAGAAAGTCTAGTTAATGTTTTTGCCACATTCATGATTTCAAAATTAAATAAAGTGCAGGCTTTTTTTTTTTTTTAAAGGGAGAAAATGTAGCCTTTGGATCCCTGTTGCTTAGTGACTAGACCTTTTGTGTAATTGGTCTAGGAGGGACAGAACCTACTGAGCATAAGAGATTTGGTTGAGGGAAGGAAGGCAAAGTTCAGGTGCTGACACTGGCCTTGGCTGGAGGTGGGAGCCGATGGGGCAGCCAGCAAGCCCTGGGGGGGCCTGAGGAGGCAGAAGAGAGGGACATGAAGAGGGAAGCTGAAAGGAGGCCATGCAACTTCTTCAACTGAGTTGAAGCCTCTCCCTGGTTAAAATGCCTGAAGCAAATTACAGCGTTTGAGAGGTTTTCTCCCCTGTCCCGTTTTTGCTGGGTCAGAAGTGGCCAGGAAAGTGATTCTCTCTGTAAATCAGAAGGAACTGATACGGTTTAGTGTGACTGCATTTGCTGGTGTGCCTAGTTTAGCTGCCAGTGGGCTCTTGATATGTGCTAATTGGCTACATGACACCAGACCTTTGCTCTCTCATTTTACAAAAACCAAAATGATACCGAAATGCTTCTTAAAAACAGTTTTTACTGATGGAAATAATTTAATGCTATGTAAATAATAGGATGCTTTTGAAAATGGTGCTGGCTTCCTGGATCATAATTAATCTATAAAATGCATTTGAGTCCTTTAAAGTTGTAATAGGAATGAATCCTGTCATATGATTAAATTCCTTAGTTGTAATTATTTTGTATTCTTCGGAAACATGCATGATGTAATCCCTTGGAAATTGAGCACATATGCATTATGAACCAGGACGTCGTTATTTCGTGCTTGGCTGTTTGCAGCCTGAGCATGCTTTAAAACTGAGATGGCTCCCATTGGAAAGATACAAAGACAATGTAAGAAGAGGGGTGGGATTGAATTTAGGACATGAGTTCTGTGGAGCTTGGTGTCGTGATGAGGCAGGGGGCAGAGTGCCTTTCTTTGAGCCTGGGCAATTGCAGCAAGTATAAAAATGAACCTGTTAGGAAGGAATTTTGCATGTGCAGAGTCAACTAACAATGCCAAAGAAGTGCAGGAGATTGTGTTGATAACAGGTCCTAAGGCCAGGTGAAAATGCTGGTTTAATTTTCGTGTTACCGCTCCCACTGTGGATAGGGAGGGACCCTCTTCAGCAAGAGTGGGGCAGAGGCCCTGCAGGGAGTGTTAAATGGAAAGTAGTGGGACTGGCTGGCAGGTAGGGATGGGGGGCTCTTTGTCACGAAGCAGCTGTGGTACTTTGAAAGGCAGGCATGCTCACCACCATAACGCTGCACTGTGGCACTTTGGACAAGGCACTTAGCCTCTTACTTGTAAGATTGCGAGAATTGTACCAGAAACTCTTTCTTCTAAGGCCCTTTCAGCTCTTAAGAAAACAACAGCAACACACACGCGAACTCTGGGAACCAGCTCTACCCTTGTCAGACTCTCAGAATCAGCCCTACTGACTTCTCCAGTGGCTATCTTGTCAGCGCTGGAGTGAGGAGAAGAAAGCCCTCAGGGTTCCTTCTCCTACTTTTGGAACAAAGTGTTAGGGTTATTAGTTCCTCAGTGAACTCTGTTTTGGGGAGAGATTCTAATAATTCGCCCAGCTAATTTAGTAAATTGAGTGGCCAACTGAAAGTTCATTCTTAACCTGTAAGCCTTTTTGGGAGGCGATCTCTCTGGTCCTTTCTGCGGCCTTCCACAGATCCCTGAGGCAGAGGAGCAACTGAAATGTGCTGGACTCAGTCTGGGGTCCTGGGGTGCAGCTGGGTTACTCTTGCCTGTTTGGGAACAGTCATGGGGAATGTTTGAAATCTGTTGCCTCACTTTCAATCATACTTTTTCCTGTACTTCAAGTAGAAGAATGTATTTTCTTGCGTGACTTGGGGAAGCTGCACTGTTTCATGTGTTACCTTCTTACAGGTTTCTCTTCCTCTAAACCAGAAATGTTACCCTTCTCTTGGCTGTTTATTTTATAAAGAAGAGTGCACTCACGCTGCTCTGACTGTTGTCAGTCCCTCTTATTTAATCTCAGAGTTAAATACTTGCCAGCGTTTTCTTTTCATAATAAAATCTTAGTCAGCTCATATATTATTCCAGATGCAACTACCTAATGTCTGCCCATTAGCGCAATAAACAGTTTCATAGTTGTGTACTTATATTCCCATTCTAAAATGCTTTTCCTTCTCATCACACCTATTTTAAATTATCTTTGGTTTTAAAACCGTTGCCCTACCCATGAGTATTGCGGGGGCTCTTGTTTAATCCAGCAGTGACCACTTTGGACCGTCAACTTTCGGGTGTGATTTCTCTGCTGTGTTCTTTCATTTCCTTTTTCTGTTTGGAAGGCAATGTGGCAGGATGATGTTTATGAGAGGAGGGGGCTGGCAGGAGGCAGATTCCTCCTAAATTAGCCATTTAAAACGTAGAGATTTTGAAAACCTTTGCCTGTTTTTGTATTTATTCCATAATAAAAATGTGTGTTGCCTTTGTTCTTTAGATTCTGGGCAACGTTTTTGACTTTTATTTACACTCCTCTTGGATTTGGTAAGAAACAGTGCAGCTGAGAGAATGTTTAAATGATGCTGTCATGCCTTGTTACAGCTCTGCAGCTGGTTACATGGAACCTCTGCTCTTGCTTCTTAGGCAGCTACAAATTAATTTTTAAAGCCATCCTAAAAGTAGCAAGTGTGTAGTGTTGTAACTCTGTCCCAATATTTTTTTTCTCCAGCCTCTCACTCCTTAGAGGCTAAACGGGATTGAAAATTTGGCTATCTCCACCTTTCTTGTGATATTTAAAATTTTAAATATGAAAATGTGTGACATGTAAAAACATGTACAGATAATTCCCAGTTTGAGAATTGTCAAATCAACTCTGGGAACACAGCTGCTTATGACAAAACCCAAATTCTAGTTCTAATGATACTATTTCATTTACATCCAACCAGTATTTGTAATACCATTTCTATTGGAGAACTATGTTCCCATGTTCATCTTGACAGGATGCAGGGTTTAGAAGCACAGTGGGTGGAGAGAGGGTAGAGGGAAGCTTCTGGGAAACTTCAGAAAGTAGTTGTCACACCCCAAGAGTTGAAACACCCTTGCGGTTTGATCAGATGGACAGCTTGAGCTGTTCAAAAGATGTCACTTTTTTTCCGTTTACTCCTAGGCAGTAAACTGGTCAATTAACTTCTATAACTAGCTTACTGAATAATTTGACTTTATCTGTCTCACAAAAAAGAAATCACGCTAAACCCTTCCTATGTGTTAAAATGTATTTGGAAAAGCTAGCTGGAGGGTTGTGAGATGAATATTTAAAACCAAAATGGTTGGGGTGCCTGGGTGGCTCAGTCGTTAAGCGTCTGCCTTCGGCTCAGGTCATGATCCCAGGGTCCTGGGATTGAGCCCCCATCGGGCTCCCTGCTCCGCGGGAAGCCTGCTTTCTCCCTCTCCCACTCCCCCTGCTTGTGTTCCCTCTCTCGCTGTCTCTCTCTCTGTCAAATAAATAAAATCTTTAAAACAAAACAAAACAAAAAACCAAAATGGCTTTCTTCTTAAAGGAAATATTTTTTTAAAAACTTTGTAAAATATTTTACAAAAGATAACATACATATATTTTTTAATTGGCTTAGGATGTTGTCATCATCCTGAGCTTTAACAATCAGCTCATAGAGGGAACTGTCACTTCAACTCAGGATATATTCAGGAACTCTTAATGATTTTTTAAAAAGTATACTGCTGTCAACTTGTTTTGTTGTTAATCATCTTTCTTCTGAAAGCAGATCTGGAGTAAATCAGTTTATCTACATTTCACTTAAAAAGGAGGTTGTTTTAAAAATTGCTCTTAATTCATGGTACAGTCTTACAACTCCTTATACATGGCACTCATTATTCTACCAGAGTTTGTACATTTAAAGTGTGCTGCTCAGTACCTTCATATGCTGTTTTGTATAGGTCCTTAACTGTTTCAGGCATGTAAGTCACCTTAAAAAAAAATTTGAGCTCCCAAAACAGGAACTATGTCTCTTTAAAAAAAAATCTCTTATATCTGCTATCCCCCTGATGCTGTCATCCTGATACATTATGCTAATGGATTTGAATTGCAGTAAGTGGGTTAAACCAAAATTCCAAGTGGAATTGGCCTTTGGGTGCTTACTGTCCTTAATGGTTTGTTCTGTCCTTCCTAGTTTGCAAATAAAGTAATTTTTTTTTTTTTTGCCAGGATGTCCAACTGTATCAGAGCAAACAGAGGCAAAGCCTGTGTATCCCTAAAGGGATTGTGTGTTACTATTTTTGGTTGTAGTTCTTAATTTATATAATCTTTCAATAGGATCTAAGCAGATAGAGAGTGAGAACAAGGGAGAGAAAGACACCTCCTTCCCTCCCATGTACTTTTGGGCTTAGATTTTTCTTTTTTCTTTCTTTTTTTTTTTTTTTTTTTAAAGATTTTATTAATTTTTTGACAGAGAGAGACACAGTGAGAGAGGGAACACAAGCAGGGGGAGTGGGAGAGGGAGAAGCAGGCTTCCCACAGAGCAGGGAGCCCGACGCGGGGCTCGATCCCAGAACCCTGGGATCATGACCTGAGCCGAAGGCAGACGCTTAACGACTGAGCCACCCAGGCGCCCCTGGGCTTAGATTTTTCAAAATCATGAAGTACGTGCTGCTTTTCCAATGTTTTGTTTTGTGGCACCTAAGTGTTGTTACAAAGACAAGAAAATCAGACATCTTATAAATATTAATTTGGTTTACAGGCACAATTAGTGAATTCAGTGAGGTTATTAAGATTCCAGAGGGAAATTTTCAAAACCTATATAGTTCTTTTATATGCTCACAAGGCCTTCAGAATTGCATATCAAAATAGAAGCCAGGGACTTCATAAGGTGAGAAGGGTGGTACAGGGGCCTCAGCCACAGGTACAGGGCATGTGAGGAGGCCCGTGGCCAAAAGGAGGACAAATAGCTGATTTTCAGCTGCCCAGCTTTTATCCCCCAGCACCCTGCTAACCTAGGACCGCCTGGCTGCCGTTTTGCCCATTCAGTCTTCAATTTCTTTTCTGAATATTTCTAAATAGTGTTTGCTTTGAAGTCAATCATGCATTCACATTCCATCTCTGCATCTTACCTGGGTTACCTGGCCAATTTGACACTCAAAGAGGTTGAGTAGCTTCCCCAGTTTTCTTATAAAAATAAGAGTAATGTCTGTTGTAAAATTGCAATAGGGTTAGTGATAGTGATAGTATATGAAAAGTGCCTAAAAAAATATATGTGTGTGTGTGTGTCTGTATATATTATATACAGACACACATACACACACACACATATTTTATACAAGTGTAATTAACATACAGTGTTACATTAGTGTCAGGTGTACAATATAATGATTGAGCAATTCTGTACATTGCTCATCAAGATAAGTGTACTCTTTTAATCCCCTTTATCTGTTTCACCCATACCCTACCCACCTCCCCTCTGGCAAACACCAGTTCGTTCTCTGTATTTAAGAGTCTGTTTTGTTTGTCTCTTTTTTCACTTTGTTTTGTTTCTTAAATTCCACATGTGAGTGAGAGCATATGGTATTTGTGTTCCTCTGGCTGACTTATTTCACTTAGCATTATACATCTTCTTGCTCCATCCATGTTGTTGCAAATGGCAAGATTTCATTAATTTTTATGGCTGAGTAATATTCCAGTCTGTGTGTGTGTGTATGTGTGTGTGTGTGTGTGTATCACACATCTTTTTAATCCATTCTATCAAGGACTTTCAGGTTGCTTCCATATCTTGGCCATTGTAAGTAATGCTGCAATAAACATGGGGGGGGGTATACATATCTTTTCAAATTAATGTTTTCATTTTCTTTTTTTTTTTTTTTTTTAAAGATTTTATTTATTTTATTGAGAGAGAGAGAGCACAAGAGGGGGGAAGCGGCGGGAGAGGGAGAAGCAGACTCCCTGCCGAGCAGGGAGCCCGATGCGGGACTCGATCCCGGGACTCCAGGATCATGACCCGAGCCGAAGGCAGTTGCTTAACCAACTGAGCCACCCAGGCGCCCAATGTTTTCATTTTCTTTGGGCAGATACCCAATGGTGGAATTACTGGATCATGTGGTAATTCTGTTTTTAATTTTTTGAGGAACTATACTGTTTTCCACAGTGGCTGCCAATTTGCATTCCTATAAACAGTGTTGGGGGTTCCCTTTTCTCCACATCCTCACCAATACTTATTATTTCTTGTGTTTTTTATTTAGTCATTGTGACAGGTATAAAGTGATAATTCATTGTGGTTTTAATTTGCATTTCCCCTGATGATGTGTGACGTTGAGCATCTTTTAATGTATCTGTTGGCCATCTGTATGTCTTCTTTGGGAAAATGTCTGTCCAGGTCCTCTGCCCATTTTTTAATTGGATTATTTGGTTTTTTGGTGTTGAGTTGTAGAAGTCCTTTATGTATTTTAGATATTAACCCCTTATCAGAAATATCATTTGCTGGAATATTATGCAGCCATCAAAAAAACCCCTGAAATCTTGCCATTTGCAATGACGTGGATGGAACTAGAGGGTGTTATGCTGCGCGAAATAAGTCAATCAGAGAAAGACAAGTATCATATGATCTCACTGATATGAGGAATTCTTAATCTCAGGAAACTGAGGGTTGCTGGAGTGGTGGGGGTGGGAGGGATGGGGCGGCTGGGTGATAGACATTGGGGAGGGTATGTGCTATGGTGAGTGCTGTGAATTGTGTAAGACTGTTGAATCACAGACCTGTACCCCTGAAACAAATAATACATTATATGTTAAAAAAAAAAAAAAAAAAAAAACGGAAGCTAGTAGGAAGGGAACAATGAGGGGGGGAAATCAGAGGGGGAGAACCATGAGAGACTATGGACTCTGAGAAACAAACTGAGGGTTCTAGAGGGGAGGGGGGTGGGAGGATGGGTTCGCCTGGTGATGGGTATTAAAGAGGGCGTGTATTGAATGGAGCACTGGGTGTTATACGCAAACAATGAATCATGGAACACTACATCAAAAACTAATGATGTAATGTGTGGTGACTAACATAACATAATAAAATAAAATAAAAAAATCATTTGCAAATATCTGATTCAGTAGGTGGGATTTTTGTTGATGGTTTCCTTTGCTGTGCAAAGACTTTTTATTTTGGTGTAGTCCCAGTGGTTTAATTTTGCTTTTGTTTCCCTTATCAGAGAAGACATATCTAGAAAAAGTATCTACCACTGATGTCAAAGAAATTAGTGCCTATGTTCTCTTCTAGGAATTTTACGGTTTCAGGTCTCACATTTAGGTCTTTAATCCATTTTGAGTTTATTTTTGTTCATGGTATAAGAAAGTGGTCCAGTTTCATTGTTTTGCATACAGCTGTCCAGTTTTCCCAGCACTGTTGTCTTCTTCCCATTGTAAATTCGTGCCTCCTTTGTAGTAATTGACCATAAAAATGTGAGTTTATTTCTGGACTCTATTCTGTTCCATTGACCTATGTGTCTATTTTTGTGCCAGTACCATACTGTTTTGATAACTACAGCTTGGTAGTAGTATATCCTGAAATCTGGAATTGTGATACTTCTAGCTTTGTTCTTCTTTTTCCAGACTGCTTGGGCTGTTCAGGGTCTTTCGTGGTTCCATACACATTTTAGCATAGTGTCTAGCATATGCTATTACTGTTTTGGGAAGCTACCATTTACTTATTTATATATGCCTGTTCCCTGCTCACTTCCCACCTCCAGCCTTGTCCTTAGCAGAGTGCCTGGCATGTAGTAGGTCCTCTGAGCATTTTCCCTGGTGATACAATCTCACATATTATCTTGAAGAAAGACATATTTAACTTCGATGCAGAATTATGTACTTTGTGGTTCTGTTTCACTTCATGTCCTGATTGTGTGCCTGTCCTCCCCATGTGCTTTGCCAAGTGGCTTCCTCAAGAAAGAAGCAGGGGGTGGGGTCTTGAATGCTGAAATATTTGAATCTCCTTGCTGTAGCAGTATGCTCTATACACATCAGGTCTTCCATAAACGTTTGTTGAACGAATTAAAATCCTTGCCCCAGAGCCGAACCTTTTGGGGACTTTGCAGGTGGCAACATTTGTGTTATTTACTAAATTCATGTTTGGGAGAAAAATGAGTCTTAAATTCCTGTTGACTCCTTTGGGATGTACACTTAAAAAACTTAAATGACAAAAGTCCTTAGGCCTCAGAGAGATTTAATACTTGCTGTTGTGTCCAAGAGTTTTAAAGATGTATGCCCGTGTGATAAATTGCGAGAACTTAAGACTTAATCACTTTTAAGTTGGTTTTTAGAGAGGCACATCTGTAATTCTGTATACTAGAGGGTCATTTCTAAGAATATGGTGATCTCATTCAGAGTTGGATGAGCTGCAGCTTAGTTGACGTTCACCCAGCTCCAGGCCAGGCTTCAGAAGCCCTGTCTGTGGGACTCTATTCTCCAGGCTCTAGTAACTGGGACGAGTAATACTTGCAGCATGCTGCAGAGATGCATCACGGACATTCAGGGTAGGACGCCACATGTTCTCACTGTTTGCCCAGTGCGCTTGGGCGCCTGGGAGTGGAATCATGATAAAATAGTCAAATCACCTGAGTCTTTTCTCTTAACTTCCCGTTTCCTCTCTGTCTTTCTGTCTCTCTCTTTGCCATTTTAAACATGTATTTCATAATTGCATATTCTCAGTCATCTTTTTGAAAATTTTTTCCTTTATTTCTGTCTCATATGCTTTCCTGGTCTTTTCGACTTTAATTTTTGTATATAAATTGTGAGACTGGTACAAATATACGAAAGATAAATTCGCTATAAAAATTTATTTCTTTCTCTTTTTGGGGGGAGGGTTCTTTCTCTTTAGTAGAAATGACAAGCAGGCAGATGTTATGGCTTCACTAGTCCTGCCGGCAATGGCAGATGGGTGACAAGTGCCCACTTTCAGAGGGATGGCTTCCTGGTGGGATTGGTCAGGGTTCTACTTGAAACCATGTTAATGCAAATGATTTCTGTCTACCGAGGAGACCCCGCATCTCTGCTGTGGGGTCAAGTGGAAGTCTCTACTGCTTCTCACTTAAAGACCTCATTTAGAATAAAGAAATGCAAATGTACATACATAATCACTAAAGGTATATATAACACTTTTAATTTCTCAGGTCTTTGAGCTATGCCAAAAAACGCCCCCCCCCCCAAAAAAAGGCATGCTGTTTACCCCCTAAGGGTTTTATGCAATGCTAGGTTTAACTCTGTATTATTTAGGAGATTTGAAGAAATTTAGAAATAGGGCTTTTCCCCTTGTGTATTTCACCATTAGCTAAAACTGAACATTTCTGAACCAGAATTCCTCAGCTTTCCCACCTCCTCCTAAACGGGTTCCTTCTTTTCTCCCCTTTAGTATCACCATGTTGAAGACTGCCCAGCCAGGTGTCCTGGACATTTCTCTCTCACCTTTCGTCTTGGGTTAGTAGAGTAAGTGCTAGATGGAGTCAGGAAATCTGAATTCTTGAGCTGGCCATGTTTAAGTGATTTGAGCTTTATCATCATTCATTTCTAAGAACCCATGAAGATCCTTTGTTTCCTACCCTTAAACATCCTTAGCTCTCTGTCTTCATGTGATGATGCTTTTGGGGGAAGGTCTGCCCTCATGTGGCACCTGCCAGAGTGACCATCCCTTTCCTTCCCCCTTGCACACACCCTCTGGTGACATTTCTTGACAAGAGGCTATGGCCCCTCTGGCTTCATTCCCAGGTCATCACTAGAGCAGACTCAAAACTCCTTGATCCTTACAGCCCCTCAAGAAATTCTTACTTCACAGGGCCTCAGTGCTCCAGGTGTGAGTCTCCTGGTGGCACATGGAATCACCCCTTCTTCATTGGCCAACCCCATTGAGGGTGGCCTCCCATTGTAGACTGCCATCATTTCCAAGGCCCCTCCGTGACATAGCATGATTTTTTGAAACACAAAGTTGGCACTAACATGTTTCAGGATCTAGTTCTAGAATCTTCAACAAGAATTCTTCGGGGAGACTTTCTGTGGAAGTAGATATGCACCTTCTTTGGGGTAATGTGTTTATAGATAACTTTCTTATTATAGGTGTGTGTCATGGTGTCATACGCTTTCTCTTAAGTAAAAATCGCAGTTTCTTGGTTTGTATTTTTAGAGACAGCTCCTTGCAGTTTATGATCTATTCCATATAGTCTCTCTACTTGGAGGAGATGAAACATACTGTAGATAGTTGGTCACTTGGCAAGTGCTGGTTTTGAGAAGTGAAATCGCAGCAGTGGAGGGGTTTTCAGAAACCCTATCAGATTCCTTTGTTTTCTAATAACAGTCATTTAAGTTCCCTTTAAGTTCCAAAGGGCTTTAAATAGCTTAGGCAAGTATTTATAATGCTCAAGAGTCTGTTTACTATGTAGCTTTGCCAGTGGGATACATGTGTATATGTATTTAATTAATTTTTTTTTAACTACAGGAGCTCTTACCAAAGTAAAGGAGAGTAGGCGACACGTGGAAGAAGGGAAGATGGAGCTGCAAAAGGCTGATGGCATTCAAGATCGCTGTAACACTATTTCTTTTGCCACTTTGGCTGAAATTCACCACTTCCATCAAATTCGAGTAAGAGACTTTAAATCACAGATGCAGCATTTCTTACAACAGCAAATAATATTTTTCCAAAAAGTGACACAGAAGTTGGAAGAAGCTCTTCACAAATATGATAGTGTTTAATGACTGGTCATTGGGTTGTGGACTTTTTTCAGTTCAAGGATATTTCTACAGCAGAATAAAAACTGCTATCAAAGAGCTATTGCCAACTATCAGTGGTGGTACAAGGATGGTTTTGTGTTCAACTGAAGCTCGGCTGAATATATAATTATGTAGGAAAGAAACAGTTAATATGGTTATATAATAGAAACAGTACCACACATTGTAACTAAATTATACTATGTATGCCTACACTACCATTGTAACTTTTGGAATAATGATTATACTATTTGCCTTATTGCTTTTTGAAGTATGGGTATTTTAGTGCATACTTTGTAGACCTCAAAACCCATGAAGGGTCTCAAAGAAGCTGGCTGGATAAAAGCCTGCTGTGGATGCCTTTTTACTCTCATAGATTGGGATTACCTAAATTCAACCTGTTCTCTGTTTACAAACTCCAACTAGAGCAGCTATGCGACTTTGTGCCTTTAAACTCTTGGTTTTTCATTTCTCCACCTCCCTCCCTTTTTTTTTAAGTAACCACAACTTTTCTGATCGAAAGAGTGAAAGGCTAGTGCATATAATGACAAACCTGTTGGTAACCTCATACTGGCGCTGGGGGCAGGCTGGGCGGATCAGCTGTCATCGGTTTTCACGGCAAGTTTTGTCCCCTGATACGCGCTGGTGAGCACAGCGGAGGGAGGCCTGATGCTCATCTTTGAACATGAAGTCTGTTAGGGAAGAAAATGGTGCCACTCTATTCCCTTAGATGCCGTAGTAACATAGCCTCTTCAATCAAGTGTCCTGGAGACTTGGCGTGGAGGTTGAAATGAGCATGTCTTGTAACACAGAGAAGGAGGAGTCTAATCGGTTGGGGACACAAGCACAGAATCAGTGATGACACACACTTGGTTTTAATTCTTAGGAGGGCTTGCTTTCTTTTTTTTTTTTTAGCTTGAAGATTTTAATATTCAGTTTTTTCTTTTTTAATGGATCTACACTGTTAACTGATTGAGACTCCACTGTGATTCACTCGTTTACTTAATCAAAAACTTTTCAGGGATGTCTGTAAAATTCAGTGTTATACGTGATTGAAAGTAGTGTTGGTTGATCTAAAGAGGGACCAGAAATAATTTCTACTATTCCAAATGCTGAAGGAAAAAAAAAAATTGTTTTTTTTTTTTAAAATATTGATAAGCCCCCAGGACATTTAACTTTAAAAGTTATTTTAAATATATTCTTTTATTATTATAAGGGAAATATGAATGGCTGATAAATACCAAAAAGATTCAAAAGCAGCTTAATTTAAAAAGCACAAAGAGATTCTGGCTTCAGATGCCAAAATCTCAATGTTTTTACAGTTGCTGAGCTATAAATAATGTGATTCTTGAGTTTACAGATTTAAAAATTGTCACTGAAAGGTTAAAGTATCTACTGTTTTTATGAAGTCAGACTTATGCTGCCTGAGAAGTCCCTGGATATTGAAATGGTAACACGGAAGTAAAGAGGTCAATTTGAAATATTGGTGAGTCACATTGATTAAAAAAGAAAGGGTCAATTTGCAGACAGTCAAAAAAGAAACGGTTATTGAAATAATTACTCAATAGCACATTTACTCTAAAAAATCATCTCATATGGGTTGAATTTTTATCAGACTATCGTAATTTTGATCAAAATTTTATACCTTAGGTAACCTAGAGCCAGATTTAACATCATGTGGCTTTGTCTCTACTCCAGATACATGGGATTGTAACCAAATACATTGTTCTCTCAAAAGTAACTTCCTCTTGTTGATTGCAAAATACAGTTCTATAAACAAGACCCATATATATATATATATATATATATATATATATATATATATATATATATGTGTGTGTGTTAACTTTATTGCAGAAGTTTGGAGATTATAATTATAGCATTTAATTTAAGTTTGAGTCTGTATCGGACAGATAAGCACTATGCTTTTCAAATGATTTGAAAATCATTCTTATTTGCCTCTTTATTTTGATGGTGGTTTGATTTTTTTTTTTTTTTTCTCTTAAGTAAAATCACTAAAGTTGTGCAGTGGTAGCATGGAAATTATCTGAGGTGTCTTTACGATTGTGCTTTAGCCAGGGTGGACATAGCTTAAATTATAAAAACTAAAGATTAAAGTACAGGAGGTATAAGTTCATGCTGCCTACTTAGAAGAGAACTTTTGTTCTTCATAACTACATAACATTATAATGCCACTGATTCATAAGGGGTTTAAATGAATTCTGTGGGGGTAGGACACCAGAATTACTAGTGTTCATTTTCATCTAGGATCTTTATTTCTCTAACGTTCTTGGTCCTATTAAAACATTTCAGTATACAAAAATACTGCAATGTTAATACCCAAGAGAAAAGCCATCATAATGTGTATGCTGGTCATTATGATCAGTGTGGTACAGTTTTTTTAAAATAAACTATCATGCCCTTCATGCCATTATTTGTCTTTATTTCTGTAATTTGTAATTTTGATATGTGATGTATTTATAACATGAGGGCGTCCACTTGAGCCTGGTTTTGCTATTTTCATTACAAACGGACTTGATGTGCTGTAATAATTGTCATGCAGTGAGACTGGGTCTGCAGCCATGCATTACAACCCCATGACGCTCAGGCTGTTGTATCTATAGGCACGATTTAAACCCAGAACAAGGGAACACATTTGAAAGTGCAGCAGAGTCCGTGCATGTTGGTTTGCATAGAGTAGTAATTGGGAATAGAGTAGTTTCCTGGGCTTCACTGATATAGTTGTCCTACATGTATTCGTAACAACACAGCAGAGTCTTAAATGCCAGGTTTTAATTGTCTTACGTTTTGCTGCTGTTTTCATAATTAAGGACTTGAAAAATGTTTCAGTCTGTCAAATCAAGTATGTGAAATTTATGTATCGACCTTTAAATGTCATTCTTTGCCAAGTTTGTTGCTATAGGCGTTTTTTTTTTTTCCATTTATGTCTTCATTTCCTCAGAATCAAATACCATGTCTGATACCTTTAAATCAATAAGCATTATCCAATTTTCTCATTTGCAGTCTTATCTTTGGCTAACAGAATTAGTAAAATAGGGTATTAATTATTTATAGACTAAAATGTTGAACATTGTTTTATTTCATTCAAATGTTATGATTAGTGCAGATCAGTCATGTTTATCTTTTAAAAGAATAAACAAAGGTTGCTTTATTTCTCAGCTTCAGTGGAATATGATAATTATTTTTTTTCTCCAGTAGTCAAGGAGGCGTTTATTTAATGTGAAAGACTTATATAAAAAAATAGAAGAGTGTGTTCACTGTCCTACGCTTCCTTCTGCAGTTGCCATAGACATTGTTCATGAAATGAGCTAGTTTGACTAAGCCTTTCAGGTAGTCCCACTGAGTATCTGCTTATGTTAGTATCTTCCATAACTATTAGGCATATAGCAGTAAACTGTGAGTGAGATGTTTTGAAATAATAGCTACTGTGAGTCTAGCACCTGACACATAATAGGTACTTGAGTACAGTACTTCACACCACCTCTCTTGCGGTCTGTCACTGTTGGTTGCCAGAAATTGGACAGCTCAAACCATCCTCATTCAAGATATAAAGGATCACGGATGGGTACAGGGACCTGGTGAATCCCACATGAGGCCAAAGTCCCATCTGGAACTAAGCTTGCCTTCTATGTGGGGCTTTGTAATCTCTGTCAGCTTCTTTTCTTTATGAATCTGTTTTATTCTTTTTTCCTTTTTTTACATCCTGTGGCTTGGCTTTCTCAGCATCTTCCAGTATGTCTAAATGGCCCAGACATCTTTTGGTTCACAGGGTTCCTTAGGCCAGTGGGGGGACACCTGACCCAAGCTGGACAAATCAGCTGTGGGTTGGGGGTGGGGTGGGTATGAGATGGAGAGGTTCTCTTAAAGGGTATGTGAGGGGAAGAAAGGAAATGGTTGGAACCTCTTAAAATGGGCTTCATGCGGTAGTTCTCACAATAAACCTAGAGATTCTATCTCCTGTTCATAGATGAATTAAAAGGATCAGAGATATCTAGTATCTTTTGCCCAAGATTACACAAACTGAGTGACAGAGCTCAGAGTCAATGGGGATTTGGCTCAAATCTGTGCTAATTTAAACCAGATTACATTGGATGCCATTTCCCTGCTTCTCAGAAACCCCAGCCCATTTCCCAGGTCCCCACTGCTAGATCGATAGGTATTCTGTTCTGCTTTGTGCACTGGGCATGAAGGTGGTGCAAAGGGAAGCTCTGAAAGTCCCCTCTCTGCATTCATTTCTGTTGGAGAAGAGAGTCTCTGGTCCTGTCACTGTGTCCCCAGCGATTTATGTGCTGCTCTGATCTGTCTCAATGGGGGAAGCAGGCAAGGTGTGACATTTCCATAGCGATATGAAGGGAGAGGGGAGAAGAACCAAAACCCAGTGGTTTCCCCTTCTCTCCAACTGCCACCTCCATGCAAATGTAAACGGGTTTCAGTTGCCGTCAGAATGGCCCTGGCAGAACCACAGGAACTAATGTCAAGTTGAATATTGAATTCCAGTTGGTCAGGGTCACAGTTAGTCATGGCAAGTTCCACTTGGTCACAGGAGGAAGCAACAGAACTCCTCACGTAGTAAGCTCTGGGAAGTGAAGCGGACTTCTGGGCAGAGTACAGAGGATGCTCTGCTAGGGCTCTAGGCCAGGAACCTGGAGAAACGAGCTGGGCATCTGAGCATCTGCCTCCATGCCAGGCCTCTGGGCTAGGGCGAGGTTAATCTGGGATTGGGTCACAGCTAAAGCCTTTCTAGGGATCACTGGTTCCTCCCACTTGGCTCTGTTCCCAGGATGTCCCAATCCCATCATTCCTGTGGCAGAGATGGAGCTGCAATACTGCTATAGTGGCCTGTCTGGTTTGAAGAACGGTTTCACTTCCTTGGGTGAACTTGTACCAGAAGTCTGCCTAGGACAGGGCCAGTTGTCCCTGTGAAGCCACCTTCAGAGCGACTTAGAAACATGTGATATTCTGTTGCTGTGAGTCCCATCGGCCTATCTGGACATGCTTTCTAACTTGAAAGGGGCCAGATGCATCAGACCTTATTTTAGTAGTGGTTTAAATTTTCAGTCGCTCCAGGAAATGGCTCCAGCTAATAACTGCTGAGTTGTTGGACTTGTCTGCAAGCACAGTGGGGAAGCTGACCCAGCATTACAGTGAGAAAGGCAGTGTGCTGGAACTAGGGGTCACAGCCTCACTTCTCTACTGAGTGACCTCGGACAACTCACCAACCTGCCTTTGAGCCTCCATTTCCTCAATGGTAGGACAGGCCTACTTAGATTTTATTGAATTATTGAGAGTATTGGATTAACCAGAAAGTTAAGTCCTCAATCATTTTGCAGTACTCCCTTTATAAATAACATAGGAAGTGATAAAAAAAAAATTCCAGAAGTAGGCACTTAATAATAAATGATAGCCACATTCCCAAACACTGTGTGACGTTGAGCTAGTCACTTAATCTCTCTGAGACAGTTTTCTGTCTGCATCGGGATATAGTATCCCCTTCACAGAAATATTGTGAGAACTGAATAACAAATCAAAAGCCCTGAGCCCAAAGCATGGCAGGACTAAGAACAATAAAGATCCTCTTGATTATGTGAGAAGGGAAGGGGTAAGATGAAGGATTTAAGGGGCGCCTGGGTGGCTCAGTCGTTAAGCGTCTGCCTTCCGCTCAGGTCATGATCCCAGGGTCCTGGGATCGAGCCCCGTATCGGGCTCCCTGCTCAGCAGGGAGCCTGCTTCTCCTTCTCCCTCTGTCTACCACTCTGCCTACTTGTGCTCTCTCTCTGTCAAATAAATAAATAAAATCTTTACAAAAAAAAAAAGATGAAGGATTTAAGCCGTAAGAACTTCGTATCAGCTGTGCTGTGGAAAATTAAAGAATCCACACTTGGGGCCTGGTCAGGCAGGAGATCCTCCTTTTGGCATGGCTCTTTCACCTACCTGCTTTGTCTAGCTCTCCCCCAGTCCAGCCCTGTCCCAGGTCCAGACCCCTCTCCAGGTTCCTGCTCCCAGAACCCTGCACAGCATCCTCGCATATTCCATCTGGAAGCCTCGTTCATCACTTCCCAGACTCATCAAATTCCTCCTGTTGGGCTTGGGAGGAGCTCAGCTCTTCAGAGAGAACCCCTTTCCAATAAGGCTCCCCACTTGGTCTAAAAGAGCTAACTACCAGTATATTTAGAAGGTGGCACTGCAGCTCTTACCAGAAATATCTACAGCAGACAGCTCAGAATTCTGTTTCTGTTCACCAGATTAATGATGATTGTATTGATGTGTGCTGCTTTCACACCTTAAAAATAGGTACTTGAAGCCTAAGACTAAGAGGGGCACTATGCTCAGTGTTTAGTATCTTGGCCCTGATGTCATGCCAATTGCAGATATTACTAAATGACGTTTAAGGCATTCACTCTGAGAAGTTGAACTTAATGCCTCTGAGTGGCTTTTGAAGTAACTATGCCCTGAAACAAATCAAATATTGGTGTATATCAAGTTTGGTTAGACAACTTGGTTCTTCTTTTGTTCAACCTAGTAGTTTTAGAAAATGCAGTTTTCGGTTTTGATTCATAATGGTTCCCTTGAGGAGAAAAACCTTGAAAAAAAATCGGAGAACAGGTAAGGATTTAGCAAATTAGGTTCAGCTTAGAACTGACGATGTTTCAGTGTATCTGTTGGTATTTCACATCTAGTTTTGATCATTTTTTTCATCACCTTGCCCATTTATGAACTCCCTTGTGAGCCAATTGGACTAGCAGGTGCCAGCTACATATTTGGTACAAGGCTGCAACTGGGGAATACCATCAACTCTCTGAGCCTGTGTTCTTTATCTGAACCAAAGTACTTACAGGGAAGGTGAAACCTGTAATCCCAGAGAAAGGGCTTTCTTGAAAAATGTTGCTTTTTAATGGCTCCTATTCTGGAATCCACGGAAAGAAAATTTGACTTTTTAGGTACTCATGCTGACAGGTGATTTCATGATAAATTGCACAGTTATCTGAAGGATTAAAAACTATAGGTGTCAGTCGTTTAAAAAAAAAAGAAAGCTCTTTATATAGCATTATGGAATTTTCCCAAGGGAAAAAAAAAGGGCAGAACTATTTTATATGCTATACTTTAAGTAAAAGAGAAAATAAAAATAAATATATTTCCTCATATATTGGTAGGTTATTTCTGTCAGTAGACCATGACAGTTGGTAACAAGGTAACATTGTTTGCTTTGGGGTCTGGGAACTGGGTGGCTGGGGGACAGGGGTGGGAGGAAGATCTTTATTGTATACTTTTGTATCTTTTGAATTTGAATGTATTTTCCATTTAAAAAATAAAAATAAAATTAAAGATAACTAAAGATAAATTTTAAAATTTAAACTACCAGGGGAAAAAAAATGTTGTAAGAAGGAGGGTGGACTCTAGCTGTGTACCAACCCCTCTGAGACCTGGAAGCCCCCTGTACAAGCATAGAAGGAACAATCTTGTACGGACAATGGACTCACAATAATGACCGAGTCAGTCCTCATTATGTTACTCCTTGTTGAAATACCGTAGCATTAGGACGTGTGCTGTTCAGAAGAACATTTAAAGTGGGCTGTAAAGAGAGATGACCAAACCATAGTCTGTTGTTCTCTGTGGTAACCGCTCTTCTTCCTCCCTGTCCTGTGAAGCCTTCCACATGCTCCAGTCCCGGTGTCTCAACCTTTGCCTACACTTTGGTGATGGCATTTAGCAGCTAAGTACCCGCAGATCCTGGGCTGACATCTACTTCTTATTCCTACCGCTTAGACATGGAGCGTTCATCATGCTCTAGATTGGATACTATGACCTGCCATCACCTACATGATTTGATCTACAGAACTCTTCTGCAAAACCATATTACAAACAAGAAAACACTCCTCAGTGGTCACTCAGCCAGAGAGAGGCCACGCTGGGATTTGAACCGAGGTCACCTGACTCCACAGCGTGTTATCAACCACCCCACCACCTATGTGAGAATGCAGGGCGAGGTGCTGGAGCCGATGAGGAGGTGGTGTGGTAGTCTCCTTGAGGACAAGCCCTGTCCCTGACTTACTCCCCCTTGGGGGATGCTAGGCACTGGCGGTGAAGACAGGAGAGCTGTGGTTTGGAGAACAGAAGATCTTCGTGACTCACCAGGTTTTTGAATAACACGGAACTTCATCTTCTGAAAGGAACGAAATGCCAGGATGCTAGCCCTCTGCGTCCGCACTAGCAGCACAAGCGGTGGGGATGCTCAGGCGGGCGGTTTTCCACAGACAGACCTCTGTTGTGCTTGCAGGGGACGGAGGAGGCGGCCGCAGGCGGAGACAGCGGCCGGGCCGAGCCACAGTGCCGGCTTTGTTCCGCGGCGGGCCTGCCGGATTCAGATCTGTGCCCCGGTGATGGCGACCCGGGACAGCACCTCACGCCCCACCCAGCCATTTGGGAACGGCTTCTGTGGACTGTCAGATGCCCGGGTGACTGCTGTCTGCTCTCCCGACACACAACGGGCCGAGTTTGAAGGAGAAGCGCAAGCCGAGCTCCGGGAGTCACGAGGAAGGCTGGCCTCCGAGCGGGTGGCCGGGGCCTCTCGCGGTCAAGACCGGGACCGGGAACTCACCGCCATCAGAGCTGTTTGCCGTCTGAAGCCCCAAGTGACATGAACAAGTAATAAATCGCCATGCTGGTTCTGACTCCTTCATTACAGGAACTTTGAATGGGACCAGGCTACATGTCTTCTGACCAGCATATTTTCTCCTGCTTTACCTCGTGGGAGACCAAATCATCATCGAAAGGTTGCTATGGAAAAGGTAGTTACCCGCCATCACTCACATTTGAGTCATTCAGAAAGCTGGGGGAAGCCACTGCACAGCAGAGACCCCTAGACACTTGGGCTGATTGATTTGTCGACAAGTATTTACTGAATTCCTAATTTCCAGGCATTGGTCTAGGCACTAGGAACACAGCAGTGAACAAAACCAGCCCACATCCCTGCCCTCATGAATTTATATTCCAATGGGAAGAGATATAATATTCAAATTAGTGAAATATATACTATATAGGTGGTGATAAGGGATATGGGGAAAAGTAAAGTGGGGAAGGGGGGTATGAGTATAGTGAGGGGTGGAAGAACTTGTTATTTTAAGTAAAGTGGCCAGGATGGGCCTCCAACCTGAAGTAAAGACCTGAAGGACTCAAATGTTGAGCCATGTGACTACCCAAGGGAAGAACATTCTAGAACACTAATAGCAAGTGCAAAGGCCCTGAGGCAGGAGAGCTTACCTGGCATGTTAGAAGCCCATCAGGGAGGTAGGATGGGATGGGAGTGGGAATGAGGTGTGGGGGGTAGAGGGTAGACGTGGCGGTGGTGGAGGCCTGAGCAGGAAGAGATGCCTCCCAGAGGTGGGGGGATCCAGTCATAGAAGGCCATATATAGGCTGTTGTGAGGACTTTGGCTTTTTCTCTGAGTTGGGGAGCCCTGGAGGGTTTGGGCAGAAAAAAAAGCATGATTTACCTCATGTTGTGACAGGGTCACTTTGGTTGATCAATGGGGGTAGCAAAGGCAGAAACAGGGAGACGAGCTAGGAGACTTCCTGATAATCCAGGTGTGATGCGGGCCCACACTAAGGTGGAAGCTTAGGATAGTCAGGTTGAGTTCCTTGACCAGGGCACTGTGTCCCCAGTGTGGAGCTTAGCAAGCCCAAGAACAGTGTCTTCCTTTGTTTTCTATGCTTCCATGGCTGAGGATTGTCCCTTTGATGGATAACTTATTACTTCATAGTTAAATGATCTATCTTGCTCTGATTCAAGAGCTATTTGTTCTCCTTAGAGTGACTCTTCTGATCTATTAAATATTGATTTTATAACTCAGCTCTCAGAGAATACTCTTAAGTTCTTAGGGGCCACCTCATCACTGCCCCCAGATATAGAAGCCTGACTAGAGAGGTCTGACACAGAAAATTGACTTCCAGGGTTCTGGGGACACATACCCGTATTTCAGCAGTAGATTGGCCGTCCTGTTACGGCCTGAGAATCTTTTCTTTCTCTTAGTGTGGTTCTGTCTGCCTGGTTGCCATGGTGGCTCTCTCTGACCAGTGCTGAGATCTCCAACATAGGGGTTGAGGGCCCAGCAGGTGTCTCTCCATCCACCCTGGGGACCTCATAACTGCCAGCTCAGGATGCTGCCACATGACATTTGCAAACTGAATGGGCGAACTTTAGCAGACCGTTCACAATTCCTTTGGATTCCTTCCCTCTTAATGTGCAAACATCTATCTGGTCTATTGCTCTTGGTGGTTGGGCCTTCATTGTGCCCTGTGTTCTGCCTCTGGCCAGGCTGCCTGTGCTGTGCCCCGCAGTCTGTCCTCAGTGAGACTTTTTATTGAAACTTCCTTTTGCTCCCATTTGTTGATCTATTTTTTTTTTTAAACCATTGTTCGTCTTTTAACAAATATCTGCAAATGAGTTAATAAAACTTTAGAGGATTCCTCTGCCAGGCTCTCCTACTTGCAGGTATGGTATTTTTCAGCCCTGGCTTTACATTAGCATCAGCTGAGGAACTTTCAAAACTATGAAGATGCCTGGACCACACTCTAAACCAACTGAATCAGAATCTAGAGAGTGGGACACAGGCTTCAGGATGTTTTAAAAGCCTCCCCCGCCCACCCCACCCGATGATTCTGATGCACAACTTTGCTTTCTTTCTTAAAGGCAGTATAAACAGGGCCTAGCACCGGCAGGCTGTTGAGGCTGCTCGTTCTCTAAGGCGCTCAAAGGTTTTCTCTCAAAGGTTCTCTGTTGTCTCGGTGAGGTTTTATGGAGAGTCAGAGAGAATCAGTGAAGGGATTGAAAGAAGAAAACGTTCATTATATAAAGTCAAATGTCTGTTCCATTACCAGAACACATGGCCTGCAATGAACGATGAATTAATATAATTTTAGTCTGTAATCCATTTGAAAAGCACAATTTTATTTCATTGTATTTTGTATAAAGAGCAGTGATCTGTTAAATATAAATGATTAAAATATGCCACGAAATGTTTTCCATTCTTCAGTGCATCGAGGTTTTAAAGAATCGGAAGTGATTCCAGCCCACCTGGGGCAGAGGGGCTCCTCTGGGGAGCGGCCTGGGCCTGGAGGAATGAGCATGGGGCAGCGACTCCCACGAGCCAGGTCTTCCTTTTCTGGCCCTGAGACTCTGGGCAGATCCCTTCATCCTCTCCTGCAGGGAAGGTTTCATGATTCTATAATGAAGGTGTGGAAACAGGTTCCGAGAACGTAAAACAGCTAATTCTGTAGGCATCTTTGTGTAGCATTTTTGAGTTGACTGGTTTTCTCCTGTGCCACCCCACCCACACACCACACTGGACACCATGCCAGCCTTTTGCAAGCTGCTTCCTCCGCCAGTAAGGCCTTCCAAGTCGTCTTTGTCTGGCTGAATCCCACTCCTCCTTTGGGGCTGGGTTCAGGCTTTTCCTCCTCCTGGCCGCTCTCCCTGTCCCGCCCTCCTACCCTGACTTAGTGAGGTACCCCTCCCCGTGCTCCCGGCGCGCCCATGCTTTCCTCTGCCTTGGCCTCTGCTGCATTTCATGGAATTCTCGTGCCTGCTTCTCCTTCTCTACTGAGCCAGCTTCTTTTCTCTGTACCTCCTCCTGGTTAGCACATTGCTTGGCATATTTATAGATTTATTTTAAGAAAGAAAGAAGACTGGGTGACCCAAAGGTACTACCGTCTCCGTGTTGTTATATTTGCGATGCATTTACAAGCAGGACAATTTATGAACTGGACTATCTTTGCTATATTTTCCCTCTCTTTTATTTTAAATCGACTGGCAAGCTCTTGCCAAAAGTAGAGAGAGAGGTTACCTCCAAAAGCTCTCTCTTTGGTGAAAGTCTAAAATCTTCTACATCCGTGGTGATGACACAATGTTTTATCAGGCTTTTATTGATGGACTTTAGGTTGCTTACAGATTTTGTCACAAATGATGCTGCTCTGAACATCTGCGGTCATTGTGTCAGTTTCCTATCGTTGCTGTAACAAATTATGGTGAACCTGGTGGCTTAAAACAACACAAATTTATAACCTTCCTGTTCTGGAGGTCAGAAATCCAAAACAGATTTCATTGAGCTAAAATCAAGGTGTTGACAGGCTCTGGAGGCTCTTGGGGCGGATCCTTTTTCTTGCCTCTTTTAGCTTCAAAAGGCAGCTACATCCCTTGGCTTCTGGCTCCCTTCCACCTTAACACCCGGCAAATGTTGGTTGAGTCTTTTCACACTAACATGGAATCACTCCTCCACTGACTCTTCTGCCTTCCTCATCCACATTTAAATGACCCTCAGGGTTACATTGGGCCCACCTGGTATAATCCAGCAGCATCTTATATTAAGGTCAGCTGATTAGAAGCCTTAATTCTGTCTGCAATCTTTTTTTTTTTTTTTTAAGATTTTATTTATTTATTTGACAGAGAGAAAGGCAGCGAGAGAGGGAACACAAGCAAGGGGAGTGTGAGAGGGAGAAGCAGGCTTCCCGCGGAGCAGGGAGCCCGATGCGGGGCTTGATCCCAGGACCCTGGGATCATGACCTGAGCCGAAGGCAGACGCTTAACGACTGAGCCACCCAGGCGCCCCTGTCTGCAATCTTTATTACTCCCTGTCATGAACATGACCCACAGCTTCTCAGGTTCTGGGGATTAAGATGTAGACATTTCTAGGGGACCATTATTCAGTTTGCCACAGTCCTATATCTTTGAACATTTGTATGATCATCTCTGTGGAATAAATTAACGAGAAATAAACTTGCAGAGTTGTGGGGAGGGGAAGAATGCAAAAATTTAACTGCCCTCTTAAAGGTTTCAATTTCTACTATCACTTTTTTTTTTTTTTAAAGATTTTGTTTATTTATTTGACAGAGACAGAGTGAGAGAGGGAACACAAGCAGGGGGAGGGGAGAGGGAGAAGCAGGCTTCCCGCTGAGCAGGGAGCCTGATGCGGGGCTCGATCCCAGGACCCTGGGATCATGACCTGAGCCGAAGGCAGACGCTTAATGACTGAGCCACCCAGGCACCCCTCTACTATCACTTGTATTCAAGCCCCTATTTCTTCTTACCCTGACCACTTCTGAATATTTTAATGTTTAAAATCTTTGCCAATGCTGCTGTTACAAATCAATTAGTACTACAGAATTTGAAAACTAAACAAATCTGCCACGTGTTGATGTTAAGAAGCTGATGGGACACAAAAGTGTCCATGATCCAAAAGTTGATCTTTTTTGCATTCTCTAAGTACCATCAGTTGATGAGTAAAGATGTGGCACAGAACCAATAGTAAGGGAAATGCCCTATGATAAATACTTTCTTGCTAGCAGTTCATAGATTTATTAATTTATTAATTAGTCCATTAGTATCTATCATACTCTTTTTTTTTTTTAATTTTTTATTTTTTTATTTTTTTAAAGATTTTATTTATTCATTTGAGACAGAGATACAGAGAGAGAGCGAGAGCATGAGCAGGGGAGAGGCAGAGGGAGAGGGAGAGGCAGGCTCCCCGCCGAGCCAGGAGCCAGACGTGGGGCTCGATCCCAGGACCCTGGGATCATGACCTGAGCCGAAGGCAGACGCTTAACCATCTGAGCCACCCAGGCGCCCCTATCATACTCTTAATGCAGGCCAGCGACCACCTGACCTCTAGGAATTTACAAGCAGTAAAAGGGATAAGTCACAAGTGATGGCAGGTGATTTGAGAATTGACTATACTTGTGTAAAATCCATCCATGCAACTCACATGATCTAACCCATAATGGATCACCTTTATTTTTGACAACTTCACACTTTTACCTAAATAGTTGGGAACCATGCAATATTGCAATATAACATAAAATTGCCAAAATGTGTCTGAGTGTAAAAATTTGTCAAGTCTCAGGAAGTGATCTAAAAAACTGATTATCTGAAATAAGCCGGTCACAAAAAGGCAAATTCCGCTCATATGAGGGACCTAGAGTGGTCAAAATCACAAAGAGAAAATAGAACGGTGGCGGCCAGGGGCTGGGGAGAGGAGGAGACAGGAACCGTTTGATGGGTGGAACATTTCAGTTTTGCAAGATGAAAAGAGTTCTGGAGTTTGGTTGCACAACAGTGGGACTAAAGTGTACACTTAAAAAGGAATGAGATGGCAAATTTTATGTCATTTATGTTTTACCACAATTTAAAGAAAAATCTAAAAAAACAAAAACCAAAAACCAATCAGTTATCTACTAAGCAGTCAGGGGGAGGAAGTTATCGCAAACATTTATTGGGTGTCAACTGTGCTGGGCATTTCCAAGCATCAGCTCATTTAATCCTCACAACCACCCCGGGCGGTGGGCATAACTGACACTATGTTGCAGGTGAAGAAACTAAGTAACTTGCTCAGAGTCACGCAAACTGGGCTTTGAGCCTAATTTGTCTTTCTTCCGCATCCTCATGCCTGACAATTAAAGGTTGCATGTATGAGATGAATGTGATTTCCATCGAGCACCCTCCTAAGTATTCTCTAAAGTAGAAAGGCTCCTATTAAAAATGACACAAGGACACAATTACTTAACTAGGATATAAAATTCCTAGAAACGTGTACTGGCTTCTCCAGCTAAGGTTTATCTTACTAAATAATTAGAGCTTTAACTTCCTCCCCCCTAGCCGCCCCCCTTCCCTCTTTTCTCCTTTGTTTCTTTCATTATTAATGTCTGCATCATGGTCACACAGAGCAGTACAATCCATGTTGAGGGAACATAATTAAATTTGGTCCTGCCTGTACCATTCTTTCGTTCAGAGAAGGCTGGGAAAGATCTGTACGGGACAAAGGACATGCCCCGCCCGTCCCCGCTCTGACACAGGCCCTCGATGATGTCACATACAAAGTCATTTCCTGCTTGGTCCTTATCTGTAATGCCGACCAAATTAATAGCTTTACTTCCTTTACTTGTGTGTAATGGAATTTGGAAATAAAAGTAAAATCACTTCCTATTGGGGTTTATACTTAAGTCCTTTAAAGTTCATGTACTTGGATGCTTTTTTGTCTCTGGAGACCATGAGGTTGTTTGATGTAGAAAAGGAACAAGCCATGAAATATGCCACGCTGAAATTCAGTGACGTTCCTAGTTTACCTACTGTCCATGCTCTGGTGACTGTCTTTCCAACTCCCAAACCTTCTGACGATTTGCAAGGAGTAAAACCTGACTCATCCGAGCAGGGAGGTTTTACAAGTAATTAAAAAGGGTAGCTGTTGTTATAAAGTGAATCGCCCACGTGGCCCGTGGAAGATGTCCTCTGCAGCACAGGGCAATGACCAGAGCACTGGACTTGGGAGTCTCCTTTTGGCAAGAGAAGCTGGAGCTGACTAACCCAAAGGGAGGCCGTGGCATCGAGGGACAAAGCATGCATGTGAAAATGTAAACTGTCAGGCATGTTCCCTCAGGGTCCCTGTTCCATAAGGAGAGATAGTGGCGCCCGAATCTGGGGACCAGGCTGGAAATTGAGTAGCCACTACCAAAGGGGTCACCCGAGTTTACATTTAATATGAGTTTACATCTGAGTTTACATTTAAATCAGTTATAAATGTCCATATTTAGATGGCTGTGTAATCAATAGTCAGCCTTCACTGAAAACCAATTGTCTCCTTTATTCCTTTTTATTATCACATCTTCCCTTTGTCCCCCCAAATGTATTCATTCATTGTCAAATGCCAAAACAGGGTGCTTTTTATGCAAAAGATGGAGAATGACATTTGCTGTGCAGAATTAATGGCCTTGAGAATGAAAATACTCAGTCTACTGACTTTTGACTTTTAAATAGAACTTGTGTCTTTATTCTTCCCCTTATCAACAGGAAGCAGATATACAACGGACAGAACCTGATGCAAGGCAACAAGTTTTTAAAGTTATATATTTTTCTTCAGACCGTGATTATTTTTGGAAGGTTAACATCCAGCTTGGATATTTCTAAAATGAGGTTTTTGTTTCTCTGCTGATAAAATCAATACATGATAAATAATACCTGATAAGTATAGGAAAATATTAGAAAAACAATCGCTACATTTTTGGAGCAGTTTTACTTGACTAAGTGTGTGGCCCCCTGACCTTGCTGACCCTCAGGCAGCCCTGTGGGGAAGGCATTGACATTACTCCCTTTACCAACAAAGGTCCTCAGGTGCCAAGAGGGAGCGTCATGTAGTAAAATACGGAGCGGGATTTAAATCTGGGTCTTCGAACTCCGGCCTACATTCTTCACAGCAAAGATTCTTTGGTGTTTGTTTCTTGTTTATAAATATGGAGGCAGGAAAATGTGGTGTTAGATTTAGACATTCTTTATACCATATGAGTAGACTAGTGGTTATGGGGAAAGGAGGGAAGAAAAGGGACCATCTCTCCTCTGCCTTGGGGGACACAGCTTCCAGCTAGGCTCCATCCTGTGATCTGGGTACTGGGACCTTGGCAGGGTGGCCGACCTCTCAAGAGGCCTCTTGAGTCCCTCCTCTACAGTTCCTTGGTGATTTTGTATAGATCTGATTTTTTTTTAATGTATATATGTCTCTTTCTATTTGAAGTAGCTTGAGTAATTTCTCTTTTCTGTGGCTGAATCCTGACTGATGTGATGTATATATGAGTATATGATTTCTATAATTGGAATCTGATACAAGTTTACAAATTGCTTTTTTTCTTTTTTTTTTTTAAGATTTTATTTATTTATTTGACAGAGAGAGACACAGCGAGAGGGGGAACACAAGCAGGGGGAGCAGGAGAGGGAGAAGCAGGCTTCCCGCTGAGCAGGGAGCCCGATGCGGGGCTCGATCCCAGGACCCTGAGATCATGACCTGAGCCGAAGGCAGACGCTTAATGACTGAGCCACCCAGGTGCCCCACAAATTGCTTTTTTTTCAACTTAATATTTTCTCATGAACATTTTAAAAATCTCAAAATCAAATGTTTCCCAGTAGGGTAATATTCCTTCATATAAATGTAGCATCATTTACTTTCTATTCCTTGGTTAGTGGACATTTAGATTCTCTCCAGATTTTTTACTCTTATAAATGAGTGTTTCTTTGACAGAACATATTAGTTTTACACTGCTTTCTTAACAGATTAGTACAGACATGGTGGTAGAAACCAGAAACAGCATAAACTTATCTTGCAGTTTTAGAGTCCAAAAGTCCAAAATGAGCTCACTGGGCTAAGATCAAGGTGTGGCCAGGGCTGGAGCCTCTAGGAAAAGATTCATTTCCTTGCCTTTTCCAGCTTCCTGAAGCTGCCCACATTCCTTGACTCAGCCCCTTCTATCTTGAAAGCCAGCAATGGCCGGTTGACTCCTTCTTATACTGCATTATGCGAACACTGATTCTTCTGTCCCCCTCTTTTACTTAATAAGGATCCTAGTGATTACATTGGGACTACCTGGATAATCCTGGATAATCTCTCCTCTCAAATCATCTGATTAGCAACCTCAATTCCCTCTGCAACCTGATTCCCTCCTGCCACGTAACATAACATATTCACAGGTTCTAGGAATTAGGACATGTGGGACCATTTGAGGAAACCATTATTCTGCCTACCACAGTAATTCTGCTTTGGGGAATCCATCCTGCAAGAAGAATCAGAAATGCAGATAAAGGAACTTTTTAAGGCTTCTGACATGTCAGTTGCAATTATACCAACTTATATCCGATTTGCAGGTTTTAAATATTCCCATCTCATTCTCACCATGCCGTTGCTAGCATAAAATATTAGTTTCTCAATATCTTCTTGACATAGAAGCTTATTAATAAGTATAATACCCTTGTGTGATAGAAAATTCAAAGAGTACAAGAGAGTTCACTGTGGAAAGTAAGACTCCTGCTTGCCTGGATCCTCCAGTCTCCCCCAGAGGCGACCATTAATGCCAGATTTTTATCTATCATTGTAGAGATAGTCTATACATATATAAACATATGTAAGGATGTGTCACTCCTTTTTACACAAATGGTGATATACTGTGCCTATTCTTCTGGTCTCCTCATAGGTTTTGGAAATAGGATTGATATGGGTAAATAACAATAGTATCTCAGATCTAGAAATTCTGTATATTCTAAAATAGCCACAATTAAGTATGACTTATTTTATTTTAGCGAGTGATGAGCCACATAGAGACCTTCTCATCTTTTACTTAGAAGTATGAGTGCAGGAGCGCCTGGGTGGCTCAGTTGGTTAAGCATTTGACTTTTGATTTTGGCTCAGGTCATGATCTCAGGGTCGTGAGATTGAGCCCTGCTTTGGGCTCTGCACTGGCCGTGGGGCCTGCTTAGGATTCTGTCCCTCTGCCCTTCCCCACAGCTTGCACATGCACACACTTACTTTCTCTCTCTTCAAAAAAAAAAAAAAAAAAAGCATGAGTGCATTAGGATTCTACTTTTTGTAGATGCAAAATTTCAATGGGCAAAGGCATATTGAAACAAGTTCAATCTTAGGACAGGCATTTGCAACTCCATCGCTGGAGCTGAATGTTGTGTTTACACTATGAAAATGGATGGTGTGTCCTATAATAAGAAAACAGGAGCTATTTCTAGCTGAGAGAAACTTACAGTGTAATATATCAAAATGCAGAATAAAGCAGATTTCACTACTATGAATTCATATTTTCATAAAGAATTATACTGTCACCCCATATAATAACCACTTCCTGACACTCTATGGTGGCATTCTCCAACTGCGTTCTGGAAAGTAATAATTTTAGTGGAGAAAAAAAATCTATTATCAAAGAAATTCAACCAAGCTGCCTTATATTGAAATAATAATCCATCATAAAACAGAGAGAAAAAAACCTAACAATCAATCACACTAGTAGCAAGAAATGAACACATAGGAATAAATATTCAATACATATAAAATAAGCTATGAAACTTCATGAGAATATTGAAGAGGGTGAATACACCCATTTACACACTAAAATGGGGTGGGCTGGGGTATGCTGTGGTTCTCAGGATCGTGAGTGAGAACAAAGGTCACTGGGAAGGAGTTAGAGGGAGATTTTTCTGGCCCAGGAAAGGTTAGTGAGGGTGGAGTGTGAAGCTGTCCGAGATGTACAAACACTGAAGAGCAGCCAGAGGGGTCTCAGAACAGGCAGAGAGTATCATTCAAATTGTAAAGTAGCTGGGTTTGGGGCTTTCCCCAGACCCAAACTGCCTTGCCTGGGAACTGAAGATGTTTCATTTTGTCAGGGCAATGTGATGGGAAGAACAAAAGGAAGGAGCTCGAAGTTTTTGCCTTTCTTTCCACTGCGTGTCTTCCTCTCTAGAAACCAGAGCCACGTAAGTAGTTAACTCTACCTGAGTGCCTGCTGATGGGCAAGCGGGTACACAGAGGATCACAAATCTAGCAGAAAAGGCTATTGGCTGTTACTAGAGTGATGGCACCTTGGAGGATACACAGAAGGTATCTCACGTTGGTCCAGCAGAGCTCAAAGCACCTTAGCACCTACTTCTTGCCTGGTCTCTTGAGACTCCCTCCACCTGTGTGGAGGCCACTGGGTGCCTTTGTGCCAGGGATCCTTGGCATGGTATGTTCTGTCAAAGCTGGAAGGGAAAGGTGGTCCCTGGGATTGGGAACTTATCTGTGTAATGAGTGCCTTCCTCCCTGACGCACTATTTGCTTTTCAAGTTTCCTTAGAAACCATGCATATAATACTTAACTCATCCTTGGCTCCATCCAGACATTTTTTTGTGGAAGTCACAAGGGCTGTTCTTTTCAACTGTGGCCTTTTGCTTCTCCCTGCTTTCCCTTGGTTTCTAAAGTGTGGCCATTCCAGAGGGCCAAGGCCTCATTTGTCATGCCAAGATTTGTGTTTGTGCTCTTGGCAGGACGTGTTGTTAACCTTTGAATACTACGTCTCTGAAGGAAAAGGATGTACTCCAGTGACACACTTTACGTTAGAAAGATTGTTAGCAGGGGCAGACATGACATCGGCAGCACGCAGGCCCCGTTCTGTGGTTGTGTAAGGGCACCCCTATGCCAAGCCAGGGGAGATGGGTAAACTGCCCCCTTCCCTTGCCAGGGGAGGGAAGGCCCAGCACCCTGTCTCCATCCTCTAGGCCCTCAGCGTTCACTCCCACTTCTCTTGTCCCTTCCTCCTGCTTCCCTCCCCACATTGCTGCACAACGGTTGCCCTCCCCGATTCCCAAAGGATGCGGTGGTTGTCTGAGCTCTGGGCCTGGCCACCTGAAGAAGGACAGTGCTGGAGAAGTGCCTGAACCTTCTTTTCAGTTACTGCTACTTCCCTATGACCCAGCCCTGAAGAGACTAGACTCAGCCCTGGGATTTGTAGTCACATCACTAAAACAAGCTCTGATTGCAAAGTAATTGGTATGTTGATTATGGTTACCGTACAGAGACACCTCGACCTTCACCAAGAGTCTTTCGTTACTTGTGCCTGAAAATACAATCACCATATTTCAGTGGTACCTTTTTTTCTAAATGAAAATCATTTTCTTTTTTCCTGATTAAGTAATATGAATTCAATTTAAAGAATTTCAAAAATATAGAAAAATATAAAGAAAAGTGTAACCCCCCCCCAAATAATCTCTGTTAAGAGTTTGGGGTCACACCTCCTAGGTTTTTCCTGTGCATGCACATACATTCAGACTTTCGAAAAAATGTGACTGTACTATTCATGATGTTTATTCATGATCTACTGCCACACAAGACAACCTAAAACTCAGAGATATAAAATAACAACCACCTTGCTATGGCTCATGAATTCTCTGGGTGAGGAGTTTGGACAGGAGACATCAGGGGTGGCCTGTCTCTGCTCCATGAAGTCTGGGACCTCAGCTGGGAAAACTCAAATGGCGGGGGATAATTGGAATATCTGGGGTCTGGAAACATCTGGAAACTTCTTTCTTCATTTGCAGAGCTAGCAGCACCTGAAATTGGAATTCTGAGCCCAGCTGGGATTGTTGACTTATGTGGCTTTTCCACATGGCTTGTGCTTCCTTACAGTATGGTGGCCTCAGAGTAGTCAGACTTCTTATATGGTGCCTTGAGGTTCTAAGAATGAACAAGGTAGAAGTTGCGTGGCCTTTTGTAATCTAGCCTTGGAAGTTACATAACGTCATTTCTGCCATACTGTACTGGTCAAAGAAGTCACAAGCCCACAGAGATTCCAGGGGAGGGGACAAAGGCTCCATTCTATGGGAGGAGTGTCAGAGAACTTGCAGCTGTGTTTTAGCATTCTGACAAACTTTTCTTTTTTTTATATAACATAGACAGTATACTGGCTTGAATTGTGTACCCCCCCCGCCAAAAGGTATGTTTAAGTCCTAATCCTCACTACCTGTCAATGTGACCTTATTTGAAAATAGGGTTTTTGTAGATATAATCGAGTTAAGATAAGGTCATAGGGTAGGCCCTAATCTAATGACTGGTATCCTTATAAAAAGGGAGAAGTTTGGACACAGGCACATGGACACATAGGGAGAAGGCCCAATGAAGAGGGAGGCAAAGATTGGAGTGATATTTCTGTAAGCCAAGGAATATCAAGGATTACCAGCAACCACCAGAAGCTGGGAAGAGCCAGGGACATCCCTAGAATCTTCAGAAAGAACATAACCATGCTGACACCTTGATTTTGTATTTATTTTAATTGGAGTATAGTTGACACACCATGTTGCATTAGTTTCAGGTGTTCAACACAATGATTTGACAATTCTATATGTTCTACTGTGCTCACCACAAGTGTAGCTCCCGTCTGTCACCAGACAATGCTATTACAATGTCATTGATTATATTCCCTATGGTGGGCCTTTCATCCCCGTGACTTATTCATTCCATAACTGGAAGCCTGTGCCTCCCACTCTCCTTCCCCCACTTTGCCCATGCCCTTATCCTCCTTCCCTCTGGCAACCATCAGTTTCTTCTCTGTATTTATGGGTCTGTTTCTGCTTTCTTTTGCTTTTATTTTTGCTTTTTAGATTCCACAGATAAGTTTAGTCATATGCTATTTGCCTTTCTCTGACTTATTTCCCTTAGCATAATACCCTTTACATCCATCCATGTTGTCACAACTGGCAAGATCTCATTCCTTTTTTATGGCTGAGTAATATTCCATTATACATATATATACCACATCTTCTTTATCTATTCATCTACCGAGGGACACTTGGATTGCTTCCGTATTTTGGCTATTGTAAATAATACTGCCATAAACATAGGGGTGCATATTTCTTTTTGAGTAAGTGTTTCATTTTCTCTCTGACACTTCGATTTTGGACTTCTATCCTCCATAACTGTGTAAAAATAAATGTCTGTTTTAAGCCACCACAAAGTACAAAGTACAAAGTGGCTTTGTACTTTGTCCTTTGTCACAATAGTTCCAGGAAATGAACACAGTTACCCATATCCATATAGATCTCATTGTCATTTCATAGTTGTACAAAGTAACCATTCAATGTTTAATCATCACTGATATAAATCAATCTTAAATAGATCTAAGGAATTTAGCCCAATAATCAGCATGGAATTATATTCTATGCAATTAAGTGGGTGACTCATAGCCTCCCTTTCTTTTCCCCATAGGGCCAGCAAGGTTAGCATAGAGTTGGCATTCAAAAAATATCAATAAACTTGTTACCACCACCCAGAGAGTGTCAGAAAATAGGAAGTCTGATCACCTACAAGCATTATATTAAAGGATTCCAAATATTAAGGATTCTAAGAAAGTCCTGTCACTTCTGGAAACCTGCTTGGTCAGGTGAGCTGAGCAACAGGTAAAAAACTTCAACCTAAGAGAACGTTCCCGTAAAGCATCAAATATTTTAAAGTGAACGTGGTTATAGTACAAAACGTTAAAACCCATTGTTGTGTACAGATGGGATACTTCCAGGTCCCCGGCCAAAAAAGGAGTTTTAAACATCAAAGCCTCTTTGCCAAATGTTAAGAAATGATTCAGAAATGTCAGCCTGGCAGACGCCTACGGAAACCTACCCCGTGCATTATAGACCTTTCCTGCTGTTCCTTTATGACTTCTGGGTTGGATGAGGCCTCCAGTGTTTTCCTTCTCAAGTTCAACTATCCATTTCTTGGCCCCATTTGTGACTTCCTGGACACAGAGGGAAGACATGGGGTAAATCTGGAAAGGAACCACGGGCCTCCTCCCTCTCCCTCGTGGGGCCAAGTCAGAGCAACAGGCCGAGTGGCCAACTCGGGAAGTGATGAGGCTGCAAGCCCTTCCAGTCTCGTGGTTTCTTTCTTCTACAGACCAGGAATCTTCTCAAAAAGGGCCTACAGGAAAAAAATAAAATAAAATAAAATAAAGCCTGTTTTAATTCTAAGGCGCGTGGCAGTGTATTTGCCATTTCCAGGGGATCTTTAGCTGCTCTGAGCACAACAGACTGGACAACTAAAGTGCAACAAGAGTCCTTAGTTCTTATTTCAGCCCAAAAATCCAAAGAAAGTTGTGGCTCCTTCAATCCCCATCCACTTCATTAGAGTGGCATGTGAACTTGAAACTATGGCTGAACAAGGCACGGATCATTCTCCTTTCTCCCAACAGAGCCATGGCAGCTTTATTTGGTGTGGAGCAAGTAGCTGTGTGGTTCTACATGAGGACTGGATTCTGAGCTTAGTTTGAACCTCAGCCCTCTAACTCCATCAATTCCTACCCATGACACCTTGGCAAGTCATTTATCCTCACAGAAAGCATTTCCCGTGTCACAGGATTAGGATGAGGATGAGGAAGACAGATGTTTCATGAATGCATACCAAAATATCACACCCCCACCCCCCCCACACACACCTGCCCCTCTGCTCACCTGCTCCAGCAATTGGCAGGAGAAAGCATCAGAGGTGATGCGAACGTTCTGGAAAGTGCACATTGAAGCCAACTCATGGGAACGGAGCAGAGTCCTAGGACTAGGACTTTTGCTTTTGGTAGGACTCATTTTTATTGAGGACAACATTGGAGCCCAGAGAGATTAAGCAACTTGTCCACAGTCACACAGCTGGTTTCTGGTAGAGCGCGGATCAGTACTGAAGCCTCTGCTGTTCTTTCGGGGCATCAAGCCGAACAAAGTAACTCAGGAGGAAGGGACGTAAGAGACCATGTAGGGATGTAAATGTAGGGATGGAGTGGGATCCAGTAAGAGCTGAGGGCTTGGCTGTCCTGAAGCCTTGTGAAAGACTGAGAAAAGGTGGCTGAAGCTCTGGAAAGGTCAGGGTAGGAGTTACCGTTGTTTCCTTCCAACCGGTTCTGAGTTGTATGTGCAGGACCTGAGCAAGTGGCTACAACGCTGTGTGTGGTTGTTGGAACTCACAAACGTCTAGAGCCCACAGTGTGAAAAAGTAAACAGGTCAGATCCAAGGCTGACACAAAGCAAGAAGAACGCCACAGATTTGCAAGTTAGGTTGCTCATCATTACACAAAAATGCCATTTTCTCCCAGGCTGGCTGGGCCGCACCTCCCTCCCAACTAGAATCATAGCTCTTCAGGAAGGGGATCGGTCTGTAGCTGTGGAAAATTCTGGGCAAATCAATGCGCTATTTCTAGATGTCAGGTGAGCTCCAGGACTCGCAAGTCTTCACCCTAAGCCCATTAATCAAGTCTGATGACTTAATTTACTGTTGAAACAAACATGTCAGTTGTAATGTGATACATTACAAACATCTCTGCTTTCCAAATGGCGGGGGAGTTACCGCCAGAGAAGAAAGGAGAATTAAGCCCTTCTCCAAACAAAGACATTCTCCCTTTGTATAACCAGAGACAGGAGATAGGATCTGAGTGTGTATTCACTGGCTTCTGGGCTGGAGATGCCAATCATTTCTTCCCTGCCCCCCAGAACTTACAGCAGAGGCCCCAGGAACTGCTCCCTACCTCCAGATGTAGCAGCTGGCCAGTCCTTGCCGAATCCTTCCAATTTTCCAGCTGTGTACTTGGGGATAGGAAGCCATGATCAGTTCGCTAGAGGCTATGTCGACCGAGGAGCTGAAGCTGCCGTTTGAGCCGCCATTTTTGGCTTGATCCCTGGAGAACCCGAAATGACTCAGCCGTACAGCGGCAGTGAGAAGCCCCAGTGCTCCAGGGAGAGAGACAGTGATGAAGACAGGAGGTGACCTGGTTCCAGATACTTTCCTGTTGTCTGCATGTGGTCTCCTATACTTCCTCTGTCGATTGGAAAGGAAAACTAATCAAAGATGGGGAAGAATCCTAGTATGTTCCTAGGAGGACTTGCAAGGCAAGGTCCTGGGGAAGGTGTGGCTGGCCTTAGGAATATTGCAGGGTGCATTTTCCTCCCTTTCAGGGATTTTTTTTTTCTTGAAAAACAAATAGTAGTTTCTAAATAGAGGAGTTGAATAAAAGAAATATATTTTCCTTAGGAACAAGATGTTTTTTGCATTTGCCAGATGGACCCAATAGTCATCTGTCAGTAATGCATTTGTTTTCCTCATGTAGACATTTAATCATTTAATGAGTACATACGGGCTGGCTCAGGTAACACTGGCCGGAACACGTGTATGCGAGCACATGCGCGTGCACACACACACAGACGTAGTTCCAAGGGAGGCATTTGCCTGATGGAGATTATAAAGCCGGTCAATAAAATAAAAAGCATTTACAGAACAGCTTTTTGAAGTCCAGCCTTAACAGATACTATGCCTCTGTCATTTCCCCTCATAAGGCCTAGATTTACATCTGTGTTTTACATATGCTTTTGAAGGGTTGCCACATTTAGCAGAAGGTCTTGAAAGGTTTGTTTTGATGGCACTTAAAAAAAAAAGTCGGAATTTATGGATTAAGAAAGAGATGGGCTAATTGGCTTCTCAGGGGGACTGCACTCTCTCCCTCATTTTTTGTTAGATGCTTACTCTTGCAATTTATGATTCCTGTTCATGATTTGAAAGCTCCTAAGACCCAAGCAGTTCTAGCCCTTACTTATTTAATTCATTCACTAGCTAGGTCAAATACATCCCTTCTATTTGGCTAAAGACTGGGCAGAGGTGTTTTAAAGTGTACTAAGATTTCAAGTTATTTTAAGTTTTATCTCTAAGGCCCCTTGCCAAGTGTTGATTTGTCTACAAATTACAAGTGCAGAAAGAAAAAAATGGCCACTTTTTAAATTTTTCCCCCAAAATATTGATCAAGCTCATCCTAAGTACCAATCTGTCTCAGCAGCGTTGAGAAGAATGAGGCACCGTCTCTGAACACAAGTAACTCACAGCAGAGGCATTCCGCCTGGTAAAAACAGGATGTGTTTCTTGGGGAATTTCTCACAGTAGGACATAGCTCAGGACTTTTGCCCTTTGCTTTGGAGAAAATTTTGCTCAGAAGTAAGCACGGTTGGTCTAAGTGGTGTGAAATGGGGGCCAAGGGTTCCCCAGGGAAGGGCCATTCAGGGGGCTTAATGCAGGAGGTAGGACTCAAAAAGATGCCGAGCAAGCGTTGGGGAGCTAGAAAAATGGAGGGAAGGAAGAAAGGCCCATCTGAAGAGCTGACCCTGAGCCCCAAGGGGGCAGAGGCCAATTAAAGAGCATTGTGGGAGATGAGATCGGCTTGTTCCGGCAGGTTGTGATGGACCTTTGAATCCCACGGCCCAGGGTCCCCCTCTGTTCTCTTCTATATCCTCTCTGTGCTAAGGCATAACATGAACAAACTCTGAATAAACAGAGCTGCAGGCCAAGATATATTTGGGAAGACTAATCTGGTTCCACTGTGTGGGAAAGATCAGAATGAGGGAGACACTAGAGGTGGGAGACAGGGACCAGTTAGGAGCAATTGTCTAGGAAAGTAACCAGTGCTTTGGAAATTCAGCTGGGATTGCTGCTTTCAGTCTGGGGTTATAAATTCCAGAACAACACAATGTTGACAGGGAGAGTTATAGAATAGGACCACACCCGGGTTCACTTGGGAGGGAATGAGGACAGTGTCTCACCCATCTTCTGCCTGAGCTCTCTCCTCTGTCCTGTGGGTTTACCCCCTACCCCTGCTCCCAGGGCTCCCTTCTCCTTGCCTTGTTCTGGGGATTGGGGAGCAGAGGGAGCTTCTTGCTTCCATCAATCAGCAATCAGCAAGCCTCATTGGCAGCTGACCAGTTTGGGGATCTCTGGTCCATGTGGAGCCTCCCCCAAACCATCCTCCCTATCAAAGTCCTCCACATGGGTGGTGGTGGTTTTATTTAACCCGGTCTCTCTTCAGTTACTATTGCAATGTAGCAAAACATCTAATTGTGCCCATTCAGATCTAAAGATGCAAAGAATGCTGTGTTAGGGGACAAACCCAGAGACATGGCCACAATCATTGCACATGCCCCAGCTGACACCAGCCTGAGCTCAGGGCCCCTGCCAAGGAGGTGGCATATCTAGCCCTTTGCAGAGCGTCATTCGGGATCTGAGAGCCAAGAAAGCCAACATGTTCAGGTTGCGCATGAGAATTTGTCTCTACTTTGGCATAGGCCTAGGGACAGGGCCTCCCTACAAATGTAAAGTGGAGAACTTTGGAGTAAAACTCAGTTCACGGGTAAGACTCTGCTTTCCTTTAAAGGCTCTGGTCATCTTGTTAACAATTAGGAAAGAGAATAGACCCTTGGAAGTCACCTCCTAATCCTATATATTTTATTATAGTTCTAAAAATCTCTCAGATGGCAGCAGATGCCTTTGTCCTACATTGAAATTATTTGTGACTAGGTCAAGAGTCAGTCTTAGGAAATCACAAGACATCCCATGAGCACTGGCCAGAAGTTAGATACTTTTAATAGCAACATGTTTTTTTAAATTTTGTGTTTATATCATTTTGTTCTAAATGTAGAATCTATTTGGAATTTGGAAAAAAAAGAAAAGAAAAGCAAAATATATAACTCACTATCACTGGCTTTAAAAGAAACAATCCAAACTTTGTATTTGGTTGTGGGAGAGAGGGTTAGTAAGGGTGTCTGAGTCTCTTCCCCTATCCAAATCCCACCCACCCTGGAGTGTTTGGTTCAAGCTCCTTCTTTATAAAGTTTTCCTGAGTCAGAACAGCCCAAATTCACCTCTTCCTTTTCTGAACTGCTATAAAAATTAGTCAGTACCGTACAGTTTAGTTCATTGTTAACTGCCTTGTAGTATATATACTATTATATGTGCTGTTCCTGTTTCCCCAACCAGATGGCAAGGTATTCTAGAAAGTATGGCTCCTGTTAGGCTTCTCGTTATCTCCTAATAATGGAGCATACTCCTGAGAGCATTGTAGGTATTTGATCAGGACTTCATGAATGGAACATTGAGCATCTAAGTGGGGCTCATTTCAGGAGCCACATCTGGCTCTGGGTCTGCCCTTTACTGCAGGAGGAGTTCAGGCTCAGCATGGTCCAGGGCTGGACATATGGACAAGGTGTGTTGTGACGATGTCAGTCACTCATTGTTGACAGTCAGAAGTAGCTGTGAGACATACTGGTTAGGGACAGTCTGCAAACCTCGGCTCGGCTCTAATTTTCCCACTTGTTAGCTATGTGGTGTTGGACAAGTTACTTTACTAAACTGTAGTTTCCTTGTGTATAAAATGGTAACAAAAATAGTACCACCTACTAGAAGTTTTTTGAGGAAGAAAGTAAGTTATGTAAAACCATATGTCCCACTTCATCCATTGGGTATGTAAGTAATGTAATTCCACCCCCATCCTCAGAATATGCCACTTGAGGGCCTACGTGTCCAGATTAGGGAAGTTCATCTTCCTATTCCTTCCCTGTGGACCATTTCCAGTGTCAGCCTGGAGACCCAGAAACGCCTACTCAGTGTCAAGGGTCAGTCCTGGATCTTCTCTCCTTGTGTTGGGGTGGGGGATGATACGGAGAAAAGTAAAGAAGAAAGAAAAAGCTGCATAAGGATTCCTTTATGCTACGTCACCACTCTCTCCACCAAAAAGACTCTTAGGAATAAAGAGAGCATTCCTGATGGAGGCAGAGGGCTCTCGGAGTGGCCGAAAGGCCTCCAATGTTGGGACTTTGTTCAGGCCTGGCCTGTTGGACTAATTTGGCTGTTGTTTGTCCCTATGGGACAATAAGCAGGAGAGACCTCTTCTCCAACTCATCAGTGGGAGACAGTGGAGCCTTGATGACTGATAAGTGAGGTTCATATTTATTCACTGCCAGTGCTGGTCCCACGGCAGTGAAGGCTGGCTGTAGGAGAATGTTCCAGTGTAGGGGTCAGGCAACCTGGGTCCTAAGACCTTCTGGAGCCACCAGCTGCCTCTTCTGTGGCCTTAGCAAGTCACAGTCTACTTCCGATGTCTCAGTTTTCTTATCAGTCAATGGGATAGATAACGTCTACTTTATCCTCTGCAGATTTTTGTGGGACTGCAACCATCATGGGTTGGAGCTTGTGTGGGAACAGCTATACTTCTTTCTTTCCCCTCCCTCTCCTTGAAGGAGTGGCTCCCAGTGGCTCCCCGGACAGTGTGTACTTGGGTATGAGTGAGTAGCTTGGACTGGTCACCAGAAAGGGCCCTAGAATAGAAGATTAGATTCAGATGAGTACTGTCAAAAAGGATGAACTGTGGAAACTTCCTGCTATCTATCTATCCACCTATCCATTTATTAAACGCTTATGAATTGAGTATCCAGGGTGTGCCAGGCACCCTGAGGCCCTTTGCATTTCTCCTCTGGGCCTGACTGTTTGCTAGGCTCTAGCAGTAAGAGCATGAGGACAATCTTATTTGTTTTTACCCCTTTCTTTGGGATATGCTGAGAGGCCTTTCTGTCCTAACCATCAGCCCAGAACAAATCTACATGGGACCTGAGGGCAGGGACAGCTTGGCCTGACCAGAGAGCTCTGACCCCCAGTTCTGGCCTGTTCGCATCAGCTAGCCTTGCTCCCGCACACTTGGTAACCGGCAGCAGCACCGGGAGGGGCAGGGGGCATTTAGGATTGACAGGGGACAAGAGGTGGCAGATGAAGTTTCACCTGGGGTCACCCTCCCCGCCAGAATTTCCCACTCTGCCTTCTGCTGCTCTTGACCTTTCCCTCACTCTGCTCACTTCCTTCTGACTGACTGATCAGTTGAAACATGGTCAACTTTCCTCTTTCATCTGCTCCAGTCCAGGAGGTCTTAAGAATGACACATGATTGGGGGAAAAAATTTGCAAATTATTTTTGAAACAAAAAAGAGCACATTGGAAAGTAGGGATTTGGAGACAGATTCGGGGTGTGGCGTGAAGGCCTGTCTGGGGCTTCACACAGGTTCCTCTTTTCTCCTTTGTGCTGTTGGAAACCAGCGTTTCCGTTTGATGGACAGTAATCTCACATATCCTCCTCACCCCCAGAGCCAGATGGTGCTCTTCAAGGGAGCAAGCTCCTCCAAGAACGATGGCCCTACCAGAATGGCGTTGCCCAGGGCAGAGTCCTGGCAGTGGTAAAGTCTCATGAGATTTTCAGGGCTGGGAGCCGCAGGATTGGAGGGATGATGGAAGCTCTGTAACCCGAGGTGGAAGGCCTGAGGTTGCCCGTCTGGGAATCATTCAGTCGGCAGACACTCTGGACGGAGGGCCTGCGTAAAGACCAGTAGCCCCAGGACAGAGGGCCGGAGACAGCTGGGAGGGTGGGAGGGAGCCCTGGGAAAACGGTCACGGTCTGGTGGGCCTTGGCAGCCTGCTCATGCTGCAATTCTAGGAGGTTTCTTTCTCATTCTACTTTGCCTCAAACACCGTTGGCTGAAATGAAGAGTGTTCTTAACAGCAAAGGACACTGGCAGGATTGGGGGAGAAAATTCATGGAAATGGTTCCAGGTGCCAGTTGGGTGTTTCTTACTTGGGTTTTGCCACCCACATTTAGCAACCCATTATTACGTGAAATGTTCATAAATTGCGATATGTCCTGTGTGTAACTTATTTTTTTATTTTTTCTTTTTTTAAAGATTTTATTTATTTATTTGAGAGAGAATGAGAGAGAGAGAGAGAGCACATGAGAGGGGGGAGGATCAGAGGGAGAAGCAGACTCCCCGCTGAGCAGGGAGCCCGATGCGGGACTCGATCCCGGGACTCCAGGATCAGGACCTGAGCTGAAGGCAGTCGCCCAACCAACTGAGCCACCCAGGCGCCCCTGTGTGTAATTTATTATATAGAATACAGAGTGGTCAAATATATTAGTCTCCTGTATATGGCATGTATAATCAGAATTACCAGGCTCAGAGCTTTTGAAAATCATTTAAATTTCTAATCCAAAGAACGTCACTTAAAATTTTTAAGAAGTCTTGGGATATCAGAATTTGTGTTTTATCTGAACCCAAGACTCAAATTTTAGGTTTGTTTTGTTTTGTTTTTTAGTCAAACCTGCCAGCATGCCTCAATTCCCAGAGACAGATGATGTAATGTAATCGATTTTTCAGCTGTTTGTGCTTCCTTCAGTCCTGGCTCTGGCAGATGCTAGAATCCAGAAACGAAAGGGAAAAGGATAAGAGAAAAAGAGCCCGAGATGCCTAGGAGGCACATGTCATGTGAGCCTCATTGGCCATTTTTACTACTCCATACTCATCAGGGGAATCTACAGAGCTCAACCGAGAAAACCAAACTAAAAGCAAAGAAAGGGGATTTATTTCAACTTAACAAGGGTTTATTGAGGGCCTTCAATGTGCTAAGTGCTGGGGTTACACAGATGAATGAGACCTAGCCCTGGCCTCCAGGAGTTTGCGATCTGTGTAAGGACAATAGAATGTAAAGGAGAAAGAACACTAACAATTACTGATGACCTATTTCATTCATTCATCTGACAAAAACTTTTGAGTGTCCATTATGTGCCAGAAATCGTTCTAGGTGCTGGGGATGCAGGGATGGGAAAGACGGATGCAGACCCTGCTCTCATGAAGGTTTCATTCCAGTGGAACAGGTAAACAAACACTTATTAAAAATGCCATGCTGATTGTATTGTGGTTTGTCAAAGAGTTAAACATAGAATTACCATACGAACCAGCAATGCCACTTCTAGGTATATACCCCAAAGAACTGAAAGCAGAGATTCAAACAGGTATTTGTGCACCCATGTGCACAGCAGCATTATTCATAATAGCCAATAATGGAAACAACACAGGTGTCTTTTGAGGCATGAATGGATAAACAAAATGCGGTGTCTACACACAATATTCAGTCTTAAAAAGTAATGAAGTTCTGACACCTGCTGCAACATGAATGAACCTTGAAAGCATTACGCTAAGTGAAAAAAGCCAGACACAAAAGGACAAATTATCTTACAATTCCACTTACGTGAGGTACCTAGAACAGGCACATTTCTAGAACCAGAGTGTATAATAGAGGTTATCAGGGACTAGTGGTGGGTGGGTGAGTAATTGGGAGTTACTGTTTAATGGGGACAGAGTTTCAGTTTGGGAAGATGAAAAGCCCCAGAGATGGGTAGTGGTGACGATTGTGCAACACTGAGAACAATGGCTCAGTTCCGCTCAACTGGATACTTAAAAATGGTGCAAATGGTAAATTTTATGTTATGTATATTTTACCACAGTGAACAAACAAAGAAACAAAAAAAATGCCGTGCTGATAACTGAAGGAGGGCAAGAGCATGACGAAGTATTGACTTTAGATTGCATGGCCAGAGATGGACTTTGAGGAGGTGCCGTCTAAGCTAAGATCTGAACATCAGAACTAAGAGCAAGCAAAGGGCAATCAGAAGGAAAAGTATACCTAGAAGAAGGAACTGTTAGAGCTAAGACCAGAAGGTAGAAATAGGCTTGGAGTATTTGAGGAACAAAAAGAAGGCTAGAAGGTTGAAAAAGTGTAAGGGGTGTGGTCAAGATGGGGACTTTTTGAAGTCAGGATAAAGAGTTTGGGCTTTATTCTACTGTAATAGGCATTTGTTGGAGGGTTTTAAGCAGGGAGTAACGTGATTTGATTCACAAGATCAAATCATTTGATTCATGGCCACTAGGCGGATATTGCAGATGTAAGAGGTGAAATGGAAGCTGGAAACTAGTTTGGAAGCTATTTCCATAGTGTGCATGTGCAATAATTGTGCCTGGGCCTAGAGTGAATTTGGGATTTGTTTGGAGGCAGAATTGACAGGACTTACTGATGAACTGAATATGGGGTTATCATGAGGGGAAAGAGAATCTGGGTGGCTTCTTAACGTTTCTGACAGAGGCAATGGGTGAATCATGGCCCCTTTTGTTACAGGATTGCAGGGTTCTTGTCTCATGGAGTTGAAGAATGAATCTCTCAGACACAAGAATGAAGTGAAGTGAAAGTTTGTTAGGTGAAAGTGAGAACAGAAAGGAAAGAATAAAGCTCTTTAGAGTGAGAGGGTCCCGAATGGGTTGCCACTGTGGGCTTTTATTAGCAGTCTTTTACTGAGATCTGACCAGGAAGCTTGTGGCTTTGAAATTCTGGTACCATCTTGGTTTGAGCAAGGACTGTTGATAACATCCTTAATGGCTTACTTCTTTGAGGTCTGGTCATTTTCTGTGATTGCAATGTAGCTCCCAAAAACAAAACAAAACAAAACAAAGAAAACAAACTCCCTAACATTTAGGGCCAGGTGGTCTGGTTTGTCCCCTTATCTCTTGTTCTCTCTGTCTCTACCTGCCAGGAATAGTCTCGGAGCCAATCAGGGGATTCCTGTCTCTCCCTGCCTGTACCTTAACCCTTTCCTTACTCACTTTGAATGAGATGGGAAGTGTTGAGGAAGAGCAGGTAGGGTGAGGAATCAAGTTTGAAATGTCTATTAGGCAGGTAAGTGGATGTGTTGAGTAAGCAGTTGGATACACAAGTCTGGAGTTCCAGGAGAGGAAGGGATGGAGCTATAACTTAGAAAGTCCTCAACATTTGGACTGTATTTACTTAAAATGGTGAGCATGATTGAGATCACCTATGGGAAGAAGTGTAGATAGATCTAGCCAGGGGACCTTTTACCACCATGTTTCTAAGTTACTAGGTACAGACACACATTCCATTTTAGAGTTGCTCACGTACCTAAGTGGGAGCACAGTGACTAAACTAGAGGTAGGTTTAGGAATACAGAGAAGGAAGAAATCCATTCTGACAGAAAGTCTGAGAGGGATTCATGGATGGGGCATTTTATGGGGACTTGAGCCATAGGCAAGAGAGAGATTCATGGGGAGAAAGCATCAGGAAAGAGTTCCAGATGGAAGGAGTAGTATGAGCAAAGACTCAAAGTTGGAGTTCAGCCATTTTTTAAAAGAAAGATTTAATTTGAAGGTCTTAGAAAAATGTAGAGCTATGCTTCTCGTGGTAGAGTGCTATGTTCCAGGGATGGATGTGTGTATGGGCCACAGAGCATTCATTGTCCTGAAGGTCAATTTTGCTCAAACTAAATTTTTTTCACATGATTTTAACTAAAAATTTTAAATTAAAAATATTGCTGTTATGTGACATTTATATAAATTTTACAGGTATTTCAGGTTATGAATGGCTGCCTCTGGGTGCACACCAGGCTCTCATTCACACACACACACGCAAACACACATTTTCTCTCTGTGGTTAGAGAACATTTCATTGAAAAAAATTGAGAAAGACTGTATTGTAGCTGATATTTTTACATAGATAGTTATCAGGTAATTCCTACGTGAATCTTTTTCTGCTATTCATCTATATATTGCAAATATTGGTCTTCAGATTATTAAAAGGACTCCTTTCAATTTTATCTTGCCTTTCTCTCTCCTTCCAAGTTAGTGCCTCTAAAAGTTTACCTAGCTTTTGGTCCTAATGATAGTTATGATGTCTGACCCATGGTTGGCTATTTCATTGTTGAAAATGACTTTATAAGGACCTCTTAGCAGTAATGGGTCAGTTGGCTCAGTTCAGAGGCATTCACTCAGCCTTATTCCTTCTCCCATCCAGAATGTCCTATAATCCAAATAGACTCCCCATCCTTAATTTAAGTGTTTTTAAAATTGAAATCTTTATTGAGATAATTATAGATTCACATGAATTTTAAGAATTAATACAAAGAGATTGTATGTACCCATTACCCAATTTCCCATAATGGTAACATTTTGCAAAACTAATATAGCATCACAACCAGGATATTTTTTTAAAAGATTTTATTTATTTATTTGAGAGAGAGAGAGAGCACGAGTGAGAAAGCACAAGCAGGGGAAGCAGCAGAGGGAGAGGGAGAAGTAAACTTCCCACTGAGCATGGAACCTGATGTGGGGCTCGATCCCAGGACCCTGAGATCATGACCTGAACTTAACCGACTGAGCCACCCAGATGCCCCTCACAACCAGGATATTGCGACTGAAACAATCCATGTATGTTTTTCAGATTTCCCTAGTTTTATTTGTACATATACTTGTGTGTATGTGTGTGTGTTTGTGTGTGTAAGTTCTACACAGTTTTATTACCTGTGTAAATCTGTAGATTCACCACCACAGTTCAGGATACGAATGTTCCAACACTACAAGGATCCTCTGTGTTGCCCATTTATAACCACCCTGCCTCCTCATCCCTACCTCCTCCCTACACCTTGTCAATAACTAAATCTGCCCTCCATTTCTAAAATTGTGTCATTTTAAATATTATATAAATGGACTCAGACAATATATATCCTTTGGAGATTAGCTGACTCCATTTTTTGATGTCTGCTGCAGCTTTTCGGCCTCCCTCTTCCCCTCTGTCCCACATCTGGGCAAGCTGATAAGAAAGTTCGAGTTCTTCCTTTGGCACTGGGGGGAGATTAAAACCATGTGAACCCCTGCCAGGTGCAGGAGTCCTCCCCCTGCTCCAGCCCCTAACCACAATGAAAACCCCTAGCCAGTCTCTTTCCCAACTCCCTCAAGCCATTTTTGGGTCTGCTTGGGAAGCTTGCCTAGCTGGCCTCTGAAAACTATATTATGTGAGAAATAAACCTTTCCATACCTCCTTGATGTGTATGTAGTGTCATTAGTATTAATATTTGCACCATATTTTTGGTGGGAGTCCATCCTCTTTTTACCTAGCTGTGGATGGCTACCATAGCATAATTTCTTACATATTCATCTAGGTTGTTGCATGTATCAATAGTTTGTTCCTTTCTATAACTGACTAGTATTCCATGGTATGGACGTAGCACAGTTTGTTTAAACATCTACCTCCTGAAGGACATTTTTTTTGTTTTTACAGTTTTTAGCTCTTACAAATAAAGCTGTTATGAACTTCATGTGTTAGGTTTTATGTGAACATAAGTTTTTATTTCTCTAGGATGAATGCCCAGGAGTACAATTGCTGAGTCTATGGTATTTGTATGGTATTTGTTTGGTTTTTTTTTAAACTGCCAAACTATTTTCCGGAGTGATTGTTGCCATATTCCCAGCAACGATGTATGAGTGAGTGATCCAGTTTCTCTGCATCCTCGTCAGCATTTGGTGTTGTCAGTATTTTTTATCTTAGTCATTCTGGTAGGTGTGTGGCAATATCACACAATTTCTTTGATGCTGTTAATGTTCATAAAATATGGAAAGAGCCCCAAATCTGCTGCATCTGTCCCCACCCTGCAGAAGTGCCAAACTCAAGTAGCCTGACTATGGAGTGTTACAAAGTGAGGCAGGGTCTCTGGGGCAACCCATCATGAAATGTGGAATCTATGCTTTGATTGTGAGAGATATTTATCATCAGGAGCCACTGTGGACAAGAAGTCTGCTTGTACTCATGTTAGTCATTACTCGGTATTGTGATTATTATTATTATTTTTTTAAAGATTTTATTTATTTATTCATGAGAGATAGAGAGAGAGAGAGGCAGAGGCAGGGGGAGAAGCAGGCTCCCCGCGGAGCAGGGAGCCCGATGCGGGACTCGATCCCAGGACCCTGGGATCATGACCTGAGCTGAAGGCAGACGCTTAACCGACTGAGCCACCCAGGGGTCCCTCGGTATTGTGATTATTATTAGTCAGTAATGAGCCATTTCTAATAAGGACCATTCAGGTTATGATCTTGGTAGAAGAGTCATTGGTGGGGGGATTCTTTTCCAATTTTTCCTCTTGGGAGTAGGGATTTTAAATGAACCTTTACTGGCAAATGCACTGGGGTGTACACTTGTCATAAATATCAAGACACAAAACAATGGCCACAAGAAATGGTGAAGGCTGCCTCTGTGCAGAGCCTTGCAGCCATGGTCCCTCTTCCTTCTCCACTGTCCCTGAAGACATGTTCGAAGGCTGTCTTTGTTCTGGTTCTCACCAGGGTGAGAGCACTTACTAGGGAAGGTGACGGGAAGGAATCTGCAGTCCTGTAGCTCAGGGAGTGACACTCTTTCTCCTGGCATCACGTGGGCTCCGAGCCCCTGGTTTCCCTACTCCACGGCTTCTAATCCAGGCCTGTGATCAGAAAAATTTGCTCCTTCCCCCCCCCGCCCATTAATCTCACCCCACAACAAAACTTCCATCACGGGTGGAACACTCCTGGCCTTGCCAAGTAGCTGGCGAATGGGATACACTTCCTGTAATGTGGCAATGGGTGTAATGAGGAGAGCCTGGGATCGGGTTCCTCAGATGTCTTCCAGGGCAGGCAGGTAGCCGTACGATACAGAGGCTGTGCCAGAATTGGGAGGGCTTGGGCCAGTGCAAATTGGGGAGCAGCAGCATTCCACCTAGGGAAATGTAAATGATTCAAAATGCTGGTGGGGGTGGCAGCTTGCTGCCTTGGCTCATCTCTTTAAGGAAAACAGGAAAGTGGTTGTGATGTCCTTCTGGAATGTTGGAGAGGTCCAGAGCCCAGGGCCAAGAAAGAATTCTTGAGACACCTTTGGTGCAAAAAGGTGATTTTTATATGAAAGCACAGGGACAGGACCCCTGGGCAGAAAGAGCTGCTGCAATGGGGTTGTGAGAAGTGGCTGATGATATACTTGGGAGTTGGGGGAGGTAAGGACAAAAGGAAGTGTCCAAAGGACTTTGATTATGCTAAAGAAGATTTACAGGATATTGGAGGCCTGGCTATTGCTGAGTTAAGGTTGTTTTTCCTTCCTGTAAGGCACTAACATGAAGATGGGAGCTTCCTGGAGGAATGTTATACTCTGCCTATCTCAGGTCCTTGTCAATGGGCTGCAGGTCATAAAGAAATTTAATTTTGTTTACTTCCCCTTCTGCCTTGGTTTCCACCATTCATGGAAGGGAGGATGATATTAGGGCTCCAGAAAATTGAGTTACGGGTCTCTGGAAGTTAAGCTATTGGTAAGAATGCTTTTTTCCTTGTAAATCACTAAGACATTGATTGGTGCACTGATGGAGACTCATGTCCAGCGGGATTGTGATCTCTATCAGCTAACCATTTGGCTTTCCCTTCCCTTAGTTTTAGGGCAGTCAGGAGTGCCTGGCAATGTCACAAGTATCTCACCTGGGAGTGGGGGGCAGGGTTTGGTTTGCAGGATGCCAGCTTGCGCTTTGACCTCAGCTTGCCTTCTGCTCTCTCATCCTTTGTTTATAACCCATGTTCAGGGCCGCCTGGGGTGGCTCAGTTGTTAAGCATCTGCCTTTGGCTCAGGTCATGATCCCAGGGTCCTGGGATCGAGCCCCGCATTGGGCTCCCTGCTCAGTAGGGAGTCTGCTTCTCCCTCTCCCTTTGCCCCTCCTCCCAACTCGTATTCTCTTTCTCTCAGATAGATAAACAACATCTTAAAAAAAAACAAACAAACCCATATTCAGAATCAGATCAGCAAAGCCCTCTTGTAAGAACCCATGTTCGGCTTTTTGAGGGGATGGGCTATCTGAGAGGAGAATATGGGTGGGGGAACTTTCTGGGAGGGGTCTTCATTGAAAATCCTGTTAGGGCTAATGAAGTTTCCTTAAGAGGTGCTTCTCCTACAAGAAAAGTTGCTGAGGGCGTGAAGTTAAACTGTTTTGACTAAGGTAGTGGAAAGCTGCCTTGCCAGCCCACTGGCCATCATGATGCTCAGAACTTAGCGCTGTTATATATACACAGACAGACACGAAACAGAAAGGAGGGAGTTTTAGAGATGGAATCTGTGATTATCTTGTTGGGTCTGGGACTAGAAATAGAAAAAGATGGCTTTCTGGAAACAAAAAGAGGGCCTCACCATGATACTGATGTGTGTTTTTGAAGTGGTGTTGTTGGGGTCTGGAGCCAAGGGCCAAGAAAGAATTCTTGAGGCATCTTCGGTGCAAAAAGGTGGTTTTATTAAAGCACAGAACAGGACAGGACAGGAGCTGTGGGCAGGAAGAACTGCTGCCGCCTACTGCCCTGGGGTTGGGAGGAGCAACTGATTATATACTTAGGGGTTGGGGGAAGTAAAGATAAGGGGAGTTCCAAATGATTTTCCTATGCTAAAGAAGACTCACAGGATATGGTGGTCTTGCTATTGTCAAACTAAGGTTGTTTTCCCTCTAGCAGGCCATTAACAGTAAGACAGTTGGGAGCTTCCTGGAGGAAGGTTATACTCTGCCTGCCGCCAGTATTTGTCCACAGCTGCAGGTTAGAAGGACATTTAATTTTATCTACATTTCCTTCTGCCTTTGTTTCCCACATCAGTATGACCAGAGGGCAGATAAGAGAGGCTGTGGAGTTTTTCTAGAGTCAGAAGCCTCAGGACTAAACTTCTGGATTTTAAAAGATTTAGAGCCCAGATGCCCATCGACAGAGGAATGGATAAAGAAGATGTGGTATATATACACAATGGAATACTACTCAGCCATCAAAAAAAAAAAAAAGAAATCTTGCCATTTGCAATGATGTGGATGGAACTAGAAGGTATTATGCTAAGTGAAATAAGTCAATCAGAGAAAGAAAATTATCATATGATCTCACTCATATGTGGAATTTAAGAAACAAAGCAGAGGATCATAGGGGAAGAGAGGAAAAAATAAAACAAGACGAAATCAGAGAGGGAGACAAACCATAAGAGATTCTTAATCATAGGAAACAAACAGGGTTGCTGGAGGGGAGGGGGGTAAAGGGATGGGGTACTGGGTGATGGACATTAAGGAGGGCACTTGATGTAATGAGCACTGGGTATTATGTAAGACTGATGAATCACTGACCTCTACCTCTGAAACCAATAATACATTATATGTTAATTAATTGAATTTAAATTTAAAAAAAGGTTTAGAGTAAGATTTAAGGCCAAAGTCAGTGATTGGTAATCTCTAGTCATAGTGAGATAAAGTACTGCTTGTACAATATAGATCTTATTCTTCCTTAGAATTCATAAACAAAAAATAATGACAAAGATTTAAAAGACACAAATACTAAAAATAAAATTAGTTGAGCCTCTCTTCTACATCGGATAGTTTTGATCTTTGTAATAATCCTAAGGAGGAGGTATAATTACCCCCCTTTTACAGATGACAACACTGAGGATCAGAGATGAAGAAACTTGTCCAAGTCACCCAACCAGTAAATGACTCTAGGGACCGTGGTCTTTCTACTTTGATTTTTATGGGGAAAACTGTGGATAGAATGGATGTTTAGGATGTCCAGTTAGAAAAGTTTGTGAAGAAGCCTGATCTTTGTTGGATCTATGTGACGTAGTTTTGAAATGTTGGTGATGTCCGGAGCTGACAGCCAAGAAAGAATGATTGAGATGTCTTTGGTGCAAAAAGGTGATTTTATTAAAGCACGGGGACAAGACCTGTGGGTTGTGAGGGGTTGTGAGGGGTGTCTGATTATATACTTGGGAGTGGGGGCAGGTAAGGAAAAAGGAAGGTTTCCAAAAGGACTTTGATATGCAACATGGTGAAAATTAGAAATGGGATCTCTTGGTAAATATAGAGCTATTCAAGATAAGTCGATTAGTTAAATAATTTAGAGACCCTCCACTCCTGCATGAATAAGATATATATATATTTAGCTAGAATTATAACCTATACCCTTAGAATGATACCTTAGGTAAGCCTCTACCTGGTCTTCAGTCTAGCCATGAACTCTGGAAAATTCTGGTTGCCTCATGCTAACTATACTGGGGACAGAACCTTGCCTCTGGAATCCTGGCAATTTCTTATGAGAAACTTGCGTGCAAGGTTGTATGAACCACTTTTTTCCCTCCTGTTTACTAATAAATATTTAATTAATGAGTGTCTGTAGGTGCAGCAGAATTTGGCTGGTGGCTTGCTTTTACCATAACCGGGTAACATGTTTGTAGAAGAGAGTAGCTAATACTCCCGATTTAACAATTCCTCAGTGGCTCCCATTTTAGCATTGAGTAACTTGGCTCAGGTCAATTTGCAAGATCCACTCACGAGGGTGTGAGTTTCTGGAGGGCTGAAACTTAGCTCATTTACATAAGTATCTATGAAATGGTTGAAAGTGAAAGGATTTTGAAAAGATGGAGTTTAAATGTCAAAGTATCAGCATTTCAGAGAAAAATGGCACAGCATAATTGAATTCTGAAAATGCAGGACCCAAGATTGCCTCTCTCCCCAGTGTCCGGTTCTGAAATGCAGACCCAGTGACTGGGGACCTGAGCAGCTTCCATTAAGACACAGCTCACAAACTCACACTACTAAGCTCCATAAAGACCCTATTCCCTGAACCCAGGAAAGTACTGATTTGGGGCCTCTTGAAGCAGACTACCTGCTCAGAATCACCCTGGGTGCTTGCTGCAAATGCAAATTCTTTATCATATTCCAGACCTCCTGAATTGGCACCTGCTCTTATGGGGCCCAGGTGTCTAGATTTTTAACAAGTTTCCTGGGGGGTCCTTATCTATTTAATACAAATGAACTTAACAGTTCTTCAGGGGAAATAAAGAAGCGGTAATACATTAAAAAGTTACTTTGATTGTAAAAATGCTTCCTGATTCAGAAACATTAAAATGTGGGTAAAATGTGCATCTTAGAATAAAGGCAAAATAGTATTGCATCTTCCTAGGTAATATTTTTGTATTTTAGCCAGGCTCTCACTGCCTAAGCGAAGATGGGGGTAAATGTGAGGTTTCTTTTTATGTTCTGGAGCAAGCCAATGGGAGATGTAAGGGGGCTAGGAAGTCTCTCCTGGGTCCCTTAAATCACATTAAGCCGGTTTTATCTTTGAGTCTCAGACTTAGCTCGACTGTCTTGTCGCCCATGTCCTTAAATATGAAGGAGCTCTTTTGATTTTGAGATTTAAACAACCCCAAACTAACAACCCCACCAAAGCCACCTTCGAAGAAAGTCAGTGCTAAGGCGAAATACACAAGCCGAGCTTTGACTCTGTTACTTCACCAAGAGGCCACAAGCCTCTCCTTCCTGGAGGCTCTAGCCTGGAGCCTTGCAACAGATGAATTCCTGACCTAAAGAGTTCCTTCATAAATTCATAAAGGCAGGACAGAACACAACAGAGCACTGAATGGAAATAAATCTATTCACTACTACTTATTACATCTCCTATTTGGTTCCTTAGGAAATAAGAAGGGAAAATATACTTTTTATTATTCTCCAGAATAATTTTTTCTTCAAAAAGCAGGGTGGGGGGGCACCTGGGTGGCTCAGTCATTAAGCATCTGCCTTCGGCTCAGGTCATGATCCCAGGGTCCTGGGATCGAGCCCCGCATTGGGCTCCCTGCTTGGCGGGAAGCCTGCTTCTCCCTCTCCCACTCCCCCTGCTTGTGTTCCCTCTCTCGCTGTGTCTCTCTTTGTCAAATAAATAAATAAAATCTTTAAAAAAAAAAAAAAAAAGCAGGGTGGGAATGGTGCACTTCCCTTTCACAAGCAAAAGTTTTCCAAATTTCTAGTTTTTTTAATTCTCCCAGTTAGTCAGTGGCATGTGTTGAGACTGTCCCGTGTGCAGAGAACTGAAATAGACTGTAAGGAGGATTGAGTGGGGGAATGCCAAAGGAAAAGGAAATATGGTTTCAACCCTCAGAAACAGAAGTTCTAGCTTAGGAGACAGAAACACCCCACAAATGAGATGATTATATCTCTGCATGAAATTCTGGAAAGCATTTATTCATATCTCTGTTTATTAATCTGTCAATAGCCATAGCCCCCCGTTGGGTAGTCAGCCATGGAGGAAACACTGGAGATGAGGTCTAAGTCAGGAGGATCATGGAGGGAACAATATTCCCTGTTGAGTGTTCTAGATGCAGGTGAAGGTACTTAGCAGGAGAAGTGAGCAGGCAGCAGCAGAATCCCAGGTGGCATGGATCACACTCTTTGGGGTCCCTTACCTGGTGCCTTCCCATCCTTCACTTACTGGTTGTATCCTGTTGGACAGATCACCTTCCTGAGCCTGTCTTCTTGGTTATACAAAGGGGATACTTAGATCTGCCTCAGGGGGTTGCTTTGAGAATGAAAATAATGTGCAATGCCTGGTAAATAGTAGACATTACATAGATGGGCAGTTTGCCTTTGGAGTGGAGAATGATTAAATTCAAAACTAGTGAAATGAGAGAAGAGGTTGAGGTCACTGGCAAAAGGAAAGGAAACCCCAAAGGTTTCCACTTTGTATTGATTCCCCAGGAGATAAAATCCACACCACAGAATAGAGCTTTTTTCACTTTTCAGATATTGAACTCCGAAAAAAATGAAACCAAAACCATGGCACATTGCTGGCTGTGGTACAGGTGAAAATATTGAACAGTCAAAATTATCAGACACAAAGAGGTTTCGATCAATAAGCTGATCCCAATACTGTGGCCACAAAGATTCTAAGGTATAAGTATAATTAGAAAGCAAAGATGAAAGAAGATCTCCAAAGGAAATAAACATTTAGGCAAGGGATTTCTGATGACAGATGGCATGTTAAAAAAATCTCTCATCTGACATGGACTTTGTGTGTTAGAGCCCGATGTACTTTGGAAACTATCCATGGTCCTTTTTCCAGGTGGAGAGGAGAAGGAGGCTTTGTCCTTTAGTTTTTTCCATCTCTGTTTTATAGAGAGCTCTATCAGTTGGGGAAGCAGATGTCATACTCAAATTGGAATGATTTGGAAAGGGTTTACTTATGGAGTGACTATTTGCAGAAGTGTGGGCATAGAAGAAGCAGAAGAGATAGTGCAGTGGCCCAGGGCTGGTATCAGCAGAGCTGTGACTATCCCTAGGTCTGAGACTTTGAGAGAAGGAGAGAGTCATGTAGGAGGGGACTTTCTTGAGAGAAGATGTAATCTTTGGTTGAGGGACATGGTCAGCCAGAGATGACCTCACAGGAAAAGAGCCAGAGGAATAAATATTGAAGGGTAACAGAGTACCCAAAATATGCCTCTTTGGCATAAGGATTATTTTGAGCTGGTAGTTTGTTTTTTTTTTTAACTTTTTTTTTTTCCCTGAGAGAGAGAGAGCATGTGAGCTTGGGGAGAAGGGCAGAGGGAGAGGGAGAGAATCTTAAGCAGATTCTCCACTGAGCACAGAGCCTGATGTGGGGCTCAATCTCACGACCATGAGATCTTGACCTGAGCCAAAATCAAGTGTCTGACACCCAACCAGCTGAGCTACCCAGGTGCCCCTTGAGCTGATTGTGTTGAGAAACAGCAGACATAGTACAAGTCCTGAAAACAGAGTAGAAGTTACCCCTTTGTAAGGGACATTTGCACTTATAAAATAAATTTCCATTTGTAAGGGTGTCTCCCTCTTTGTACCAGGAAGAGAAGGATGACTAAATCACAAGAGAACTTTATTGATGGAGAAGGTACCCACTTAAATGGGTGTAACAAACCTTAATTTGGTGTAAACAAAAGTTTACCTTGCTTTTCTTGGTAACCTCCCCATAACTGGCCTCCTCCCACACCTTTCTTTCTTTTGTCTTTACCTGAAGAGGGAATTTAACCTGGAGTTCTAAGCCACCTTGGAGAATTACTAGTTTTTCACAGGGTATCTCACATGTATACATGATATATACATGTTAATAAACTTCTTTGTTTTTTCTCTTGTTAATCTATCTTTTATTACAAGGGTCTCAACTGAGAATTGAGAAGAGTAGAGGGAGTTAAAGCTTCAACATATGAATTTGATGGAGGAGTGGGAGATACAATTCAACCTGTAACAGTTGGACATAGGGTTTATACCACTGAACTCTTTAAATGATTGTTATGAACTTGTAGGTAATTGGAATAGCTCACAGAACTTCCAGAACCTCTCATTTTGATTTGATTACCCATCACATTACTCTTCCAAACACCCTTTTCTGGTATTGGATGTCCACTTCTGCCACTCTGACTGTAAGGCCCTTGAGACACAAACACTCTCACCTGGGTCACTGATTTCCAGGTGTTAGATCCAGTGAACTCCATTCTCCTCTAGAGCTTCATTCAATCCTGTGAGTAACTTTGCATTCTTATCAGCAGCATTAGTCAACAAATTCCCTTTTTACTCAATCTAAGTTGAGTTGGGTTTCTGCCATTTGTGTCCCCAACTCCTGACTAGTCCTGCTTACAGATAGAGGGCATTTATTTGTGAGAATTTTGTTCTACTTACATAGGGACAGTAAAGAATTAGAAATGTCACTCAATAGAGATTTGAGGCCAGTTTTCTAAAACAGCAAGAGCTTATCCCTATTCCTAGCAGATGGGTCTCCCCTTCGAAGGGATCTATAGAGCTGAGAGGGGACACAGCACCCTTGTTTAGTGACCCCTGTGGCCAGTCATGTTTCTCAACACTGACCTTTAGAAAGATGTCACACACAATGTCACTATTCATTTCTGGCATTCATAGAATCGCTCAGGTATCAGAGAAGGGTTAATCCTAGATCCCCTGGCTGCTCATTTTGCTACTCTCCTTGTTCTTGATGAAATGGGTGGGTGGCAGCCAGGATGCTCTGGAGACAACAGTGGCTTCATCAACTCTCTAATAAAATGCCTTGAATATGTTGCTTCAGAGGCTGCAGACAGCTACTGTGCTAAATTATTCACCCTGACTTTTACTGGGTACCTTCCTCCCATTTCAATTACTTGGGATTTTTATAGAAAATTGGCTGTGGGAATTTGACCGCTCCAACTGCCTGGTAATAATCTGGTCTGAATAGTAAACTCAGCATGGGTTGATTCTGGGACAAGCCAGAGCATTCTCAAAAGAATTTGTGAGAAGCTGCCCTCCACTGCAGAGAAAGCTAGGAATTGTTTATACAAAATGATGCTATTTATTTGTGAGACTTTTGTGCTATTTACATAGTAGCAGGAAAAAATTAGAAATGTCATTCTTAATCAAGATTTGAGGCCAGTTCTCTAAAATAGCAACTAGCCTTTTCATAAATACTTTGACCATTGTCAAGAGGGGCTTTGAAAATGCTTTTGAACATCTGTATTATAGTATAAAGAAATACTGATGTACACATACACAGCCATACATGTAATGGGCAAACACTTGGCTGGGTGCTTACTCAGTGCTGGGTACTGTGCTCTGCTTACATCCATTAGCTTATTTAATGCTAACAACAATTCAGTGGGATAATGGTGATGTTATCCCCATTTTACAAATGAGGAAACAGGCTCTGAGAGATTAAGTGACACAGTGAATTTAATGTAGCTTCTAAGTGGAGGTTTGATTTCAGAGTCTGGTTCTTCATGACAAACTACAATATTTTAAAGTTAGGCCATGTTTGAAGCAGAGAAAAATATGTATGAAATTCTTTAGTTTGTTTACACTCCACAGTCAATGCTAATTGTTTCTTGAGTTTTCTTTCATTAAGATCAATAGTGCCCATAAACACAAGAAAATTGCCTTGGATCTCCCCAAACACACTGGATTATGTTTCCCACATGCATTCAGTCTCACTTGACACACATCTACAGTGATTATCTCCTGGTGTAAGAGCTGGGGAGTATCTAAGCTTGAGGGGCTAAATTACATATCCAAGGTTTTCAGACAGTCTGGATGGCAAGACTCACCCTTGAGGGCAGAGAGAGAGTCCTTTACAGAAACTTGGCTCAAGGAGGAGAGGCCAGCATCTGGAGAGAGCTCAGTTTAGAACTTTTGGGATTTGCTCTTTTTCCAAATCCCCCAGAACATGTGCTAGAGTCCCAGGGAGATGAAGTAATAAAATTAAAAGATCCAGGAGCCTCTCTACTTATCTCTGTAGGAGCTTGAAAGCAGAATGCAGTGTAGCCCAGCACTGCTGTACTTTAGTGAGGGCACTGGAGAGGCACAGGACACAGGGGCCAGTGTGTCTCTGAAACAGGGCAGGTGGGAGCGTCCTAGATCTGGCACCCTGAGGCAGCAGTCTCCAAGGCAGGAGAGGAGCTAGCAGGTCCCACATGCAGCTACAAGAACTTGTAGGAAGTAACGGTGCTCTCCATTCCTAGCCAACTCATCTCCATTCTCACAGTCACTGAATACAACTGGGAGCTTCCTCAATCAGTTGGGAGAATTTTGAAGGAGCTGGACACCCCCAAAAAATGTGTGAGTGGGTTGGAGCCAGAGAAATACTGTCTGGTTGCCATCCTGAGATTCTGATGGTCTCAGGAAATGTGGATCAATGCAAATTTAAAAAATGAAACTTTTTTTTTTTTAGGCTTTTAAAGTCCGCCCCCCCCCTTTTTTTCCCTTTGTTTTGCAGAACTATACAGTGAAAGACAAATAAGGGTCTTTCCAACCTGGTCCTTGGGTGGAACCTTTGGGTTTTCAAAGATCTTATTTGAAGACATGTCCTTCTTCCCCACTCCTTCAGCATCTGAAATTTTCCCTAACTTTAGGTCAGAGAAACACAATAGGAATTTTTTTTTTTTTTTTTTTTTGAGTAAGCAGATCTTTAAAGTGTGCTCAGTTCATTATAAAGAAATGTAAAGGAAAGGTCTCAATGTTGATGGCAGATCATGGGTATCTGATAACCCATTGAGCCACTATTAATCTAAAAATACACACTGACTAAATCTATTAATGTCACGTGCAGCATTTTACTAGATCTAACTCCCCTGGAAATAAATCAATCAACTGCATGCTTTAGAGTATCAGATACCACACTATGTAGAAGCTGCATAAAATAATAAGGTGCGAGTGGTCCTAAGTAATAGTACTCATGAGTACTACTGGTGAATTCTAGTACTCAAGTACTGGTTCTCAAGTCACTTCCTAAAATCTGTCCACCTTGTGACTTGTCATCATGGGCAATGTGGACAGAATTGGGCTCCAGTGGGTTAATGTCAGCAAGTCACAGTCTCTTTAGTACTTACCTTCTGCTCTTTCTGGTGATCAAATACTTGATGGAAGCTTTATTTTTCCCAAGGTATTTACCATGATCCAGACAAGGTAAGCGAAGACATAGAAATGAGAAAACAAGGGGAAATCCCTCCTACATATCACATGTTCTAGAGCACCTAAAGTAATTCGGAGCCCCCAACTACCTTATATTAGTGCTTCGGGGACATTTTGGAAGAAAAATTTCAGTCAAGACCTCAATGCCACTATTTCAAAATTGAACTACAAATTCATAATAACATGGCCAAGATTCATTGATATAGCTTCTTCTGAGGTTGTTCAATTTCCCGTTTAATAGGAAGAGAAAATAAACTGTCCCTGTCAATGAGAAGTAAGTCAAGGCTTATATAATAGTGGAAACTAAAAATCCAGAGCAGGCAGGTTTAAAGGAACAAAAAAGTTCCACTCAAACTTGGTGTCCAGCACTTTCCATCTCCAGAGGTGAATGAAGAAAAAAAATGTTGTCAACATGGTGCTCTCAGCCGTCACCCTCAGGATATGTGGCTTTGCCAAGTCTCTTGTGAGCCAGGTCAGTATAAACCCATTCCTGATGCAGTCACATGAAAGTCCAGTTTTTCTCCCTATGGGGAGAGTGTCAGAGAGTGTTTTCCTTATTTTTTTTTTTAAGATTTTATTTATTTATTTGACAGAGAGAGAGAGAGCACGAGAGCAGGAAGGCAAGCAGGGGGAGTGGGAGGGGGAAAAGCAGGCTTCCCGCCGAGCAGGGAGCCCGATATGGGACTTAATCCCAGGACCCTGGGATCATGACCCCGATCCGAAGGCAGACGCCTAATGGGAAATTTATATGTTCGTTCAGTCCAAACAACCTGAATTGGATGTTATAATGAATATGTGTTTTTGAACACCAGAATACCTTTGGTCTATGCCTCCCCCAATCTCAGACCATGGTATTTGGTGAAGCGGTCCTCTCCTATGTCCCTGGGGGTGTGTATGTGTGTGTTGGGGGGGGTAGTGGTACATTGTATTAATTATCTATTGCTGTATAACAAATAGCTCCAAAATGTATTGGCTTAAAACAACAAACACTATCTCATGACTTCTTTGCCTCAGGAATCTAGGCACAGCTTTTCTGTGCCTTTGTCCCAAGATTTCTTGTAAAACTGCAGTCAAGGTCTCAGCCAGGGCTGGAATCAACCTCAAGGTTTGACTCAGAGAGATCTGCTTTTGAGCTCACTCACATGATTATTGGCAGGCCTTTAGTCCTTGCTGGCTCTTGGATAGAACCATCATTTTCTTGCCGTATAGGCCTCTCCACAGGACAATTAGCAATATGGCAGGGTGAGCAAGACAGAAGTCACAATGTTTTTGTAACATAATCTCAGAAGTGATATCCCATCACTTCCGGCTGTATTCTGTTCATTAGAAATGAGTCCAGCCTATACTCAAGAACATAATACACATAAAAATAAAACAAGATGAGATGAGAGAGGGAGACAAACCATAAGAGACTCTTATTCATAGGAAACAAACTGAGGGTTGCTGGAGGGGAGGGGGATGGGGGATGGGGTAACTGGGTGACGGGCATTAAAGAGGGCATGTGATATGATGAACACTGGGTGTTATATGCAAATGATGAATCACTGAACTCTACCTCTGAAATTAATAATACAGTATATGTTAATTAATTTAATTTAAATAAATAAATAAAAAGAACAGAATACACAAGGGCATGAAAACCAGGAGGGAGGAACCATCTTAGAGGCTCACTATTATAGTATGTGTTGACAAGTCTGGGAGGTCATCTGGGGTGTTCCATTTCTTTGGCTACAATGATTGGCTACAAAAATTAAGTTTTTGCATGATCAGATGGTATAGGCATTTAATCCAAGTCAGGTCAATGAGACTTAACCTTGGAAACACTTGGAAAAGAGACCTTCTCTTTCCACTGGAGTTTCTAAGACGTCATCCTGGAGTCTCAGTGGCCATCTCTGTCACCATCTCAGGAAAGCACCTTGAAAACAAGGCCGAAGTAGAGGAAAATATGACCAAAAAATAGAAGTGAAATATTCCTAGTATCACTGAATACCTCGATCTGGGTGTAACTAGAGCCAATTCTACCCCTGGATTTTCTGTTTCATGACCCAATAAAAAGCTTCTCTCTCTCTCTCTCAATCTCTCTCTCTCTCTCTTTGCTTGAGCCGCCTTGAATTGAGTTTCTGTCACTTGCTACTGAAAGACTACTGATGTACAGATATAGTATAATAATGATACTCTAATTATTTAAAAAGTTTTCTGTCTGGTAAAAGAGAATCAGCAAGATCTTAGGGTTGAGCAGTGATGATAGACCAAATCACTTCTCACATTTGTAGTAAACTATTTAGTCAGTATCTTAAATTTACTGGGTCTGAGCCAGTGAGAGAGTTTCAACTCATTTGTCCTAAGTCCTTGTCATTACAACAGCAGGCCGTAGTTCCCTGCTGCCCTTCAGATGCTCAGCTGACTCCTTGTATCTGGCTGAACTTGTAATTGAGAGGTAGTGCTACTCCAAATCAGTGTTTCTCAACCAGGGGTGATTTGGCAATACCTAGAGAACATTTCTGGTTGTGATGACAGAGGGGGAGATATGCTACTACCATGTAATAGGTAGAGGTCAGGGATGCTGCTAAACTTTCTACAATGTAGACCGCCTCCTCCCCCAGGCCCCCAGAAAGAATTATCCAGCCCCAAATCTCCATAGCATTGAGGTTGAGAAATCCTGCTTTGTGCCATCTGTGGTTACTTAGCAAATTACAGCATGGGACTGTATTTGCTTGTTTCTGGATAAATAATAATACAGGAAGGTTCAAGCTTGAACATGTCAGAACATGTTGTGTCGGACGAGAGTTTGTCTTCATCTTGTCTCCCATGGTGCATCCTAAAGCCTGTAAAGTGACTCAACAGAGAATGGGTTCTTAATGTTTTTCAGTCCCTATTCAAATATGGATTCCTCAGACATGTATTCGTATCCTCTGTTCTGTTCCCATAGAAGGACTTCCAACCGAGGATGACTGGGTTGGGGTGTTAAGCAAAGGGAAAAAACAATTTAGGACCTCCTGATGGAATCTGGTTCCACAGCATACTTCTAGACACAAATCCACATTCTGATTTTAAATATTAAGGGCTTTTTCCTCTAGCTGGAAAACAGGGCAACTCGTATTTTAATCTGTGAGATTAAGATCTGAATGAAAACCAGGAATAAAAGCCTAACCGTACTCTTCCTGCTATTAAGAAATTTAGTTTTTGCATGATCATGTGGTATTTGGCTTCCCTGCTTCCATCCCTTCCTGGGGATGTGTTTTGGGTCCTATCTAGTATTGCTATTAATGGAGACTTGTTCTTTTGTTTCTTCAAGTGCCTGGTACATAGTGAGTATTCAACACACTTTCCACTGTGCTTTGTTATAAGAGATTCTCCAATCTCCAATAGTAAGTTCTCATGACTGGGCCCTTCTGAGGGTTGGGGGCTATGAGAGGGTTAAGAGCTATTATCCAAGGCGCTGGGGCTGCCTCACATAGTGGCTGCAGTTATATCAAGTAGGAGAGAGCATGTGAGGGGACCAGTGTAGCCTAGAATCCAGGCCAAGCTCCCCTTATCAAGCTCTGGGCTTGACTAAGAGGTGTGTTCACCAAAGACACTGACCATTGGCCTGACCATGCTCTCTGTGGTGATACGTCCCTCTAGAAGGGATGCCCCGGCCTTCAGAAGAGGTTAGTGGAGACACCATGAGGACCCAGACCTAGAATGCCCACAGGCTGTTTGAAAGAGACCTTTCATCCTACATGCAGATGTCCTTGAGCTCCTGGAGCCCATGACTTACTGCACGCTTCCATTATGCACACCTACAGTCTGGGCTCATAGGCAATATAATTATCATTTCAGCAAGGTCCTATTAAGTCCTACTACCCAGCTATAAAAATATAGCAGGTGCTTATTAGGCCCTGACACAAACCCAAAGACAAATTGCATGGGCACTGTGCTTAGGGCACGCACCTGTGTCTCTCACGTGAAGTCCACATTGCCTTTATGTTTTACTGCAGGGTAATCATTTGGAAAACAGAGCTGGGATGTTATGTTTCCCCTCTTGCAGTTAATTGTTAGCTAAGACACGGGAAGGTGAACGAAAGAAAACTTCTCCGAATCAAAAGGTGAAGTCATCTGTAATGACTCAGATCCAAAAAAAAGTAGCTGAGAGGACGTCATCAAGCCCACTATATGATTATCTTCCCCTCTTGGGTTTCCCTTCCCAGTGAATGACACCAGAGTTCCCCCAGTACTCAAATTGGAAACCTGGATGCCAGCCTTGACCTCTGTCTTTCTCTCTCCTCCACGCTTAAAGAATGACCAAATTCAGTTAACTCTACCTCTTTAACACCTCTTCTATCACCTCCGTCTCTTTGCCTTCATGACTTCACTGCCTCAGGCCAGCAGTCATCATCTGTTTCCTGGCCTGTCAGAGTGGAGAGTATCCCTGCTTCCATTCCCTTCTCCCGGCAGCTACCCCCAAGAATGTGAAAACCTAAGTCTGATCATGCTGTTCCCTGGCCTTTGCTGTGCCTTTGCCCTGATCTTCTTTCTCCCCACCACTGTTCTTCTGATGAACCTCTAGCTACCTAGTTTTGTGAGTCAGTTCGTGTGTCTCTTCCTTGGGAAAACCCTCTGCTTTCACCTTTCACCTTCTTCACACCCTGCTGTGTCCTGTACGTACTTCTTCAGTATACTTGTGTGCCTTACACTGGAAACTCCATCAAGGTTGGGATATCTTCAACCTACAGGGTCCTATATGGCCACTGGGGCAGAATAGCTGCTTAGTAAATGCCTATGGTTCACAAGAATACTGTTTCATACTTTGCAGCTGACAAAGACCTTTCAAAAATACTGTTGCAGGATTTCTTTTCCTTCGGTGCCTGTGGTTCTTGGTCATGCTGCTTCGAAGAATAAAGAGGTAGACCAGATGAAAAGCGGTGGGCGGCAAAGCAAGGTTTATTGAGCAATAGTAAAGCAAAGTTTATTGGGCAATAGTACAAAGCTCCTGAAGAGGGAGGGGACCCAAGAGGGTTGCCAATTTGGTGTTTAAATCTTGGGGTTTTTACAGGCTCTTTGGTGCGGGCTGTTTTAATCTGATTAACCCTCCATGGGCCTGTCACCCAATCAGGTTGTCCACTCGCTCATGAACCTACTGGGTAGTTGTTCACGTGGGAAAAGGTAGAGGCCTCCTTCCAGGGTGGTGTAAAATCCTTTGAAGGGTGGTATCCTTTTAGGGTAGGGGCCTCTTGTCCCTGCCTGCCTTTCTTCGGACTATCCTTCATTAATACTATCTCACTTAAAGGTCTTTTTCTGAGACTTGCATCCTGGCTCTGGAAAAGTCCCTTGATATCTCTGAACCTCAGTGTCCCTATATATCAGGTATAATCATACCTATTTGTGGACTAAGATCCATGTTCTTCTCCCTGTCGTGCAGTTGGCCCTCCAAGAGAGACAGAGAAAAATGACCATTTACTCATGTTAACAAGTACAAATGCTGTCCAGCAAAGTGCAAGCTTTACATCAACTTTAATCAAATTCAAATCTCAGTGTCCACTTTTCCACTGACTCAGACTGTCTATATAGAGTATAAGTCAATGTAAAGATGTTTAGGATGAATTTGAAATGATCACATACAGTTTGATAAATCCGAAGGACAACTGGATTCCTGTCACTGTGTTAGAACCTTTCACATTCATCAGGCCAATTATGGTGTGATTATTATAACCATTGTGCCCAGTGTGCTGCATTTACTTTTGGTGAACCTCCTGCCTGCTGAAGCCAGGGAATCATTTGATTAAAACATTAAGTGCTCACTGTATATTTTCCACAGCAACTAACATAGTGGTTTGTACAAAGCTGGGATCTGAGTTACGTACGACTTGGCTCTCTTGAAAGAGTTCATGGGCATCTAATCCCCTTTAGATATTAGAACTAAATGACGAGGTTGAATTCCTAAAAGAGAGGCCTAGAAACTAGGAGCACAGGAAGACAAAATCACTCTCAGCTGAGAGATCAATCCATCCTTGCGTTATGGAGGGAAATGAGAATTTCCTTGAAGACCAATTAGCAAATAACATTAGCTGACATTTATTAAGCTCTTACCATGGTAAACACTTTACAAGGAATATTTCATTTAATCCTTTAGAAAGTCCCATGGGGTTATGATTTGTAATTACATTTTGTAGAGGAAGAAACTGAAACACAAGGAAGCAGGATCAGAGGCGAGGCAGCAGTAGGAGTTGAATCAGAGAGTTGGTTTCCGATCCTACTCAGTTAACCCATCCTCTATATGACAACCAGGCAGTGTCTGGTGATGGCATTAGGTTTCACCTCTGCAGGTGAATGATTTGACAAATCTGTCCCAATTCTGCTATGCTTGGAGAACACCCCCTGCCCCGCCCCAGTCCCTGTTCTGTGAACATGGGTGGAACAACCCAAGCTAGTGTCTGGATCACCTCTCTCTCTAAAGTCACATGTTCCCAGATTGCTTACACAAGATGGCTTTGGGTTTTGGAGAGATATGGAGGAGAACTCTGTGTGTGTGTGTGTGTGTGTGTGTGTGTGTGTGTGTGTGTGTAGGGGGTAGTGGGGAATGGGGTACTTTGGAGACTCTGCACCCTCACTGCTCTTCTTGGAGACTCTTCTCATTTTAAATACTGACCCACCATTTCTTTACTCAGTAGAGTACTGAGTACTCTGGTCTGGATCCAGTGACTCTAGTGAGAGCCAAGTACGGACTCTGACTCACCACCCTTGAATCTAGGACCTTAAGGCCTTCTTAAAGACATGCCAGTCAACATCTGGTGCAGAAAGCAGGGCTCGGGTTGCAAACCTACTGTGTACAGTAACTGCTGAGTGCTCTTTCCAGGCACCCAGAGGAGCACAGTTTTCCAAGTGTCTCTCCATGGAACTTGGAGTCCATTGGAATATCCCATCACTTACAGAGGCAAAAATGAATTTTAGAAAGCTGTAGTAATTCAAAGCAAAACAAAATAATCCATTTCCCTGAGGGTATTTGAATTTAGCTTCTGATGAAAATAAGACTATTTCAGTGACATCATACAGCCGTGTTTATCTCATCCTGCCATCTCTGAGTGGAGCCAGCTCAGTGCTTGTCCCCAGCCAGAACCAACAGCCGGGCCCCTTTTGCAACATTGAGAAGTCACTCTTTTATTTAGTGCTGAGAAATCTCCCTAAAGGAATGCTTCGCAGAACTGTGCTCAGTATCCTGCTCTTCTGCAGGAAAACAAATCCAGGATGGTTTTAAGGACGATCAGTTATCCCAGAGTCAAAGTTCATGCCATTAAACCAGGCTATTGTTTCACTAGATGTTTCACTTAGTATGTGCTCAGAAGGGCTCCAAATAAAACAATCTGGCCAGTTCCTTCTTCACTTCTCTCTCTGCCAAGAAATAAATGCTGAATATTATAGTTCACATGACTGAATTTATTCTCCCCTCCACAGGCTGTTATTAATGTAACTTCCATTTTATTACATGCCTACTGTAGGTAAGTCTCCCTTCTGGCTCCCACTGTGAAGGTAAGGATGAGAAAGACACTCCTCCTCCTCTCTAGAAGAGACTGGGGAGATGTCAGCACAAATAAAACATCTGAACAAGCCACGTGATCATCGCCATTAGCTGAGGGACCCTCTAGGACTCAGAGGAGGAATCTGAGTGAAGAGGAATTTGAACTGGACTTACAATGATGCACAGGGCTTTCCTGAGAAGATGGGACATCGGCTGAGGACACAGGATTGATTATGTTGTACAGGTATTTTCGGGAAGAGCCACGTTCACCCTAGCCATTCATTATCATTGAATGCTGTGATCTGTGAGTTTCAGCGCCCACTGCAAAACCCAGCGGGGGCAGCTCACATTGCACAGTAACTGACTGTCTTTAACAGAGGTAAGAACCACCCTCCACCCCACCCCCACTCCCCACTGCACAGAGAAGGGTTAATCAGGGGTCCCAAAAAGGCTCGCCTTGTTTTTGCTCTGGCCAGCAATCCAGTCTCTCAAAAGGTGGAGGGGCTCATGGCAGTCTCAGGAAGATGCTGGTCACTGGTCCAATGAGCACCTGGTCGCCGGTGGAGCACATCTCCGTTGTAAGGCCTTGCATTCAAGCAGACAAAAACTCCAGCTCCCCATCTACCTCCTGTGCCATGTTTCTCTTAGCTCAGTTTCCCAGAGATGTGCAGAGGCCTGGGGAGTGGATCCAGCCAAAACATGTCCTTGGCAGAGATGCCAAAAGAGAGCCCTGAAGAACAAAGGAAGTCTAGCAGATAACTGGCTTCCTCTGAAGGAATCTGGAGGGTTATAACCATAGCGAGCTGTTGGCACCAGCGGGGGATGGAAACTGGGCCTTGCAAACTGAGTTCCAGCCTGTCTGTGCATCTTGGTGGCCTGAATGCCATCAGACCACACCCCCTCCCTGGCAGACAGGCTGGTTGAATGACAGCTGGGGGCAGGAGGCTATAAGGCTCCCTCTTAGTTGTGTGGCCTTTCCTAGGAGTCCAGCCAAACCAGGGAGAAGGAAGCTGAGCCACACAGAGCAGCTGTGTGCTCTGACTACCAGAGGGGCCTGCTCCTCATTTCCCTCACCCCCCCAGTCCCAGCCAGGGGGCGGGAGGGGGGGGTGGTGAGGTTGAGGGGATTTGTCATGGTTTCTTTATTCTTTTATTTTTATTTTTTAAAGATTTTATTTATTTATTTGTCAGAGAGAGAGAGAGAGGGAACACAAGCAGAGGGAGTGGCAAGCAGAGGAAGAAGCAGGCTCCCCGCTGAGCAGGGAGCCTGATGCGGGACTCGATCCCAGGACCCTGGGATCATGACCTGAGCTGAAGGCAGAGGCTTAACCAATTGAGCCACCCAGGCGTCCCAATGTCATGGTTTCTTTGAAAAGAAAATACACAAGTTCTTTCTATTTAGCCAAGCCTCAGGCAGATAAGAAGTATTCCTTCCAAATACAGGACAGTGTCTTTCTGATACTGGAATCACTTGTTTTGCTGGCTACAAGGGCAAAAGCCTCAGGCCTGGTGAACCTGAGTCTGAAGATGGAACCTGAGAATGTACAAAGTTTAATGTGTGCCCCTCGTGAGTCTTTTACCCTGGATCAGTAAAATCCTGCTTCTAGTTACAAATGGAAGGACCGGGAAACAGAGGTGCTGCTTCACAGAAGACGTAATGGAATACAAGCCGTTCGCTCTCTCACCAAAACGTACTTAGATCTCAAAGGTGCGGCCTGATAATTTAGATACCAAAAGGTTCAGTGTCTGCGATGGTACCACACCTATGTCAACTAGTCACCTAATTTGGGCAAGACGATTTATAGATCTAAACCTTTGTTTCTGTATTTTCAAAAGGGCAGAGTTAGCTGGTTGAATAGAGCTGGGACCAAGAGTTGACCTGGTTTTGTGTGGGTTGAACACAGGACCCCCACAAGGCCAATGAGTTCCAGCGACCAGTGACCAGCATCTGCCTTCATTCTTCTGAGGTTTAGTGACAGAGAACTTGGACTGGTGCAAGGCCTCCTTGTTTGAAACCGAGCTCTGAACACTTAGTAGCTGTATGACTTTGGGCAAGTTGCTTAATATCTCTATGCCTCAGTTTCCCCATCTGAAAGGGAGTTCGATAATAGTATAGTCCTCATATATAACATAAGCATGTAAAGCACTGGTAGAAACACTCAGTAAATGTTGACTGTTGTTATGCATTTTGCATTTTACAAATAATCCTTTGAAGGACCTTCTAGCTTACTTACTGAGAGCTCCTCTGGGTCTTGAACACAAATTTACTATGTGTACTGGGATAGTAGGCTACATTCTTTCAGAGTTAACAAATATTCACTGAGAGTCTACCTGGTGCAAAGGTGCAGAGAGAAAAGGCATATACTTTGCCTTCACACAGCTATTTGTCTTGTTGGGAGATACTCACTTCATTGTTGGTTTACTTGTCTGAAACGTAAAAAGTATTATGAACAAGAGAGGCATCCTTAGGTATTTAGAATCCTTTTTTCTTCACTTTCATGGCTAGAACCTCATTTTGAACCTAGCAACAGCCCTGTGCAAAGCAGACAGTATTTGGAAGTGTGGTTTTCAATTCTCAATGGCTTGCTGGGTTCTTTGGAGGTTCTTAGAAGCCAGTGGAGGTGGGAGGTGAAGTGGATATAAGGGTCCATTTGGGGGACCACCTCCAAGTACACACGTATGTGCCTCCTCCCAATCAGGATATCTCTATTGCAACATATTTGACATTGAACTTCCTCATGTCATTAAATCAAGTTTCTGCTGGAGGTAGACAGTGGTGTGTGGAAGAAGAAATCCATGATCTGATTTATTTCTGCGACTTAGGACTTCTGAAAGGTTGGCCTTGCCCTAGGACTGACACTCAAGAAGGGAAGGCAGTGCCTCAGGGCTCCGTCTAATGGAGGTATTTGTTTCCTTTTGGGGTTTGCTTAGTATACTGGAGCCTAGAAACAATTTACTCCAGCGTTCTAGAGGATAAAACCATTTCCAAGCACCTCCTTCCCTCGAACATTATAAAACCTGCAAACATTGTGATCGAAATGAAGGAATCAAACCCTAGATTAAAATACAAAGAACTACAAATCTGAAAGGTATATAATACATCTTAACCTGTTTTATAAACATACTCCATTTAGGAATATTAAAAATTATTGACCTCATATTCACAAAATATTTTTACAATAATTCATGCTTGTCAGCGTATTTGTTTCAGTGCACTAGAAATTTATTAATTGAATTTACTTCAAAACTTTAACTTTTTGCTACAGATAGAACCATAAGCTATTGAACTTAAAATTTTGCAGTTTTAAAGCAGCCAGAAAATAATTCCATAGTGATTAAATTCTGAACTTGGTGTCCAGAACATCTTTTGGTTTTTTTTCCTTATTGGTAGTCATAAACATATTTTGTGTTTTTGAGAGTCTCAAAAAATACTTTTGTTGATCTGGGCCATTTGGTGGAGAATATTCTTAAAGGCATAATAATCAGAAACCTTAAATATTAATGTATATTCATTATATATAATATTTACCATATAATATAGAATATATTAATATAATTAATGTAACCCTCATGATGTATACAAATTTTTATATATATTATCTCAGAAATCTTGGCACTGGAATATAAAACAGACCCTTTAGGCCTTTAAAGAAGACATAGAGGCCTCCACGGTGTAACTAGAGGAGGCCTCCGGGCCTGAGCACCAGGGATCCCTGCTCCTTTCTGAATGTTCACCTGGTCCTGGGGCTCTCCCATTTCCAGTCTGTCTGCAGCTTCCTCGTTCAGCCTGGAAGACATGCTGTCCCCCATCTCCTGAGCCAGAAAAGGACAAAAACAGGCCCCTTGTTTTCCCTTTTGTTCTTTAGCAGAGTTCATTTTAAAATGCCAGCATCTCTTCATTGTGAAAAGGGAAAATATAAGAAAATAAGAAAAGAAATACAGATAATAAAAACAATGTAAAAGCTGCCAAGTTCTAAAGCACCTGCTTCAGCTTCCAAGCCTCCCTGTACGATCAGGGCTTCCGATCTTCCGCCCCTGGCCGGAGGAGGGGCACACAACCCCGGAGCTTTTCCTGGTATTCTTTTTTCTTGCTGTTTGCCTGGTTTTATTTTATTGAAGTGACCTTGCCACACTGGTCCCAGAAGGTCATCAACTGCAACATCTATTTCAGGAATGGAAAATATTCGCCATCCATCAATGAGGGTGGTGTATGCAGTGGTGCTCAGCCCCAGTCTCCTTTCAGGATGGGGCCCTCCGGCCCTCTGCTACTGGGAATGGTCGTGGTTGAAGCACTTGGTGGAGTTTCGCTGGGAATTAGCCTCTGCCAAAGAGAGCCACATTGCCCAAGGCCATGGCCCTTGCCTGGGGCAGCCTGTATCCAGTGAGTGTTGGCTATTCAGTGTGTGGGGCATAAGATCCAGGCCCCTTGCCTCTCTAAGGGGCAATCTCAGCTCCAGGGCTCCTCAGGGAATCCCCTGAGGCCTCTGCCCCAACTTCAGGGCAGTTCAGCTTCTCCCCTTGCCCTGTCCTGCTCCCCTCACCCCCTTATAGAAGTGTATTTAAGAGCACTCCTGGATAAGCCCTCCACATGCACATCTCAGGCTTTTGGAGTCTGCTTCCCAGGGAACTGACCTATGGCAGACGGGCTGACTCTGGGCGGAAGACCAGAGCCCCGTGCTCAGAAGGGACTTGCACTTGGTTTAATGCTCTACTATAGTCATCTTGAAATGCTTAATTTTTAAACACTGGGCCCCCTATTTTCATTTTGCACTGGGCCCTCCAAATTAGGCAGCCTGTCCCAGTGACAGGCACTGAAGGGGAAACCGACCTGGAACATGATGTTGAGAGGGAACCTGTGACGTCCCCTAGGCTTGGCAGGAGAAGTGTTCTGTCTGCCATGGGTGTAGGGGGAGCGGAGGGGCAGGGGGAGCGTTAGTTGCCTTCTGTCCCTGGTTTACTCAGCAAACGCTGGCTTAGGAGAGAGGCTTAGCTGGGCGTTTCGATTCTCTTGGATATCTCACTTATTTCTCTTTTTGGGTCTGAGTGATGCCTGGTTTTTATCCTTCTAAGTTTCATAGCTTCAGGGATGGCTCGGGGGCATGCTCTCCTCCCCATCCTCTGCACGGTTGGCACACTCGCATGTGGGCTGGCCCTGGGAGGTGGTTTCTGAGTCGACCCATTTCCCCTTTGCACTTCTGCAGCATGACAATGCCTCCCCATTAAATAACTGGGCACCTGCCTTTCCTATGAGGTCTTCTTGGTGTAGTCATTTTGACGGTGGAACATTTTGGGATGGGGAACAAATCAAGTAATTACATTTTCAATGAAGAAAAGATTCTGAGTAATACTCATGAGAGAAACATCAACTCATCTCTCATTTTCTCCTTTAGTAGCACTTTGACAAAACTACCCCGTGAACATGTGTATTGTTCATACCTGAGCCACACGCAAGCCCGAGAGCTTTCCCCAGTCCTATTCCTCTTCTTGTCCCAACCATAATCCTGACCACCAGGGTTGCGTCAAAAAGAAAGAAAGAAAAAAGAAAACAATGGCTTATTATTATTAAGTGAAATGTCTATTTAAACAATGTACCCAATTTAAGATTGGTAAAAATAACAGCTAACATATACATATACACATATATATAATTTGAAAGAATACTTGACACATGTAATAAGCATGTGTAATGTATTTACATATATAATATATAATATATTTACATATATTAACTCACTTGATCCTCACAACATATAGAGGCACAAAGAGGTTAAACAATTTACCCAATATTACTTTGCGATGCATGTGGATGGTGCTAAAGTTCAGAACCAGGCAGCTTGTGTTATTAACAGCTATGCCATCCGACATACGGCCTCAAATCGAATGGTGAGGCTGTCACCAAATGCATTATTTTTTACTTTAAAGTTTAAGATAGAGCAATGAAAGGTGTGTCCAAATATACAACTTGATCAAAGCTACTCATTGGTAGATGCAAATGGAATTCATTGTGAAACAGCTGGCATGAGGCAATTGATAAATGAACTTCATTTGTCCAATCTGGAAAAGACCAAGAGTATGAGCAGGTCATGTATAGAGAAGACAGACCATAGACATTCTGGAATGTGAGAGAACTGAGAGAAGAGTTTTGAGACTTTTGAACCTGGAAACAGAATACAAAGGCAGAACTACCTTCAAATATCTGTGAAGAATCTCATAATTTTCTTATGAATGAATCATGAGTGGAATGTTATCTATCGGTCTTTTGCCCATTTAGAATAAGTGTCAATATCAGAATTCATTTTAATCAAATGTCCTTGGGGTCAGAAGAGTGGATTTTAAGATACTTTATTGAAAGAAATTTCCTAGTAAATAGAGATTTTGCTGGTTCCTATCAACAATGAGGAATGGAGCAAAGTGGGGTGAGGTGGGTTATGTTCAGGGTTGGGGAGTCCAGAAAGGGTAGATGGAAAATATAATACAAACAGCACGTACTAGCCAACAGGTTTCAACGAAAATGGTAGATGAAGAGATACATGGGGTGGAATGAGGGTCAGGATAAGGCTGTTAAAAATACCTGGTAATCTTTTTAAAAATGTGATGTTGTAGGGTGCCTGGGTGGCTTAGTTGGTTAAGCGTGGGACTCTTGATTTCAGCTCAGGTCCTGATCTCAGGGTTGTGAGATCGAGCCCTGCTTTGGGCTCCATGCTAGGCATGGAGCCTGCTTAAGATTCTCTCTCTCTCCCTCTGCCCCCCATCCCCGCTCGTGTGTGTGCGTGCGCGCATGCACTCTCTCAAAATGAAAAAGTGAAGTTGTGTCAAAACAGCTTCTTGGAAGCACCCTCCCTTGACTATGGCCCACTAATATACAGAGCCCTCTGGACAGTCTCTGTATTCTACACAACCTTCCTAACATCTTTGTTTCTACAGCTCCCTGGCAGAGCCAGCCCCAGTCAGAGGCCAGACAGACCTGTTCTGACTGGTCTGCTGCTTTCACCTTCACCTGCCTGGAAACCCTGGACTGCTCTCCAGTGTCTGCAAGACTTCACTGTTTTTGAACTGATAGATTAGAGAGACAGAGCATATTTTCCCCTATTTCAAAACCACTGTACAAAAATGGCTTTATTATTCTTACACTTAGTGTGATTGCCCATTTGTCAGCTAGACAGGGGCTCCCTTTATAATTTTTGGAATTCAGTACCTATTGGTATTCCAACTGGACATGAAGCTTTCTTGAAGAATGGCTGTTGGATAGATAATATGTTGAATTGAATGACCTAAACATATCCTGCCAGGGTGCATTTTCAGCAAGAGCCAATGGTGCTTTCTGAAGAGTTTATGGTTTTTGCAATAACTTGGTCATTTCCCGCCCCCCCCTTGGCCCACTGGTACAGGAAGGTTAATTTAAAAAAAAAAAAAAGAGCCTTGTGAATGGAGTCACATGATACGAGTTGGTGTTCTTTTTCTGACCTGAGTTTTATAAACTTAGAGAACCACTCTCCAATCACAGTTTTTATATGGATGAATGGGTGTAATTTTACCTCTCATATTTAATGACACGTGGGACAGCTGAAGAGTAGTATCTGAAAATTTTAAAAGTTTGGCAAAGAATTTTCCTTTTAGGAGACTATCTGTGTCTAAAAGTCTGGCTCATGGAAAAAAATGATTGATCAGTGACTGACATTGACTGCTGATATTTATTATGTGCTCACTGATTAGATGGATCACTTCATTTAGCTCCATAAAAATTTTATAGAGTAGGTTTTTTTTTTTTTCTCACCTTTACAGGTAAGGAAAACAGAAGCATAGAGAGAGTCAACAACTTGCCAAAGGTCACCCAGGAGGAATGGTAGAAGCTGGGATTTGAACCCTGGCCACATCCATCTAGGGCTTGACTTTATAACTGTGAGTCCTTTGAAGGCCTGAAGTGGGGACTGGCTAGCAGAGCAATAATTCTGTCCAGACATAATGTCTCTCTTTTAAATATCTTTTTACCTTTTATTTATTTTATATGTCTCACTTTAGGTAGTATTTATCTCAATAGAGAGGAATATAAGTGTGGAGAAACATCATGTCCACATTTTGGAAAACCTAACTAGAAATGAAAATTTAAAAGACCTGCCATGAATTTCTACCCTGAGGCTGACAGTGGAAATTTGCTCTCAGAGGTCATTGTGAGTTGGCCACTGGAGGCTTTCTTAACAGGAAAATAAAAGTTTAAAACCAAGAATATGAGGAGATGAACATTTTAAAACTCCAGGGTTTTGGAGGCTATCATGTTAAAACACCTTCTGAAAAACTAATATATTAGAATCTGTATAGGTATTTATAATTTATGTAAAATGGCTGCCCTTAATTTTTGGCTGATCACAATAGCTGGTGTATCATAGGTACTCAATAAATACATTTTTAAAAAAGATTTATTTATTTATTTGAGAGAGAGAGAGTGCCTGTGAGTACAAGCAGGGGGGAGGGGCAGAGGGAGAGGGAGAGAATCCCAAGCAGACTCCCTGCCAAGCATGGAGCCTGATACCCGGCTTGATCCCATCACCCTGAAATCATGACCTGAGCCAAAATCAAAAGTTGGCTGCTTAACAGACTGAGCCACCCAGGCGCCCCAATAAATACATTTTAAATGAGCAGATGAATGAATGAATCTGGCAAAGACAGTGTCAATTCCAGCATTGCCAAAATAACAATATCTAATATTTATTGATGGTTTATTATATGTCAAGTATGGTCTAAATATATAGAACACCCTAGCTCTTTTAACTCTTAAATAACCCTAGGAAGAGGACTATTTTTAATCTTTATTTTGAAGATAAGAATAATGAGGATCAGAGATATTTTTAATAATTTACCCAAAGTAAGCTGTACACCCAAGATTTAAACTTGGGCCCTGTGGCCTAGAGTCTATCCTGGAAACTGTAGGGACAAGCACTTGCTCCAAGAAATGAAGCTCATTTGGGCCTGATTAAGCTCTGCTTAGTCACGCCCAGGGGAGAAGTGGTCTGCAGGCTTTCTGGAGGGGCCTCTTGGAACTGAGTGCTGGGGCTAATTAATGAGGTTATGTGAGGGCAACATTGAATTGGGCAATGAGTGAGGGTGGGTTGTGGGCCAGGCTTTTAGTAAAGACTGAGGGTGTCATCACTTTCTGTGGCTAACAGAGATAGTGCTCCTTGGGCAGTCCTTTAGGTGATCCAATTGGTGTTCTTAAAAGTGAATGGAGGAGTGCCTGGGTGTCTCAGTTGATTGAGCATCTGACTCTTGATTTCAGCTTGGGTCATGATCTCAGGGTCCTGGGATTGAGCCCCACGTTGGGCTGCATGCTCAGTGGGGAGTCTGCTTGAGTAGTCTGTCTCCCTCTCTCTCTGCCTGCCCACCCCCGCTCATGCACACACTCTCTCTTTCTGTCTCTCTAAAGTAAACAAATAAATCTTTCTCTCGTACAATAACATGATGCTTTTTTTTTTTTTCCAGATTGCTGTTTACCCCCAAGTTGTTGCAATATACATTTTTTTTTAAGATTTTATTTATTTATTTGACAGAGAGAGAGAGCACAAGCAGGGGGAACAGCAGGTAGAGGGAGAGGGAGAAGCAGGCTCCCCACTGAGCAAGGAGCCTGACTCCAGGCTCGATCCCAGGACCCTGGGATCATGACCTGAGCCGAAGGCAGACGCTTAACCAACTGAGCCACCCAGGTGCCCCAAATATACATTTTTTTTTTTATTTTTTTTTATTTTTTTTTTATTTATTTGTGAGAGACAATGAGAGACAGAGAGCATGAGAGGGAGGAGGGTCAGAGGGAGAAGCAGACTCCCCGCTGAGCAGGGAGCCCGATGTGGGACTCGATCCCGGGACTCCAGGATCATGACCTGAGCTGAAGGCAGTTGCTTAACCAACTGAGCCACCCAGGCGCCCCCCAAATATACATTTTTAAAAACAATATTTTCCTCTATAATCACAAAGCAAAACAAGAGGCAGAATACCCATCATCATTACAGAAACACTGATTGTATACTTTTAACATAATATTCAGATATTTTTAGGGGCGCCTGGGTGGCTCAGTTGTTAAGCGTCTGCCTTTGGCTCAGGTCATGATCCCAGGGTCCTGAGATCGAGCTCCGCATCGGGCTCCCTGCTGAGCAGGGAGCCTGCTTCTCCTTCTCCCACTTCTCCTGCTTGTGTTCCCTCTCTCGCTGTCTCTCTCTTTCAAAATAAATAAATAAAATATTAAAAAAAATATTCAGGTATTTTTAATGACTATCTTATACCAATTTTTAATTATATATACTAAGTGTATACACTTACTGGTTGAAAAATACATTGGTTCTACCCACCTACTACTTTTAATACACTATATAGTAACTTGTGTCTTCTTCCTAATAGCACAATTTATAAGGACAGGAACACAAAAGATATGTTAGAGAGGTGAAGAAAGTATCAGAAAAATTTCCTCAGCCTTAGTTTACCATCTCTTTACCTCTCCTTTATGCACATACTGCAATTAGCTGGTCCTCTTTCATCCTCCTTTCATCCTATTCCTACCTAAAGACCTCTCAGGCTTCAGAGCAGGGACAAGTATTCCATATTGTTTATTGTTGCTATTGAATTAGCTTATATTACAAGTCAAAAAAAGAAGAAAGAAATGCTTGAGGTTAAGAAAGATACACGGAAACCAAGAGAGAATAAAGAAAAAAAATATGGAAGTGGTTGTACCCCATTAGTAATTATCTGGCAACTCTGGAACAGAGGTTCCTATCTGGACTTAATATCATTAATATAGGGTCAAAAGTCGAGAGTACAACTCTCTAATGATCAGGCTTTATGACTTTCCTTTTTGGAATAAAGCTCAATTTCATCTCTAATTAGGTGAAAAAACATTTCATTCTGAAGGAGAAGAGCTTATTTCCCATCTAGATGTATAATAGTAGAAATGGCAAGGCTTTCTTTACTACCTGTGGAAGAACCAGGGGGGCAAAATCAATTTTTCCTGTATTTGTACTCATGATTCCCCTTGTCTCCTCTGCTGCCCTGCATAAAGACAAACTTCACAGGACACTGAGAGATTATACAGAGTACAATCATCTGATAAAAAAAATAATTTTGGCTTATCTCCCTGACTCTTCCCACCCCACCATCCCCTCACACAACAAAGATCGGTGTGTTGAGTTTGGCAAGGAGAATAACTAAAGAAGGTAAAGTGAGGGCTCACAGAACACTTAATACTAAGTTAAAATTCTAACATCATAACATCAAGGTGTCAATCCAACTTTAAACCCACTTGGGAAACTTTAAGCTATTAACACTTAAAAATATGGTAGTACTTCTTTAGTAACTGTAACCTCTGAATATCCTCTTAATTGCTCATGCTAACAACTTGACTGCATACTACTGCTTCTTATAAATAAATAAATCTTTAAAAAAAAGAAGTGAATGGAACTGGGAATAGGGTGATTGAAGGGCCTCAGTTTTCAACACCTAAATTCAATATGGTACCTAACATGTTGTCCCATGGCAGGATGGACAAAGGTCAGAGAAGCCCAACCTCAGAGAAGCCCAAGAAGGATCAATGCCGTCAGCAGAAATAGGGTCTCCTCTGTTGGCACTGGCCCTCTAGGAGGTCTTGGGTTGCCCTGAACAATCCTGACAAGGTAAAAAACAAAGCAAAACAAAACAAACTCTCAGCAGGGGGTTGTCTGGATAAACTTAAAAAGGGATTCATAAGAGTCTCTTGGCTTTTCCTTGACTGTCATAATGACAGAAAGGGACTTGTGGTGACAACCAAAAAGAAAGTTCTCCCACAGTTCTCCAGCATGGAGTGGGGTGGGATGGAAAATTAAAACCTGGAAATCTGTCCATTAAGTCAGGTTGATAAAAAAAAAAAATTAGGGAGGAATAAAAAGCAGTTTCAGGAGCCCAATGTGGACCCACCACTCTGCCTCTTGTGAGACTTCATCCAGGGGTTCAACACCACCTTGCTCCTCATCAACATCAGGCCAGGGCTGTGCAGTGGGTCCTTGTAGAGGTGTGGACTGCAGACTATCTACTTCGGCTCAGAATTATTGTTATATTCTGATATATTATTATATACAGTAATTTATTATTATTATTATAGATCACAAAATCTGATGGTTGAACTAAAATAGATAGATCATATTACATTTATTTTTAAAAAGGTACTTTTGGTTAATTTATATAAATTATTCTCAAGGAATGAAGCTCTAGTAGTAATAGATGAACACATTATAGTTATTTACCATCACGAAATGTGTTTATTATTTCAAATTATAATTTTGGAGATAAAAACTCCTTGAGATATGAGAAGGGAAGGAAAACAAATGACAACCTCTCTCTTGCCTGTTTCTGATTGGAGCTTTTCACTGTCTTTCACGTCATGACTTGGGGCACAGGGCAGGCACCCCACCTGTGTCAGCCCCCCACCGATGCCATCATTTTAATCTACTCAAGAAGCCTCCCTTTCAGGAATGTATATTGCTTCTTGGCCCCTGCCTGCTCCCTGGAAATTTTGGGCAAAGAGGCAGGAAAAGAATGTGATTGCTCAGGCAGAAATCGATGGGCTGGGATTGTTTCTTCACCTTGGGTGACTCCCTTGGTACTCAAGGAATAAACAGAATTGGCCCTGAGCAGGGAAAATAGCACATCCCCTTTGGACTCTCTCCCTTATTTATAAGCCATAGCCTCAGGGACAATAAGCTGGAGGACCTGCCAGCATCCTTGAGCCAGGATCTCAGCTAATGTCACAATAACAGTGTTTCCCTGACATCTAAGAACCCATGGTTGCAAGTAAAGCCTGAATCAAACTAAGCAGTGAATAGTAATGTTATTCCAAAGAAGAAGTAGCAAGGGTATGATGAGCTGGTTCCCTCCAACTTTCTTCAAGTTTTGGAACCATGTGTGATGATGGCTTCAGTCAAGAAATAAAGTCAGGGAGTTTACAAGACTCAAGAAACCACAGAGATAGCTCCCTTTTTTGTGTCTTTGAACACAGTAACAGCATGATTGCTTCAGGTATTGGGCACAGTCCAGAGGTTAAGGCCATGGGTAACTAACAGGGGATCCCTGATAATCTCATTTGTTTCATAGTGGAGATTGCTAGTGTCTGTCTGGCATCCATTTTTCCCTTCTTCCTAAGAGAACCTCGATTCAGTGTTATCAGCAATGTACCCAACTGGAAAACCACATTTTCAAGCCTTCTTTTAGATAGTGACTAAGTTTTGGCCAATGAGATATAAGTGAATGTGATGTTGTGATTTGTAATAAGAAATATATATTTGGTTTTCATTCTCATTTCTGGCTCCTAAAACCCTTAAAGTTTCCTAAGTGATGAGAGCAATAAAACTGTCTTGATATTCATAACAAACCCCTTTCAACCACCCCTGAGGTTACGCTAGCAGGTGACTTTTGGACTGCACCTAAGGGTGGGGCTGGTTGCAGGGAACCCAACTATGTGATTAGGGGGCTGGAACTTTCAGTCCCCACCTTCTGGGGAGGGGAGAGGGGCTGGGAGGTTGAACTGATCAATAATGGGCAATGATTTAATCAGTCATGCCTATGTGATGAAACCTCTATAAAAACCCGAAAGTATGGGGTTCAGAGAATTTCTGGGTTGGTGAGCATGTGGAGGGTCTAGCAGAGTAGCATGCTCAGAGAGGACACGGAAGCTCCAAACCCCATTCCCCGTATCTCGTCCTGTGCATGTCTTCTATCTGGCTGTTTCTGAGTAATATCCTTTGTAATAAGCCAGTAATCTAGTAAGAAAACTGGTTTTCTGAGTTCTGTGAGCCACTCTAGCAAATTATTCAAACCCGAGGAGGGGGTTGTGGCAACCTCTGATTTATAGCTAGTCAGAAGCACAGGTTACAACATGGACTTCTGATTGGGATCTGAAGTTGTGGGGTGGGCAGTCTTGTGGGACCGAGCCCTTAACCTGTGGAATCTGAAGCTATCTCCAGGTAGACGGCATGAGAATTGAGTTGAATTGTAGGACACCCAGCTGGTCTCAGAAAATTGCTTGGTGTGGGGGAAAACCTCACACATCCTATGTCAGAAGTATAGTGACTGTGGTAGTTGTGTATGAGAAAAGGAGAAACACAGGGAAAAGAAGTGAATTTTTCTCACACAGTGAAAATTATTGAGTGGGGTTCTTCCTGAAAGCTTCTATTGAAGGAGTTGACCTAGTCATGTACCCATTTGTTCTTGGTGCTTCCTCTTCTCTCCTGACTGTAGTATTGGCAGCTGCCATCTTGGGAGAAGAGGAGACCCTGAGGTTGTAAAACATACCTAGGATACGAAAGCAGTAGGACAGAAGAAATCTGGGCCCCTGGTGACATGGCAGAACTTCCAAAGCAGCCCTAAATGGCTCATCTCTGAACTTAACTGTCAGGAGACAACATTGAACCTCACCTAGTTTCAAGTCACTGTCACTTTGTGGACCAAGAGTGTTGACATCACCTGGGAGCTTGTTAGAAATGCAGGATCTCAGGCCCCTCCCTAAGTCAACTGAATCAGCATCTGCATTTTAACAAGATCCCCACATGCTTTTCCTGTACCAAAAAGTTGGAGCAATGGTCTAGATGTAGTTAGTATCTGTACCTGTTTCTCTGTTTATAAAATTTTTAACTGATATAACCTGAAGAATCATGCATCCTATTTGTTGGCACTAAAAAATGATAATAATTATATAACCATAGGGTAGAACAACGAATGGGACTTGAGTTCTTCAGATACAAAGAAAGAAAGCTTTCGTGTAAATTAGTCAACTCATGTTCCAGCCACTATACTTTGTAACAGAGGTGTAAAAATACCAGGGTCTCAAGTTCACGGTCTAACGAGGGAGACCTTAGGCACTGCATTACAATACCTTGTTTAAATGCAGCCAGAGATGTGACCAGGTGTTTGGGGAAAACAGATGAGGAGTTTAAGCCTTCTCTCCTGGGCTATGGAGCTGGTTAGAGAAAACTCTTGAGAGATGTCACCTGTGTGGTTACAAATTCTCTTGCATCTTTCCCCAGCTTCAGGGATGCAGGAGCTAATCTTTTTGAGCTTAAGTCAGCCTAAGGGCCTCCTCCAGAGGAAGTGTTGGTACTTAGAAAACATAGGTTCTGGCACTAATGTCTTCACGCTATGCCATCTTCAGTCTCTTGGTTTATAATGTGTGCTCCTTGGCTCACTTACAGATGAGGAAAATGCAGGTACTGAATGGGGAGAGAATTTCAAGGGACTCAGGGTAGGCGACTTAGCCTATAGGAGAGGTTAGAATTCATTAATCACTAATACCTTCTCAATTTTGTTAACACTGGGTTTTGAATTCTGGCATTGATTAGGTATTTCTCTTGATCTGTCTTCTCTAATCTGAAGTTGGAAATCCTTTTGACAGATGCTTAGAATACATTTTCCTCTTTCTCTTTATATTTCTATTTGATATTCTTCAGTTTATTATATTATTAAAAATGAAATCACATTTTTGGGTATTTGTGGTTTGGCTGACTGGCTGGGAAACTGTTTTTCTGGCATTCATTAATAGTTTTTTCTTTCCATTTAAAGAACATTTATTGGATTTGGTACTTGAAGAAAGAAAATGCCAAATTAAGAAATGGGAGAGAGAATAAATGCTCTGTGCCTGCAAAAATGCCAGAAAGATTTTTTTCCTCCTAATTTTTACGGCTTTGAAAGTATTGGGAATAGGAACATTGTTTCTAACAAAACCCACGTTTTTATTTCTCTCTTCAAGAGCTATGGCTTTCATCCCCCCCGCCTCCCCTCAGCCCCCAGCTGCTTTTCTGACATGGTCTTCTAGGGTCTCATTTTCTTCTTCCTTAAAACAGACCAAAATAGCCCCGTTGGTGAATACCATCATGGAAGTGAAACACACAAGGACTCAGCTTGCCTCAAACTCGTGGTCTACTTCTCTAGACAGTGCTAGGTCTACGGCTCACTGTTTCCCACTGCCCTACGTTAACTGCAAGGAGAGGAAGTCAAGGAGAGGCTGGGAATCTTTTTATATTCTCTCTTCTGAAGAACTCCCAAGTTAGCAAGTAGCCAAACGGTGCTAACTAGAGTGTATTGCCAAGCATAATAGACTAACGCACATCAACAAGGCCTCCCTCATATTGCAACCCCAGCAGAAAACGATGCGGCAGAAGTGATCCCCAATCCCTGGTGGCCTGCCACACAAGTTTATGCTCCAAGCTATGAGTTCAGCCAGTGCTAGGATGCTGACACCTCTTCATGTGTCCAACATGAGCTTTACAGCCACAATCCTCTCCACCCGAATGTGTGATTTGGCTCTCATGAATGCAAGAGGAAGTGCCCTTCCCTGCACAGAAATCCAAACACAGGATGAAACCACAACTTGTTTTCAACAGGCCTCCTGTTGTGAGCCCTCCCAGCACTATGCTGCTTTTCTGCAAGTGAGCAGGGGACTGGTGGTTTGAAGCCGTGGCCTCTGCCTCTTCCTGAGGATGCCTCTAACGAGGATCTTGAGATCGATCATTCGTCATGAGCTGGAGATTTACCAACGCGGCTCCACTGAACCAGATTGGGCTTGGTCAGATGTGAAATTCTCATGTTTCAACACATGGCTTGTTTGCAAACCATGCCTTAAATAAATATACTCATAAAATCTAACAATATAGTGCTTTGAACTGGTGCATCATTTATGGCTTCACTTACTCAATAATCACGTATTAAGTGCCCAGCATGTGCCAGGCTCTGTGCTAGGTGCCACAGTTACAAGGCAGAAAAGAGATGGCATTGCCCCGAGTGCCTATGGGTTCAACTCTCTCCCTCCACTAAACTCCAAGTTCAATAAGTGGCTGCCAGTGGGTATGGGGTATGGTGGGGATACAAAGAGGTCGTGGCAGATTCCACTTGGGCAGAAGGGTTGCAGCTAGCCCGTGCAGTGCCCTGTTGTAAATTAGAGCCTCATCCTCTGGGCTCCTATCGTTCCTTCACCAGAGCTCCGGATTTGGTGAGTGGAGCGTGGACTGGACTTACCACACACTCACCTCTGTGGTAGGTCCTGACCAGGATGGTTTTCTTTAAGGTGTGAGGCTTGAACTGGGTCTTGAAAAATATGAAGGTGCTCACTGAGGGACACGCTGGGAGGAAGGGACCTTGGAGCAAAGGTAAAGAGATAGGACACTACCTGGCACATTCTGAGAACTACAAACAGTTAAACTTGGAGGAATGGGGCCTAAAAGGAAGAAGAGGTAGGCAGAGGCCTGACTGCAGATGTCCCTGTGTTCCAAACTAAGAAGCAAATTCTTCATCCTGAAGTTTGTGAGGCAATATTGAGGGGGTTCCCAGAATATGAACGAGATAATCATATTACTCATCTTTGTGGCAGCATTGAAGTGGTTTGCAGGGGTTGAAAGCAGGGGGAGGCTAAGTAGGAGAATATTGACATAGTCCAGGTGATGGAGAATGAGAGTCTGAACTTGCAGTGGGCAACAGGGATGGAGAGGGGAGAATAGATCTGAGAGAAAGGAAAGTGGTAGAATCTGCAGAACGTGGAAGCTGATTGGATTCTAGAAGATTACGGAGATGGAGGTGTCCGGGATGAATGGCTCCCAGGCCTCTCACTTGGGAGCCTGGTCTGATGTTGGTACTTTTTGTTTAAGAGGGATGCAGGAGGAAGGGGAACTTTCTGGTTGCTCTCAGAAGCAGATTGCTACATACTCTCTTACTAATGGCGGCCCTCTGCTCATGGCCCTGTTCTAGCAGCAGCCGCAGTGAGGGGTGTGGCCGGCACAGTGCGGGGAAGCTTACCAGTCTTCTCTTCGGGTTACAGATGACTTAGAAGGCTTTAGTCAGATCGCACCCAGAACTTGAGCTGCCTGCTTTCACGTCACACAGAGAAAAATGTTCTTTCTTTTTTTTTTTTTTTAAAGATTTTATTTATTTATTTGACAGAGAGAGAGAGAGCTAGAGAGGGAACACAAGCAGGGGGAGGGGGAGAGCGAGAAGCAGGCTTCCTGCCGAGCAGGGAGCCCGATGTGGGGCTCGATCCCAGGACCCTGGGATCATGACCTGAGCCGAAGGCAGATGCTTAATGACTGAGCCACCCAGGCGCCCGAAAAATGTTCTTTCAAAGCTTCCAAAGGCTCTGACCCCATCGGAAGAAGCCAGTGTCTGCCACTGATCACAGGGGATGGTGGGGGTTGTGCATCAGCCTAATGATACTGGAAGGACAGCCACTAAATCACATGCCTTGACACATGTCAATGCCATCCACTTGCCCAACACAATGGGAAACCTACCCTTTTTAGCACCAATAAAATCTGCTACTCTTCAGCTGTATGGTGTGCATTAGACTAGAGTTCTTTTTACTGATGGCTGATAAAGATAAATCTCCTGCAAGCACCATTTTCACTATAGATAGACAAGTAGATATTTTCTTCTTCTCATTTCTCAGTTTAATGGTGGTATATGTTTTTGAACTTTTTACTATGGAGAAATGCAAACATGTAAGAAAGTAGAAGAGATAATATAACTTATCCATCCATATATCCACCTCCAATACAATTCCACCAATTATTAAGTCATAACTAATCTTATTTCCTCTATATCCCCATTAATATCCCCCTTGTCTCTTAGATTATTCTGAAGCAAATCTACTGGATATACATATATATATATATACATATACACATGAAATACTATAATACATATATTGTTTGAAATATATATCATATAATATAATAATATATATAAAAATCTATATTTTGAATAAACTTTTGGAACAGTCTGAAATGTAAAGAAGATTGGGAATATAGTACAGAGTTTTTGAATTCCCAATACCCAAATTTCTCTGTTATTAACATTTTACATTAGTAAGTTACATGTGTGACAATTAATGAACCAATATTAATACATTATTATTACCTAAAGTCCATACTTCATGAGATTTCCTTAGTTTTCCCCTGATGTCCTCTCTCTGTTCCATGAGCCTATTTGGGGTATATTTTCATCTGCATTTAAAAATCTTTGTGGACTTAGGGATGTGATGCTCCCTTTTCCCCATTATCTGTATGTGTTTCAGGTCTGATAGAGTGTTTGCTTTATGCCCCCCACTCTCCCTTCCCTTCCTCCCTTCCTCTCTCCTATCCACAGCACACACACACACTGAGTTAGGAGCACTGGTCCCTTTGCTACCCTTAGGAGCCCTTTGGGCACTTGCTGGATTCCTTTGGAACTGCCACTGTGGAGTTCAGTCTAGGACGCACCCTTGAATGTCATTTGGGACAATGACGAAGCAGAGAATTCAGAACAACGCAATGTATGCTTAAAAATACGTTTGTGAATCCAGCATATTAATCCATGAAACAGAACGAAGGGCTCCCAGACTGTTTGGGTTTATTTTCACTGGCTGTTCACAGCATGGGGTGGGCGGGGAGGGTTCTGTGATTTGCAGGCCTGGTTGGGGCGGGGGGGGTGCTGGTTGGTACTGGGTCAGTTCGCCCCTCCTCACGATGAGGCCACCTGGACACAGGCCATTTGCTCTCGGCGGGCGTCACAGGAAGTCATTTCCCTTTGGAGGTGCTTAGCCGAAATCAGCGCAGTGTGTGCGGTGCCACGTTTCTGATGCGGTGCCTGCCTCCAGCTAGCCTGTCGAGCACATCTACGGGCAGTGGGTGGCTGGCTCGCGGCCAGGGTGGCGTCACTGCCATTAATAGAAGTTGAGGGAGCTCAGAAAAATGCTTTAGGTCTGGCAACGGGTCTAGGTACTTTCGCCACAAGCATCTTTGCCATAGACACGCTTGCCGCAAGCATTTGCCACACGTGACTTTCTTAAAACATTCCCGCGTAGTAGGTCCCCATTAAATATTTGCTGCATAGCTGCTTCCTTATTCTTTCTTTTTTTGCTTTTTTTTCTTTTAAAGCTGCTTCTTTATTCTGACAATTAACACCAAACCGAAGACCTAATACTCGGAGAAAAAATGGTGTTTTGTGTTCGTTCAGAAATGTCCATATTGTCTCTATTTCTGTTGTGGAAACATGATTTTTAGCACCCTGAGTTTGGATACCATCATTACTAGTTTCCAAATAGGTCATTAGGCTCCAGAGTCTCAGTCTTTCTCATCTATAGAATGGGAATTAAAATTCCTACTTTGCAGTAGAATTGTGATGATGAAGTCAATGACATATGTAAATGACTAGCACAGGTTCCTGGTGTATGGTGGGTATTCAAGAATTGTCTTATTATCCAATTCACTATGTAATTGCTTTGTCTGATTTTCAATCGCCTTCTTGGCTTACTGTTGATCCTTCCTTTTATGATTTTCTTTTTATCATTTGATGCATATGATTGCTGTGCTTTTGGTGACACAAAACTACGAGTATGGCATTTTTGGGCTTTCATAAAGAAGCACAGGTGAGAAAAAGGGAAAAAAGGAATATTAATTCTACACTGAGTAGTTCACTTATTCACAGAAAAGAACTGGTGCTGGCAGAGCGTGAGGTTTTCCAACCAAACTATATATGTCAATGCCTTTCGGCTAAGGATCGGCAGGAACACATCTGTCAGGTTTATGACTTGTCGCAGGGAGGCAAACCACACACCAACGAGAAGAAGTGGGAAAGAATTGCAGGATTTGGGCTTGTGTTAGGTGAGCGGGGGAGGGCTAAAGGAACAGGGCTTGTGTCTGGATTGGATGCTGTCAGGAAGAGGGGCAAGTCTACGATTGAGCATTGTAATAAATCTGAAAGAGGGAAGGCAAAGGTTATCATTAGTAAACAGCCGTCACTCAGAGAAGCAAGAATAGGGGGGTGTTTTGTCATTTTTGTGATTTGGACGGCGTTCACAGTTCTGTCTGGGTTCAGACATGATACAGAGTGCTCTTATTTATGTCTTGATCTGCCGCAGTCAACAGAGTGAGCCTGTCTGAAGCTGATGTTCTGAGAAACTGTTTACGTTCAACGGGAGAACCCCATGGCCTGTCTGTAAGTGCCAGGCTATTTCGCAACCACTGTGAGATCCAGCTGTGAGTGTCAGGGCAGTCTCCATAGGTCAGGCTGCTTTTCTCATTCTTAGGTATGAACATGCTCTGAAATAGAATTTAGGTGCAGATAACAGGCACGGCTCTAACTATTTTATGAGAACTGGATTTAACCCAGGGAATTAGGTACTTACAAAATTGTTGGAAGGACTGGAATAATGGCTCTGGGCTTGGAATCCAGGAACCATCCAGAGAACCAGTCCTCCAGCAGAGCTGCTAACCACTTAATTTCCCACCTTCTTGATTGTGGCCATCACCACTGACCTTGTTCACTCCGGGAATATGTTAGCTTCCTTGCTCGTTAGAGATCAGGAAGCCATTGTTGCAACTCTTAGCCTTAAAGCCATGTCACATCTTCTAGGTGCAAACTAATATCTCTGAGCCGGGCCCCTCGGCGCTCACCATGCTGGTGACCAGAGCAGTGGGACCTCCGCCACCTCTGCCCAGAACAGCCAAGTCCTCTGCCACCACCTTTGCCGGCAGGAGGAAATCAAGTTGCAGCAGCCCATTCGCTAACTCACTTCTGATTTCCGCATCTTGGGTCGGCGCTCTGACTGCCTGAACCTGAATCACGTCCAGACCCCAGCTGCTAGAGAGCTGGGGAATCACGATGGTTAGGCGTTCCGGCCTCGGCGGGAGGAGGCTGGGGTGGGTGTTGGTTTCTAGGCCAGGTTTATTCACCACAAGCCCTAACTAGGAGTAAAGAGGCTTGGATCTAATCTTATTTCAGTGACTGATTTGCTAAGTTAGGTTAGAAAACTATCATCAGCTTTCTGGGTCTCAGTCTCCATGACCAAGTTAGACCGGATGATATCTGAGCTTCTTCCTGATTCTAGAATTCTGTGATTCTATAGTTAATTTTTCTGATATTTTCTTAAATATATTCATTTTGGAAAGTATTTTCTGTCCTCTTTTACACAGAATTTTCCTTTCCCATTAATACTCAGAATAGGAAGCCTTCAAGGTGGTTGGAGGTCCTAGATGATTTTTGCCTCCGCATATTCTTACCTTCTCACTTCAAATAGGGCTGACTCCTGTGATCACTAGGATATTGTAGAAATGACAGAGCATGGCATCTAAGGCATGGTCATCAAAAAATTACAGCTTCTACCTTTGCTCTCCCTTGGGTTACTCACTCTGGGTGAAGCCGGCCTTCATGTCATAGCTAGCGCTATGAGGAGGTCCACGTGGTAAGGACTGGGGCCTTCTGCCCACAGCCAGCATGAATTTACCCACCACAGGAGTAAGTCCTTTTGCAAGGGAATGTTCCAGTCCCAGTCAAATCTTCAGATGACTCAAACCTGACCAACACCTTGACTGCAACCTCAGGCAAAACTTGGAGCCAGAAGTACTGATGGAAGCCACTCTTGAATTCCTGACCCCAGAAACCATGTGAGATAAATATTTAATGCTATTTTAAGCCACTAAGTTCTGGAATACGCTTTTATGCAGCAACAGAAACTAATATATTCCCCATTAGTATGCAAAATAGCATAAAAATTGCTGAATTTATTTCCTAATCTCCAACATCAGATTTCACTTGCTTATCCTTTTCTGACATAAAGCTAACCTTTTAGATTACATCTCTAGGTATATTAGAAGCCATTAAGAAGTGTGTAGATTAGAATGAAAACTAAGCAATTATTTTCTTAGATTTTACAAAATGGGGTAATGGGTAGACAGGAAAAGTCCTCATTGTTAATACACTAAATAGCAAATATTTTCTCAGGCAAAGAGCCAGGCATTCGAAGCTTATCACAGGACTAGTAAATTCCTTGAAAATAAAGCTAATGGAAACATAATAAATAGTTGAAACGACTCCAACTTTTCACAGACATCCCGATCAACTCTGCAAAATGGCTTTTAATTAATTAATGAAGGCACTATGCTGTGTCTGTAAGTCAACAAACATTCCCACATGTTAATGAAAGATGAAAGTTGCCTGTTACTGGCTTATTTTTGGTTTTCATTTAAAAGGTAAAGAAATTAATCATTTCTTGCTCTTTCTGATGGCTTGAAGTTTCAACGAAGGAAGAGTGTTTCAACAAGACTTATATTATTTTTACCAAGTTTCATTTTCATGAAGACTGTTTCCTGGATCCTGCACCCCCATTGGTAAGAACAGTCACTTATGTAGTGCAGCAATCTTCCACTTATTATTTTATTTTATTTATGTATTTTTTAAAGATTTTTTAAAAATTTATTTGAGAGAGAGAGAGAAAGCATGAGCAGGGGGAGGGGCAGAGGCAGAGGGAGGAGCAGACTCCCGCTGAGCAGGGAGCCCGATGCGGGGCTCGATCCCAGGACCCTGGGATCATGACCTGAGCCGAAGGCAGACGCTTAACGACTGAGCCACCCAGGCGCCCCTCTTCTGCTTATTATTGAAATAAGAGTGCATAAGTTTTGGAAATTGTATTAACTAGGGGTCTGAGTTGCAAGTGCCACAAACCTTGTATATATCAGCCTGAGCAAAAAGGGATTAATTGGATGGTCGCTCCAGTCTCGTGGACCTGAAGTCTCAGCCAGGTCCTGAGAGAGCTGGGGCTTCGGGCACCAACGGAGCCAGGGCTGGGACGCTGCCAGTTCTCTCCCAGCCTCGCCTCTGCTTCCCTGGGTGCTGGTGTTGTCTTGTGGCAGACTGGCTTTTTGTTGTTGTTGTGGAAAACACCGTTGTTGGAAGTGTGTAGATGAGGTAAGTTAGACTGGCAGGGAGATAGGCTGATGTGGGAGGGAATACCTCACGGCTCTCATGACTCATTAGACCCATCCACATCCGCCTGCATGGACTGTGCCATTTCTCCTCCTCAGGCCTGGGCCTCTTGGGAACTGAAGCTCCGCAGCGCCCCTGCTCCTGCAAACGTGTGGAGGCCAGCAGAGGTCACAGCAAGTGGCTTCCGCGGCCCCGGATGACAGAGGAGTCCACCAAATTCCTGAAACCCCCATCTCCTGGCCCCACCCATCCCAAGAGAAGAGAGGTGCCTCCACACAGCAGCACCAGTGGGGGGCAAGGCAGCCATGACGTCACCCGGTCCCCCAGTGACCCCAGCTCTAGCCTGTGGCGGGGGAGGGTCAGAGTCTTTCATGGTGTCAGTTTTTAATCAGAAGAAATGATAAGGTATGGAACTGAGCTAAATTCGGTACCTAAAATTACCATAAATCAACAAGATGGAGATTTCCACTGTCTGTGGAGATGCATCTGATTTGCAGAACAAATCAGTGGGGTCTTCCTCTTATTATTGCCATATTACAGATAAAAAGACTAAGGCCCAGTGAAGTCGAGAAGCTTGAATTAAACCCCAAGTATGGGTGAATTGTATGGTATATGAATTATATCTCAAAAAGCTGTTACAAAACAAAATATAACAAAATAAGTCTGCTTGATAATAAAGCCCACATATCATATATCATAAAAAATGCCTTGCTTAGGTGGGGCTAGCAAGAAAAAGGGGTTGTTGGAGGTTACATTTTTCTTGTTTAGGAGGGTGTGATATATCCCAAGACAGAGATTTATTTATTCTGTTATAAAAAAGTTCCAAGGCCAGGGTCTGACAAAACAAACTGATGTAAGATCTGCCTTTCTGTGCTCTTGGGGATGTGTCTTCCATGGAGAGTTACGCTGTCCTCCCAGAGCATGCAGCGTAGACAGAAGCCTGCTTTGCTCATGAGGGAAAAGGAAAGTTCACTCTCTCTCTCTCTCTTTTTTTCTTTTTGACATTAACTTAGATCCATCACTTTTTGAAACCACATTTTGTGTGGTTTTGATGAAATCTTAATTCAATCCCTTATTTGAAAGCACTGTACCTCTTTGAGGAGGGGATTGTCACATACACTCAGAATTCATTCTGTTTTCATGTGGCCCTAAAAGCAAATTATTGCCTTATAAGATTTATGAAAAAATATTCATACCAATTTTTTCCAAGTCTGCTAAATTCACAAGCATGATGACCCCTTTGTTTCATAATTTATGGTAATAGCTCCAAGTTGGATCTCATTTTATAACATGTCCTCTTAGAGAAATTACTTGACTGAGCCTGTCAGTATGGATATTTGTTGAAGTGACAATTTTGAAAGCCTTTGAGTTCTGTTCACGAGCCATAGGAGGAATGAAGGTGAGACAGGAAAGTCTTTTAATTATTTCATGTGAGGTGGTAAGGAAAATAATCTACTCACTGCCAAAGCCAAGTCATACATTGGGATGAAGTCAGTGACATACACAATGGATTCCTTTCTCTTGAAAACCATGGTCTGGACACGTTTCAGTAACTTTCGTCTTCAGACACAAGCAGTGAACCACAAAGAAACCATGAGGTCTGTGATTCTGCACAGGGCACTTTAAAAATGCTGACTTGCTGCCATGGGCGTTTGCCCAGGGTACTGAGCAACATGAAAAATGCAAATTGCCCCACAATGTGGATAGTGTAAGCCATTCGCAAGGGGAAAACAGATATGATATGATTTATTATGATTTGATATGATACTGCACTTTATTATAAACATAGAAAGCCAATTCTAAAAAGACTCCAAGGAAGCAGTTAAGAGTTGTTGTCTTTGGGAAAAACAAATTGGGACTGATGATGTGTTTTACCTGTCATGGTTAAAAAGCTTTTATGCTGAAGGTATTGGGAATATTAAAATTAACGAGTAAAGAAAATAAAGAGAAAAAGTAGTGAGTTGCCACCTCATAGAGAAGAGGAAGCCAGGAGTGCTGGGCTTGTCCCATGGGAGTGAACCCCGGCA